>NC_136062.1:1293333-1940000 GCF_964261635.1 Lissotriton helveticus
CTCCGGAGCTCAAACAGCCATGAACTATATCCCATTGGAGGATTTTGACTTTCATTTCAGAGACTAAGTCAGAAGGTACAGACAATATGCTGCTGTTCTTGATTTACTCCCGTATGGACCTTATCCCCTTAACAATGTCGCTGAAAAATTTTATGCCCTTTCCGGCCTCCAAGTTAACCCTACCAAAACATGTGTTTTCCTCCTGAAGCTCAACAGTCCTCCCCGTGACCTTATCTTTGGCACTGACAGATTGCACTGAGCCCCACACTCCTTAAAACACCTAGGACTTAACAAATTCCATATCCCCTACATACCTCCTTGAGGGCAACATAGGGACTGTGATGCTTACCACCAGATCCCAAGTAATATTCTGGAACACCGTACCCCTCACAATAATGCCCTTTCCAAAATGGTAGTCCTACCACGTTTATTATACTGCTTTACTAATTTACTGGTGTGAATTCCAGCAAAAGTGTTACAAGATTTAACAATATTCTTCTTTAACGGATCTGGAACACGGGTCAGCACACATATCGCTAACCAAACTTCTCCTTCCTCCCGAATCCAGAGGCTTCGGAGCTCCAGATTTCCAGGCCTAATACTGCATGGCCAAACTGCAGTGGGCTGCTTATTGTCTGACTGGACTTCACTTGACTGAGGCAGGCCTTAAACGGACCAGATCAAAAAGGGTGCACTGCACACTTTGTTGTTCCCCCATGGTATCCACGTGAGACTCGTAGCTCCATTGCTGGAGGTAGCACACACTTGCCTCCATAACGCGTTATAATACACCAAAGGAATAACTGCTTATACCCCATCAATACTCTTACTGGGATTCCCATTGCAACACTCTGCACTTTCCGTGGGTGAACTCCTCAACTGGGGGGAATCTGGGCTGACCATTGTAGGGTACTTATTTGAGGATAGCCTCCTATTAGATTTTCCAGCCTATAGTGAGCGAAATAAGCTTCAGGCTGGGGAATTTCTCACCTATGGCTATATCCACATGGTGATGTTCCAGTTGTGACTAAACCCTCAAAGTGAACCCACAACACATACTGCACTACGCACAAGTTACTACTTGTGTAACGATATATCTGTAAGAGACATTAGTTAGTGATAGATTCCTTACCTTAGAATATCCCCAAGCGTCAGACTGGATCCGGAAAATTTTGCGTAGCTATACCCCTGCGCGCCGGCAGGCGTCGTCCGCGGCTCCACGTCCGTCGTCGGCGTCATTAGCGCCGGAATGACGTCGTCGGAGTACTTAGACGACGCCCATGCGCGCTGACGTCAGTTCTGATACACAGCTTTTGCGCGCCAGATACGCAGAGCCATGATAGAAGCTAGGGCCCTAAAAGGGGATGACCTTAACCCTAGATATCGGTTCGCAGAACGGGGAGGATGAGTGGGTCGGTAAGGAATCTATCACTAACTAATGTCTTTTACAGATATATCGTTACACAAGTAGTAACTTGTGCATCTGAAAGAGACACGTTAGTGATAGATTCCTTACCTTCGAATAGATACCCCAGCAATACCAACCCCGGTGGTGGGTCTGCGAACCAATAATCACACCAGAAAGTCCTAGAGGACGGAACGGCCAAAGAAGCCATCCCTCCGGACTTGGCTGTCCAGGCAGTAGTGTCGTGCAAACGTGTGCAGCGAGGCCCACGTAGCTGCCTGGCAAATGTCCTGCAAGGGCATTCCTCGGCCCAGGGCAGTGGTAGTCGCCGTGGCCCGAGTGGAATGAGCCCGCAATCCAACAGGGGGCTCCTTCTTAGCCAAGGAGTAACACGCCTGGATACACAAGATGATCCACCGAGAGATGGTCCGCTTGTGCACCGCCTTTCCCTTCTTAGCGCCCACCTAACCAACAAAGAGTTGGTCATCCACCCGGAACTGGCGTGTGCGATCCAGATAGTAAGAGAGCGCACGTTTTGGGTCCAGACGGTGGAGCCTCTCTTCCTCTTTCGAGAGATGTGGAGGCGGAAAGAAGGTGGGTAATGTAATGGACTGCCCGATGTGGAAGGCCGTGACAACCTTGGGCAGGAAAGAAGGTCTTGTCCGCAACACAACCTTGTCCGGATGAACAGAGAGGAAAGGAGGTGTGGAACAAAGAGCCTGGAGCTCACTCACTCTCCTGGCAGAGGTGATGGCAACCAGGAAAGCAGTCTTCAGAGTAAGAAGACGGAGCGGACAGTTATGGAGCGGCTCAAAGGGAGCACACATTAGGTAAGTAAGAACAAGGTTCAAGTCCCACTGGGGCATCACGAAAGGAACAGCAGGGAACATGTGTGTGATGCCCTTCAAAAACCTATTTACAATTGGGGACTTGAACAAGGAAGGCTGATCAGGTAGCCTTAAGAAGGCGGAAAGGGCAGAAAGGTACCCCTTGATAGTGCCCAGAGCAGAGCCCTGCTGGGCAAGAGAAAGAAGGAAGAGGAGAACCTCAGAAAAGGGTGCAGAGAGTGGATCCACAGCCTTTGCTGTGCACTATGCCACAAATCTGTTCCACCTGCAGGCGTATACCGACTTTGTGGAGGGACGCCTGGCTGCCAGAATGACATTACAGACTTCAGGAGGCAAGTCAAATGGCCTCAACTACCGCCGTTCAATCTCCAAGCTTGTAGGTGGAGACTGGACAGGTTCGGGTGGAGGACCGTCCCCTGCTGCTGCGACAGAAGGTCCTCCCACAATCAAAGTAATTTTACAAGGGAGATTACGAAGCCATTTTTACAAGAGAGATGCGCCCATGCAGATGATGATGAGAATGGCTTCTGATATCTTTGGCCACACTACTGTTTTTAGTAGAATCTCACAAGTGCTCAGGGTGTCTAACTATACAGCATGTGGTTCAAATAATTCCTGAACCACATAACATCTAGCGTAACGTAGGTCAAGAATATTCTAGTTTGAGCCCAGCTATCTGTGGAGTGTCTCTGGTACCTTGCATTTCACAAATGCTATGCAACAGCTTTGTTCATCTGCTTCACCAGTGGTTCCCAATCTATGCTCCGTTGACCGATGGCGTAATTAAAGCCTACCCGGGTGGTCCACAACTGCTTAGAAAATTAAATAAATAATATTAACAGATTAATAAATAGTTTATAAATGAATAAGAAAAATGTAAAACAGATTTTTTTTTTATTCTCTCTAAATGAAATTGTAGGCTAAAAAGTAAGTTAGTATCCTCTGATTGATTCGTTGAAGCAGGTAAAGTGTGTCCAATAGGATATAGCATGGATGACAAGTGGCCTTAATTGAACTTAGAAAATCTCCATCCTTCTCATTAAAATTAATATTTTGATATTCTTTTGTATGTTTGTGATTTAAATATAATATTTCATCATGTGTGTATTTGTTTTGGTGCACTGTTTTGCAGTTCCAATTATTGAAAATGCTTAGGCTGGGGTCCCGGGCTTCTAGTAAAGACTAAGGGGTATATTAGGAAGGTGGGCGGACTTTGTCCGCCCGCCATCGCCTCGGGAAATGGGACCACCCGCCATACTGGCGGGCGCATCCCGCATTTTTTGCATTGCGGCGGGCGGTGCTGTCAGCAGCACCCGCCGCAATACAAAAAAGGCATGTGCGCATTTGCATGCACAACGTGGCAGGCACCTCACGTGCCCGCCCACCCCCAACATCCTGGGGTACCGCAACGGGCCCCCAACTGAGGAAACTGCATGCCTTTCCATGGCCGCAACACCGCCAAGGAAAGGCTGCTTCCCGCTGCCATCATAATATGGATGGCGGTGTCTAGTAGACACCGCCACCACATCAGGCCCCTTTTCCGCCCGGTCACCGGTGTGACCGGCAGAAAACCGGTGGACGGTCTTTCCGTCCGCCGGGGTCTTTCCGTCCGCCATACTAATATGTTGGGGGGCAAATGGCATGCGGGCGAAGGAGAATGTCGACTGGTTCGCACCGCTATGCGGGCAGTGGTGATCCGCCCAACATTCTAATAGACCCCTAAGTGGGGGGCCCAGATTCTAATAATGATTCAGTGTGGGTCCCCGGATTCCAGTGATCAGTAAGTGGGGGTCCACAGAAGTCAAAATGTTAACCCCGGTGCTATACAATATGCTAAAAGTCTAGGCTTGACTATAGAAAATGATGTTCTATTGGGATGCTACAGCTTAAATGAACGCTAAAATATGTAGAACCACTCCCCCCTTTAAATTCTATCAAATGAACAGTTGAGATTCTTTAACTTAACAGACGAGGATTTTAGGAAAAACTATAACACATTAATTAATTTGGTTTATTACTTCAGAGTACAAATTATGTATTTTAATAAAAATTAAACCTACCACCCCCGAACCAAGAATTTATCAGGACACAAACTTGCTAATAATATGCAGTCACATAAGTTATTTTGCTAAAAACAGATTAGATACAGACTATTTTAAACTTCGGAAAAACGTGTAGAAATAATTGTATTGTGTCAGTGTTAACTTCCTGTAGTAATCATGCATACCTTTAGTAAACTGCAGTGAAATGGCACTGGATTTCATAGTGATTCCTCGGATTTGTTCATCTTCTCTGCTGTCCAGGTACCTCAACTTAAATTAAAGAATTAAAGAGAGATAATCAAATCTGATTTTCTAGAGGGAAGCAGCAGTTTACCACAGTAAATGACATAGACAAAATATGCTGAAATTATCGTCAGAAATGTAAAAAATAAATTAGAGATTTTTATGCCAGGGGAGAGAGGGTTGTGTGTGCCTCTTTGTGTGCCTATTTAACAGAAGGTGGTACAAACTAAGCCATGATCCAAAGGAATGCATGTCTACGCAGACTGCAGCGTAAGGTAAATTATTCTAGTACATTTTAATTTGGGCACCCAGGCAACAAGCAGCGTCAACAAGGATGTCATAAAAAATATACCCACCATAATTACTTTCAAAGAATCTCCATGAACATCACTGTTCATATAATAGACTAGCAAAAGACAAAGGTCCACCACTGGAGTTCTAAACAGGACAGTCTTTTTAGGCATGCTGTAATAGAGTATGCAGTTTAAGCACGCCCACTCTCTGCCATATTTGTCATTGGCTTGTGTCATTGTTCTTGGTAAATGCTGGCTTCCGATTCAGTATGAGGCTTGTTAGTACCTCCTTGGTACCACCGTGTCTCCATTTGTTACAGCCCATAAGGATTGGACCTTTTACTTCGCTCGTTACACGGGATGCTTTATTTAGCCTTTGCAGAAAAGGAACAAGGAAACCTTTATAGTCAGAAGGGACCAAGGGCGGTAGTAATTAATAAGAGACAGCTGATTTCCCAATACCCTGTCACGTCCTGCTCACTAATTGTTTATGAATTGTCTTGATTTCATTGTGTGTTAATAAAATTCAAAATCGTCCATTCAGACACTAATAGACCCAATCTTGATTGAAATATTGTGGCAATTTATATAGATTCACTGTGTAAGGGACCGCTGTCTCTTAACAATTATTTAGCCTTTGAGCATTATTTTATTTAATGAATAATGTGGGACAATAGTGACGATTGAATTTGCATCGCACCCACACAGCACTCGCGGGACAATGGCGGGCCCTACTTGTATATGGAGCGCGCAATGCGTTTTCATTTTAATAATGGCAGACGCCCCACACACTCGCGAGACTCCAGCATTGTCAATGGAGGAGCAGCACCTACCCTGTTGCTGCTCGAGGTGCTACTTGCCGCCAGCATCTGGACTGGACATTTTGGAGTGGGCCGATCTCGCCACACCGTCTTTGCCGGCTCCAGTCCTGTGAGTATGTAGACATCTTTGTGCACGGATCCCGGTCAGGGGTGCTCTGTTTAGAAGCTCCACATGTCATACTTTCACCAACAGGCTCTAACTTGGGACGTGCAGAGTAGTAGAGTAGTGTTTGAAGAATTATAGTAAGCTTGTTTTATGTGGAGCGCGACAAGCTTTTACTGTAGTGGTCGCGCACCTTTATTTGTTTGGGAACTTGCCCCTTTTTTATGCATTATTTATGTTGAAAGCGCAGCACGCTTTCACTAAATCGGCCACGCACCTTCTTTTGTTCCTGGAGAAGCAGCCAATGGTAGCTGCACGCCTTTTTTTAACAAAAACCCCACCATCTCCTCTCCCCCCTTCCCTGTACAATTGGAACCGAAGCAACTAGCAGTTGGAAGCAGTCACGTTCAGAGTCAGATTTCAACTCTATCACTAAGTTGAAATGCTTCTTGTACAAAGGGGTGTACAAAATGCTCTCGCTTTTGTACAGCTTTTTAGGTCTCGCCTGTGTTGCAGTGCCTGCGCTGCTCGCCATGGCGAGATCTATTGTCGTTGGTTTTCTGTCCGGTTTCTTTGGAAGTGGGGTTGGTGACCGCCCCGTCTCCCTTAGGCCCCGCCCACTTGCCTATGCGCGCTGCTTCTTTTCATGTTGTGTTCTTGCCCCACGCTCGAGCCCCCCTTCCTTGAGAGGCTTGCTGTCTCTTCCTCTGCTCGCCCGCTTTTACTTTCACAAAGGTAGTACGTCGCACTTTAACATTAGCGGCCGTGCACCTTGTTTCTGGAGTTGCTCTAAGGCATTTTAGCGCAGTCAGATGACTGCAGAAGGCTCAATTCTTATTGTTATTTGGCACAAATAGCGCAGCGCCACCGGGCATTTTTGTGGCAGCGCATTCGAGGGTGACGTTTCAAATAGTTGAGGTTTCCGAGACACGTGGTGGTTCCTACTGTCATCGGCGTAGTGCTCTACACAGCTGTGTAGGGTAAAATGAGAACCTCACTGTTAAAACGAAGTAGTTGCGCAGACATCACTTGTAGAAGGTATAAGTAGATTTATTCACGTAGTAATCCACAGGTATACAGTTATAAGAAGATCCTTAGTAATATCAGGTAATCTCTGGTAATGTCTAGAAATGCCCCACCAGGAGCAAGGTCCTCTCTGCTCAGCCCATCACAACAACTGATCCCCAGCTACATACAAACCAACCCTAACATTCCAGATGACCTCACCACAGGCTGAGCAGACAGGCAGAGAACTACAGTGGGGAGATAGCATTAGTAAATAGCACATTACAACACATCTCCCATTTTAATAATCAAAACATTCAAGAGAAACAGAAGAAGATAAATTATCGAAATAGAAGAAGATAAAATACACGAGTCTGGAATGGAAATACAAAAGCACAAGTCTGGAAAGAGAATATACAAGTCAGGAATAGAAGCAGAAAAAATACAGAAAATATAGAAGTCAGGAAAAGGAGAATGCATTAAAACAATATATAACTCAGGAAAAGAAGAATGTATAAAAACAATATATAACACATTCTTCTCCCACACAAGTTAGGATGAGAAGAATGTAATAAAACAATATATAACACATCCTTCCCTTTTAATAACGATCATTAATACAAAAATGCATCAAGATGGTAAACACACTTTTGACGGAGTGAAGAAGAGGACGCACCACCAAAACATTGTAATACATCCATACATTCTTCTCCTAGAAAATGATCAAAATAAACAATTAGCAAAAAACCAAAACCGCACCAATTTCCTAAGGTGCTGTACAAATCTCAAAAACCAAGGGTAAAATTCAATAGCTAAACTGATTGGGGATGTTACACACAGCAGAAGTAACCCCCAACGTGTGTACCCGTCACACACAGTCTAAGTAAATGTGTATAAAACACAAGACAAAACTTGAAAAAGTAGGGTAACCATTAACCCAAAACTCTCATGAATCATATGAGTACTAATAAACACATAAATTCCAAAAACTAAGGGTAATTCTTAACAGATAAGAAAAGTGCGTACCCGTCACACACAGTCTATGTAACGTATTACTTAACATCAGACAACTAAAAACTTAGGGTATCCCTTAACCCCACGTGTGTAATCGTCACAACACTTACAGTCTATATAGTATGTGTTCAAAACCTACGAATATTTCAGGTATCCTTGAATCCTAGACAAAACTGGCCAAAATTTGAAATTCAGAAAATTAAATACAAACACGTAGACAAAACACTCTTACAAAATACACTGGAATTCAGTATGTTTAAACCCAAACATAATGGCTAAAACCTGAAATGTCTAGAGAACAAAATGAGTACAGTCTTGAACACAGTCAATAGGGAACACACCTTAAATAAACTGCACAGGGCCCTCTTGATCCCAAACATAACACACTATAAATGTACATCACCCTGTAGGTGCATAATAACACGGCACTTGCTAATCATTCGCCACTCACACTCCACCATCGACCACTCCCTGAAGACACGAGACAACACTAAAAATGACCAGCAATAATAATGTTAAAGAAAGTCTCATGCTCCGGTGAGCGGTATCTCACCCGAGGCTATCATCCATTTTAAAAGGAAAAAAAACTGTTGTCCAAATGTCACCTGTCTCAGTCCATGTAGCAGTAGCCATGTTAAAGTGTTCTTCCTTTGAACTCGTAACAACCTCCATTCTGCCCGATACAAAAACTGTACTTCTGTCAGCCGCAGCTTCCCCATTGTTCACGTAATGACGTCTTGAAAGTGATGGTCTCGCTTAAGCTCCTCCGTAAACTGATAACATGGCATGATGGCATCACGCACTCTGCGTTGCACCGGGAGGCTCTGGGCACGCCTCTGCTGCCAAACGTGCAAGTGCAGAACAATCCAAGAAGTGGTATCACGTCACAAAGGACTGAACCGTGAAGGTAGGTTTTCCACGTTTGCCGCGCGCTTCCTCTTTTAAAAATAACTAAAAATTGTTGACAGTTAGGCATCTCTCGTTTGGCATTTTCCGTACACTTATTTTTGCGCATTAGAAAAGGTATCTATTAAGATGTCAATTAAACATTTACTGTAATCTATTTGAATGTTTGTTTCACTGCATACTTGCATAGTCACGAGAGATAACAGTGGCAGATAACGTTCTCCCAGCAGCTCGAAAATGATTTCACCTTACAATGTTGAATGCCAAACAAGGAAATTCCGAAGGTATAACAGTCTCACAATCACAACTGACACGCAGGTTTTTAATCGAGGTAATATTCCAAATAAACCTTTCCTTTCCTGAACGGCTGCACACCTTTGTAACGACGATCTCTGCCAACTTTGTTACAACATTAATGTAAGGTATGACGATCACTTCTAACTTTGCCATAACATTAATGAAAAACACATCAACACTCTGGCTTTGCAGGCCGTCCTGATTATATAGGATACTGGTGGGACTTTCCAGGGTGGATGTCTTGTCTTCATTTAAATTTCATTCTTTCTTTAAAGCAAATCTTTAAAACGCAAGCCAAATCTGTCCCAAATCTGTAATTATATAGTCTAGTACTAGGAAGAAACTGACACCTAGCATTGAGGGCGACCGTTGACAGGGTCACTGGTGGGGCATTATGGGTGCCAAGTTTCATCCATTCCATAAATTGCAAAACACTTACTTGAAGTTTTAAAGTCTTTAAATTTCCAAGCAGTACCAGTTTTACTTTTAATCCTTTTTAAAAGCGCTTCTTCTTCTACTCCATTTTCAAAAGTCAAATCCTTCCAAGGTAGCTCACATGGGTTCTTTTTAAAACGTCGCCAGTGTTAAAACGAAGTAATTGCGCAGACATCACTTGTAGAAGGTATAAGTAGATTTATTCACGTAGTAATCCACAGGTATACAGTTATAAGAAGATCCTTAGTAATATCAGGTAATCTCTGGTAATGTCTAGAAATGCCCCACCAGGAGCAAGGTCCTCTCTGCTCAGCCCATCACACCAACTGATCCCCAGCTACATACAAACCAACCCTAACATTCCAGATGACCTCACCACAGGCTGAGCAGACAGGCAGAGAACTACAGTGGGGAGATAGCATTAGTAAATAGCACATTACAACACTCACCCCCTGCAGAATGTGGCCAGGGGACACCGAGTCTCACATAACTGACAGATATTCATTGATCTTGGGCTGAAAGCCCCCCACCCCTCCACTGGAGGGTCCCCACCCTTCCGCTGCTGCAGAGGCTTGTGGTAGGCCCTGGCTGTGCAGTGCGCGCCTGTGTGCACACGCTGTCTAGTGATGCTCTGTGACATGATTTTCGTACAGAGAGTGATGCGTGGTGCAGTTCTGTGGGTGAACCCAGTATTTAGTGAATAAGTGCAGTACTAAGTTATGTAGCGCTACTCTATTTGAAGTGGTCTGCAGCGCTGTGCTGTGGTATTTCTAACTATAAGGGGAGAGTAGTGTAAATACGGTCGGAGACTGTTGTTTTATTTCGTGAGTGTGCCAGTACAGTTGTGTGTGTGTATGGGACTGTGTGGGGTGTTAGTAAGGGGTCGGGGAGAAGAGCGATGATTGGATAGGTGTACTAGTGTTGCAAGTGCTGTTTGTTAGTTAAGTCAAGGGGAAAAGCCATATATATCTAATGTGTCATCACTGAGATACGAACGAAGCCTTCTGTGTGGGTGTAGATACATCAATCCCGGGCAGGTTCGAATCGCAGTAGTGGTGGCTCTGCCTTTCATCCTCCCGAAATGAATAAAAAGTAACCTAGATTATTCACAACCCTTTGATAACAAACAACGTACCGCCAGGACATCTATGTGTTGTATTTCACCAACTAATTGTAACCCGGATGGTGAAGGGCTACGTCACCTTCACATGACGCCTGAGCTCTGACGAAAAGAGCTAACCTGCTTGTGAACTGGAGCGAGGCATGGTGGCGTCAGATTCTGCAGCCTGCTGTGCGACATCTTGTTTGTGAGTAATGCCTCCACCAACCCTCTGTAAGACGTGCTTCCCCACTGGTTTAGGTTTTTTTTGTGGGGGGAGTGCACAAGGGATGTTTCTTGTGGCTCAAAGCATGCAGCCAGGGGCAGTCCACGGCCCGATTGCGGTGACCTGGCAAAGGCCGGCGCGCTGCTCTAACTGCTGGAGTTGCAGCATTTTGTTGGTGAGGAATGAGGTGCATTGGTAGAGCCCTGTTCAGACTCCAGTGCTGGAACAGCTGTATGCTGCAGATCAGGAATGATTTGGTTTGGCAGAGCTGCGCGTGGGTCCCTGCGGAAGAACAGTAGATTTGCAGATGATTTTATTTTTGGAAAGTTTTATATAAAGGTGAACAAGGATGCGCCGGAGATATTTCTCCTTGTGGTTGAGTTACCTGCTCCTCTCTACACACTGCCATCCCCCGATGTGATGGCGCTTCAGTGACCCTGAGAACATCACCCTGCAGGTTGTGGGTATACTCTGCCCTGCATGTTTTCCATCTGGGCATTCTGAGCACATATGCTGTGCCAGGCTTATACTTGTGCCCAGTGTTGCACATAAATAATGTGCTACTTTCTGCTTGCTGCCCTGCGTATACTGTGGGTTAGTTAACAATTTGGTGTGAACCCTGAACTCGGTGCTGTGCGGGCAGCCTACACTAGGTCTCCACTTCGTGCCGTGGATTCACACGGTTGCCCAGCTCTGTACTCACCACAGAGAACATATATTCAGAGATTCACAAGCACTCCGCGCCGCCCTACATTTGAGCGCTGCTTCGGTCCCAGTTCCTTTTTCAATCTTCTCTCATACTTCCCCCCCACCTTCACAGTTTTGCTCTGACTTCCGCCACTCATTCTCTCACCCTCATCTCTCTGGTTCTCCACCTGCACCATTCATTCTTCCACCCACTCCAGCTTCACCAGTTCACTTTCTCACCACTAACTTTACCCCTATCCTCCTTACCTCGCTCTCCCCTATCGTTCCTTCTCATGCACATTCCTCAGTGACTTACTACGCGCACAGACCACATGGACAACAAATCGCCCATAAAAAAATATAAACAGTTATCCTCCACTGCTCGCTCTCACTTTCACTCTGGCCAGTACCCCTATTTCCCAGTTTCCCTCTGCTCCACTTTTACTCCCTGGTTCTCTCCCACCTCGCCTGCATATTTTCCACATTCCCTCATTCTCACACCTGGGCCTCTGCCTTCTACTTCTACATATTTCTTAACTGTTTCTCTGTCTCCCAGTTCCATTGTCCTCTCTTCCTCCTCGTCCTCCATCGGTCACCCTCCCATGTCCACGTCCGACAAGGTCTCTCCATCATCTCCCACCTTTCTCTTACCTTTGCCTCTCCAACTCCCTCCCCCTCTAGCTCCACCAGCCTCCTTACAGATTCCACCTTCCTTCTATTTTTTTGCCCCCACCTTCTGCAATCGGCAACATTTCTATTTCTCACCACTCCACCATCATACTTCCCTTTCCCCCCTCATCTCTAGCACTTATTCCCTCACCACTACGTGCTCCATCCCCCTTCTCTTCCCTTTACAATCAGCATAATTTCACTCAATGCTACACACTTCCAAACCACACAATTCAACACTTCACATTTCCATTCCACACCACATAATTCAACTGCAAACCACATCATTCAACTCAACAACACAATTACACAACACACCACGTAGATTCAATCCATACCACAGAATTCCACATCATGCCACAAAAACCAACAGTACACCACATAATTAAAGTCCTCTACATACCACTCCCGAACACAAAATGCCATTCCAAATAATTACACTCCATAATGCACAATGCCACTCCACATAATTCCAGTGCACTCAATACCACATCTTTACTATCCACAAAAAACCACTGCACACTATATCACACAATTCCACTACACTGATCCCCTCCATACCACACAATTCTACCTCATAGAATTCCACAACTAACAATAACATTTCAACCCACACAATTCCACTTCACACCACCTACATCCACTACATTCCAAACCAAAGCACATGGGTAAAAAATATTATCCTTTACAACGTCAATAGCTCTAACTCTCACAAATGCAAGACCAATTGCATTGCCAATGCATGTTTTAACAGTATTCGGTCTTGCCCCTTTTGTTTCTAGCAGCTTGCTTTGTCCGGTTTCTTGCTGCAGTTCAGTGCAACTAACTGATAACAGCACGTTATAATCATCACATGCATAGCGTTGACAGATTGTTTTGGGAATTCAAACTTTTATCAGGCCAAAACCAGTGTTCTGCACATTTAACTTCTACGTTAAGATACTTTACAGAGACAGTTACTGTTCTTACAAAAAACTCTAAGACTAAAAGGCATTTGCTGCTAATTATTAAAAGCAAACACACTTTTTGAGATCAATGTGAAATGAGGCTTGTATATCTGACCGTTACTAGCCCTTTTAAAGCGACCGCAAATAGGGGAGGCGTGGCTTGGATGGCAAAGCGGACGGGTGCCTAGGTCCGTTACCTCTGCATCCCCGAGGATAACTTCGGCGAAGAAACACAGCGAAACGAGCACCGATCAGAGCCAAAAGTAGAAATAATACCGTCGGAACCCGGGGGGCATGCACCGGTGGTAGAAACCGCCTCCACCAACAGAGCGTATAAGGAGTTTTTGCCAGCTTTCCTCCGGGGAGAAGAAAGAGGAGAGGCTCACCAAAATGTCAACCCAAGCAATAGAGGGAGAACGGAGCAGAGGGGGAGTGCTGGAGCGGGTTCGTGCAGAACACTAGAGTGTTGATAGCCCAGAACCCCCCCGGATCTGCAAAATGCACAAGTAAGAGCCGAGGAACAATCAGGCTGGTCGATAGCGGGACTGGATAACGGCTGAACATAACTCCCGAAATCGAAAGTGCACTGGGGGGGCCGCCATTGATGTTTTGTGTTGCCTCGTCACACACCGCACCATACCATAGAGCCGAACGCAGGGACGACATCGGGAACGTACTAAGGGGATGATAACCCCCGACCTGTAAAGCCACACAAGCGAGTGCCGCGAAGCGATCGGCGCCTCGGGAGACAGGGACCACAGCAGACAGCGGAGCGAAGCGCCAGGGAAAACTCTCAGGAACTGGAAGCGATACTCACGTGGGAAGAGGGAAGAACGCTGGAAGCTGATTACCGGGACATCGGGCGGACCTAAGCGGGACGGGACCACAAGTAAAAGTAACGCCCGAAACGCCCTGATACGCCAGAAACCAAAAGCACTACTGAGGGCCGCCATTGCTATTGCTATTATTGTTGCCCCGCCCATACCTTGCCAGAGAGCGGATTGCGGGGTGAACTGGAGCGCTGTAGGAGGAAAGAACGAGCGCTGGAAGCTGCTTACCAGGGTATCGGGCTGGCCCAAGCGCGACGGGACCGCAAATAAATGAAATGCCCGAAACGCCCGATATGCCAGAAAACGAAAGCGCTACTGGGGGTCGACTATTGCTACTATTGCTGCCCCGCCCACACCTCGACAGAGAGCTGATCTCGGGGGCAACTGTAACCCCCTAAGCACTACTGCGCACAAAGGTCGGGCGAGGTGGAGGTCTTAAGCTAAGAAGAGTCGCTGGGGTGTGGCACAAGAAGCGAGGTCAAGTCTCCAACACACAGGGAAACGAAACTGAGGGACCCGGTGGGTGCCGCCATCTTGCTCTGCCTCTTTGCCCTGCCCCGAGATGGGCATCAACGACGAGACACCCGGCAAAAGGCGCACCCTCAGAACGCCTCCATCAGCTACCAGGAAGACCGACACATCCTCTCAGCACTAGCGGAGGGGACGGTCTAACACGAGGCTCCCTCCCAGTCCGCTAGGACTCAAGAGCCATGTATGCAAGCGACGATGTAACAGTGGATTGAATGGGAACACTGTCCGCAGATCCCCCAGCACAACCGACACCTGGCCCTAGCAATACCGCGAAGTAACAGATAGAAGGCCTCAGCGGGGACCACCCAACTGCGCAAGGCCAACCACAGCTTTTCCTCTACTGCCTAGCCTGCCAGCGCAACATACCCCCAAAATAAGCACCATAATCAAAACCCACTGAGCCCAACATAAGGACCCAGAAGCCAGATCGGCGCCAACAGAGGGGGGTGCACCTCGGGCTACAAAAGCATTCGTAAATCTAGCACGCCCAAGACCTTACCCACCTACATCGAGGAACGGGCAGCACTTGCCATCCGGTCACATTACAGTGGAGTGGCAACTGGAGGTCCCAAACAGGTGCTGAAATAGACTACGTAAATTAACCCACCAACAAAGTAGGCGGGGGGAACTGACAACACAGAGGGCGATATAACCAAGGGTGGAGCTGCCAGGAGCAAAGACCAGGACAAAGAACATACGCGAACCAAGTAGGTTCAGGCTAGACCGCCAGGACAAAAAGATGGAGCAGTCAGTAACAAGGGGGGAATCTCCCAAGCTGGTCTCCGCACAGCAGAAAACTGGCAGACTTGACAGCTACCAAGTCAGAAGGGGATTCGCAACGATAACAGGAAACGAGGGTAAATCATCCAGCGATGCAAAGAAGTACAGGAAAGACCTGACAGACTCACCACAAAAACAAAAGAACAAAATAACGCTGGACATGATCTTCAAAAAGATCAATGAAGGCAATGACCTAGCCAAATCCACGAAGCAGACATTAGATAACATGCAACTGGAGCTGGCTGTCATAAGGGCAGACCAACACAAGGCGAATAACAGGATAGACGGAGCAGAGAAGCGCATCAGCGACATAGAGGACGAAAATTTCAAGTCAAACAAGTCACTGCAGTCCGTCTCCAACATCTCCAACCTCCTCCAAAAACAGCTGGCAGACCAGGACGACCGCAGCAGAAGAGGCAACATACGACTGCTGGGAGTACCAGAAGGAGAAGAAGAGAAACCGGGCTCCTGCGCAGCCCTCATAGAAGAGCTACTGCCGAAACTAACAGGTCTAAATTTTGACAGACAGTTCGAAGTAGACAAAGCCTACAGAGTGCCGGCTGTCAAACTGCCTCAGGGCAGAGGACCAAGACCAATCATCTGCTGACCACTGCGCTCCAACCAGACTGAAGCAATCTTTGCAGTAGCACGGAAGAACCCAAACTTAAAATGGAATGGCAACAAAATCATAATCACACAAGATAACTCAAGACAAACAGTGGAGACCAGAAAGGAATT
The DNA here is from genome assembly GCF_964261635.1 of Lissotriton helveticus. NCBI lineage: Eukaryota > Metazoa > Chordata > Amphibia > Caudata > Salamandridae > Lissotriton > Lissotriton helveticus. The sequence continues at coordinate 1,309,253 of NC_136062.1, forward strand.
CCTAGCCCTAAGGGAGAGAATGCGGAAGAGCAACGTCACCCTCAGCTTCGCGGGTCCGGCCAGGGTCAGAATAACGGACAAATGGCGGACACTAGTCTTCGACGACCCCAGCGAGCTGAGAAGGTACCTGCAAGGCCCTGCGCCAGAAGATATGGAAGCTCAAAACCCAAGCTCATTGAAAAGAAGAGCCTCAACGGACAACACAGAGACAGGGGGGGCCACGGCCGAATAAGGCACACATACCTGGAACTACACCTGTTAAAGACAAGAGCGGCCAATACGATACCTCATACTAAGATACTAACCGTACTACCTCAGAACACATCAACTACCTCAATCAACCGTCCTACCTCAAGACGCAGCAACTTCCTCAATCAAGGGACACCGCCAAGTAGCAGCAAGACCATCTGCATATCCTTTGACCACTGTTTTGTTGTTCTCGAGTGACTATACTAACACTATGCCAGGCGGGCCAGGGGGAGCCTAGGGTATTAGCTCACCATATATCCTCGGGGGGAGAGGAGGGAGGGAACTTTGCTGTCGCACGCCCGCACTGCAAATTGTTGGGGGTGGGGGAGGGGAGGGCGGGGGGAGGGGGGTCTGTTGCACATTTTTTCCTGTTTTCCATGCTTTCTTTTTTTTCTTCCTCTTTCCTGATCTTCCTTCTACACTATCCTCACTGCTCTCTAGCGGACAGACACAGCCTATTACTAAGCCAGTCAACACCTACAAGCAGGCCAGATGGGGAGGCTACAAAAGTAAGCATAGTAAGAGCTTGTGCAAGGCATCCAGACACATACAAGACCAGCGCACAAAAGAGCTATAAGTACAGAAAGAGATGACACAGGCACCACATAGCCAGCTACTTTCAGACTTAAAGGTAGCCTCTTTCAATGTTAAAGGGCTGAACCATCCGGTCAAGAGGAGGAAAGTTTTAGAGCACCTAAACAAACTAAAATGTGATGTGTGCGTGCTACAAGAAACCAAACTGTCAGCAGAGGACGCTCAGTTTCTCAGGGCGAACTGGATAGGGCAGACCATATGCTCCCCGACAGTGCACAAAAAGAGAGGGGTAATAACGCTGATAAGCAAAAAAGCCAGACTAGTGGTACAGGATCAACACGCAGACGATGATGGGAGGCTCCTAGTAACGACCCTCAAACGGGGGAAGGAGTCGATCCACATTGCTAACATCTATGGGCCCAACTGTGAGGACAAAGCCTTCTGGAAGGACGTTGAGACCAGACTAAGTATGTTACCCCAGGAGGACCTTCTGATAGTAGCAGGGGACCTCAACCAGGTCTTAGACTACACCACCGAGAGACACCCACAAAGAGGCACACACAGCGCCCAAGGGAAGAATACACTGAAGAACCTATGCGCCAAACTCCAGCTTAGGGATCCCTGGCGACTCCAACACCCAGACACAAGGGATTACACCTTCTACTCACACCCGCACAACTCATACAGCAGGATCGATTACATCCTCATCACAGCCTCACATATACACCTCATAGACCACACAGAAATAGGCCCAAGAACAATCACAGACCACTCACATGTCACCCTAACACTCAGCAGGAAACACAACGACCAAACAAGCCGTAGATGGAGATTCAACAGTGACATCCTTAAAAACCCGGCCAATATAGCAAGTTCAAGTTCAAGCATTTATATAGCGCACTACTCACCCAGAGGGTCTCAAGGCGCTTGGGGGGGGGGTTAATTATTTATCGAATAGCCATGTTTTAAGTTCTTTTCTGAAGGAGATGTGGTTCTGTGTAAGGCGGAGGTGAGTGGGGAGTGAGTTCCAGGTCTTGGCCGCCAAGTAGGAGAAGGATCTGCCTCCCATGGTGGATCTTTGGATACGCGGTACTGCGGCGAGGGCTTGATTGGCGGACCTTAGTTGGCGGGAGGGAGTGTAGAGGGACAGTCGGGTGTTGAGGCATTCGGGTCCTAGTTTGTAGAGGGCCTTGTGTGTGTGGGTGAGGAGACGGAACGTAATTCTCTTGTTGACGGGGAGCCAGTGGAGGTCTTTCAGGTAGCCGGTAATGTGATCTTGGCGAGGGATGTCCAAAATGAGTCTCGCTGATGCGTTTTGGATGCGTTGGAGTTTTTTCTGTAATTTGGCTGTGATTCCGGCGTATAGGGAGTTTCCGTAGTCCAGTCGACTCGTGACCAGAGCGTGGGTGACAGTTTTTCTTGTCTCGGAGGGGATCCACCGGAAGATTTTTTTTGAGCATACGAAGTACGTTGAAGCAGGAGGATGAGACGGCGTTGACTTGTCTGGTCATCGAGAGTGAGGAGTCTAGGATGAAGCCAAGGTTACGTGCGTGGTCTGTGGGTATCGGTGCAGTGCCCAGAGCCGTAGGCCACCATGAGTCGTCCCAGGCAGAGGGGGATGATCCTAGGATGAGCACCTCCGTTTTGTCTGAGTTGAGTTTTAGGCGACTGTTTTTCATCCATTCGGCTACTTTTTTCATGCCTTCGTGAAGATTGGTTTTGGCGGTGATAGGGTCTTTGGTGAGGGAAAGGATCAGCTGGGTGTCGTCAGCGTAGGAGATGATGTTAAGGTTGTGTTGACGTGCGATGGATGCGAGTGGACTCATGTAAACATTGAAGAGGGTGGGACTGAGTGATGATCCTTGTGGTACACCGCAGATGACTTCGGTGGCCTTAGATTTGAATGGGGGAAGTCGGACTCTCTGAGTTCTCCCAGTTAGAAACGAGATGATCCAGTCCAGGGCTTTTCCTTGTATGCCGATGTTGCTGAGGCGTTGAATGAGGGTGTTGTGACAGACTGTGTCGAAGGCGGCGGAGAGGTCGAGTAGGATGAGGGCTACTGTTTCTCCGTTGTCCAGTAGTGTTCGGATGTCGTCTGTAGCTGCGATGAGGGCGGTCTCGGTGCTGTGTTTGGCTCGAAAGCCGGACTGTGAGGGATCGAGGGAGTTGTCGGATTCAAGGAAGGCAGCGAGCTGGCTATTGACGGCTTTCTCAATGACTTTGGCAGGGAATGGGAGGAGGGATATGGGGCAGTAGTTTTTAAGTTCAGAGGGGTCTGCTGTGGGTTTCTTCAGGAGGGCGCTGACTTCGGCGTGTTTCCAGCTTTCTGGGAAGGTAGCAGAGTTGAAGGAGCAGTTGATGATCTCACGGAGATGGGGTGCGATGATGGAGTCTGCTTTGTTGAAGATGTGGTGGGGACAGGGGTCGATTGGCGAGCCAGAGTGGATGGAGTTCATTAGGCGGATGGTGTCTTCAGTGGTGATTGGGTTCCAGGCGCTGAGGTTGATTGAGGGCGGTTTAGGTTCGGAGGGGGGTGGAGAGGATTGTTCGTTGGAGGTGTTCTCGAAGCTGTTGTGTATGTCGGCAATTTTGTTGTAGAAGAAGGAGGATAACGAATCGCACAGGTCTTGAGAGGGAGTGATGTCGTTTGAGGCTGCGGTGGGGTTGGTGAGTTCTTTGACTATGTTGAATAGTTCCTTGCTGTTATGGGCGTTGTTGTCGAGTCGATTCTTTAATGCTGATTTCTTGGTGGATCGAATCAGTTGGTGGTGTTTGCGGGTGGCTGCCTTGAGGGTGGTCATGTTGTCGGTGGTTGGGTTTTTTCTCCATGTTTTCTCGAGAGTACGGCATAGCTTCTTGGATTTCCTAAGGTCATCGTTGAACCAGGGGGTCTTTTTGCTGTCCTGTTTGGTGTGAGGGTTTTTCAAGGGTGCTAGTTCATCAGCGCTGTGAGTGATCCATTGTTTGAGTTTGGTGGCGGCTTGGTTTGGGTCCGATGAGAGGGCAGGTGGGTTTTGGTTGAGCGATGTGAGGAGTTGGTCGGTGGTGATTTTGTTCCAGTTTCTTCGAGGAATAGGTTGTGGGGGGTTGTGGGTCGGGGTGGTTTTGTAGCTGAAGTGAACGCAACTGTGGTCCGTCCAAAGGAGAGCTGTGGTGTGATCGAAGGAAATGTTTTTGCTGGAAGTGAAGATTGGGTCGAGTGTATGTCCGGCTACATGGGTGTGGGTGTCAACAAGTTGTTTGAGTCCGAGATTGGCCAGGTTGTCAAGGAGGGTGGTGGTGTTGCTGTCGTTTAACTTTTCCAGGTGGAAGTTGAGGTCTCCTAGTAGAATGTAGTTCTCGGAGGCGAGGGCATGTGGGCTGATGAAGTCAGTGATGTCTTCGTTGAATTGTTTACGGGTTCCTGGGGACCTGTAGATGAGGGTGCCTCTAAGTGTGGTCCTAGCGTCGGTGTGGATCTGGAAGTGGAGGTGTTCGGCGGTTGCAAGGTTATCGTCGAAGCTGGTCATGATTTTGATGGTGTTCTTATGAACGATGGCGATGCCTCCTCCTGTTTGATTGGTGCGGTCTTTTCGGGTGATCTTGTAATTGTCCGGGATGGCTATGGCGATGTCGGGTGCTGATGATGCGTTCATCCAGGTTTCTGTGAGGAAGGCGACGTCTGGTGAAGCAGTGTTGAGTAGGTCCCAGAGTTCAGTAGCGTGTCTGTGGACCGAGCGGGTGTTCAGCAAGATGCACTTCAGGTGGTTGGAGTCGGAGCTGTGTTTGGAGATAGTGGATTTGGTGTGGGTCTTGATGGAGGCAAACTTGCAGGCGTGGCAGGTGAAGGGGCCATGGGTACGACCTGGGACAGCTTTGTTGCATTGTGGTGTGCGTCCGGGGTGGAGGCGTCATACGTAATGCGGGAGGAGTGCGGTATGCGGGGGCCAAGGGGTCTGGCGCTGGGCGCGGTCCAGGCGAGGACGGGGGCAGACGGGCTTACCTTTGGCGCACCTTCGGCGCGCAAGGGGTGCGACCGCTGCGCATGAACGCTGCGCGCAAAAGCGTCAGTCATAAGAGGAGAAGTGAAGGGGGAGGGGCGAGGGAGGGTCAGCTGGGAGGCGGGTGCGAGGTGTAGGGGACGGTCTACAAGGCTAAACAACAACAAAATGGCCGGAGCACCAACAAAAACAAAACTACAGAGAGGCTGGACTAAAATCAGGCAGCTTCTACGAATATTCAACAAAGCGCTACAGATATCCTAAGCACAATTCAGTAAAGCGCTATATATATTCAGAGCACAAACTTATGGCAAGAGCATATGAATATTATTGCAATTTGGCAGGGTTTATCGCAGACTAGCGCGATTGCACACAGTAGTCAGCACAACAATACTTATCTAATGAGGGCAATGCAATGCGCGCAGCCTGACGATATCAGGAGTGAAGCAGGGAACCAAACGATGCCAGGATAAGAGAAGGGAGCTTGGGGAGCGACCGCTACTGAGAGTGTCAGGACGGTCACCTGACCGTAGCAGAAATTGAAGGAGCCACAAAAGAATTTCTAGAATTCAATGACACTCAGGACACCGGCAGAGACACCCTTTGGGAGGCCATGAAGGCCACTCTCAGGGGTAGACTACTCAGCATCAAAGCTAGAATGAACAGGCAAAGAAATAAAAAAGTACTAGAACTCGAACTGCAGATCAAAAACCTAGAAACAAGCCATATAACCGACCTAGCAGACAAGAACACTCTTACTGACCTTGCCAGAAATAAATACGACCTCAATAAGATCTTAAGTGAAAGGGCAGGCATGTGGATAAATAGATACAAAGCCATAAACCTATGCTCAGCAAACATAGCAGGGAAAGCATACAATTGCAGCAATAACAGACACTAATAAGAAATCCCAGACTTCCAATAAAGGAATACTCAAGGTTTTTAAAGATTTCTACGCGGGCCTCTACAGAGAGGACACCAACCTCAAAGGGGAACGGGGAGCCACCCTACTAGGTAAACTTACCCTGCCCAAACTGTCCAACACACAAAGATCGTCGCTAGAACAAGACATAACGGGGGCAGAGATAGGAAAAGCGGTAGCACCGCTTAAGGACAACAAAGCCCCTGGACCAGACGGCTATACAGCAGTGTTCTATAAACAGTTTCTCCGTCTAATCAAACCCACAATGGAAGAAGTCTTCACATACTGCATTCGGAAAGGTAAGATGACTAGCTCAATGACCGAAGCCAACATAATAGTCATCCCTAAAGAGGGCAAGGACCTACAGCATCCGCAAAACTATCACTCCATCTCACTAATCAACGTAGACTGCAAGATCTACGCAAAGATCCTGGCGGGTAGACTAAACACACAGCTTCCAAATCTAATCCATAACTCCCAGGTGGGTTTCCTCAAAAATAGAATGTCCCAAGACAACACGAGACTCTTGTGCCATTTAATAAACCATGCCACCACCAACGTGGAACCAGCAGTTATGATCGCACTCGACGCAGAGAAGGCCTTTGACAGAGTGTCCTGGCCCGTCCTTGAGCAATATATGCGAAAGTTTGGTCTAGGAGAAAACTACATAAGAATGGTGATGGCGCTATATAGCGAACCCAAAGCCCGCGTGGTTGTCAACGGGGGTACCTCTGAACTCCTATCCCTGGGCAGAGGGACAAGACAAGGCTGCCCACTCTCCCCGGCACTTTACCTCCTCTGCCTGGAACCACTCCTGTCCATGACCAGAGACAACAGCGAAATAAAAGGAATCCCAGTCAAGGGGAGGACAATTAAACTAGCGGCTTATGCCGACGACATACTAATAACGACACAGGACCCGGGCCCCTCGATAGCGGCACTGATGTCAACCATCGATGAGTACACGCAGGTCTCTGGATATAAACTAAATAGGGACAAGTCGGAATGCAAACCCCTAAACGTTCACACAACTAGGGCAGTTCTGGGGGTCTCGGGCTGGCCTGGCAAAAAACCTCCTAAAGTACCTGGGCCTACACTTTGGTAGGGATCTCAAATCAACACTGGACTACAACGAAAACGCCATGTTAAACAAAATAAAAGAGAAGCTAGAGTCATGGTCACCAAAATTCATCAGCTGGTGGGGCAGGGTGGAAACAATAAAAATGATGATAACACCCATGGTCAACTACTTGCTCAGCATGCTCCCTCTCTTAGCCACAGAGGACTTCCACAAAAAACTAGACAACCTGATCAATAAATTCCTCTGGAGAAACAAAAAGCCCAGGATCAGCCTACAAAAATTAAGACTAAACAAAGCACTAGGGGGACTCAACCTCACCAATTTTAAAACTTTCCAGACCGCATGCCTAGCCAAGCAGGGGATATTTTGGGTCTCACCCGACCAGGTGTACACACCGGTTTGGCTGGAACCAGAGATAGAAATCATTTCAGGCCTTGACCCTCTAGCGATACTGCTAATAAACACCCCGGAGCCAACAACATTATATTTAAATACAGCAAGAACGCCCTTCTCAAGGTTGACAAAAAGATGGTAAGGACCATTAAAAACACGAACAGGGAATCCATCTGGCACAATACCAGAATCAAGTACAAAGATAAGGTACTAAACATCAGAGCTTGGTATGAAAGAGGAGTCTCGACGATCAACCAGCTAGAAAAAAACAATGCCCCGCTCACCTTCCACACGCTACAACTCTTGCACAAACTACCAGATATTGAATTTTATAACTTCCTAAAAATAAAGGCAGCAATCACAAGAGCAGGTATTAGCAAGGAGGTACCATCAATCCTCCTATATATGGCGAATCTAAATAAGACTGGTCACCAAACATCGCACATTTACAAACTCCTCAGCCCGGCAACAACACAACTAAACACCAAAGCTTTAGAATTCAGGGAAACGCAAACACCAGACAGTTCAGTGAGAAAGAAAAGGCCCGACTCTGGACCTCAGCATCCAAAAACAAGGTGTCTCCAACATTAGCCCAAACTAAATTCTGGCTCCTCCACAAAGCATACTGGACCCCGGCCCGACTGGCAGCGATGGGGCTCAGAGATAATGACATATGCTGGAACTGCCATAAGCACAAAGGAGACCTAGCTCACCTTATCCTCTACTGCCCCAAAGTCAAGACTTTCTGGGACAATATAAGAGTCTTCATAAATACCACAATGGGACACCCAATTCAGCATGACTTACTAGGGCTAGTAGCCGCCTTCCTGTCCCCCGGAATCGATTCCAAAAGCGATAGTGAGCTAATCGACCTCCTGCTAACAGCAGTGGTCAAAATTGTACTGGCGAACTGGAAGGACACAAGAAAGACAAACTTTAGGAGTTGGCTGAATTGGATCACGTTCCTAAGAGGGGCGGACAACATAACGGCGGAAAGCTCACCACACTCCACCACAAAAGGCGAGACGTGGCTCCCCCTAGACAACTACCTGGGCTCACACAAACCACCTTAGACAGAGACTACTATCCTCCCCACAGCCCATACATTGGTGTGCGGCAAAGGAAGAACCACGTCACACTTTCCTGCCCGCTCTTCCCCTCTTCTCTTTCCCCTACCCTCCTTTTTCTCTTCTTTACTTTCCTCGCATGAGGGCAGTACGCAGAACGGCCGTGTGCCAATGTACGCCAGTACCATGTCAGACAACGACTGTAACATGCACCTAACTATGTCAACTTTATGCCCATTGTAACCTTACGGCGCATAAGACACCAGTATTGCCTTCACTTCACATGTTCTGTTAAAATGTCTTTAATAAAATCTTTTGAAATAAAAAAAAATAAAAGCGACCTCAAATAAAAGTAATGTTTTCCCTAACACCGGACTTGACGGGGAGCTTTCCACTAAAGCAGTAGAGTGTGTCATTTTGCAGCTGGTTAATGCATCAGGACGCAATCTTGGTTAAGGATTTTGGGCTTTACCCTTTGCATACAAAAAAGCGTAAATTAGCTAAGCCATTGTACAGGAAGTAATTCCTGTCCGATGTAAGCTAGAGTTATTTAGAAAACAAGGGACCCCTATCAGCAAACTAGCTATAACATAGGGAATAAAACTAGTGAAAGAAAGTTATAGCTAGAAAACAATTTAAACAATTTCTATACCAAAGAATACCCTTCTATGTCTAAGATATAGACATATGTATGACAAACACCCTACAAAACATAATAGGCATAAAGCACTTCTATCGATTAGTTTATTTATTTATTCTTTTTTAAATTATTTGTTTTTAATTGTGTAAAGTTCATACTTAAATAGATGAAACAATTCAATTATGCATTTGAGAATCTAATTAATTATTACATGTAAATCAGTTCATCAACAATCATAAGCATATACAAATCCATGTGATAGACGAAAACGTTGACTCAGGCAGTGCGGCAGATGTCTACAACGCGCGTTTCGGCATACATGCCTTCATCAGGTAGCCGTCCACTACTCATGAAGATGATGATAGGCAGTGATATACTGTGGTTTCAGCTCAATAGGTACATCACGGTAGATAGAACAGAGCTATGTATAAATGCATGAAGATATTATTGGGTAAAATCGATTTCAAGGTATAAGCCCTCGGGCTCGTGATAAAAACAAACAATCGGACCATAAATGTTCAATATAAATAGAGATGTTGGAACCTCCTCAAATGAGAATCCTAAATGGGCAGCGGCGTCAACACCAGAGGTTTGTAAAAAGAGGCAACTCAAAATGATCGAATTTCGTTACCTGAATCATTGATGATTAAATCGAAACGGTCTGATGATTGCCGTCGAAAATTACATATTGCTCTAGAAGGCTGCCGCTTTGATTTCCTTCGAAGGTATTTTCCTTGAATGTTTGAAAAACGATGCAGGCAGCCTTCCGTCTGGAAAACGATGTAAGCTAGAGTGCCAACTGCAAAGGTCTTGGCAAAGTGGCGAAGGTTGCTTTTATCTTTGAGATTCTTTGAGGTGCGAACCGTGCTAGCTCATGGATGTTTGCCTCCCAACTAGCCCGCTCTGTAAATCTTATAAATATGTGGGAGCACAATGTATTGTAGAAAAGTTCATGGAACTATTTTGGGCCAGCCCAAGGAACTGTTTGTGTTTCCTGCATTGAATGTCTTTATGACAAACATTTGAGTCTTGTTTCTTTTCATCTACTATCTGACGCAACATCTTTGAAAGGCAAGCTGCATTCAGCTATGGCATTGCACAATGCTGATGATACCTAACAATATTACAGCACCTAAACACAAAGCCCCCAACAACCAACCAACAAAGATCATGTAGCACACTAATACGTACAATGCTAACTCAGATAGAAATAAACAAGTATGTGCAAGGCAATAGATTTGACAGTTATTTTAATGAAAATGGGTCTTTAGTAATTGATAAGCGTGCATGTTTGACTGCCGAGGGGGGTAAATCTAACAATGAGTTGGATAAGGGAGTGGTTGAATGAGTGGATGGATTACATGCAGAAAAGAGAAGTCAGAATTACATGACAAAACAAATAGAGGTCACACAAAAAACATATTGTGCTTCAACATCATGATGTGGCAGTCATATTAAATAAGGAGATATCTATATATACATGTCAATGGAGTTCCTCGGTCGGAGAAAAACAGCAAACCAACAAAAATCACCACATTAGGCTGGCAACTTGCATGACTACTGGGGGATGGGTTCACATGCTGGCAGCAATTGCAACTTGAGGTAGAGCAGAAAGCAAGAGCAATGTGGCCTGCAATGCCATACATGAACTACTATTAACCAATCATAACTGCGCAATGATCTTGTGGGTTGATCCACATGTCAAATACACTTCAAACACATAATGGCTCAAGGAGGCTAACCCGATGCAACTAATAACTGAAGGAGGTTGACCAACAGTCCTTTTCTTTTCATGTTAATGACAAAAGATCTTTTGCGCTGGCAGAATTAAAAACATGAGTTATCATCTTACCCTTCCAGCTAGTCGTGTGGAGATTATCCCATTGCTAGCTATGAGAGAGTCAGCCAAAGTGGTTTTTCCTACAAAAGAAAGGGAAATAATTATTAAATAAAAAATACAATGTACATACAGTTGCACTGCAATATTTTACAACATTGGTACTTAAAAAAAGTATACTCTAGTGAATAAATGATTGCACACTTGTAAACCAAGATATCAGGTGGTAAATATTTAAATGTAGTGATTGTAGCATCAAGACAAACATCATTTGACTCCTCCCTTATGCGCAAAAGTATGGTTGGTGGTAATTGTTATGTGGTGTGTATATGACGGCTGATCACATTTGCCTAAGGGTATTTGAAGTTATATTTATGCGACCTAGTGAGTTTTTGTCAGCTGATGTAGTTGCACATGTTTTAAGTCCATTAGGCACAAGGCAAAACGAATAGAGCATAATTTATCAACATTTTTTATTTGTGTAAGCCTTATTTCAAGTCCTTGGCAGGACAGGTAAAATGATCAATTTGAGAAATTTAAACTGTAATACTGTGCAATTTGACACTCACTTTTAAAGTTATTAAATATAATTATCTCTCAATGGGTCACGTTTGAGAATTGGTAAAACTATAATAAACCAGGCCACTAGAATGATGCGAATGTTATGGCTACAACGATTTCCATAAAGTTACGGATTTTGCCGCATTTTCCACATAATTCATGGTATACTGCACAATCTGTAGATTAAAAAAAAATCGACTTTAAATGGATCAAAAGTTAGTAAAAAATGCTGCAAAGTCTGTTGCCGCACAGTGAAGGCCCTTTGGAAAGGTTGGGCGGTCCACATTCTGTGCCGTATCTGCGTGGTAAACCAGTGTTAATGGCCTGAAACCTTTGCCCAGGCATAGCCACTAGGTCTCAGAAATGTGAGAGCTATTGTTTTTTTTAGCGTTTATGTTTTTTAGCCGTCTGCGAGCGTAAGAAGGGTAAACAGAACAAAGTGGCTGGATAGGAAAAATTCATATCGTAAGTAATAGCGACGCAGTCAATGTGTACTACGTAGCCACAGTCATAAATACCAAAGCAAATTTATTTTCTTTTTTTGGTTTTTCAAAATTTCAAAGACACAAGGGCAAACCAAGGACTGTCACGACAGTGATTTCATGAGTACAATATCTACACATATACAAAAGTACAAATATACAATATGAATGAAACAAAACGAATGAGAGCAAGTAAACAGAAATGACACACCAAAAACAATGAATAATACAATATTCACAAATTAATTGCATTCATAAACAGTGAAAAATTCGTGCAAGGAGCAAAGGGACAACCAGTCCGTGGGAATGTGAAACCAAGGGACAGGCGGGGACAGATGGAATGGGACGCCTGCCTGACAACACTGCGGTACAATATTTATGTTGGGTTGCACAACTAGGATCTCAAGTGATGGACAATTTCTTTTCCTAGATGCACCCTTGTGAATAACCGCAGGGTGAAGGTGTCGACGCGTTTCGAACCCGGGAATTTAGGGTTCTCTTCAGGACGGGGACTGGGAACAGTGAGTCTGTAACAATATACAGAAGGGGTGTCAGAGTTGTATATCATGATATTGTGATAAACAAAAATACAGTGACTCCACATATAGAAGGGGACTTTTACCTGCACGTGGCAAGGAGTGTGCCTCGGTGTCGGTAATTCGCAAAGAAATAGAGTTATCTGGAAAGACACATACAAAAGGTGCTTAGCACACTGGACCATTGAGGGCTCTAGGTTAGTGCATGTCACTTAGACCTGTACAGAGTTGTGGCTCATACCTGTGGTTCACCAGGTGTAATTCGTGTTGATATGTTGATATGTTGCCCACCGCGCGGTACAAAACTCGGGGGGGGAAACAGCTCACATTATCGCTGTGTTTGAAGGCTGGGAAAAACACATAACATTTAGTATGCAAAGTTAGCCGGGTGATTAATGTAGACCGGTTGTGGTGATTGCGTTGCAATTCCTACCTTCGTAACGAGGTGTCTGGTCTCAAGCGTCAATATAGAGCCAGCGGGCGGTGTCTCCGAGGCCCGGGACCTGCGTGTAAACAAAGCGAGTTTGTTTTAAGAAAAGGGAGAGGCGCGTCCCCGTTAGGCGGGAGGCGCAGCGGTAGAGCGATAAACGCGTGTTACGGGAAACCTGCAGGACACTTACTTGTTCAGCAGGATTGAATCTCTTCTCTGTCGACTCAACATACAGTCAATGGGTGTGTGACGATGCTCGGCTTGGATATTTGAAAGCTGCCCGGTCAATCAACCAATTGAAGTATCTGGGGGCGGGGTTGGTGAGGAATCCTGGTATCTGTAGTTTTAACACTGGAGTGAGTCGGACCCCCCAACAGAGAGTGTCATATTAGGCATAGATGGCACTTAATAGCCGCTAAGGGCTGGCGAATGTCGCTATCAACCTCAATTCAGAGCTGCCATCGCGTGGCTCTCTGCTCGTAAGGCTAGCGCTGCAACCATATGTACAACATGCTCACTAGGCATTGAACCTCAACACAGTACGGGCATGCTAAATTACACAAGTAATACAATAGACCCTTTCTCTTAGAACAGTGTGCCAACACAGGTTTAAAAGAACCAGGGAGGTTAGTTTGAAGTATCAGAGATATGAGAAAGAAAAGGTTCTGAACAGCAGAACAGCCAAGCTCAGCCAGACAATTGGAATGTGATTCATAGACTAGAAGTCTCAGACATTTCGTTCAAGCCTGTATTGGATGTGTCAAACTTCAAAATGAGGTACGCTTCTTTTTGGGACAAGCGGAGATCAGGGTCTCCATTGCCACCCCTGATGACTGCCAGGACTGTCCATCTGATGTCTTGACTGGAATGATTCTTTTGTGCAAAATGGGATACCAGTGGAGCTGTCATGGTTTTATTATTGATTCTTGAACGGTGTTGGATGATACGCTGGCGGACCGTAAGAAGGCACTGCCTGCAGCAGCGGGGGAAGTGGTGCAGTAGAAGGGACAGACGGAACTGGGAGCATAAATCTCAGACTCGAGGTGGGAGGTAAAGTGACATGTCGGGGACAGCCGGAATATATAACAACATAAATGGCTGCTGTGTATGAATATAAGCAGTAGGTCCCTGATCTCGGGGAGGGCTAGAGACGGGACCAGGCATGATGCATGCATGCCAAGAATAAATGGGTAGAAGAAATAAAAGAGCAACATGGGAGCCAGCAAATTGAAAGCCTATGGGCAGGCTGAAGCCCACAAAGTACATACAACAGGTCTCTTTTTTAAGACTGCACATGTGTGCCGTCTAGAGTCGAGACCTAAAAAATGACAAGTAAGGAAGCAACAGTATTACAAAATGTGTCGCATTATGCCACATAATTTGCCTTTTCTTGTTGCACTATTTTGTCAAACCCGCCTCAAATTTGATCTTCACCGCCACATAATGCCAGTGGCCCTGTCAAATAGTCAGCAAAGCATTTAAAATAGAAGATGATCACCATGACACTCATCCTAATTGTCCTTTGCAGAAAGTTCTTACCGTGGTCCACATGTGCTAATATACAGATATTTCGGATGTTGATGGTATTTTTCTGTAAGGCAATTATTTTTTCCAGATTGGTGACACCCATCGTGCATTTTCTGTAGAAGACAAGAGAATATTTAAAAATCGAATGCATGTTTAAAAAAAGATTTATACAGCTTTATTAAAGCTCAATCAACAATGATGATTGCAGCATAGTGTGGTATGCCTTGCAACAGAGTCCACCAACAGTTACAGGCGAAGATGAGCCCATAAGACACCTTTGCTCCAACACCTCTTGTCCTCAGGAGACCGAATCATCAGGATTTGTGCTTTACATCATTACAATCTCAACTTGGTCTACTGACTAACTGCTTCACGTCAAATTAACTGCCTTTTACCTCAAACAATATTATTGTGTGGATTTGTACAGCATTAGGGGTTTTCAGGGGACACTTTGTCAATGTTGGTTCAATTAGTTACATATGATAAAAACAAGCTCCTCAAAACCTAAAATCAGACTAGCACAGATAGTATCTCATTAAAATACAAAATGTGGACACTATTCAATTTTCAAAGCTCCTGCCTCACCCTACCCTGGTTAACTGTGGGGTAAAAGTGCACTATCAAATGAAAGTGAAACACAGGTGCAAATGGAAGAAAGTGGTGTACTCATGTATTTGTGCAGCACTTCCTCGTCATGTTAAGAACCCTCTTCAAGATAAAATATTACAACAGTGAATGTATGTGTGTATTATTATCACTTTACTAATCACAGTAATGCATTTCAGAAAATAGTAGCATTTTCCTTTCAATGCTAACTCCAGTATCAAAAACACAAAAGAACGAAGCTATTGCAGCACAACCATTCAACCTAGCTTGTTAGGTTGACCAAAAACAGTATTGGTCATGGGTCAAAGTAATCCCATGATGTAGTCTCTCTTGCGCAACGAAGACAATAAGGAACACACCAGTCCATTCAAAATGAATCCAATCAGATCATCAAATAGAGTTTTCGTATATACTTTATTGAAGTCCAAACATTTTAAATTCCCAGCACACGATTAACCGACAAGTGTTTCATCCGATACACAGACTTTTTCAAGGCACGATTGGGAAAACTGTTGAACAGTAATATATATGCAATCCGTCACTGCAGCGCATCCGATTAAGAGTAGAACCAGGCTCCAAATAAGGATACTGTGACCTACACAATAGAACAATTCAGAAAATTCACATTGCTGGCGCTGGCCTTTCGCCACTTAGTCCCACGAAGCGCACAACTGTACTAGACCCCGATATGACCCAACACTAAAATTCCAATCCTTCACATGTAGAGAGAAAAACAAATATATTGAGGGTCACCGTAGCAATGATTCGCTTTATAGACCCCCAGTATTAGTGGTCCTTAGTGCGGTACAACTCTGATTAGTCGACCCCTCCGGTTACACAACGTCTCCTCTGCAAACAACCCTGTGGGTTATGGCGAAGAAAGTAAAGCCAGTGTCAATTAACAGTGCAAATGGATCAAACGATGACCAAATGAATAGTTCGAAACAGCTTGAGTTTAATGGTTGATTTCAACAGGGAAGTCCTTTACTTTTGGCACTCTTTAGTGTTGGAGAATTTTAATATTCAGGCCTCGATGGAAGACAATAAGTGGCATCTTGCTATGACAGTGGGCACATGCATCCTGCCCAGCTATTCCTGTGTTTCTCCACAGTGCACAAGAACAGTCCTTGCATTTGTTTCTACTGAGACACAGAGGAGGCCGGATGGAGCAGATGTGCGGGATGGGAGAGGGCCAGAGCCTTGGAGAGGCAAGAGCATGGGAACCTTGTTCCCCTTAGCACTAAGATGCCTCTAAAAGGGTATAGCTTCATAACGCAGCGCCTCCAAAAAGGAATATCTCCAATACGCTGTAGGCATGCTATCAAACAATGATGGATTCAACCCAGATCTGTGACTGGGGGTGAGAGTCTGAAAAGCTTCAGTGCTCCGGCCATCATCTCCTTGTGTTTGCTATGTTTGCCATAAGCTGGCAGGGTATGCCCAGACGTGGGTCCCTTGCTCACTTTGTCACTGAATTCAAACTAGCCTGGCTGATGAGGGTTGTTACCCGTAAGCCGGTCCCAGGATGCATGTTTCCAGGTCAGGGAAGACCTGGCTTGGCAGGTTGGACTTGACTGTTCCCATGAGGTACCTAGTCAAGACTGATTTGCATATAGCTGGGTCTGAACTGAGGTGTCGAACACTGCCACCTCTTGGAGGAGGAAATTCTTGCTCTCTTCCACTCCTACAAACCTACCCCTGGCACGTCTAATCCCTCAGAACTCACAGAGGAAGAAGTGGATGACCTCCTCAGTAGCTACGACTCGGCCCTGAGAACCCCTTGCCCCTTAGACCAGAGGAGTATCTTTACGGTTGAAACCAACCCTAACAGATCTGCAACCTTCTGCATCAGAGGGGTGGTCAATAGCAACCTAGCTAAAGTTCCCACCTCCGCTTCTACCTTCGACACCCACTCCTACCTTTAAAGCATGCATCTGATATCGTCGACCTCATCCTGAGTCATAAATCGGACATAGCGATCTTGACTGAATTGTGGCTCAAGGATTCCTCATCGCCCTACCTTGACCTCTTAGTCCCCCCCGACTATAACATCGTAAGGATGGACTGGCCCTCAAAGAGAAAAAGGGATGGCATTGCTTGTATCTACCGCTCTAGCCTCCTTGTTATGGAACTGCCGGTAGACCCCACGGACTCCTGCGAATACCTCGCACTCGCCATCTCCAACAATACCTCACAGCTGTGCAAACTTCACATTTTTTACCACCCCCCTAGCAAGAACGACACCTTTACGGACCACCTCATGGAAATCATCACAGCCAAGGTGTCCCCAAACTCTAACAACATTTTCCTTGGCGATTTCAACTTGCATTGGAACGATCCTAAGGACCCTCAGGTCATTGACTTCAGAGACTCATTCAAAAGGTGCCACCCTAGACTGGATCATTGCCAAGGAATCAGCGGTCAAACTTATCTCCATTGATCCGTGTGATTGGTCTGACCAGCACGCCATCACCTTCCTCCTGCCCAGCACCTACAAATCATGGACACCTCAACCTGTTATTCACAAACGATGGGTTAGGGACACCAAGAACCTCGACCACAAGAAACTGGCAGCCCATTGTGGGTCTGACCTGCCCCTTTCCCCCACACAGTGCACATCGGTCACCAACCTAGCGGACCATTACTCCGCCACCATATCCGACATTCTTGATGACCTGTCACCTCTAAAACTAAAAAGAACCCAGATCAAGGACAGAAATCCCTGGTTCAGCGGATCCCTCAACAAGGAGAGGAGATCCCTTCAACAGACGGAAAGAATCTGGAAACAACACCCATCTGCAGCACATCTAAAACTTCTTCGGCAGGCCAGAAAAGCCTACAATAAGAAAATTCTTAGCTCTAAAAAAGAATTTTTCAGAACCGAGCTGGAGAACGCCAAAAATCAACCTCGCAAACTGTTCGACTTGGTCAAACACCACTCCAACAAACTAGTGAAAACCGCCAAAGAAACACCTAAACCCCTAATATCAAGCGAGGAATTCTACTCTTTCTTCTGACACAAAATCTCTGCCCTAGGAAATGAACTTAAATCCGCAACCCTCCACCAAAATCAAAATCAACCAGCTCCACCTTTTCCCTCCGCGTTGTCCTCCCTAACCTCACCCAAAACCCTAGCGCACTGGTCCAACTTTAAAACCTATGACGACCACGCTATCTCGAGAATTCTTGCCTCCTTAAAACCCGACAATCACTTTAACAATCCTCTCCCCTCTAACTGTCTAGCTGCCCGCCTCTCAGGCTATCATCCCTTCCTGGACCGCAATAGTCAACGCCTCCCTCCTACAGGGCTCAATTCCTGATTCGCTTAAGACTGGCCAAGTTGCCCCCATCCTAAAAAAAAAAACACGCTGGACCCTGCCTCCACTGAGAACTACAGACCCATATCCAACATCCCACTCCTTGCCAAAGTTCTGGAAAAATGTGTGCAACAGCAGCTAAGCCTACACATCAACAACTTTCACCTGCTAGATGATTTCCTATCTGGCTTCAGACCTGGGCACAGCACGGAAACCACCCTCCTCCACATTGTGGATGACGCCCTCCAAGCCCTAGACCTAGGCAAAATCTGTCTCCTAATCCTTCTAGACCTCTCCTCCGCCTTTGATACGGTGAACCACGAAATTCTCCTAGAACGCCTCAAACTCAGGATGGGATTGAATGGCACCGTCCTTGAATGGTTTAGATCCTTCCTCCAAAACCGCTCACAGAGAGTCCTCATCAGCGGTGATCTATCCGCCCACTCTCTGGTTTCTGTTTGAGTCCCCCAAGGATCAACCCTCTCCCCCACCCTCTTCAACATTTATCTTGAACCTCTCACCGAGGTGCTTCGCGACGCCAACATCTCCTACCTTATGTACGCCGATGTTACTCAGGTCTAGATACAAATCTCTTCCCCTGACGAAATTTTCTTCCTTAACGAGGCCCTGAAACTGACAGTCCATTGGCTCACTGCCAACCAGCTGAAACTCACCTCAAATAAAACAGAATTTCTTCTGATCTCCCCTCCCAAACCCAATCCAGACATCCAGGAATGGATCAAGACCATCACAGCACTAAACTGCCCTCCTACCATTGTTGACTCGTCAAAATCCCTTGGTATAACCCTTGATGGCAGCCTGAATATGCAAGGCCATATAAACTCTATGGCCAAAACGGTTAGATTCCACCTGAGCTACCTAAGAAACCTAAAACGCTTCCTCGATGCCTCTCACCTTAAAACGGCAACCCAGGCCCTAGTCATTTCCAGACTTGAATGTGGATGCTCTACTCTTGCAGGGCTACCCAAGAACTCTCTGGCCCCATTGAAAGCCTGCTTCAACACCGCCACCAGACTCCTAACGGGCTCAAGAAAATTTGACCACATCTCTCTCCACCTCAAAGCTCTGAACTGGCTTCCCCTAGAGGCCAGAATACAGTTTAAACTAGCCTGCATTACTCACAAAGCTCTATACCCGAATTCCCCTACATTTCTCGCACAGAAAGTCCTGATATCTGGAGGAGCCAGAAACTCCCGATCTGCCAAAGACCTGCTGCTGCAACCAGCACGCTTTCGGAAGAAAAAAACCTACAATTGGGCCTTCTCTGAGGCCGCACCAAGAATATGGAACTCTCTTCCTCCCTCCATCAGAAGACTTCCGTCCTTGGCACACTTTAAGAAGGAGACCAAAACGTTCTTAATGGGAAAATATCTCATCTAACGAATACTTTTCACCCTCCTCCTCGGCATTATCCATGACCTCTACAGATGACACATTTTTCTGCACTCCGGGGCATCCCCCCATGAGCTGAGACTGCGTGTATATTATACCTACCTGCTTTAATTTTTATCTGCTTTAATTTTTTATCCCACATGTAGCTTGGACCTTTAACGGCGTCCACCTCCTGTATAATGTGCTTTAATTTTATCCCACATGTAGCTTGGAATTAAGACGGCGTGCTTCTCCTTTACAATGTATACTTTGCTCTACCAATGTGATCCCTCCCATCCTCACGATTTGTATTCCTCCCCCTCAAGCCTGTAAATTGCTCCGATACCAACACGGGTCTGGTTCGCGCTCTATAAAACTATAAAATAAATAAATAAATAAACAATGATGAGTGAGTGTCTGAAAATTTTCAGCGCTCCGTACATCATTTCCTCGTGTTTGCTATCCACAAGGTCAGCAGGTGTTGTCCAAAACAGAGACTGTCAAGTCACAGCCAGAAAATGAATTATGGTGCAAGGCACTTCAGGAAGGTGCATAAATAGCGAAGCAGGAAAGT
Source organism: Lissotriton helveticus (assembly GCF_964261635.1). Taxonomy (NCBI): domain Eukaryota; kingdom Metazoa; phylum Chordata; class Amphibia; order Caudata; family Salamandridae; genus Lissotriton; species Lissotriton helveticus. The sequence continues at coordinate 1,329,381 of NC_136062.1, forward strand.
GGTACTGTTAATAATGGTGATCAGGATCCTAAGCATTAAAATCCAAAGCTTCGTTTCAAGTCACCTTAACTTAACCCTGAATATGTCTCTTTTAGCAATGGGCTTAGGGAAGACTCAATTTTATTAAACTTTGTATGTGTCATTATAACATTATAATAGCTGACTCGAACCCATTCCAAATCAAGTAGCTCTACCTGACAGAACCCTACTAAATCACGATCCAAACAGCTACTGGTGCATTGTGAGATCACCAAGATCCCATTTGTCAGTACTAATCCACCAAATAAATCCAATAAATCAGGTAAGTCTAGTCTGGTAATTATAGCACTTGCGTTCCACTACACAGAAATGTCCAAATGTATTTATTGGTGTTGTAGACAAGCAAGTAACACACGTACCACATAGATCTCAACATGTCCAGTTATCCACTATATGACTTAGGTTGTATGGGTTGTCAGTCATGCTGTGCAATGCTACTATGGCATCAAGTCTAGTGGCTTCAGTAGTCTACTCGACCTATATGTAATGTGCTTGCCCTGTAATCTGGTCTCAAATTGTGTGTTCGTGGCAAATATTTTATTTTACAGTCACATTTTTCTTCATTATCAAATATGAGAGCATCTTCAAATATGCAAGTTCACCATTTCTTCTGTACAAAAAAATATTTTGTTTGAATTCATAGACTAAACATTTACTCCATGTATAATAAAAAATTCCCCAGACATGGGTACACATAACCCTTGACCTGCCCCATAGTTCACTAATAAATGTCATTGTCATCAGGGTGGGGGTAAGAATGTTTCTGAGTTCATATTTAAAAACTCACTTTTAATAAATGTATTAGTAAAGCATGGTTTGGTAGCACACTTACAAACAGCACATTTTCAATTGAAACAACCACAAACTTTCCCACTAACATGCAGTTTTTTCTGATAAAACTATATAGCGTACAAACAATATCTGTGAAAATAGGGTTTCAGCAAAAAATATTACCATTTGCACATCACCAAGCAAAGTCCATCCCATTAAAAACTTCTTTTCATCACACAAAATTACAAAAAAGTGCTTTCATAACTACTACAATACATTTTGAAGTGTTTGTAAGGTTCATTTACAAGCTATTAAATGTTGTATGTTAGTAAAAAACCTGAAATCCTACAGCTTTTCGTTTCACACTCTTTGCACAGCACAACTGTCAGACAGATAGCGTTACAAAATCCTTTAACTTAGCTACTTATTTTATCCTGGAGGTTGTCGTTACTTTTCTTTCTCGGACTGCAAATTGTAAGACATATGCTGACAGTTGACCTCTGTCAATCAACGCAATAAAATTGTGACAAGATAAAAACAAGATTTAAACCCATCTTTACTGCTCATTCACTTTCTGTTCTTTATCATCTCATCAGAAGGGGCAGGTACGACCTAAAAAGAGCTGGTCTTGATAAAATCTGACTCGCCATTGAGAGTAGATATCTCGAGGCCTGCAGTGTTTACCACACAGCAAAATGTCTTCAAATTGTCCCTATTGACAGACATTTCATCACCTGAACTATAGCATCTTATTAAACAGGGCTAAAGTTGTAGATGGGGAAATGTCTGTCAGGAGATTGGGAAGGGAAGAATGAGTAAGGGGGGAAAATCCTAGTTTAAAAAAATTGATTAGGCCATCACTGCAGGGCCAACACCAATATCGAGAGCGAGTCTGTGTTTGCCACACAGTGAAATTTCGGCAAATCAAGGAACCTTTATTGGATAAGACTGATAAATTTAGTCTACACTTTTCGGGTTGTATTGTACTAAACTAAAACATCATATCCCTTCACTAAATGTCAGCCTTCAAACAACTGTCGGATCCAGCAATGTTCTAGACTTCAGATAGACTGTACCCTCGGTTATTGCTTGTTTGACACTGGGCATTAAGCTCAGTGACCACAGAGTACTCACAGCATGTTTCTTTCATTTGAATCTCTATTACCAAATCGTTGCTGACAGTTTAGCCCTCCATTTAATACAGGTATGAATATTTCTGAAGACATTAAGGTGCAGGATGCTCTTAATTCAGTTCCACTGGAAAAAAATAAAGTTGTTATCAATGCTGAGGTTATGTACCTGTTTTTCTGCCCGCAGAGGCGCACCCTCCTGGCAATGTTTAATAAAATTTACTTTTACTGGGCTGGAGTTTTAGGAGGGCTCACGCAAAGTGTGTTACAATATTCCGATTCCAGGACTTTCAGTGATGAAGCGAATCTAATATGATGGCTGTATTAGAACAATGGAAGGTCCTTCCTTACAAAGTTTATTCGGTAGTTTGTTTACTGGACCACAACACATACATAAGTCCAGGTAAAGGACAGTTGTGTCAGAGAACAGCATGCCCAGGACATTTTAATTTTTCCCATTGTGTAGGAACATCATAAATAAACCAAAATAATGCAAAGACTATGGAGTTGTTGGTTCCACTTCCCAGCATTCCTTCCATTTCACTCCACTTAGAAAGGATATTTTGCCCCATTCAGTATATGTCCACTGGAACTATACGCATGGTTACTTGTTCTGAAGAGGTAACCGATTCTAAGTAAAATTAAGTCTTTAAACAGAAGATGAACGTTTCCTTTTGCCTCAATCCTCTATTGAACACCAGTGACCTAAATTAATACAGACAATACACTAGCTGTGTGCAATATGCAATGGGGATGCTGTACCACAAAACAGAGGAACAAAACTAAAATGCTATATCTAATATCGCTAATAGTTCTTGCAATAGGATTTAAAAAAAAACAACATATTATCTAAATCACTATAAATAACTCATCGTGCTGAGGCAACTTGATACATATATTTTTGCCTTTCATTTCCGGTAGAAAAAAAACACTCTTCATTGACACCTATCAAGTGGTCCCATGTGTCTTGAGAGTGACTTTTGGTCAGTCCACATTTTAGCAAACATTACTAAGCATGGTAGAACATGATGGTGCACAGATATAACTGTTAAAATTAAACCGCAGGTCACAGCCTAATTACTGCTGATGTATGAAAATCAAAATTGGTTAAAGATTAAGTTCATGCCAAGGAATTAGCTGATTGCTGTTTTTTATGGCCATCAGTAAATATGTAGGTATGAGACTCTTAGTTGTTTGCACTAACCACAACAGAATTACGCGGATAGAATCGAATGTATAATTGCATAGTGTAGCTACAGCGGGTTAGGAGAAGATAGGGCAGATAAGCCTTTAACACGGAAGAAGACTTCGTTATTAGGATTTGTACTTGTAATTCCTGCTGAACATGACCACATGAATGTGAGTATTGTAACAAGGTCAACAGCTGTTAAGGAATGTACGATGGTATGATCAAAGATAAATAAAAGTCTGTTTAAAAAGAAAAATCAGTAAATACGCAGGTGGGCACTTTAACCAGGTCTTTCATCTTCCAGCACTCATGCTGCACATTAACTGAAATGCCAAGTTTGAGGCCACTATAAGGAAAATAGTTTACTGTGCTTGAGCAATAAAGTTCAGGCCAAACACCAATGTGTATCACATTACTAATGAGCAACATAGACAAACCTCTACTCACTTCCAGCCAAGCTGGAGGAGGTGCTCCACAATGAGCAAAGAGGAGTGTGCGCTAACACACCATAGGCAACGGAATGGCAGATGATGCCAGCAAACCTGCAGGAGGTATACCCATGTGCCCTGACTAAATGCACTCCTGGTGTCCAAGCCCTGGTTTCACTGTATTCAGTATGCCACAAGGAAAGGGTGGCTTATGTTCATGCCCATCTTCTTGGTCACAATGAAGGAGAAAAAAAGGAGACTTGGGAGGATCTTCCTATTGGTTCATTATGCAAGTATAAAGATCTTCCACACCTTGCTGAATACCAGTGAAGGGCTGCCAAATCTAAGCATACACCTTACTCCTCATCAACAGTGACCTGAACAGTTCGTCTTCATCAAGTAACATAGGAGCAGAAAAGCATGCATACATATTTTACATTTGTTAATGAAGCTAGTGAGCGCTAATATAGTAAGTAACAAATACAGAGGAAGAGATGAGACTGCAGATTCACATAATGATAGAAGCAGGGAGGCCATTAAAAACATCCTCGTGTTGGGATCTCATTAAAACTGTCAAGAGCTTGTGTTGCCCATATAGAAGTTGAAATCAAAGAACAGCCCTTGTGGACAGCTAACAGTGTTGTGGCTAAGAAGACCAGGTACAAGCTCTAGGACTGGAAAGTTGTTAATAGAAACACTCAAGTAGGTAATGCGGCACCCAATTGCCCCACAAAATCTGCTCCTGGAATGAGGTCGCATATGGTTCATTGGAGAAATGCAATCTCTTTGCCAAGTGTAGGGTGGAATCCCATAGACATGCCAAAGAAAAAGGAAATTCTAGAAGCAGGAGGATGAATCACAAGGATCGGGGATTGAAGAATCTGAGGAGAGAGAAGAAGAGAAGTGCAAGTAATCTCACTGATGAAGTGTGTGCAAACAAGAAAATTACATCCCAAGGGCAAAGAAGCCATCTCAAGCTTGAAGCTAATGGCTCTGTCAAACACTAAAGAAAAGGTAGGTGCATTGGTGGTGGATCAGTACACTTAACAATGAAATTTCGATTATCTCTCACTGACCAAAACAAAAATATAGACCTATGGAGACATGAAACCAATAACATTGCAGCGTTTATGTGCATGCAAAATATATCATTTTTGCAATTTAAATTTTCAAGAGAAATTTTCAATCACTGACTTCGGCACTGATAGCCTACCAAGCTACAGTACAACAACAGATAATATTCAGATTTTGCCAGTGGGAAAATGGAAATAAAACTCAAAATAAGCATCTCAGTACAACCACAGCCCTCTATCACATATGTGAAACTGAAGCAGAGGTCGTCAAATGGCTGCAAGGGTGTCCGACGCTGGTCAAATACAGCTGGGCCCACACTAAAGTTCAGAACAATCATCACAGGTATGAGTGAGTTCCATTTATATCCGTCGAATGTTACTTTATGTTATGTAGTTTTATTGAAAATCTGTCCTTCTGGGACCTATGCTGGACAACTCTGAGTCTATTGGGATCAACCCAACATGTAGTGCAACCATGAACCCTAAAGCAACAGAACAGCCTGTTTCAAAGTGAACATGTGGCTCCCTAATCAAAAGGAGAGGCAGGCACACTCAGTGTGGCATAAGCAGTAAAAATAATAATGCGATCTATGAGGAACTTGTAGATCTCAAGGACTTCAGAATGTCCGCAATTACATTAAAATAAGTATCAGACCAAACTCTCATTCAAACTATTCAGCACCACTCCGTGTGCATATGTGTAAGTAAAGCTACACATTTGGAGGAAAACAAAACATTCCAGCCTGACAATCACATTGTCAGAACTCCATTCAGAGGGCCACAAGGCAGGCTGGTGTTACAATGCCCAACACTTGGGTATGTGACGTTTACTCCTGGAGTACCGGAGCCCGACCTACTATAGATCCTAAACAATTAGGTAAAGTATCACTCCTTCAGCGCTTGGCTCTCAGTAGTAGCATAGGCCAAGCAGTTGAAGGCTTCTTGTGGGTCAGGGGATCGTACAAACTGCAGATGCAAGACTAAAAGTACGAACAGCAACCCCAATAAGCTGATTGTCAAGTCAAATACTTGCTTTTGTGATAAAACTAGCATTTAGTACAAGCACACAAAGCATATCGACCGCACGCTAAATAATATCCATCGTTTTAAGATCGATGCACTTGCATTGCCCTGGACAGTGTCCTCTGAACTCCCCTATCCCTTCTAACGGGTCTGATTATTTCCCTTTTGACAATAGAGGCAACTTTTAGATGTGGCCCACGCTAGTCACTACATGACAAAGTCTGACCTTAAGAGTCAATTTGAGCAGAGCTACGTACTAAGTTAATGAAAGTCTCAGGAAGGCCTCATTGTGTAGATCAGTCTTACCCGACCGACCCGGAGTAGCCAGTGTGTTCATGGAGGAACGGGGCTCCTCTTCTCGTGTTCTTGTCTTCCTATGCGGGACGGTCACTGAGTCTAATAGTGTCCACTGGATTACACTTTGGGGTTGCCACAGTTTCAGGAATGCCCACAGCTGTTTCAGACATCTCCTCCACAGCTTCCTCTGATTTCGGTAAGTGGTACTGCAGGCAGTGGTCTCTGTGTCAGGTCTCTTTTGCTTTATCCTTTGTAAGTGATCCTCTTGACACGATACTCCAAGGCAACAGCCCTGAACTTCAAAGTGGCCCCCACCTGGCGTATGAGGTTAGTCTACTTACTCCACGACAAGGGTGATGGCCCTAAACTTCATGGTACCCCTGGAATAACGGAGTAGCTGACTTACTCCAGCAAGAGCGAGTGTCCTAAACTCACGGCAGCCCCCATCTAGAATACACGGGGTGCCAACTTACTCAGAGGGGGGATGGCCAACACTTATGTATCTGTCCCAAAATAGATAGCACTTCTCACACTTTGCTCACCGGGATCTACCGACAAGACCTCTGCTGGGCCACGTTTCATCCAAGCACACTCTTTCCACCTCACATGGTCCGCTAATCTCGGCAGGCAGGAAGAATGGTGGCACTCCAGGCTCAATGCAAGTGGTCTGGTCTTCCTGGATGATGGCCCCCAACCTAGTAAGGAGACATGCAGATCTTGCTCCCCAGTCCTGGTTGCTGCAGCTTGAAGTCTTGGTGATCCCCTTTCCTCTCTAATGAACAACTTGTGAGTCTCATGCTCCCACTTTTACAGTTTACAATCAGACACAAGTGTGATTTAGTGTCTGGTCCCTTGGAATGAGAGTTGACTCCTTTAAACTGCCCTCTTCTCTGTCCTAACCTTCGTCAAAGGCTCAATCTGCCATAGCAGGAGCATCTGCAATTCGGGCAGACCCACAACATAGACAGAGGAAGTAAGTGTGGATCACACCTGGCACCCAGTCCCCACTGAAATATACCTCACAGAGGTTCAATGGTCTATGCCATTCCCTCAATTATGATTCTACATAGCACAAACCTTTTCAAACCCACCATCTCGCTTGACCAGTAACTCTTTCTGGAATGAAAAAGACCTAGGATTTGCACAGAAGATGCTCTGCTCCCCTACCTCAGGAAGGTCAGCAATCCACATCTCCTGTGTGGGGTTGCAGTCCTCACCTCCAACTAGCCATTTGAGGTCCTGGGCTTCCAAAAAAACTCTCAGCCCTCCAAATCACATACCACAGACAGGCAGACTTATAACACAGTGCACACATGCATATTTATGTTTGCATGCACACATAAGTATCGCACTATATACATTATGTAGGCCAAAGGTGATGCAGCAGAGGAACTTTACATGAGTGGGTCGGTAGGCACCACTCCAGTGACATAGGTAAAATTGTCTGTTCACACTACTGACTTATGAAACACAACATGGATATCTAACCACTGTGTGTGTGTGTCTTAGCTGCTGGCAAGACCAGTAGCCCTCTACCACTATGAGGGTATTGCTTGGTGAGCCCTTCCTGATATAACAAGACAGCGTTACCATGAGACAAGCACAAGCCCTGGCACACATGCTCATATGATCTGGGTTCGCTCATGACCAAAAATCTGAACCAGGGATCCTGATATCTATGCAGCTGGGGCATATACTTTTCCATCCCAGCACTCACAGAACACTGTCAATCAATCAATCAATAAGCTTTATTCGGTTCATTAAAAATAACCATAAAAGCAAAATCAGATAAAACATCAAGTGAGAATTCATTACAGTATTATTAAATTGTAAAAAATCCATCAGTTAAAAAAGGGGTACAGTTAAAACACCATACTTTTCCTTGCTTCGACAGATTTAAGAAGAAACGTTGCGGTAAAAAAAAACATACATCCAGTTCATGCATTGAGACGATTAACCTCATAGCAGCATCAATAGTAAAAGTGCAATATTTAAAAAATAATGGTTTTAAAAAAGCTACACGAACATTCTTATACAGTTCACAGATTAGAAGGAAGTGCAAAGTGCTTTGTTTGGTGCGACCATCACACGGACAGGGGGAGGCTGGGTATTCTTTAATCCGGAAGAAAGCTACCAGATGATGGGCGAGCCCGAATCTCAGCCTGGTGAGGACATATCTGTGGGAGGTTCTGGTTACCCGGCTCAAATAGGTTTGAAAACCTACCGCATCTGAATAACGGAAGTAGAATTGACAAGTGGCTAGATGTTCAATGGTGCTATATTTCCCCCTATTTCTACAGGACAAGAAAAAGTTCTTAGTTTCTAGTTTCGTCAATTCTAAAGTTACAGCAGGGTCGTCCTTGATGTTTAAGTTGAAGATATCATTAAAACACTGTGCTATATATTTCAGCCAGGGAATCTTAGACCAGTTATCCAACCGGAGACAGTCTTGAATAATTAATTTATTAAAAGCTGTCTCCTCCTTACACCACATTAATCTCCAGGTCAGTAATGGCCTAAGCGCTATTTTATCTGCCAGGTAGCTAATACCAACTTCCCTGTGGATAAGTTCTGTTGATGCCGAACTAAGTACATTTTTTAAAAACGTGTTTTCCACTGTTTGTAGTTTATTGTTACAGCCGTGACCCCATACCCCCGCACCATATAGTGCGATGGATGTGCTTCTGGATAAATAGATGTGTAACATGTCCCTAATTCGTCGGTCACCCAATTTTGCTGCAAATCTAAAAACACCATGTGCACTTTTGGCCATTTTAGCCTGGACATTCAACTTTTCTTGTGTCCATGTACCATTCCCAGCAAATGTTATCCCTAAATAGCAGAACTTATCCACAGTCTCAATTTTCTGTCCTTCTATAAAGAAAGGTTTAGATTTTTTCCTGTTTTGTCCGCATACCATAGGTTTTACGCTTATTTATCACCATTTTCCTCCTGGTCATAAAATCAACAAATGCATCGAGGAGCCGCTGAAGGCTGAGTGGGGTTCTAGATAAAAGCACGGCATCATCCGCGTAGAGCAGCACAAGAACATCTATTCCATCCGCTTGCGGTGCATCCGATTTAACACGTTTAAGAATTGTGTCTACCTCATTTATAAAAAGTGTAAATAATAATGGAGCCAGGACACATCCCTGTCGGATGCCACATCTTACCCTGAATTTGGGGGTACATTCTCCTCCCTGTCCAAACCGAACAGATGTTAAAAGTCTTTCATAGAGCCTTGCCAGAAAGAAAATTATAGATTCTGGTGCACCAAGACCTAGTAAGGTTGCCCATAGGATGGAATGATTCACCAAATCAAAAGCGCTACTGAGGTCAGCAAAGCACAGATAAAGTGACCCTCGCTTGGTACAAGTATATTTTCCGAATAGTAAGTCTAAATTAATACATTGTTCGAGGGTACCTCGCCCTTTTCTAAAACACTATAGCGTGATTCCGCTAAAATCTGGTTGTCCTCTTCCCATTCTTCTAATCTTACCAGCGAAATCCTGCTCATTATCTTAATGGAGGAATCTAATAACGAAATCGGCCGATAATTTTTCGGGTCCGATTTCGCCCCCTTTTTAGGTCTCGCTCTCGAGACCTATTGTCGTTGAGAGCGCATAAGGCGATTTATGGCCATGCGCCGGCATATATTAAAGCCCGTCTGGAAGTATACAGTCCGAAGAGAACACTTAGATCATCGGATTCCCAGCAACTGGTTTGCCCCCGCTATAAATTAGTGACCAAAGGAGGGAGAGCCTTCTCTGTTTTGGCCCCTCAGTTATGGAACAAGCTGCCTGAGGGGCTACGCAGGGAGGTGAATCTCCTACGGTTCAGGAAATCCCTGAAAACACTGTTGTTCAGAAGAGTCCTGACCGCAATGTAGGCCTGTAGTGGTGTCTCTCGGAGGAGTGAAGCTAAGTTATTGTAACAACATCTATTTCCAATGCGCTTAGAGGCCTGTAGGTGATTGAGCGCGTTACAAATCTAAACTAACAATAACAATAACAATAACAATGCCTCTCAAGGGAGACAGACCGGGGCACGCGCTGATTCTGTTATGTGGACGCGCTTCCAAGAAACTGTGCACAGCAAGTCAGCCTCTCGCCTCTCAATCGCGCGCGCACACACACAGCCACACTCACGCATGCGCACACGCACACACACGCATGCACACACGCACGCCGCATGCACACCCACACCCCTCCCCCCCTTACCTCACCGGGCTCTTGTCACTGCACTCGATCTGCTGTCCGTTCGTCTCCTCGGTGTTGGCTGTCTTCGCCCTTTAGCTTAGGCCTGCACTATTGAGGAGGGCAGGAGGCGCGCATCCCCGAATGACTAATGTCCCCTCACTACCCTCCCCAGCCCCTCGTGCCCCTTCCCACCCCGCTCTGAAGAGGAGTCCTCGGGAGGCGTGTTTAATTGCTCTCTGGGGACTGCGCGCGCCGCTCACCCTGCCTGGAAAGATAGATGAGATAGAAAGAGGACAGGCGGCTGGCAAGAACAACACTGAGGCAAAGGAGCAGCGGCTTAGAGGGGTTTCCTTCACCTCAGACCTAGCTAATGATGAAGGACCCCACCGCGTAAGGCATTTCCGTGCCAAAATATCTCCCACACTGACTCTGGGATAGAATGTGGCACATTTACCCAGCTGGTGGGGCGGGGGATTGGTGTGCTTGAAGTTGCTTAGCAGAGCCACGGATACTTAACAAATGAGCATAGTACACATGGAGATGTGGATATGTGCCATTGAAAATGCCGAAGGCGCCAGCCAACACGTTTCCAAATACAATGTGCGTTTTGTACATGAAGTTAGTTGCTTCTTGTAATGTGTGCGTGGACGCTGCAGTAAAAACAGGATGTGGCATAACGGCCGGAGCTGCCGACCTTGGAGCTGGGTTACCGGGTTCGAGCCTCGTCTTCGACTCCACATCCTGTGGTTCTGAACAAGTCACGTAATCTCCCGGTGCCTAGCAACACCTTCAGGTCGAGTTTGTGCTATATAAAACTGCAAAAAGCAAAACAAAGTGTGAGTTTATCTTCATAGGGCTTTTCCCCGGCATGCCAAAGCTGCTTTCCTGTGACTTTAATCATAGGTACCTCTTAGCACCACTGATTGGATGCATAGTGATTCTCAAAAGAGGCCATGCCGAATTCTAGGCCTGCGTGCTGTATTTCGTGCCAGTGTGGTGCTGGGCTAAAGCTGATGACAGGCATCCACTCACGTGACACATTGTTTGCTCTCGGGTTACTTGGCACCATGGCCTGTGGCATCACTGATTAATTTCTAGCACACACAACACACACAGGATGCATGGTAACACGATTTATGATTACAAAGTGACGTTATTGCAGAATTCTGCTCCCTCTGTATGAACTCAGAGCCCCTGAAAAGTTCTATTAGTTCACCGAAAAAGCAGGTTACAGACATCGTTTAATCGTTTATGATACGGGCCTTTTTGTAAAACGCTTTCTATGGCTGATGGGCCGCTGAAGTGCTTTGTGAATGGGTAGGTTGCTCGCTCTCCCCTAGAGGCCCAGTGCTAGATTTAACCTAGTTAAGCTTACAAATAGTCATCCGCTGAATTAGTTTATTGCGAGTGTAGCAACATTGCAGACAGATTTTAAACTATTGTACAAGGGGCACGTGAGTGTTACCCTGTTAGTCGGTATGTTTTTGGATTGGATAATTAACAGCGTGTGTTAAACATTTACTCTTTGGTTATGAGTATTGTAATTATGTGGTTTGTTTCATAGGCCTCAGGGTGGGGGTCCTATGCATCAGACATGCTAGGATCAGGCAAGGTCCTGGCTGTACAGGTTTTTCTGCAGTAGTATGGTCCGGATTGTTAAAGATAATCTTTTATGACATGCTGTCTTTTTTGTTGGTGGGTAGCGGGATGGTCGTGTAGACAGATCTCCAGATGGCGCCAGACACAATGTTTTCTCTTTCCCCTAAGTACTTTTTTTAATACTTAGAAACAGGTGCTGCAATGCACATACAGGAGAGAGTTAAGCATGCACTCTGACGCTCAGGGGCTGGAACATTGCGGGCTGCCTGAAATTGAATTCCTTCAGCTGCTGGTAATGTATATCAGCGGGTTAATGCGCATACTGCAGAGCTCAGCTTGCAACCTTAAAGGAATCGACTGGCTCAGCCTTTCATCCTTCCTTATCCTTCCTTAGTGCCACTAAGCTGGACAAATCCCTGTGCCTAATAATCATCGAGGCAGTACAGCTTCTCCTCTGCACTAGTAACTTAAGAAATCTTATCGCCCTCACTCGATCTATCTATTGCCCTCACTCTTATCTATCGCCCTCACTCTTATCTATCGCCCTCACTCTATCTATCTATCGCCCTCACTCTATCTATCTATCGCCCTCACTCTATCTATCTATCGCCCTCACTCTATCTATCTATCGCCCTCACTCTATCTATCTATCGCCCTCACTCTATCTATCTATCGCCCTCACTCTATCTATCTATCGCCCTCACTCTATCTATCTATCGCCCTCACTCTATCTATCTATCGCCCTCACTCTATCTATCTATCGCCCTCACTCTATCTATCTATCGCCCTCACTCTATCTATCTATCGCCCTCACTCTTGTCAATCGGCCTCACTCTTGTCAATCGGCCTCACTCTTGTCAATCGGCCTCACTCTTGTCAATCGGCCTCACTCTTATCTATCGGCCTCACTCTTATCTATCGGCCTCACTCTTATCTATCGGCCTCACTCTTATCTATCGGCCTCACTCTTATCTATCGGCCTCACTCTTATCTATCGGCCTCACTCTTATCTATCGGCCTCACTCTTATCTATCGGCCTCACTCTTATCTATCGGCCTCACTCTTATCTATCGGCCTCACTCTTATCTATCGGCCTCACTCTTATCTATCGGCCTCACTCTTATCTATCGGCCTCACTCTTATCTATCGGCCTCACTCTTATCTATCGGCCTCACTCTTATCTATCGGCCTCACTCTTATCTATCGGCCTCACTCTTATCTATCGCCCTCACTCTTATCTATCGCCCTCACTCTTATCTATCGCCCTCACTCTTATCTATCGCCCTCACTCTTATCTATCGCCCTCACTCTTATCTATCGCCCTCACTCTTATCTATCGCCCTCACTCTTATCTATCGCCCTCACTCTTATCTATCGCCCTCACTCTTATCAATCGCCCTCACTCTTATCTATCGCCCTCACTCTTATCTATCGCCCTCACTCTTATCTATCGCCCTCACTCTTATCTATCGCCCTCACTCTTATCTATCGCCCTCACTCTTATCTATCGCCCTCACTCTTATCTATCGCCCTCACTCTTATCTATCGCCCTCACTCTTATCTATCGCCCTCACTCTTATCTATCGCCCTCACTTTTATCTATCGCCCTCACTCTTATCTATCGCCCTCACTCTTATCTATCGCCCTCACTCTTATCTATCGCCCTCACTCTATCTATCTATCGCCCTCACTCTATCTATCTATCGCCCTCACTCTATCTATCTATCGCCCTCACTCTTATCTATCGCCCTCACTCTTATCTATCACCCTCACTCTTATCTATCACCCTCACTCTTATCTATCCCCCTCACTCTTATCTATCCCCCTCACTCTATCTATCTATTGCACTCACTATATCGCATCACCACAGCATCACTCAGCACCACCACAGCATCACTCAGTGGCAACACAACATCACTATGCGCTGCCACAGCATCACTCGTCCCCACCACAACATCACTCAGCGCCACCACAGCATCAATCTGTGCAACCATTCAACAACAACTGGTTCAAATGGGGAACATCCTTTACAACGCAACTTTTACCACGCAGTGCCTTTACAACGCAACTATTACAACGCATGTTATTACAACGCATAGTGCTGGGGGGGCGCTCTAGGATAGGGAATAGATTTAATTTACTATCCAACACCTTCCCTACTATCCACGGGGACTGGAGTTGGAATAGTAAATTAAACTATTCACTATACAGCACCCCTTAACGCTGTGCGTTGTAACAGCATGCGTTGTAAAAACTGCGATGTAAAGGCATGCGTGGTAAAACCATGCGTAGTAATGTCATACATCCGGTTCAAATATGTTCTCTCAATGTTTCAAGCTTTATTACACGTCACAAAAAAGATGTTAATATTTCTCTTCTGTTCTTGGATTTTCGTCACAATAAAATGCACTGAACATAATCTTCACAAAAGTTATTTGCAAAAGTTTAAGCTAATGCCATTATAAATTACAATAACTTTTATTTAAGTATTAATTAAAAAAAAAATTAAAAGCCATTGTTACTTGTAATATCAGTACATCTAAGTCACGTAAATACAACAAATATTGCATTACAAATGCTATAGGGGTCACATTTGCGAAAGTTAAAACTATATTGTCTACGTTGTCACGGCTGCTAGAACCTTTATCGGCACAGGTAGAGTGTGTAACTTTGCTTTTAGCTTGGAGATAGTGTTTTCCAAAAATTACTCGGAATAAAGTATTCTAGGATGTGTAACTGGCCTTGTTATGTGAGCCCTATTTGATTCACTGTCTGTTTTACACTTCCATTTGACTAATTTACTGAACTGTTACCTTTCTTTCCCTCAAATTGTAAAGCGCTCTGATATCCCTCGGGATCAAGTTCGCGCTATATAAAACTATATAAATAAATAAATTGGCATTGTAAAATGACAAAGCTATTAATTTCGCTATTTTCAAAACTAACACATAAATAAGAGATGTGTCATTTACAATACCAATAGCTCAAACTTTCCTAATGCGAGACCTATTGCATAGCAAATGCTTGTTATAGATTGGGATGATTATTGATTCACCCCAAGTAGCAGGTGTACCTTTAATGACAGCAGTGTTGAATACAATGTTCAGGAGAGGGCCCCATAGTGCGGGTAATGCTTTATATACATCAATGGGGACCCCATCCAGGCCCGGGGCCTTTCCTCCCTTACTACTCTTAATTCCTTGTACCACATCCTCCACTGTTATATTTAGTCTCAGCCTCGGTGGTGTCCTCTGGGATGTCTTCTGTACCTCCATGATCACGATTAGCGGGATCCTGTGTCTGAGTACCCCCAGCTAAATGCTCAGTAATAACAGGGGGAGCGACAGCGTCTCCCATGCTAGTAGCCTTGGTCGTAGGGTCTGTGGGAGGACTCGTGGTTTTAGTTATTCCTAGTTCACTTCCGGAGCTAGAGTATTCACTACATTTATTAGAGGTGACTTTGGTTAATTTAATTAACTCATTCGGAGTTGTCAAATTTCCCCCCATCCTAGTTACTTCTTCGTCGATTAAATCTATTTTATCTTGTAGGGGTTTGAGACAAGCTTCGATCTTTCCTGCCGACACTTTAATAATCTGGGATACCAGGATATCGTTTGTAGACCCCGTGCTGGCTGATTGTTTGCCCAAGGGAACATTGGGGGTCGCTTTCCTAACTTTTCTTATCGCCCCCTGACTAGACTGTGGTTTCCTACACCCCCGTCTTTTCCTCTGTGATGGCAAGTCAGTAGTAGCTATCGAGTTCTGGGAGTCGATGGGCTCTGGGCTCTTGGTCTCTGGTTCACTGTCGGCATGTACTACAATGTCAGTATAGTCCATGCTAATAACATCACTGGACTCTACAGGAGGTGTGAGACTAGCTGGGCAGACTACTAGCGCCTAATGAGATTCGGCGCTCCGCCCTGTCAATTTCTACATTAATGGCGCTGACCGCCTTTACCAGGAAAGATTCTATAGTTGAGCCCCCGGGTACGGGGTTATTTTTAGTACATTTACACCTAGACATAATTAATGTAAAGTGTGGAACGCTTAAGATAATAGCTAATTGACAGACTCAGAATACAAGGTAAATCCTTAACAGTAGACTGCAACCCGGCACTACGAATCCTAAAAATTCATAAACACTCCCATAAGTTAACAAAGGATATAAACAGGAAAATAACATTTAAAAAAGGAACTATGTATCTGAAACTCGAAACCAGGGATCAAAAGCTTATTGTAAGAGCAAACCTGCTAAATTATTGCAGTAAGATATGAATATGTTAAAAACAGCGTTAAACATTAACTATTGGGGGCTGTCCATGGGCACAGTCAGATTACTCCTTGAAACCAAGGAGAGGGGCTCTTTAAAGTCCAAGTAGGGACAGAGCACCAGTAACAGTTGAGTTAAAATATGTTTCCCTCTGGACTAGAACACTATAGTTACACCACATGCACACCTCTCTTTCACGGATTTGGAACAAATCAAAATCAATTTAAATATGTATCTAATCAGATTTATTCAATACAAAAAAGTTAAAAACATTTCTCCTATATCTCGTCACTCGATATATTGGTACATTTTAAAATACATTGCAAATTTATACATTTAAAACAAAAATTCTTAAAAATAATTTGAGAAGACACAGTATTTCATCAATAAGGGATTAAAAAAAACAATATATGGAAGGAAACACAGAGATCGGGCCCTATATACCAGCCCTCAACATTGTAAATCTGTTTTGCGCTACAGACCCAGCTAATAGCCGGATATACGGTTATTAAGCTCTGTGTCCTGCTTCAGATTTCACATAAACCACGGCGTCGACGCGTTTCGGTAGGATAAGATTATTTTCTTCCACCTTCATCAGGACAAAGTGTCATAAATTTCCTTCCTCATTGAGTTCATATATCTACCAAAAAATATATAACACAATCAGTGCATCATCATTGATACTAATATAAACAATTATTAAAACCTCTACATTTACTCTCTATAATTTCCCTATTTGTAGGCTTCATTTTTTTCCAATGTCCTATTCCAGTACAGAGAAATTACTGACCTTCATACTGAATGTCATAAAATTATACATACATATATTGAAAAGTTCCAAATTCAGATATTCATACATGTCCACCAACTCACTTTCTCTAGTTCACTTTTTAATTTTCCCCTTTTGCATTGTATATTGCGGAGCTTAAAATTAATCCCTCCTTTATTATTATCTCGTGGGGAACCTTTCTTAATAATGAATTTGCCATTCTCCCACTTTTCTCGCCCCCTTGGATGGCTCTCTTTTATATTTATGATCATGTTTTTACCTCAGTTTTAAGGCATCGTCTCTTATTTCAAGGTTATGATTTCTAATCAAAATTCAGTTGATGTATACTTTCTGCGAAAAATGAGAGAGAGTAAGAACCCTTATAGTCATGTGGGAATACATACTTTTGTCATTGAGGCTAGAGACTGACTCTATGTATAACTATCAGTTTTCTCATGTATGGTTTCTCACCTGTTACAATTCACGTGGTAGCAGTATTATAAAATTGCTGTATCAATCAATCAATAGTATCAATGATGATGCACTGATTGTGTTATATATTTTTTGGTAGATATATGAACTCAATGAGGAAGGAAATTTATGACACTTTGTCCTGATGAAGGTGGAAGAAAATAATCTTATCCCACCGAAACGCGTCAACGCCGTGGTATATGTTAAATCTGAAGCAGGACACAGAGCTTAATAACCGTATATCCGCTATAGCTGGGTCTGTAGCGCAAAACAGATTTACAATGTTGAGGGCTGGTATATAGGGCCCGATCTCTGTGTTTCCTTCCATATATTGTTTTTTTTAATCCTTTATTGTTGAAATACTGTGTCTTCTCAAATTATTTTTAAGAATTTTTGTTTTAATATGTATAAATTTGCAATGTATTTTAAAATGTACCATTATATCGAGTGACGAAATATAGGAGAAATGTTTTTAACTTTTTTGTATTAAATAAATTTGATTAGATACATATTTAAAATGATTTGGATTTGTTCCAAATCCGTGAAAAAGAGGTGTGCATGTGGTGTAACTATAGTGTTCTAGTCCAGAGGGAACATATTTTAACTCAACTGTTACTGGTGCTCTGTCCCTACTTGGACTTTAAAGAGCCCCTCTCCTTGGTTTCAAGGTGTAAAGCACAAGCGAAAGGTTGGAGAGTGTTATTCCAGGACTGCTCTTTAGCGGCTGAGTATATCTAAGACTGTTAGTTACAGGTGCAAATAATTATGGATCCATTCAAAAACATTGGCTTCACAGAGGACCAGTACAATAAGATCATAGGTTCGGTCTCTCAGTCAGGTAATAAGGTAACAGTCCTGACAAGTAATAATGACAAGTGGGGGAAGGTCTTCAACCTCCAAAAAAAGTTAGTACGAACGGAGTTACATGCGGAGTTCCTTACACAATACCTGAGGGCCGGTGTTATTCCCATTGGTCTCCAGGTGAGGAACGAACCCGGACTATTTATAGATAACCCTAGGTTCCTTGAAGTCTGGTCTCATATTGCGAATAGATGCAGCCGAGACTGGATCACCCTGATCATTGAAACAGCCAATGAAATGATAATTTTAGAGGAAAAAAGATAGAGGAGTTAGAGAAACTATTAAAAGATAGTAGTGCCCTGGAAGCAGCAATAAAGAGGTTGGAAGAATTTAACCAAGAGGTGAACGGATATAGAGAATATCTGACAAACAAGAAAACGATCAAATTTAAAAAAGACGTGAATAGATTTAGTCTAGAACTCACCTACCCATACACCAGAAAGGACTATTACCAACAAAATAGCGAGCAAAGAGGTGGGACACAATATGAACAAAGACCCATCTATCCCTGAGGGGGTAGAAAGGGAGTGACATTCTCGGATACATCTGGATCCAGTAGTGAAGAGGAAGGCCCCACTAGAGGAGACCAGGGAGCACATTTAACACACAACAATTACAGTGGGGATTTTTTAGAACCACGCCACAGGAGAGGGACAAGGATAAAACAGGGTCAGGGAAGGGGACAATATCAACGCAACCCACCCCAGTAATAGCAGAGAATACAACCACAGGAATACCAGCGGGCCCCTCCACAGGAATATTTGAAAACTCGCAATCAGCAATACTGGCGCCCGAATGCGAGGTAGATAATACCATCCCCATTATTAACCTCTCAGATAGGGTTTTGACCAGGGAGGAAAGGGAAGTTTTAGGAAAGGGATTCACCTTTGCACCCACCTCAAAAGTAAATACATTTTGCCTTGAAAAAGATCTGCGAAGTTTTTTTAGAAAGATCAGGCTCACTAGATTTTTTGAAACCAGAGACTATGTAGCACCTGTAAGCATATCAGGACTAAAAGGGAAATCTACTTTTACCCCATCTATAAATTCAGTATGCAAAAATGTAGATACATTTGAACAGGTAGTTGATATGAAAGTAAAAGAAATAGTGAGAAGAGCGTTCCCAGACAAAAATAATATGTCAGGTGACCTTAGAAAGGCCTTAAAAGACCTAAAAGATTACACTAGTTTGACAATCAAGCCGGCAGATAAGGGCGGCGGGGTTGTCATCTTTAATACCCATGATTATGATCAACGCATGTTGGCTTTGTTGGGGGTTAGTGAACATTATAAAAAGGTCCCCCTCTCTAGATTAGAAACTCTGAAAAAGCAGGTCACGGATATTCTCCAAGTAGCAAAATGCAATGAATGGCTAAGCGAGGCAGAGTTAAAGTACCTTGGGAATGACAACGCACAGACACCGGCAATTTACGGTCTCCCCAAGATACACAAAAATCCATTATCCCCACTGATGCGCCCAATAGTAAGTGGTATAGGGTCCCTGTTGGAACCCTTCAGCCAATATGTGAATGCCTTTTGAAAGCCTTTGGTCCCGGAGCAAAAGTCATATGTGAGGGATTCAGCGCACATTATCTCTATGATCGAGGGCACCAGCTTCTGTGAGAATAGGCAGTGGTTGGTGACCCTCAACATAGAGGCTTTATATACCAACATACCTCAAGAATTACACAATTAAGGTAATTACAGATCTTTTAACACCAGAAGTCACGAGATGGGCCCACAAGGACTTCATCATTACCAGCATGTCCTTGGTTCTAAAAAACAATTTAATGACTTATATCTACAGTGTAAGGCACCAGCATGGGTGCCACCTGTGCGCCGAGCCTATCGTGCCTTTACGTAGGAAACTACGAAGAAAAGCACATCTAAAATGAAGCGGCGCCCTTCTATGAAAACATCTCGATGTGGCGCCGCTTCATAGATGACATCTTCTTTATATGGGAAGGTGAGGAGGAGTCACTCAAAGAATTCTTGGAGTGGATCAATTTAGGAGATCCTAATCTGAAATGTACTGTACAATATAATAACACAGCTGTTAGCTTCCTAGATATTGTGATAAAAAATACATCTGGTGTCTTGTCGGTTGAGTTGTACACCAAACCAACTGATAAGAACACGCTTTTAGAATATGGGAGCTATCATCCTAAAGCACAGAGGGATAATATCCCTTTTGGACAGTTTCTCCATCTCTGGAGAAACTGCACCACCCTGGACGACTTTTATAAACATTCGGAGAGTCTGAAAAGTAAATTAATGAGTCGAGGATACCCCAAAAGACTAATCAAAAATGCCTTCAAACGGGCCCGATTTTATAATCGGGACAGTATGTTGGAACAAAACAAAAGAATTGTCTCTGCAAATAAGAACAATGAACAGGAGAAGCGTCTGGTATTCGTGATGCAGTACTCTAATGTAAGTAACAAATTGAAAAAATATAGTGAATTCGAACTGGCACATTTTAAACGAAGGACAAGAAAAGAAGTTACCCAAACCTTTATTTGCTTTTTAAAAAAGTGACAATATAAGGAAAGGCTTGGTCAATACATATAGAAAGGAAAAGATCCAAGTACAGGCAGACACACAGATGCAAAAAATTATAGGGAATTACAAATGTAGAACATGTAGTGTGTTTGACCATTGTATGGTCAAGAAAGAAATCACTCATAATGAGGTGACCCTCACATCTAAAAGCTTTAACAATTGTAGGAGCAGTAATGTGATATACTACATACTCTGCCCCTGTGGGCATGGATATGCTGGAGAGACAGGAAGAGAACTAAGATTGCGTATGCTAGAGCATAGATCTGCAATCAAAACGAAAAAGATCAATGCGCCTTTAGTAGAACACTATTTGACTGCTGGACATAAACATAGTGAAATAGAATGGTTCATAATAGAGAGAATAGGGATCAACCCTACGGGTGGAAACTTGGAAACAAAAAGGAAGAATAGAGAGCAAAGATTTATCTCAATCCTGAATACGGTAGAACGAGGATTGCATTCTAAAGAAGACTGGATAAGAATAATCATTTAAAATGAGCTCCCCCTGAGGGTTTACCACGTCGTTGTGAAACAGTAGGGAATAGGGATACACATACTCCCAGAAAGGTAGCGAAGGGGCTTATGACAACGATTTAGTGTAAGACAAGAAAAAATAGTTTGAGATACCTGACATACAATATAGGGAAGAACGACAGGGAGTGGCCCGGCGCTTTTGTTATTTGGCACGTGTAGTATACTCTAGCCTCTAAAAAATCATCGCACCAGGGCATAATGAGCCCGGGATAATAAAGTTTCCTATACAAAATATCGCCCCTTTAAGAATAGCTGAAGCTGTATTTCCCTTTTAGGAAGCAATAGACTCAGGGGCCATCACGTGTATAAAGGAGGGCATACGGAAGGAAATAGTACTTTGACCATACGTGGAAAGGAAGACGAACACGGTAGCTGACGGTCACATCAGGAGCTATATAGGTAAGGAGGCAGTGGTATTTTTGAAAGCACGGGGAGGGCTACGCTATTTGGATTAAAAGGAGACCATAAGGATAGGACTTCCACTGCTACGCTATATGCGAGGGAGGGAGGTACTCTTATTATCTACGGGTCACGGCTGTCTACAGCTGTTTATCGGGACCTCCTTGGGGTAATTGCGGAGGACACCCGTGATATGCAGCTACTCCGACGACCCATGGGGCATAGTTTTTTACGGCTCCTTGATTAACTGATTGGGACAACGGGAGGGGAGCGATAAGCCCGTGTATGTATAACTTCCACATTTACTGTGATCACGGGTCATCTAACGGGCCAAATGAGACCGGGCCCGGTATATAAGTATTGCCTTATTAAAAAGACCCAGATATAACTAGGAGGCAATATGACCATAATATATTGAGATACATGCGGCAGCAGTATCCGAAAGGGTCCATGCAAAGGGATTCTGGGAACTGTAGTACCTGAATTTAGAGACCATAATGAATAATCCTGGCTATCCGAACTATCGAATTTAATGCAGGCGGTTGTTGTTTTAATTGTTTGAACAGCCTTGAATTCCTGCCATAAGAAAATAACAGCAGAGGACATACTACGCAAGAGGATAGGCGGAGATTAAAAACAGCCCCAGTCAGAATATGTTTCTTTACTATTAAAAGATAAATGAGGTAAGCACGGGTTACTTTTATACGTGACAGAAGAGAGAGAAATGTAAAAGTAGAAAACTGATAAAAACCATATGTATATATACATTATTTATAGATAGTTTGTGTGTGGAGCAAAGAACCATACCAAGGGCCCGGCAGAAGGGTCAAGCACTGCAAACAAGATTTTTTTTTTAAAAAGCAGACCAGCTAAATCGGGCAATTTTATAATACTGCTACCACGTGAATTGTAACAGTTGAGAAACCATACATGAGAAAACTGATAGTTATACATAGAGTCAGTCTCTAGCCTCAATGACAAAAGTATGTATTCCCACATGACTATAAGGGTTCTTACTCTCTTTCATTTTTCGCAGAAAGTATACATCAACTGAATTGCGATTAGAAATCATGACCTTGAAATAAGAGACAATCCCTTAAAACTGAGGTAAAAACATGATCATAAGTATAAAAGAGAGCCATCCAAGGGGGCGGTAAAAGTGGGAGAATGGCAAATCCATTATTAAGAAATGTTCCTCACGAGATAATAATAAAGGAGGGATTAATTTTAAGCTCCGCAATCCGCAATATACAATGCAAAAGAGGAAAATTAAAAAGTGAACTAGAGAATGTGAGTTGGTGGACATGTATGAATATCTGAATTTGGAACTTTTCAATATATGTATGTATAATTTTATGACATTCAGTATGAAGATCAGTAATTTCTCTGTACTAGAATAGGACATTGCCAAAAAATTAAGCCTACAAATAGGGAAATTATAGAGAGTAAATGTAGAGGTTTTAATAATTGTTTATATTAGTATCTATGATGATGCACTGATTGTGTTATATATTTTTTGGTAGATATATGAACTCAATGAGGAAGGAAATTTATGACACTTTGTCCTGATGAAGGTGGAAGAAAATAATCTTATCCCACCGAAACGCGTCGACGCCGTGGTATATGTTAAATCTGAAGCAGGACACAGAGCTTAATAACCGTATATCCGGCTATAGCTGGGTCTGTAGCGCGGAACAGATTAACAATGTTGAGGGCTGATATATAGGGCCCCGATCTCTGTGTTTCCTTCCATATATTGTTTTTTTTAATCCTTTATTGTTGAAATACTGTGTCTTCTCAAATTATTTTTAAGAATTTTTGTTTTAATATGTATAAATTTGCAATGTATTTTAAAATGTACCATTATATCGAGTGACAAGATATAGGAGAAATGTTTTTAACTTTTTTGTATTGAATAAATTTGATTAGATACATATTTAAATTGATTTTGATTTGTTCCAAATCCGTGAAAGAGAGGTGTGCATGTGGTGTAACTATAGTGTTCTAGTCCAGAGGGAAACATATTTTAACTCAACAGTCAGATTACACACTGAATTTTCAAGATGTCCAGTACTAAGCGTGAAGGAACAACTTCCAAATAACGTGGCCCTGCCCTGCCTCGGACGGCCGCAGACGGCCCCGCCCTTGTCCCGGGCTTCTCCCGGCGCGGCCCGCGACGCAGGAGCCCTGTACTGGCTATATATGCCTCCTGGCGCTTGCTGCCCTCGTCGTCAGTGTGCGCCTCACCACTGGGGCTGCCGGGAATTGAAGTCCCGGGGCGGCGACGGCGCTAATGCTGGCGTTTGGACTCTCGGCGGTGGCGACAAGCACGCGGTAAGTCCCCTTGCCAATCCTGACTCTTGGCGGTGTCGGCTGGGCAGTGCAGGTCCCCTCCTGCAAGACAGGGCTCCCGCTCCACTGGAGCCCTGTACTGGCTATATGTGCCTCCTGGGGCTTGCTGCCCTCATCGTCAGTGTGAGCCTCACCGCTGGGGCTGCCGGGAATTGAAGTCCCGGGGCGGCGACGGCGCTAATGCTGACGTTTGGACTCTCGGCGGTGGCGGCAAGCATGCGGTTAGTCCCCTTGCCAATCCTGACTCTTGGCGGTGTCGGCTGGACAGTGCAGGTCCCCTCCTGCACGACAGGGCTGTCAAACAGGCCACAATTTGAATCACACACATGCAAATCTATTAGCAAGTGTTGTCGAAGAATTGGCTGGATAATAACATTCTTCTAACCAGTCCCCTTCTTATCAGAAAACTTCTTATCTGATGACCAGAACTCCCCCTCCAAATCCGACAGGTATTTCCTTTTCCTTTTTTAACTTAACACACATTCTAACATTTTTTTAACCGAAGCCCTCACTTCCTTCTGAACCAATTGCTTAATAGAGTCTTCCTGTGTGTAAGACTCATAAGTCTCCCATCCTACACTCATTATCTCCTTAAATTGTTACTTCCATGTTTTAAAATATAATTCCTTTTTTTTTTACTTCTCACCTCAAAAATCTTAAATTTTTTCAATAGGAAGCGCACCACACTGTTACTGTCCTAGTGCAAAGTTTATTCAGTTTGACACATACGAATCTATGCAAATGTCAAGTTAGTGCGAGCCACGTAATCAAAATGCCACTGAACATTTCTTACTGTTAGAAACAAATGACTGAACTAAGATGGCCGCCCAGTATGCGATGAAATAATCACGCTTGGTCTATGTGATATCATCAAGTCCACAAGGACTGCAAGGCCCGACCAATGCTCTCCACTACGTTCCCTACACTCTCTCCCTAACCCCCCCGCCAGCTCAAAGCAACTCTGCAGTGAAGTCAATTTGAGTCGTCTGTGATAATCTGCAGTCATAAAGTACAGGTACAACTGTGAGAAATTATTTTAGTTCACTTTACCAAGGACTGGGTTCAATTTACTACCAGAATTTACAGCCGATGAGTAACTCAATATTGAATGGAAAAAACACTAATTATAACATCTAGAAACTCCTATAAATTGAGATATACTGTTCAAATTAAAGTCATAAACATTCAAATCATCTGAATATAAAGTCGAAAAAACAGTAAAATCACTAAGAGC
This sequence comes from Lissotriton helveticus, assembly GCF_964261635.1. Classification (NCBI taxonomy): domain Eukaryota; kingdom Metazoa; phylum Chordata; class Amphibia; order Caudata; family Salamandridae; genus Lissotriton; species Lissotriton helveticus. The sequence goes on from NC_136062.1 coordinate 1,354,581, forward strand.
AGCAAAGAAAAGAGGAAGGTGGCTGCCGGGCTAGGGTTTATAATGGCTGTTATTTAGATTCAGATTCAAGAGTTTTAGGTTTCATTACAAGTTGCTTTAAATGGCTACAAATGGAGTAGCAATAAAAGTTGTATGCATAACGCCAGCCTGCCGTTTTTTTTTAAACATATTTTATTGAACAAAAGCAGTGCAGTACATAATCAGACAGTGCATCACCCCAGACGGATTGTGACAAGATATGACCCAGATCTGCAAGGAGACCTGGCTATGTATTACATCTTCGTACCTCGCTTTTTAGGGCAACACATCATGCATAAATCAAACATCTAGTCCAATAGTACTGCGGCTATACATTATTTCTCAATTAAATTTTAGGAAACCTAAAAGAAAACAAGACCCAGCAACTAGCCCCCACCCCCTGGCTCATCCAACATATAAATGCACAGCATAGCATGTAGTAGATTCAACCTTATTTCTCTGTGCGCATCTGCTTTAGGAACCAAAATAAATGGAATACATTCCTGGCCAATAAAGTGTCTTGTTTACAGTGCTCATCCAAAGGCGCAGGGCTCTGTACTCCAGAGACCACTGCCACAGCAATATATTACGTTAGCAAAAAAACAGGGTCAAACCCATATAGTCTTCGGGACCTGGGTAGTACGTTATTATGAAGAAAGGGGGGTCCCAGACAGCCAGACAATTATTCATACGTTGATTGCACCAACAGTATTCAGAAAAGAAAATTTCAACATATAAATCAGTGGTTACGTTGAATTTATTTCACAATGTAACCCGGTAAACCGATAAATGGTTCAAGCAAATAGTAAAAGTTCATTTGCAATTCATAAGCATATTCGTGCCCACATAGAAAAGGGGTAGGAAGTGAAGTGAGGGATTGGAAGTGAAAAAAGTGACAAAATACATCAATACTCAATTATACATCATTGAATAAAGATTCTTCACATATATATACACCGGTCTCCTGAATTCGGAGCCACGTACAAAGGAGCGTATCACAATCCAAAGTCAAAAAAGACAGTATCTCCTATATAGGGCTGTGTAAATCATATATACCCAAAGGAGTACATATCAAGAAAAACGTCTACGTTTCGACCCTAAGCGGTAGGTTGAATAGCCCTTACAGGCGGGTCTTCACCAGGACAATGGAGAGGTGGGCAGACCTCCTAGGGTGAAAAGAAAAATGAAAATACTCCTTATTAGGGTGGTGATTCCCCGAATACCTCTGCGTGTGAGGTTCGCAGGGCAGAACATTAAAATCACAGTGATCATGAGAGGACTATCATATTTACAAGAGCTATTACCTTGGAAGGGGAGGTGCGAAGCAGTAGCCTTCGAAATGGGTCGTTACCACAGCCAGATATTCTAAACGAAATATATTAAGCGCAAGCGGGCATTGAACTTAACAGAGAAACGGATCCTGCCACCATAGAACTAAGTCAAACGATCCAATTAACCTACCCCCCCGCCACCCCACCCAAGATTGCGCTACCGACCACCGAGTTCAAAGCATAGACTACTAATGAATCACCCGTTGAAAACTACACATACACAGAGGAGCACCCGCAACAGAGTCCCCCCCCTGGCCCCGCACCCCTCGGGAGCACCCCTGCCAAAAAGGACCTATCTCTCCAGGCAGCCCCTCTCACATCAAGCACCAGAGAGATCATCCGACTCACCCGGGGGGTCCAGCCACAATCCTCTATAATCCGCCCACGTCTTCCATATTTTATAGTGCTTCCGCAGACAGCCACGGGCAACGAAGATGGGTTGTTCAAGCCCCATGTTAAAATCCAGACCATTCCTCCATGCAGAGAGCGGGGGCCCACGATCATTCTTCCAGCCCCTGGCGATGTCCCGTTTTGCCAGGGTGAGCCCCAGGAGCAGCAGATGTCGTTTATAGGCATGGCCACCGATCCCATCCATCACGTGGAGAAGGGCCAACCGCGGGGTGCGCGGGAACATCCACCCCAACACCTCTGACAAGCATGCGAATACCCCTCGCCAAAAGCGGTCCAGTGCGGTGCATGACCACACCGTATGGAAAAAGGTGCCCTCCTCCCGGCCGCAGCGAAGACACTCCGGGGAGGCGACCAGACCCGTCCGCCACAACCGGGTCTGGGTGAAATAGACACGATGCAGAAATTTAAATTGGATGAGCCACAGACGCATGGCTATCGCAGCCCCCCGCGGTGCCGCTAGGGCCTCCCTCCAATCCTCTTCCTCAAGATCGCTGACGTCCTACTCCCACACTCCTCGCAATCTATCCGTCGTCTGGGCACTATGAGTGACCAGGGACTGGTAGATCCTTGAAATCTTTTTAGTCTTCAGATCTCCCATAAAGACCTTGGCCTCCAGGGGGCTAAACTCCGGGAGCGCCTCAATGCCCACCAAGCTAGGGGAAAGGGCATGGCGGAGCTGCAGGTAGCGGAAGAATTGAGAGCGTGGCATGTAGAATTCTTTCTGCAGATCTGTGAAGGGTTTAAGCGTCCTATTCCGCACCACATCCCCCAGGGTCGCAATCCCGATAGCATCCCAATCCCGAAAGCCCTGTAAGGTCGCGAGCTCCGGCAATCGCCCGTTGTGCCACAATGTGGTCTCATCCGTCAACTTATTCCACCACCCCATGCGCTTCAAAGAGTGGCGCCAGACACGAAAGACTAGCTGCGCAGCGGGCGGCAGATCCCTCCACAACGGCGCCGAATACAGCACCGTGTGCAGGGTGTGTGGCTCCATCAGGAGCCGCTCCAGTGCGTACACCGGGTCTCCTCTGTCCCCATACCACCACTTATTCAAGATCAGGAGATGGGAGGCCTGATAATAGGAGAGTATATCGGAGGTCGCCAGTCGCCCACAGTATGTGGACAGGAAGCGCGTACGAATCGCTACTCGGACCGCCTTTCCCCCCCACAAGAACTGTCCCAGCGCCGAATTTACCTGTGAGAACCATCTGGGCACTATCGGATATGGGTGGTTCTGTAGCTGGTAGAGCAACTGCGGGAGTGTGACCATCTTGAAAATCGCCGATCGGCCATAAATCGTGAGAGGCATACGGGACCAGAGTTTCATGTCCGATCTCGCGCGCTCCCAAACCGGTGCCAAGTCCCTCTCCCATGATACCACGGGCATGTCGGTGAGAAATACTCCCAGGTATTTGAGCCCTCCGCCCGCACTCTGCAGCGCATCTGCCCAGGGCCCCACCGCTTCGGGATTTCCCAGTATCCATATCGTGGACTTTCGGGGGTTCATGTACAGTCCGGAGGACTCGCGAAAGATTCTCATGACTTCCAGTATTCTCGGCCCGACCTGTTCAAGTCAGTCAGAAAGAAGAGGACGTCATCAGCGTATCACGCAATTCTATCAGAGGCCCCCGGAGCTCACTCAAATCCTTTCAACTGCGCATCCATGCGAACCCATGCCCCCTACGACTCCATTGCCAGGGCGAATAGGTACGGGGACAAGGAGCAGCCCTGCCTCGTGCCACGCCGCACCGAGAAGTGGGAGTACACTGCCCCGGACACCCTCACCGACGCTGTCAATTCGGTATACATGAGGCGAACATATGACAAGAAACGTGGGCCAAGATTGAGTCTGCGCAAAAGGGCGAAGAGGTAGACCCAGCTGAGGGAGTCAAATGCTCTATCTATGTCCGCCAGAAGAAGGGCAGCCGGAGTCCCGGACCGACGAATCGCCGCCAGCGCCACATGAGCCCGCCTGATGTTGTGGCGCGTCGCCCGTTGAGGCATAAAGCCCGCCTGGTCTGGGTGTACTAGGGCCGATATATGCAGCATGAGACGGTTAGCCAGCGCCTTGGCCAACACCTTGACCTCCACATTTAGGAGCGAGATCGGCCGGTAGGAGGCATGCTGCTCCGGGGGCCGACCCGGCTTCAGAAACACCACCATCTCCGCATGTCGCCAGTCCAGGGGAAGCTTTCCAGCCTCCCTGGATTCCTCTACTACCGCACGATAATGCGAGGCCAGCTGGAGATGGTATTGCTTGAAAAATTCGCTCGGAAACCCGTTAGGGCCCGGCGCCTTCCCAGAATTGAGCCCCCCTAGAGCCCCTGACAGTTCTTCATCCGACAGTGGTAGGTCCAACTGCCGCTGCGTCTCATCAGACACAGCCTTCGGCGGGAGATCCCCAGTGAATCTCTCTACCCACTCCTCCGCCAGACACTCCCGTGGGGCATAGAGGTCAGCATAGTACTCTGCGAAACTATCAGCTATTGTCTGAGGGCCTACCAGTGGTGAACCGTTCCCGTCTAGTATTCCCGGAAGGGCCTGGGGGCGAAGGGTCCCCTGACAGAGCCTGTGCAGCATTTTGCTAGATTTATCTCCCCATTGACAGACTCTGCTACGCGTTGCCAACCACGCCTGTCTCGCCTCATCGACGAGAGGCATACGACTGCTGAGCCTGCAGCAGGCGTCGCACCCCCACGCCCCCACTGTCCTCCCTGCTTTGACGCTCCAGTCTCTCCACCTCCGCTTCTGCCCCAACCAAAGCCTCCCTGCGCCGTTTACGCGCAGCCGCGCACTAGGGCGATATCTGCCCCTCGAAGGGTAGGCTTCATCGCCTCCCATAAGGTCGCCGCGTCCGAGACCGAGCCCAAGTTGGCGGTCAAATAATCCGCGATCGCCTCCCTCATATGCGTGTCATATTCCGCATTTTGTAGATGCCACACCGAAAGGCGCCATCGGAACTGAGGCCGCGCCCCGCCCAGTTGCAAGTCGATGTACACTGAGGAATGGTCCGACAACCCTCTAGGGTGAATACCAGCTGGCACCACCCTCGAGACCACCCCCCTAGGAACAAACACATAGTCAATCCTTGAGAAGGACGCATGCACTGCCGACAAAAATGTACACTCCCTCCTGGTGCCATGGTGAAGTCGCCAAGTGTCCACCCAATCCAGAATAGACACCAGTGCATGTAACTTTGAGGGTTGGGAGCCCCCTGGACCCCTCCCATTCTGGACCTATCCCTACTGGGGTCTATAACATCGTTCCAATCACCTCCCACTACAGAAACTATGTCCGGCATATCAGACCACAGCGCCAACAACCGCTCCACCAGTGACCATTGCAAAGTAGGGGAGGCATACACACATCCCAGCAGCACCGGCTACATTCCAATCATACCGCGGACAAAAACATAGCGCCCCTGTCCATCCAGCCACTGCTGAGCATGCACATAAGGAACTCTACGATGGATAAGGATAGCCACGCCCCTGGACCCCTGTGTGAAGCAGCATGGAACACTTGTTGATAACCATAGCGCTGCAGACAGAGCACCTTGGAGCCCATCAGATGGGTTTCCTGCAAAAGGAGAACATCCGCCCCCCACCCGCTTGGCCTGTCGCAGGACCGCCCCCGCTTGATTTTATCTAGTAGCCCACGAACATTCCAGCTAACTACCCGAAGGGCGCCCAGGGAGCCCTGGACCGTTGTCAACCCACTAGCCATCTAGGTGCGTCTTGTGTGTGGGCCCCAATTAATAATTGTAGCAAAGTGTATATACTATATGTGGTGCTCGGTGTGGAAGCGCAATCCAACCCTCAAACCAAACTACCCTAACCCCCAACAAGCCCCATACCTCATGAAACATTGAAGTACCTGTCGCGGTCGGATTGAAACCAGGCCGCCAACTGGGGGACCCGGGCCTCTCCCACCAATGGATCCCTAACTTACCACCCATAACAGTTCCTCTCGCTACCTATAGGCGTGAGAGCTGCAGGGTCCGAGCCCACACAGGGCTCCCTCGTTATTACAGCCAACATTATTGCACATGGTCCAATTACGAGGGTTCTCCAGTACCAGCCTGTCATTTTGTCATGAAATCCACGCGTTCCTTGCATCTCTACGCAGGTTATTCCGTTAACAGATGGCAAAGAAGAGACCTGAACTTGGAGAACATTATTTCTGAGAGAATACTGGCCCACACTTGCATATCTGCATGGTCCCAATATACCCAGGACTATTGAGTTAATAATTTATTTTAATCCTGCTTGGGCTTCTGTAAGTAGTCCTTTCAGGAAATAATAAAGCATAGTCTTCAATCATTGTAAAATTAAGCTCAAGGTTTATTTCCATAAAAGAAACCCACGACAGATCCAGTAGCAGTCAGGCACAGAATGAATAATGCACTACACACATTCTAGATAACAGAATCCTATGAACATCACATTCTTATAACTACTTTTAAAGGTACACACTGTTAAACTATTAAATACCACGCTCTACAGCTTCTCAAACACTGGACCCCTAAGATCACTTTGGGAGACTCCCGACCACTGTATATCCAAACGAGGCCACGTGTTAAGGGTGTATTGTCTCTGAGAAGAAAAATTGTATATGCAATTTGAAATACATACACTTTACTGTGATTTATTGTCAAGATGCAATGCCGCAAACATGAGGAACGTCTTATGTTTCAAGACTTATTATGAGCCTGTCAACGAAGAGTCCACTTGCCGGGACAAATCTCAGGAAATGTCTGACAACTACCTAGAAACTCAAGACGACGTGGGTGGAACCAACGTGGTCAGCCACTCAAATCCAAGAAGAAAATCAAGGGCAACTGTAAATGAAAATAAAGTGTCACCTACCACTTTCGTTTCCCTTTGAGACTCCCGCAATACCTGCATCAGGTGGCAGGATTAATCAGTCACAATAGCAGATAATACCGGACCTCAAACCCGTCTTTGAATGAACTATCAAGCTACCCAACTTTCCTCCCATTAAACGACTGTTTCTACTTCCATCCACTCAGAAAATGGTGAACTAAGGGTTGCGTCGGTCAGCCCGCTAACTTCAACAAGAACTACAAGATTAGCTCCAAACGGCTGTTATTGCATTTGAGTTGGACCATATCACGAGTGTGAGCATGCCTCGCTTCAGACGACCCACCTGGTCAAAAATCACATGGGATGACGTGCGACACGCGCCATCGATGAAAGTAAGCACACGGAAGACAATGCGACACTACGAGTGCTTTATTGTCGGTCGTCTGCACTACTCAACACTGGTGCAATATTTCCAACGGGAAAGAACTATAATCGCTCAGCAGCACGCAGATAAGATACTCCATGGTAATAGGTACCTGTATTCTAAAGCAGTGCTGAACAAGTATGTATTGTTTTAACTGGTCGATAACTTAGATTAAGAAGCTCTAACCCATCGATTAAATAGCGTTACACCTCTACTTGTTAAGGTGACCACCAGTCCGCTACTTACACGGACCGTGCGTGAATTCAGTCTAACATCCGTCGTCCGTTGTTTATGTTTAACGGAAGTCACTTGTCAATAACTTTAGAACTTCCGGGTCGCGCAGTCCCACAGCTCCCGTCCCATTGAGTCTGCTAAAGTGTAAGGATAACTTTACCCAATCATAGTGCGCCGGATAGTATTCAGAGTACTGATTTGTCGTGAAGCCTGCACGTATCCCGCTCCTATCCGCCCCGACGGTCGACGGCTACCGCCCACTTCGGAACGGTGTGTACATGGTAGTCTGGGACTGACTAAGCTGTGTGTCTGCGAATGTGTACGCGGTTCTGACTGGGAATGTTGCGGCCACCTGCCGTTTCTAATGGGACGGAGGACATGAGAAGTGGGGCAACCAGAAGTCCCAGATCCGCCTGAGCAGTTCATTTTTCAATTAAGAACTGCCCCCGCTTCGTGACACATCCTAATACATTGAGGAGGGTCGGGTTGTGCTCGCTCACGTTTTGAGGCTGTCTCATTAAACCGGTGACGCCCATTCAATGGTTAAAACTATTGCCTTCTGCGGTCCATCGCATTCTCCATGCAGCAGAACACGTTTTGATGGAGGAGTGAATAGGCTTCGGATGATTCCAATGGGAGGGAGCATTCTTAGTGCCCGCCCCAAACTTGACGTTCATGTCACCAGGCTAGCCATTCGATGTTGACCAGTCGATGCTCACCAAGTTGCCAAGCAACGGCGCGCGTCCCTGGTAACAGTGAATTTGGGGAGATGGTACACTTGCAGGCACACAAGCGACAAGTGTTCATCTGGCAGTAGGACGCGTACTTAATCACCACGTGCAATTTACAGCTGACGAATCCGGTGTTCGGAACATCAGCCTAAGCATGAAGCGCAAATGTATCTGCGAGATCTGCACTTGCGGGTAAGAGCTGTTCAGGAACGACGGCAAGCACCAGGACAGATGTACTCGAATTTATCTCCGACTTACTCTCTATTTCCTACTTTTCAGCCTTCCTTATTTGCCTCTCTAATGGAATCTCGAAATGATTGTTTGTGAACGGTTCTCCTGTAAAGCGCTCTAGTCTACCCGGACCAAGACCCCGCTATATAAAATCTAAAAAAATAAATAGCACAAATATGTAAATGCTGTCACACTTCTAGGGTCTCTGCTCTGGTCACATATCATGAGTGATAGCTTCATCCAATAATGCTTTATATGGATTACTTTTGATTTCCTACTTTTCAGTCCTCGTAAATTGCCTCTCTAATGCGATCTCGATGTGATTGTTTGGTAACGGTTGGTTCGCCTGTAAAGGACTCTGATGCCCAGGCCCCAGATCAAGTCCGCGCTACATAAAACATATACAAATGAAAGTGATACCTGGTTCAGTTCGGGTCTAGTTCGCGCTATATAAAACTCTACCAAAAAAAAAAAAAAAGTAGCAGGACTATATAAATGCTGACCCATTTCCAGGGTCACGTCATGAGTGATACCTTCATCTAATAATACTTTTAGCCAGAGGCAAAATGAAATCATTGTCATTGAATGTGAAGAATTATTTACTGTAAAATATAATCTTCTCCACGTGGTAGGATGTGTTCATTTTACCCAGCCCTTACTTTTTGTTGCCCTCAACACTTTGAGCACGCAAACAGATGAGTAGAGCGAATAATGTATTTAATTATGGTCCCATATGGGAGTCAGTCAGTCAGTCAGAATATCTTTATTCGACTTTTACAAGTCATACAAAGAAACAAAAACATCACATAAAATACATTCCATAATTGAATTTAAAAGCAGCAGACAGGCTACACATTAAAAAAAGCTATCTACATATATAAAATATTTACATTTCATGTCAAAAAGGAAACATTTAAAACGGATACATTTAAGGCGAGATTAGGCCGGCAGCTTTCGCCCTTGCTGCGGCCACCAAAAAATTAGCAGTGCAGAAAGAGATACGAGGGTCTGACAAAAGTTGTAAAAAGAGCAGTGCCAGGCGCACTTGTATAAAGCCCGCTTCTTTTAGGATCGGCAATAGATATTTTTTCCTCTGCTCGTGATAAAAACTACAAAACATAACAAAATGCATTGTGTCCTGCACTGAAAAATGATCGCAGCGACAGGGTGGAGCTAATTCTGGTTTCTGCCAGCTCGTAAAAGAGCCTAGACAAAGATGTAACAGATTAAATCTAAGCTTGGTTAATAAAAACCTATGGTAAGGGAAAGTAACAAAACTAAGGTAAGGTGCGGGCGAGGATGTGCTGACCAGGAGGCTGTGAGCCCTTACTGCTGGTTTCAGCAATTCGTGAGCCTCGCGGCGTTCTTCCTTCCTTGCCTTAAAAGACTTTTTTATGAAGTCTATGTCCTGGGCCTTGATTTTCTCTGGTGATGAAAAAAGTTCAGGGCGACCCAGATCTAGAAAGGATTTGGCTATGTACGCCAGCCAAGGAATACTACTATGTTTATCTAGCGCTAGGACATCATGTAGGATTTTGTGGTTTAAAGGGAGGTCTTCGTTAAGCCACATTTTCAACCACAGTGTCAGAGGGGCTAGGCTAAGTATGTCTGACAGATAGGGTAGGCCCACCTCTTTGTGGATAGAATAGGTTGGGGTTGACTGCGGAACAGAGAGCAGAGATCTGATAAATCTATTTTCTGCCCTCTGGATAGGGTCAAGATTTACATACCCCAACAAAGGAGACCCATATGATGCAATAGCCACGGGCTTGCTCTTGTAGATTTTTAAAAGAGCTTCCATGGGCCTGGCTCCTAGCTTGCCAGCGAAACCCAAGAGCGCTGAGGAGGATCTGATTACAGCCAACCTCTTTGCTCTTATCTGTGGGCCCCACGATCCTTTCTGGTCGAACAGTACCCCCAGGTAAGGGAATGTGGCAACCTTAGAGATAGGAACCCCTCTGCAAAAGAATGTTTTATGTCGTTTTTTAGTGCACTCGCGCCCCAATACCATCGTATGTGACATTGACTTTAAGGTCCAAGTTCTCCATATAGGAACCAAAGGCATTCAAAAGAAGCTGAAGGCCAACGCCAGTTCGAGCGATTAACACGGCGTCGTCCGCATACAGGAGTGCTGGAATTACGGTGCCTCCTGCACGCGGAACGTCTGCTTCCAAACACCGCAGATGTTCTCCCAAGCCATTAATGTAGATGGTAAAAAGCAAGGGGGCTAAGATACAGCCTTGCCGTACCCCCTTTAAAGATTTAAACAATGGGGTGCATCTGCCATGGTTTGACACTCTGACAGCTGCAAAAAGCTCCTGGTGCATGGACGCCATAAACACAACCAGAGCTTCATCAATACCCATCTCCAACAGAATCAACCATAGTTTTGACCTATTGACCAGGTCAAAGGCCGAGGAGAGGTCCATGAAAGCAAGAAACACAGAACCCTCCTTAGCCACTGTGTATTTAGAGATGAGTAAATGCAGATTAATACATTGTTCGATGGTCCCTTTTCTCTCTCTGAAACCATATTGTAATTCAAACAGCCCACCACAGCCCTCAACATTTTCCCTCAATCTGGATAAAAGTACTCTGCCCAAAATTTTAATACTTGAATCCAGTAGGGATATGGGCCTATAACACGCGGGATCATCCCGCTGGCCTTTGTTTTTAAAAATGGGTACAATGGTAGATATGGCCCACGAGGCGGGGGCTTGATTGCCACTCACTGCGTTAAACACATTTGTCAAAACCTCCGCCCACAGGTTTGGAGAGTACATAAAAAAGTCAGCAGGGACTCCGTCAGGGCCAGGTGCCTTATGTTTTGTGGTTGACAGGAGAGCTTTTTTAACTTCTTCGGGGTTAAAGATGATGGATTGTGCCTCCAAGCTGGGCAATGGGACCGCTTTATTTCCTTCTTCCGCGCCCCCATAGACGTTTTTAAAATGAGACAACCATTTTTCATCAGTAATTACGCAGTCCATGGACGAATTTGTGTCATCAGAGAAAAAAGGTTGTTTGATGATTTCCCAAAATCTCCTACTGTCCTTCAGCACTGCCGCTGAAAGGAGATTGTCCCAGGCCTCGCGTTTAATAGTGTCCTTCCGATTCTTTATGGCTGCCTTATATATTTTCCTTAATCTGGAAATGTCATCTTTAACCCTAGGCACATTTTTTAAGGCTGCCAACAACTCTCTGTGGGCTTTCGAACATGCGGAATCAAACCAGCGCTTAGTTCCTGCAGTTCCCTTTATGGGTTTTGCCAAAAGATCCTTTGACACCTGGGCACATATTGCCTCGTATGCTGCTACTATTTCTTTCCCTTGAACGCCTGGTTTTTTGCAAAGCTCGACCTTATCTTTGATTTTTGGGAAGTTTAGCGCATAAAAGTTTTCCGGGATCACTTTGGCCCATTTCACTCGTCTGTCATTATCGGTGGCCCTCAAAGGTTGTGCGGGTTTTGCTGTAGTTGGAGATACCCCCATCAGAGCTCCCCAGGCCACTTCAAGTAGTACGGGGTTATGATCGCTATGGTGACTTAATACTGTACGATATTCCTTGGTCCGTCCTAAGATGCCTTGTGAAACAAAGATGTAGTCGATCACTGTTCCATGCTGAGTACCAAAAAAGGTTGGCATTCTTGGACCCCAATCGGGTTCGTACAGATCATAATTAGCGAGTAGTTCTTCAAGCTCCTGCCCCTCTGCAGAGTGTTCAAAGTGAGGGACCTTTAGATCTACATCATCACCCTCATTAGCACCACTTCCCTTACATGCTAGGTTACATAAATGAATATTAAAATCGCCTAATAAGATTAATTCAAAAGCAATCTGGATATTCTGAAATACTGAATATAAAAAGCTATCTAGGTTAGCGATATTGCGCCCTCTATAGTCGCTATTCCCAGAATTATAAAAATTAACATATAGGGTCCTGCTAGTATTATTAATCACCCTTTCGACCATTAAGATGTTATCAGAGTCAGTGCTGATCTGCCTATAACTGCCTTTTAAGTCTAAAGAGAATAAGATAACCAAGCCGCCTTTGGCTCTACCCGCTCTGCTGGCTACAGCAGGTTTGGTGAAACTGGTGAACCCATCCCACCAAAGATTGGCGGATGTGTCCCAAGTTTCTTGCAGGGCAATAATGTGATAGTTTGAGATGAAACTCAGCCAAGCGTTATCCTGACGTTTCATGTTTAAGCCTGCTATATTCCAGCTTATGATTTTACAGGAGTCGGTAGATTGCCTAGGTTCTCTTGGCCCCTCCCAATCCCCTTCTACTATATGTTGCGTTGGTGATCCCTCGTTGGATTCCCCTTTAAGGGGGCTCTGTGTGTTTACACTATTTTGGGTTGGAGCAGCATGAAACACCATCCGATATGAAATCGGGGGCTGCGCAGAATTTGCCGGCTCTTGAGGCCCCAGAGCATCCTTATGACTAGTGTTGCAGTGGTATTCGATGGTATTATATCCACCACATTTTATTATCGGCGTGTTCAGTGCCTCAATTGCTAGATCGCCTCCCTCGTTAAGTCAATCGCAGGTGTTTAGGTCGGATAGAGGGCCATACCTATTTCTTGTGCCAAAACCCCACCCAAGAGGGGTAGCTAGCTGGCCCTGGCCAAAAGCTGGCATATTCCATATGGGTTGTGGTGTGTTTGGGCGTAACCTAAGCTGGTCGTTTCTCATCGGATGGTTGAACCTATCACCCTGGCCACGATAATCACAACCCAGGTGATTAATGCCCCAGCCAGCCATGCTAGGTTCATGTAGCATAGTAGACCCGGTGTATAGCTCGTTCGAGTGATTAAGTCTGCCTGGATCTGGGTTAGTTGTGAATTGGAGATGGCCATTAAAATGCCGAGGTCTAATATCCCCTCCCCAGCTAATGATATTGGTAGGTCTCTTGAGATTGGCGATGTTACGGGTAGTTACCAACTGAGATTTACTATAGAAAAATTTAAGTGTAAGCGGGACTATGGAGCCACTGCGGCGCTGAGGTGGAAAGATATTGGTCAGGATATCTGGCAGAACCTCCGCATTGGCAACATTTAAAATCACACAATCCCCCTTAAATTTTTTAGGGTTACTCCCGATCCACGGTACCCTCCTGGTCATGATGGCCAGTTTATCAAACCCTTGGTATGCCATGTGCATATTATTAGTAAGCCAATGAAGTGCTTTATCTTTCAGACCCTGATTAGACTCTTTTTTGTCTTGTGCTAAAACAGGAACGTTAGCCAGTACGAGAACTACTGGTGAAGCTTCCAAGATGAATTGGGCTGAGACATCCTCTGGTTGCAGGGCAACGTTGGCAGCAGTTATGCTAATGGGAGGGTCTACAGTTTCTGCTTCTTGTCTAAATGCGGATGAAGATGGTGGAGATGGAGAAGATAGAAAAGGTAGCGGCTGCTCTTGTAGAATAAGAGGTGGGTTGCTTTCGTTTGGGATGGCCGCAACATCCATAACCGCCATGTTTGTAACAAGAGAAGATAGGTTCTCCACTTCATCTGCCAACTTGCTGTGTACACCTCCCAGTTTTTTGACCTCAGATGTAAGTTTGTCCAGCTTCCCAATCAGGGGTTTAATAATAGTCCTGATTTTTATATCTATCATATCTTGGATCCTGTTAAATAGGTCGTCATCAACTCTGCGTCTTGACTCTGCATCAATGTCAAGGTCGCCATTTTTCACTTCGCAGCGTGGCGGGGGGTGGCGGGCTTTTTCCTGCTTTGTTGTTGTTTCCCTCCTTGTTTTGCTGTGTATTTTCTGCAGGCTCTAACCGCCCGTGCAGCGGGCGGCGAGGGTGAAAGAACTTCGTCCACTATGGCTGCCTGATTGTTAGAGTCGGTAGCGATATTATCTGAGAGATCTATTAAGTTTATTAGTGGATCAGAGTCGTCAGCCTCGTTGCCATTAGCTTGAGAAATAGGGTCAGCAAAATTTGTGGAGGGGTTATCAGGCAAAATATCCGGTGTAGCTGGACTTATAGTGCTTGTGGAGGGGCTCTCTGTAGGCAAGATAGGCGACTGGCTCAAGCCTAAGGATTGCCTTCTCTCTGTATTGATTTTGCTGACTACTTGAACCAAGTAGGAGTCTAGGGTGTTAAGTGGCTCAGTGGGGACAGAAGCCAGTTTCTTCCCCATGTTTACTGCAGTCTGTTGTTGGTTATCCAGGGCAAAACTAACTGGCAGGAATTAAGTCAGGAAACTTCCAATAATAAAATTGGTAATAATAATAGTCAAACTGTGCACAGTACCTTGTCGGCGCCGGGGAGTAGATGTCAGGAGGGTGGCCTAGCCTGGCCTTTTAGTGCCTTGGAGGGCCGTAGAGGGCCCGCCCTTTGCCCGGGCTTCGCCCCGGGCGTCCCGCTCGCGTCCCGCGACGCGGGTCTCCTCCTCCCTTTATGCGGCTATCTGCGCTCTGCCGGCGCGTTCCTCGTCACTTTCACGCGCCGCCGCGATGCCTGCCGGGAGTTGTGGTCCTCCCGGAGCGGCGACGCGGTTTCCAATGGCCTGTGATGACTCTCGGCGGTGGCGGCTTAGGCGTCGGCTCTGGCAAAGTCTATTCGTGGCCTGGAATGACTCTCGGCGGTGGCGGCAGGTAAGTGCGTGTCCCCCCGCTCTGCCGGTCTCCTCCCTTTATGCGGCTATCTGCGCTCTGCCGGCGCGTTCCTCGTCACTTTCACGCGCCGCCGCGATGCCTGCCGGGAGTTGTGGTCCTCCCGGAGCGGCGACGCGGTTTCCAATGGCCTGTGATGACACTCGGCGGTGGCGGCTTAGGCGTCGGCTCTGGCAAAGTCTATTCGTGGCCTGGAATGACTCTCGGCGGTGGCGGCAGGTAAGTGCGTGTCCCCCCCGCTCTGCCGGTCTCCTCCTCCCTTTATGCGGCTATCTGCGCTCTGCCGGCGCGTTCCTCGTCACTTTCACGCGCCGCCGCGATGCCTGCCGGGAGTTGTGGTCCTCCCGGAGCGGCGACGCGGTTTCCAATGGCCTGTGATGACTCTCGGCGGTGGCGGCTTAGGCGTCGGCTCTGGCAAAGTCTATTCGTGGCCTGGAATGACTCTCGGCGGTGGCGGCAGGTAAGTGCGTGTCCCCCCGCTCTGCCGGTCTCCTCCTCCCTTTATGCGGCTATCTGCGCTCTGCCGGTGCGTTCCTCGTCACTTTCACGCGCCGCCGCGATGCCTGCCGGGAGTTGTGGTCCTCCCGGAGCGGCGACGCGGTTTCCAATGGCCTGTGATGACTCTCGGCGGTGGCGGCTTAGGCGTCGGCTCTGGCAAAGTCTATTCGTGGCCTGGAATGACTCTCGGCGGTGGCGGCAGGTAAGTGCGTGTCCCCCCGCTCTGCCGGTCTCCTCCTCCCTTTATGCGGCTATCTGCGCTCTGCCGGCGCGTTCCTCGTCACTTTCACGCGCCGCCGCGATGCCTGCCGGGAGTTGTGGTCCTCCCGGAGCGGCGACGCGGTTTCCAATGGCCTGTGATGACTCTCGGCGGTGGCGGCTTAGGCGTCGGCTCTGGCAAAGTCTATTCGTGGCCTGGAATGACTCTCGGCGGTGGCGGCAGGTAAGTGCGTATGGGAGTCTGAATAATATGAATCACTTGCATTTGTGTTTTTTTTTTTCTCCAATTCGGTCATGTTCGGGTGTCAGTACGTCACAGCAGTAATCTGCTTCTCGTTATTTACTGTTAGTAAAGCAAGACATACCAACCAGCCCCTCCACATCCCAACAAACCGCAATTAGAATATTGCCTTTCTATTAATATCATCGTCATTCTGATTACAGCATCCAACAATAAATATGTGAGATGACTGCTATTGAAAGGTGATAAACTGTAGGAGGTGTTTCGTTTTCAATTCTATAGCCCCACTTGACCGTGATTGAGCTGTTTAGAAAACACGTACATAAACTTAATACGTTGGGTTCAGACAGTCAATGGAAAACTTCTGCTGTTTGGAGCTGTGCGTTTTCCGATCTACAGTAATTTTGCTGGGTATTTTCACTTTACAGGAAATATCGGAAACTGCATTCTGTGAAACAAATGTTTAAAGAAATAAAAATAATTAACATGCTTTCGAAACAGGTTGCAGAAATGTTTCTAGTGAATACATGGACAATTTATCTGAAAGTAGCAAATAATTACCAGAATGTCTTCAATTTGGAGACCTTTCCCTGAAACAAAAGCACTATTCTCGGTTCAGCACATTGTCAAACGAACTCACGGAGTCCAACATATGGATAATGACACGCGGGCCATCTAAACTAACATTAGAAGCGCTTATTACAGGGGCTTAATCATTGATGCTGATGAGCTCTCGCGTTATGGGTCACTGGGAGATTAATGTGTTTCTGCTCAGATGTATCAAAATCTGCTTAATCACAGTCTTCCAGCGTTAAACTGACACAGTAACATTTTCTGGAGGCATACATGATATGAAAAGAAACAATCTCATGTCAAAGTGACTACAAACCAGTAACGTTAACGGAAACTGTTGCTATTTAAAGCTAGTGTGATTATGGTATGCACACACCTTAGTATTGAAAGTAAATTCAATTTGAAATTAAAGTGAACTATATTTACTTTCCAAATTGTTACATAATTTTAACTAACCCACATACTTGGTTATATAAGGTGATGTTATGTTGTGTTTAATTGTAGAGCCCACAATCACTCGGCAGGATATCATGGCACTTAGCAGGTGGGTCTAGCGTTGCCTAAGACGAGCAGAGGAGCTATTCGAAAAGCCAGGTCGTCAGCTTCTTGCTGAACTTAAGAAGTGAAGAGGAGGCTCTGATGTGCAGTGGGAGGTTATTCCATGCTTTCGGAGTGAAGTAGAAGACCTGATCTCCGGATCTGGATATGAGTATTTGTGGGATGTGTGCAAGTAGAAGTTCAGTAGAGTGGAGGTGTTTAGGAGGTGTGTGAAAAGATGCAACTGTTAAGGTGGTCCATATCTATGTTGTGTAGTGCTTTGAAGGTGTGACTGCGGGCTTTGAACTTGTCACACTTGTTTAACAGGTATCAGCAAATCTTCTTGAGGTGCAATGTGGTGTGAGTGGTGCGTGGGAGGTTTAGGGAGATTCTGTCTGTCAAGCTCTGAATGGTGTGCAGTCTTCTAGTGAGTTGCTTGCTGATTCCGGCATAGAGCTGGTTCCCCTAGTCCAGCTTGCTGACGATAAGGGTGTGAGTGACATTTTTGCAGGTGTTGATTGGCAACCAAGGAGGATTTTCTTTAGCATCTTTAGGATTCTTTGCATGGGAGTAGGTGTGAGTCGGTACCAGTTCGGCCAGCCACCAAGTGGAGTCCCATGACGAGGTGTTCTTGTCAAAGATTTTATTTATTTAATTATTTATTTATGAAACTTATAAAGCGCAACAAATGCCCTTGGGCTTCTCGGTGCTGCGGACGAAGCAGAAACAGAGGGAGAAGCAGTAACAGAGGAAGAATTATTGGTCAAACAGCCACGTCTTTATCATCCTACGGAAGTGTAACAATGACTGACAGGTTCTAATCTTCAGCGGGAGAGCATTCCAAAGTCTTGCCGCTGTTACAACAAAGGGCCTGTCTCCCCAAGACGCCTTTTTGTGCGTGGAACATTTAGCTGACATGCGGTAGATGAGCGGAGCAGTCTGTTTGGAAGGTATGTAGACAACTGATTTATTAGGAACTGGAGGCCTATATTACGAGAGGCTTTAAAAAGCAATGCATAAAGCCTTGAATTTTATACGATTCCTTACTGCTAACCAGTGGTAGCTTTTGATCACGTGGGAGATAGGTTTAAATTTAGGGGTCCCTGACAACATTCTGGCGGCTGCATTTTGAACGGTTTGCAGTTTGTGGATAACCCTGCTTTGTGCGTTAGCAAACAGCCCTTTGCAGTAATCCAGGGATGACATCACCAGTTTGCTGACCAGATTTTTTCCTGCAGTCTCGGGGAGATATGGAAACATTTTCTTAATCAATCGAAGCTTGTGGAATGCTGCCGAGACCACTAGGTTGGCGTGAGATACAAAATGTAATCTATCATCAAACATGATTCCTAGGTTCCTAGCTTTAGGTACTGGGATGGGCGGGGTACCTAATGAAGGTGGCCACCAGGGACTGGACCATGAAGGGGATAGCTTGACAAAGATGATGACCTCCGTTTTCTCGGAGTTCAATTTTAGGCAGTTGCTAGCCATCCAATTGCTGATGGCCAGCATGCCCTCTTGAAAGCTGGTTGCTACCTTCTCTCCATTATTGTTAACTGCGAGCACCAACTGGGTATCATCCGCATAGGATGTAAGGCCCATCCCATGAGCCTTTATGACTCTAGCTAGGTCCGACACATAGATGTTAAAAAGTGTCGGACTTAGGGATGAGCCTTGGGGAACTCCACATGGTAACGTCAGTTGGGCAGATTGAAAGGAGCCCAGGGTCACAGCCTGGGTCCTGTCAGAAAGAAAGGAAGAGAGAGGTTCTTTTTCCCTGTCTTGGATACCCATTGCAGAGACACGGTCGATCAAGGTGGTATGATCGACCGTGTCAAATGCAGCTGACAGATCTAACAGTACGAGTATAGCTGTGCCTCCCTGGTCCATAATAGTTCTTATATCTTCGGAGGCTTTAATTAGGGCTGTTTCTGTACCATGTGATTTTCGAAACCCAAATTGAGTGTCGTCCAACAAATGGTGGTCCTCAATGTATTTGGAGAGTTGTTGGTTCATCACCTTTTCAGTCACTTTGGCCAGAAAAGGTAGGCTAGCTATAGGCCTATAGTTCTTGGTGTCCTCCGGATCCAAGTGAGGTTTTTTTAGAAGTGGTTTAAGAATGGTGTTTTTCAATGAATTGGGGTAAATTCCAGATATGAACATGGTGTTACAGATTTATGCCAATACTGGGGCTATTAGGTCCATGACAGGAGCAAGCACTTTGGTTGGACAAGGATCATTGGGTGATCCAGCTTTTATAGTTCTCATTATCTCTGCGATTTGTTCCCCCGTGACTGTGTTAAATTGAACAAAGCAATAATCTAGGGGATTCATAAATGTGGGCTGTATATTAAGATTATTATTTAATGAGAATTCCGAATAAATTATGTTGACTTTCTCGTAGAAATAATCCGCTAGTGAGTTACACAAGGATTGTGATGGAACAGGAACGGCCACAGGTGGGCGACCTGCTAACTTATTAACTACTTGAAAGAGTTGTTTATTTGAAAGATGATGAACTTTGCCTCGTCTGTGTTGAGCTTGAGCCAGTTGGTCTTCGTCAAGTCAACGACTTTGGTCATGCAGGCAATGCACATGTTTTGTGTGTGGGAGTCTTGTCCAAGAGAGAGAGAGTATGATTTGCATGTCATTGGCGTTGGAGAGGATATCAATGTTGTGGGTATAGACTATGCTAGCTTGCGATATATGAGAGTTGGAGAGAGTGTGGCTGAGAGACGAGCCTTGCAGCACTCCACAGATGAGGTGTGAAGAGTAAGGAGCCAAGCTGACTGCCTGCTTGAGTCCTGCCAGTCAGGAAGGAGCAGATCCAGGAGACAGCGGGTCCTTGGATTCCAGTCGAGTGTAAGCCTCGGGTGAGGATGGTGGGAGAGACAATGTTGAATTCTGCAGCAACCTTCAGCAGGATGAGGGCCACCGTGTCTCCTCTGTTCAGGGTCATGCAGATTTTATCTGTGGTGGCAATGAGGGTTGTTTCTGTGCTGTAGTGGGTTCTAAAGCCTGGCTAAGTGTTGTTGAGGTGTTGGTGAAAGCTGAGGTGGTGAGTGAGGCATTGTTTGATGAGTTTCTGTATGACTTTAACCTGGAACAGAAGAAAGGAGATTGATCGGTAGTAGGTGAGTCTGCAGAGAGTTTCTTGAGAAGTAGGAGAACTGTGGTGTGTTTCCTAGTGAAAGGTAGCTATAGAGCTGGAGGCTTTGAGTATAGGTGTGAGAGCTTCACTGATGGGTTGGAGTCCTCTCGGAAAGGCGTGGTGGGGACAGGGTCTGATGGAGCTATGGGCTGGTAAGACTTTCCGATGGCAGTGGTTTCATCTGTGGTGATGGCAGGTCAAGAGGTCAAGGTCCCTTCTCTAGCTGAAACTGGAAGCTGCGATACAATGACAGTGGATCCAGTCGAGGATACAATGTAACTCTCAACTAAGAGGATGGAAGGATGTGGCGTGACAGCCAGAACTTTCACCTTTAGAACTGGGGAACCAGGTTCCATGTCTCTGCTCAACATCCTGTGTGCCCTGGGAAAATCAAATAATCTTCCTGTGTCTACAGAAAAGAATGTGTCCTTGTGTAACATAACTGGTGTTCATGTGAAGCGCTCCAATACATTTGTGTCGAGTTTCTGCTATAAAAACCTGAAAATAAAAGTTGTGGTATATGGAGTTATGTTGCTAGTTCTAGTTATCAAGACAATGAAGAACCTTTCCCTAAGTAGTTATATATGTGGTCTTGAAGGCCACAATTTATACAGGTTATCCTAATGAAGGTATCACATGTGCAAGATGACACATTGTATTTTAGTTGCTTTTAAAATACTTACGGAATGCATTTTCAAACATAACTTTTGTTCTAGTTTAATTTTTTTTATCTGGAGAGTTGTACAAACCTGGTGCAAAACTGTGTACCTTTCCTTTGAGGTTGTGTGCTGATTGGAATGATCAGATTCTCTGTTCTGATGAGATGCATAGTTTGTGATATAATATACATGAACACTAACTGAATGAGGATTTTAAGTTTCATTCTAAACTGTCCTCAATGTATTATCTGTTTAATCGAAGGGACGTTCTGTCACGGTTTAAAAAACAGAAGACCAATCCTACATAATAGCTTCTTATTGCATTTTCTTTAGCCCACATCATTGTACATTAGTTTTGTAAGATTTTAGTCCACAAATTGCACTTTAACATAATAGTTCTTGTTATGTTGTGGCTCATGACTCTTTGATTACCGTGCCATGCATGTGGGTGATCCCTTGCGTCATGACTCTGTGAGTTTGTTTCACAATGTGGTAAACCAAGAAGACACTCTCAAGACTATGAAGTCAACCCATTCCAGGGCACCCATGGATCCCTGACCCCACCACAGAGCCACAGACATCATCGCCCGAGCTTCAACGATCCATCAACTGCTCCTTTGAGTCCGCCTCCTTTCCAGATGACTGGAAACATGCAGAGATCACCGCCCTCCAGATGAAACGCTCGGCAGACCCCACCGACCTCATGAACGTCAGAACGATCTCCCTACTCCCGTACCAGGCATAAGTCAGTGAGAAAGCTGTCAACAGTCAACTCGCCTCCTTCATAGAAGTAAACAACATCCCTGGCTCTTCCTAATCAGGCTTCAGAAAGAACCACATCACCAAAACTGGCCTCCTCGCCGCAACGGATGACATCCGCTCCCTTCTCGACAGAGGAGAGACTGTGGCCCCCCACCCTCCTGGACCTCTCCGCAGCCTTCGACACAGCCTAACACTGCACTCTAGCCCGCAGACTCCACGATGCAGGAATCCGGAACAAAGCCATTTACTGGCACTGCTCTTTCCTTTTCGGCAGAACGAAGCGGGTCAGACTCAATCCCTTCCGCTAGGACCCCACACTGACCACCTGCGGAGTTCCCTAAGGGTCCTCCATCAGCCCCACCCTGTTCAACGTCTACATGGCCCCGCACACATATATCATCAGATCACACGGACTCAACATCGTATCGTACACAGAAGACACCCAACTCATCCTCTCCCTATCCAATGAACCCAACATCTCCAAATAAAACTTTCAAGAAGGAATGGAAGCAGTCGCCAGGTGGATGTAGAACAGCTGCCTACAACTAAACATGGACAACACCGAAGTACTCATCACAGGCCCACACCCCAACGCCTGGAACGCCACCTGGTGGTCCCCCGCACTCGGGAACCCACCCTCCCCCACGGACCATGCATGCAACCTCTGAATGATCCTGGACTCTGAACTTAAAATGGACCGCCTAATCAAAGCTGTTAATTCATCTTGTTTCCACACCCTCTGTCTCCTACGAAAGACCCTCAACTGGATCTCCATCGAACACAGAAAAACCGTCACACATGCCCTGAACAGCAGCAGACTGGACTATGGCAATGTACTTTACCCTGGTATCAACAAGAACCTCACCCGCAAACTCCAGAACGTCCAGAATGCCTCCATCAGACAGGTCCTTAACCTACAGCACCATTGCCACATCACCAAACACATGAAGACACTACACTGGCTCCCTGCCAAGAAGAGAATCATCTTCAAGCTCCTGACCCACGTCCAAAAAGCCCTCCACAACACCAGACCCACCTACATAAACCACCACTTCACATTCCACGCACCCAAAAGATCCCTCCGCTCAGCCCAGCTCTCCCTTGTGACGATGCTGCGCAACAAAATGACCAGAACAGGAGTCAGTTTGTTTTCCTACCTCGCCGCCAAGGCTTGGAACACCCTCCCTCTCCACCTCTGACAGACACCTACACTCTCCTTGTTCTAGAAGGACCTCTTAGACGATTCACCGGGAATATCCAGGAGCTGCGCGCTCTCTCTCCCCCCCTCAGCGCCATGAGACCTTTTCGGGTGAGTAGTTGTGCTTATCAAACCAATGAATGATTGATTGATGAGTCCCACACTGACTCTTGCGGGACGATGAATTGGTGCTGCCAGTTCCGTCATAAAGTTGTTCCATCCCTTACACGTGTCTTTGTGGATTCGCATTCAGTGGCCCATAGCACTTCTACTTGCTGCTGCCAGTGCTCTACTTCAACATTTGTCAGCTTTCTGTATGGCTTATCTGTGCCCTTCTTCCGACCTTAAAATGGCCAGCTTGACAGACCTGCTCGGGTGCACTTGAGGTATCACTTCTGCTTGTCTAGTACTTAGCACAAAAACACTTCCAATTTAGTAAATGCCCATACCATTTATTTGGAGGTTTAATCTTTTCCGAGGTATCTCCTGCTCTTCGGGGATCTGGGCATATTTTATCTTCCTGGAATTTACCTAATACCAGTCCTTCTGTAAATCAGAATAAAGAGCACAACGTTTTACACGTCTTGTAGAATATATACATGTATGTGTAGCCAAGGATAGTAAACCTATACTTGAATATATTTAACATCACAATATTTTTGTTTGTAGTTAATATTTTGGCTAAATTATTTTTGTAGCACAGTGTTTCAAACCCAGGATTCTAGTACTATACCACCAGTCAAATAATAAAAGATGTGAAACAAAGCACCATCGTAAATAAACTGAGATAAAATGATAGCATTTTAACTAATACAAATCGAAGATTGGGAGAGGATGGTGTATCCGCCCAGAGCGTTATCTCCAGGAGATTCTGTGTACAGTCTCTAGTAGCCAGGTGGCTTAAGCTCCAATAATTCCAGGCCCCTATACACTGTTTCCAGTATCATCGGGTGCAGACACGCTTCCAGTGAAACCGCTAATCGGCTGCGGGCAAGAACACACCCCGGCCCCAGCCTACTGCTGCAGCACCTGGGGGTTGAGGTGGGGTGGAGGGGGGAGCAAGCAATACACCTACCTGCTTAAGCCTAAAGTGGCTCAGCCTGTCCTTGCTTGCCCGGAATCCCTCACCCTAGCCGTAGAACTGCTGTACTGAGGAGGCAGAACATATCAGCGCTCTGTCCCTGAAACTGGAGGAAAATCAGTAGACAAGAAGATGGTATTCCTGCTTTTGTGCGGCTGTTCCCTATTCTGGGATCAAATTGTAATTTAGTTTTGGTGCTGCAATATTGGCTGGAATTCGAGATTATGCAACGCCCACTAGTATCCACACATAAAAGTACAGAAAATTCATAATGAAGGCCTCAAAGAGAAGATCCAATATCTTTGTGTAGGGTCAACTGGAGTTTACTACATTTCACTCTGGTCTTCCAGTTGAAATATCATGGCAAAATCTTTGTGTGCCAATCCCTCTTATTATTAACATTATATTAGATGAACCTTGATAAATGTTCACTTCGTTTAGTACTATATATTGGTTGGATATCGCATTATGCAGTTAAATAAAATTTCAATTAATAACATTTGTCGCACTTTATAAAAAGAACATATGTCACAGTTGCTTTTTCCCATAGGAAAATAAAACAAAAGAACAAAATGAAACTAACTGCAACTTTTGCAGATATTATGATCAGAAAGGAAAATATTAATTCATGTCCTCAAACATTACTATAACATTCCTCATCCAAATTAGTATTTGTACTATAAAAATTTAGAACCCACCAGTAAGTACTGTGCCACTTTAAGAACTCTTCGTAAAAGGTTGGAAACCATAGATCTAGTGTGCAAGTATCAACACTGATGAAAGATTATTTCAGAACTTGAGTGTGAACACTGTACACTCATTTAATTTCAAAATCTTTATTCGGATACAATAAATATCCATAAAAGCACAAATCCAAAAATCACAGCCTATAATAATAATACATAGATCCGATAAAAGGGGAGACAGTTAAAGATAAAACAGATCATAACAGAATTGATTCCTGATCAAGCATCAAACAAGTACATCATAAATTTCATTACAGTTAAAAAACCAATATAAAAACAGAACTCGGCAAGATGTATCTACAGAATAAAATTAGCAAAGATACGCTTTAAAGGGTACACATTGAATTATGAGCACGTGCTGCCACTTTCAATTAAGGAACCTACTCGGAAGGTTAACTCCTCAACAATATGCCTATAGGCTGCCTTGTAATAAATCGAGGGTATAGTCTTAAAAAATGGCATAAAAAATCGTTTCGTTAACCCCTTCCATGCTGCCGTCAGCCATTGGCCTACGGCAGCACTACCTCCCCAGTGCTGCCGTCGGCCAATGGCCGACGTGGCCCCGCCCGTTTTACGGAAGTGCCGCCCTTACTGTTCCGCACCCTGGCACACAGGTCCTTATGTAAATAAGCTAAAAAGTGTACTAAAACCTCGTCCAAACCATATTTTAAAAGGATGGACCAGAGCTGGGACCTGTTGACAAAATCGAAGGCCGAGGTAAGGTCCATAAAAGCCAGATAGATAGCAGATTTTTCAGCTTTTGTGTATTTACCAAGAATCAAATTGAGGTTTAGGCACTGCTCAACAGTGCCGATTCTACTTCTAAATTCCAACTGACAAGAGTGTAAAATATGGCCCTCCTCGTCCCATGTCCTGATCTTGTAAAACGACCCTCCCTAGCATTTTCAATGTATTGTCCATCAGGGAGATCGGCCTATAACAACTTGGGTTGAAATGATCACCCTTTTTAAAATTTGCATGATGATGCTAGTTGACCATATATTTGGAATTGATGAAACTGTAAAGTTATTAAAAACGTTCAATAAAAGAGGTGTCCAGAATTCTGGCTGGTTTTTAATGAGATCAATAGGCAAGCCATCTGGGCCTGGGGCCTTATTGCCCAGGCTCTGTTGAATTGCTTCCTCCACTTCAGAAAGAGTTTCTGAACCCTGGTAGCTACTAGATTCTCAGTGGAGTCCCTATTTTGAACGGGAGCTGAATAAATCTTCAAAAAATGGGCCTCCCATGTCTCGCTGGTGATATTGCAATTGATCGGAGACAAGAGATGTCCTTGGGACCTCATGTCTTTGACAGCCGACCAAAAGCTGTTCCCGTCCTTTAGCGTATCGGCGCATGCTAGATTGTCCCAGCGTTCTTTAACTATTTCCTCCTTTCTTAGCATGATGACTGCCTTTTAGCGTTGTCTAGATAATTTAATGGCAGCCTGATCTCTGGGGTGTTTTGCAAGTGCCCTGCGAAGATCCCTGTTAGCTGCAGAGCAGTCGCTATTAAACCATCTAAGGCCAGGAGGTGTTTCCTTAATGGGCCTAGATAGCATATGTTTGATACCCTCACATAATTGCGTGAAGGCACCAACTACTGCAGAATTATATTGTTTAAAAAGCAAACAGGTGTCAATAAGATCCGAATGTTCTCTTACCATCTTGCCAAATAAAACTGTATTGTCGACACCACGCCAGACCAATCTAAGATTATCGGTAGAGGGGGACAGATCTCTTGCACCACACTCATGACCATATGTTGGCCTGGGGGCAATTCTCAGAGTTCAGTTAATGGGGTTGTGATCTCCATAAACCGTGTGGATAACCTCCGCTTTTAGCAGACAATCTTCTAATAAGGGGGATATAAAGACATAATCGATTATGGAGGCACTGCCCCTGCCTCTGTATGTTGGTATATGATTATCCTCTTGGATACTGCAGCGATCTCCATTACATCCAAGAGGTTGTGGGTACACAAATGGTCTATTAATTCAACCCCCCTGTTACATAGAGGTGTCTTGCTAGTAGAATGGATAGCTGTATAACTTCCACAGGATATCTTTGCATTAAAATCTCCCTCTAAACATATCCCTGCAAAACTATTTGAATTCTGTATGGTGGAAATAAATTTAAACAAATTAATAAAATTCATATTTGGTACATTCTGAAAATCAATGTTATAAAAATTGATAAAACAAATAGAAAGCCCTATTTTATAAAAAATTGCCTGAATTTGTCATTATTGGTATCAATGACCTTTACACTCCCAACTGCAGAGATGTTTATCCAGATTGAGAGGCCACCTGACGGGCGACAGAAGTTTGGAATAGGAACAACGAATTAAAGCACTCAAACCCCTCTAAAAATAAGTCCCTAGTAGCCTATGTCTCTTGAAACATTAAAATGTCCTGTTTTTGAACGAATTCTAACCAGTTTTGGTGAATTTAATTTGGTAACCTGAACAGCGACATTCCAGCTTAGTATTTTTAAATCAGAATCGGAGGCGGACCCAGTTGGGGTACAAGGGCCACAAGGTAGAGATTCAATTGATAAAAAATGGGCTCAGGTGACACTGCTAAGGGAGGTAGTCAATCCTGATTGTCCAGATCAGACAATGGTAAAAACCTATTATATGTTGGAAGGGGAGGAGCGTTAATATTTGGAGCCCCCATGAGTGCCTTATAGAAATAGCCCAGGGGCAAAGCCCAAATGTGTGTTGGAATGTTGGAGTTGGTCTCCTGAGCCATTACTATAGATTTAACCAAAGACGGGTTACGGAAATTGATGACTATACAGTCTCCCTCAATGTTCTTTGGCGACTGTCCCACCCAACCAACTCTATGTGTCATGATGATGTTATTGATAAATGACGCCTTCAACCCCTTATGTTTAGAAAACCAGTCAACACTTTTGTCACATAATTGGTCCCATGTTTCAACTTGGTTTTCTTTGAGGGGAGGTACACCTGCCAAAACCACAACAAAGGGACTGCCTGCCGGTAAATTCAGTGTCTCCCTGCTACACTTAGGGTTTAGGGTGCACACAGAGTCTAAACCTCCCTCGCCTGTTTCACCGCCCTCAGAAATAACGCTGGCCAGAGCACCAATAGAGGCAGTAGGAGGATTACGAGGCAAATTCACATTTTTAACTGACCGGCTATCAACACCACTAATATCAGCAGTATTATTTTGCACCCCACAAGACTCTGGTACAAAACAGTCCTTAACTTTGTTGCAGGTCACACAGGAACCAGTAGTTGAGGTGGATATTGGTGCACTTGTCAGAATATCACCGTTAGAATTATGAGCATTATTCATTGTCATGTTTGGATCTGCCATCCCAATCTTAACAGGCTTGATAGAATTATTCTGAGAACTTAAGTTAATACCAAGCATGTCTAAATGATCCTGTCGTTTCCTTAAAATAGCAAAATTGTTATCCAATAAGTCTCTAATCCGTCCATACACAGTGTCCACAACAAGATTGATAAAAGATTCCCCTTGATTACAGCACTCTAAGAAGGAAGAACCGATATCAGTCTGGGTGCCGATGGAATTACCAGGTTCCTTATTTGGAATGTGCACAGGAACTTTAGAGGTCTTGGAGGGGGCAGAGGCATGTAGCAATGAACTCAAAGCAGTATGGGATGAACTTAGGCAAGTGGGTTGTTTCCTCTTAGCGCTAATAGGTTGTGAGGGCTTTCGCTTATGTTTCGCCACAGGAGCTGCCTCAGAACCTACAGGGATTGAAGAGGGGGCCGGCTTTAATGGAGGTGCTACTGTGCTACTGTGTTTACGCCGTCATATGACTCAGCCGGAGAAACCTCGGTATTAATGTTAGAATCACTATTAAAGCCATTGAGCAAGGGGACATTTGAGTTAGTGCCCATCAAGTTACAAGGAGGGGAGGTAATAGCACAATCTGCACCAATCGTGGGACCAATCAGAGGAGCCCCGATACCAAGAGAAAGGCGCCTCTCAGATAATTCAATCTCATTGGCCACGATGCTGACGGCCCTTTCCAGCATACTGTCAATACTGGGTGTAACCCCCCACGCTTCTCCATGTTGAGTGCACAAGAATAATAGCTAGTATGTGCGGACTCACCTTGATGGGGATGATCAATTAGCTGGTGTAAGGGGGCTGGCCCAGCCCAGTCCAGTCTCATCTGGGTGCTGACGGGCACGGACAGGGGGTGGGAGCACCAATATGCTTATATAGGCGCCTCCTGGCGCTCGCAGCATTCACGGGGCCGCAAAGGGTGCCGGAAGGTGTAGTTTGCTCCCTCCCAGTCACCCGGTCTCAGCTCTTCTCTACCCCCAGCAAGGGGGAAACAGCAGCAGTGTTTGTGGCGGTAAAGAATTGGCTCCCACTGTACACTTATTACTGCAGCTTTGACATTTTGTTTTTAAATACTGTAAGTAGCTTGATTTTACCTTCAAGTTTCAGGCCATTTTTCATGCCATGTCCTCTTTCAAAGATCTCTAAAAACATTGTACTGAGGATATAATGCTGTGGGATAAATAGGAGGCCATTAATCTTAAGAACCAAGCACGCTTCAGAGAGGTATGTCTGCACTGCACAAATTGGCTGTGATTATACTGATGGTAGGATGGATTTCGGGGTCTGGTTCTTTGTTCGCTGCATTTTGCATTTATGGATTTTTATTTTAGCATTTCACTTGATTAAATGTGCAATGCTATGGACTGTTTTGCAATGTAGGAACACACAGGTCATGACATAAATGATTTACTATAGTGGCACCTACACTCCAGGTTTAGTAAAAAAAACAGGACTCAGAAACTTGTATGATTATAAGATTTTACTGAAAGTAAAGTGATGTCATAGTGACAATGACCTGAAAGAGTTAGAACTGATTAATGCAGCCTTTATAGCCCAGGAAGAGAGAGGCTTTGGGTGGTGGTATTAGCTTCAACAGCATGCAATAGGAAAACATCCCCCAAAGTGAGCCTAATGGCAAACAAGTGAAAAGGGACGAACGAAGGGGGGACGGCAGTCGTTTTACCTGGAAAAGCAGAGCCTCATGAGTGATCATGGCCAGGTAGGAGTACGGACTCTTGGCATAGCGTTGTTTGTTTTTCTTCCACTTTATTTCTCCTTCTGGTCTTGCTCCCTCAGATTCTGGTTCCCTTCCACTCCCAAGACACCTGTTCCCAGACTCTCCTTCTTCATGCAATCCAGGACCTTTACAGGTTCTAAGTCTGTGGCTCTTGACTCCACAGTTTTAAATCCAGTGGCTGACGAACTGTCTCGCATGGACCTATGAAATGTGTGAATTGGGAGAGTGCGTGCGCGCTCGAAGTAGGTAGTGTTCGCGCCCATACTACAGGGAATAAATTTACATCACACTTACTGTTTACTCTATGAAGAAGACAAGTGGAAAACAGACAAACGGTTGAATCAATTTTACAGTATATATATATATATATATATATATATATATATATATATACATATATATATATATATATATACATATATATATATATATATATTACGTCCACAGTTCTCCGGTTGCTCCCGGCGTCTATCTCAGCTGCGATCCTGCGCGGGTGCCGGTCACCCAAAGTAATTGCTTACAAAGTTTCCCCTCTTCGGAAGAAAACAACGCAGGATACTTCTGGATGCTGAAAGACGTTTATTAAGGCAAAAGTGGCAACTGCCTACCGACGCGTTTCGCCAGTTACGGCTTGGTCACGGTGAAGCTGTTATCGTGAGGGTGCTATTTACATACACTAACATAGAAATTGAAATAAGACTGGGTTCCCCAGCCAAAATAATAATGGCAGACATTTTAAGCTAGTCTTTATCGTACATTTCACAAAGTTGTTACCTTTATAATGCTTTGTCTTTAACTATAATATTTACAATCACATTGGAAGAAAAATATTTACATTTAAATAAGAATATTTTGTCTATTCTTATCACTGATTTCATGATTTAACATCGCCGTCAAGCCCAAGTGGGCAAAATGAATTCAAGTGGTTAGACCCATTCTTAAGCAAAGTTACTATTTTACAAAAGCATATTTTTAAACATTCTTATAATTTTTGAACATTCAAGTGATTCCCACACACAAATATTCATCCTATATTTCAATACCCAGTGATAATGTTTCTTAAATAGTTCATTACAGTACCGCCCAAGTGGGCATTTGTATTTTACAGTTAATTTGCTTAGCTGAAATACTGGGTCAGTGTAACCGCTTATTCAATCCTTCCAGGGGTGTAATGTCTTGATAGTTTTTGCGGAGCCAGACATTTTAATCGTCCTAATTTCAAAAACAAAAAAACTTAATTGTGAATAAGGTGTAAAGTGCTCAACTAAAGTTTCTCAATGTACATTTAAAATATTTCACAAATATAAAAAGATATTACATCAAAAGAAGCATATGTCGTCAGATCATTCCTGTGTCTCTTATTTACACTATGTGTACTGCTAATTCTTCGTTAGAATTCAGGCCTGTGGGTTGCAGAGTCTCGAAGTCAATAATGTACCTCGACTCTAATGTCCTTAGCTGAAGTAGCCTATCCCCACCTCTCGATGACTGTTTGACTGAATCTAACACCACATAGGCTAACAAATTGTCATTTTGGCCATGATGAATTTTAAAATGTCTGGCAACCGGATACTGCTCATTATTATTGCGAATTGCTCTCTTGTGCTCAAGCACTCTTATCTTTGCCCTGTGTATCGTACTCCCGATTTAATATTTTAGGCAGGGACAGATAAGACAATAAACACAATAATCTGTATTACAATCAAAGGGCCCTTTGATAGCAAATACTCTAGTGCTGTTGGGTACTTTTAAGGTCGCACAATTTTTACTTCCTTTGCATGCCTTGCATTTCATACAGCATTCAAATCCTCCTGAAATTCTATTTGGCTTGCTTGGCGAAGATGAAATCGCATTATTGCTTAATTCATCCTTCAGTGATGTACCTCTCCTGAAGGTGATTTGTGGGGTATCATTCAAGCAATTACGTAGATAGTTATCCGTATTTAGAATTGGCCAATTCTGTGTTAAAATTTTGCGTACTTGATATGCCTGGCCTGAGTAAGTCGTGATAAATCTCACTGTATTATTGCTTGTCTCCAACACTTTTTGTTTGGGTGTCAATAACTCTACTCTCTCAACCTTCCCTACTTTTTCAATTGCTTGATCGATGGTTTTTTTGTATACCCTCTCTCCATAAACCTGCCACACATCAATGTCTTCTCTTTTTCAAATTCTTCAACGGTACTGTTGTTCCTTTTGGCTCTTAATAGTTCCCCGTAGGGGATACTTTGGATTAAGCTGTACGGATGGGCACTTGAGGAAAATAAAAGACTATTGCCTGCTGTTGTCTTCCTGTGGAGTTTGGTTACCAATTTCTGGTTCTGTACTGCAACCTCCACATCAAGGAATACCACCTTCTCCTTACTGATATGAGATGCCAGTTTGATATTTCATTCATTGTTATTTAAGGAAGATATAAAGGTTTTTACAATCTGCTCGTCGCCTCTCCATATTAGAAAAATATCATCTATGAAGCGAGTCCAGAGAATCACCCGTTCTCCCTGGGAGTCCTGGCTACTGGACACCTGCTCCTCCCACCAGCCCATGAATAAATTTGCGTAGCTGGGGGCGAAGCAGGTGCCCATCGCCGTGCCCTGTGTTTGCCTGTACAGTTTGTCATCGAAGAAAAAAAAGTTATTTGTTAGACAATAGTAAGCCATATCTATTAACATTTCAGTGTGTAATAATGTTGTTATTGATCTTGCCCGGAGGAAGTGTCTCAATGCTTGAATGCCTAAATCATGTTTGATTGATGTATACAAGCTAGTTACATCTAGTGTAACCAACAAAAACTCAGATTCCCAAGTTAAGTCATTAATCATATTAAGGAAATGCATGGTATCTCTTAGATATGCAGGCAAAGAAACTACAAACGGTCTTAAAAAGAAGTCTATGTACTTTGATGTCATCTCCAATTGGGAGCCCATTGATGATACAATGGGCCTGCCCGGTGGTACTTTGGGGTTTTTGTGGAGTTTAGGTAGGAGATACAAAATAGGAGTTCTAGGATATTTACAACTCAAACTATTAAATTCCCATTTTTCCAAATTTCCATTCTCATACCATTGGAGTAGCATATCTTCGAATTTCAAATACGATGCTGCTATTTCATCTTGAGATGCTGGCTGGTAACAAACCTCATCATTGAGCTGGCGAAGACCCTCTTGTAAGTAGTCTAATTTCCCCCAGATAACGACATTGCCGCCTTTATCCGATTGGCGGATTACAATGGATTTGTCATTTTTGAAGTTCTCTAATGCTTTTAGTTGAGGCATAGTCAAATTGTGTTTAGCCCAGCCCTTCTTGCAATAGCGTAACTTTTTCAGATCTCTAATAACACTTTTCTCAAATACATCTATTGCATCACAGTGTATTATTGGTAAAAATGTTGACTTAGGTTTAAAGCCACTGTTACAAGGTTTGTCTGTTGTCATTTCCAAGGTATCTAAATTCAATAAAGGGTTTTCATGATGTTCAATATCCTCATCTAATTCAGTCACAGTTTGTAATGTTTCAATATCTGAAATACATAGGGTTCCTGTCGGTTCTACTCCCACATCTGTACCTCTATTCGGCGTATGAAATTGGAACCACTTTTTCAGTTTCAACTTGCGCACGAAACAAAATGTATCTATTCGAGTCTGTACATAGTCCATTTTGCGCATGGGACAGAAAGACAATCCTAATGCCAAAAGATCAATATCTGTAGTGGTTAACTTACGTTTTAATAAGTTGATCACAGTCATTTCGTTCCTTTTCTGGCTCTGGTTACCATTGGGCTGGGTTTGTTGGAATCTTCTTTTCTTTCTACTCCTTGCTTTTTTGTTCCTCTGAATCCTCCGGATCTGCCTCGAAAGCCTCGTCTCGGCCTCTCCGGAAATCCTGTTCTTCTTGTCCCATTTGTGGATTTTGCTTGGCTTTATTAAGCATTTGGAATTGTGTTAGGAAATTGATTCTGCCACTTCCAATTGCTGGGGTTTGTGGTGTTACTCTGCCTCCTGATGCAATATATGTTGCCATCTGAAGCATCACTTTCTTCTGCTGTTGTATTTGCAGCCTCTGTTGTCATATTCCCTCTTGCGTATAATCAA
Organism: Lissotriton helveticus; assembly: GCF_964261635.1. Classification (NCBI taxonomy): domain Eukaryota; kingdom Metazoa; phylum Chordata; class Amphibia; order Caudata; family Salamandridae; genus Lissotriton; species Lissotriton helveticus. The sequence continues at coordinate 1,388,247 of NC_136062.1, forward strand.
TTGGAGGAGGGAGAGAGAGATCAGATCCTTTCAGTCTCCATTTCGTTAGTCATAATCAATAGGGGAAAGGATCACTAGTCCTGCATAAACCAAGGTCTGCAGGTAGGTAAGTGGGTGTCTCCCAATAAAAAGACCCTCATACACGCGTTTTTTTCTTGATTTCTCGTAGCGGTATATGATGTGTCCCCGCTCGTTTAAACACGTGAGTGCGTAATCCTTGGGTCTGTTCTTTTGTGTGCACCCTCCGCCAGGAGGCTTTACCTTTGGTTAAGGCAGTAGTGATCGTGGAAAAGTGGGTGAAAAGGTGGTGATAAATTGAAAATTAAAAATTGCCCGGACAGCCAGAGAATTGACTTTAATGAGTCTGGATTTGGACAATTATCAAATTAATTTGTGCAGCTATGGAATTGGTTATGGATGCTAGCGCACTTGGATAGTGTGGTAAAAAACGGTCGCCGTGTTTCAGCCTTGGTTGCCAAATGGTCAGTAGGCTTTCTTCAGGACCAATAAAAAGTGCAGTGAATAAGAGTGAAAGAATAGGTAAATTTATAACCTGATTCTTCGGGTGGTAGAGGGTCGCATTGTACCTGTAAACAAAAAGAAACGTACACACAACACCGAATGGGGAAGGGAGGAAGGGGAAGACACACAGTTATGTACAAATGTACAGTCTTTAAGACACAGGATTGTAAAAGAAACTACAAAATGGCAATCCTTTGCGCAGAATCACGATCATTTCAGGCGTCAACTTTCTCATTCTCATGCCATAGTGGAGAAAAGGTGATTTTGCTATACTGTAGTGCGGTGCCCTTAGCTATAATTTTATCTGTGCCGGAATACCCTGGAAAATGCTTGCCGGTTGGGTGATGACATGCTTAATCACAAGTGGGTGAAGGTCATGTGTTCATTTTTATTGGGAGACACCCACTTACCTACCTGCAGACCTTGGTTTATGCAGGACTAGTGATATTCCCTCTTGCATCAGAAGGATTAGATTCACTTGCTTTGTTAAATAAATGATCGTATTTTTTGTGGAACATTAATTTTCTGCCCGATTGGTAGTCTTTAAAGTCCCTAATGAATTTCCTCTGTTTTTTATTTGTGATGTCTTCCTCCAATTTGGCCAAACGCCCCTCTAGTTTGGTCATAAATTCTTGGATTTTTTCTTGTGTGGTTAGTTTGGCTCCTCGCTAAGTACGTTCTCAATTTCCTCCAACAATTTGGCTCTGTCCTTTATGGCATACTTAATCAGAATTCGCATCATAATTATGGAACATTCTTTAGAATTTCCTGACCACTCCTCCAACATTTCCGGGTCCGGATTTTCGAAGGTATGAATCGTGTATACCCTCAGGCCCCTAGGTACACGCCCGACATCTATGTACTTTTGCAGCGATTCTGCCTCCCACCACTTGGATACTTCTTTGCGATGTAGTTTTTCTAATTTGTCAAGTAATTGCTGTACTTCGTTATTCAGCAACGAGTGTTCTTCAGGAGTCTGGTTGTCTTCATTTATGCCTTGCGTTGCAGTTGTAAAAAAGAGACGATCTGATACTTCTTTTCTTTTTGCTTCAAGGCGAGCTGACATATTTAAGCCTTTTTTTGCGTTGATACTAGGCGTATCCTTGCGCATGCATCCAGATGCGTTGTAAGAAATGTAGTATTCACACTCTACCTCGCTCAGCTGCCGCGGATTAGATTGGATTCAGATTCAAATCGTGCCCTACCTCCAGAGTAGTGGCGGTCGTGCAGGTTTTTCGTAAAATTGCTTGGACGTTTACCACTTCAAAACTGGATTCTCACTCTGGGTCTTACCGATGCCGTTTTCATAGCACGCCGTAGTTCGGCGTTTGAAATCTTTTGATTCTTTCCTTCTACTCTCCCAGCTATTCCGAAGTTCGGTTTGGAAGTTTAAGTGCCTCCGATCTTAGCTGGATGAGAGTTTGTCCGCGGGACACCTGGAGGATTTAAATTTGTTACGTCCTCACTTCTCCGGTTGCTCCCGGCGTCTATCTCAGCTGCGATCCTGCGCGGGTGCCGGTCACCCAAAGTAATTTCTTCAGAAGAAAACAATGCAGGATACTTCTGGATGCTTTAAGATGTTTATTAAGGCAAAAGTCGCAACTGCCTACCGACGCGTTTCGCCAGTTACGGCTTGGTCACGGTGAAGCTGTTATCGTGAGGGTGCTATTTACATACAATATATATATATATATATATATATATATATATATACACCTGTGTTTATATGGATTATTTCAAAATGTGTCTGTACTGTAAACACTGAAAATGTACAATTCTGAAGCATTTAGGTAAATATCCATTTCCATTGATATCTTCAAGGCTGTTGGTGCCTTCTATTATACCCTTTTCTTTGCCAAACCTTTTCTAAACCTCACAATCGATTGAATGATATGTCATATATCTTTTAACATTCAAGCAGTAAAATTAATTATGTATTTCCTTCATGTACACTGTTAGTAATGGGGGTCTCTAGTTGGCACAGGTAGGTACCTTTGTCCAAATAGGGACCTTTGCTTCTAGTGAGGGTAAGGGGGATACCCTTCTAAAATAACCCCTGCTCATCCCTTGATAGCTTCGCACGAGCAGACAAGCTTATCTCAGAGGCAGGGTTTCAAAGCATTTGTGAACACCTACAGTAATACAGTGAAACCACTACAAATGGACACCACACCAGTTTAGAAAAATAAGTAATCTTTAGCTAAATCAAAACAAGACCAAACAACAAAAATCCACAATACAGTTCTCGAAGATATCCTCAAAAATAGGTTATTCACTCAATTAAAGTGTGTAGCAACAAATAACTCCACCTGGAGTTATTACGCCAATGTGACAGATAAAATTCATCCCAACGTGCAGCACGGTGTCAGGCGCTGAGTCAAGCAGATTCACAAAGAACAGTACTTTGGAAACGATGAAAGCAAAGACAGTTCACGGCGTCGGGGAGGTGATGCTTCGTTGACGCTGGGCGGCGTAGCTTTCTTACTACCCCAGGGGAGGTGAATCCACGGTGCAAGGGAGGTGAGAGGTCGGTTCTTTACTGAGTCAGGGAGGTGGTGTCACGGTGGTGGCGAGGCAGCAGTTCCTTACGACGGTGCGGTGTGGATGGATTCAGGAGTCACCCACGTCGAGTATCTGCTCCGCGTTAATGAAGCACCGGTGTCGGTGAAGTCGGGGCTGCGGTACGAGTCAGGACGGTGCATCGTGGACATCGCTAGTGGTGTCCATGGCTCCGGTGCAGACAGCGGTCTCGGTGACAGCTTCGGAGCTGATGCGGCACGGCGGCAGCAGGCGTTGGGCCTACTTTGCAAGTCGAGGCGGGGAATCGCGCTCTTCACGAGCGGTGCCCGCGGCTTCAGTGCAGGTTACGGCGTCGCGCGCCGTGGTCGGTGATGCAATTTCCTTCTGTGACTGAGACTTCAGAACAGGAGGCAAGCTCAATTTCAAGCCCTTGGAGATGTTCTTCTAGCAGAGGACATAGCAAACAGCAAAGTACTTCTCCTTTCCTTGGCAGCAAGTAGACACTGATGAGCAGTGCCCAAAGCATCTAGACCAGCAAAACGGAGTCCAACAAACAGCAGAAACACAGGAGGCACAGGCAAAAAAAGTGTGCCAGGTCTAACATACGTTATTTGTATATTTTACCCATATATTGACAGTATATACTTTTTTTTATTTTCAATAATGAATATGCTTTGAATATCCTCAAAATACACTGATGTATGATCAATTCTAACATTGACATAAGGGACAATTCTATCAATACTTCATTCATATTTAAAAAAAATATCAAACATCTTTCTGTCTAACCTATTGAGGAAAAACACAGTGACTAGGATTCACAGATATAGTTACGGCGTGCATTGTTTCTGCCAACACAAGCTCATAATTTACAAATGTTTGGCTAATTCACAAACATTTTATTCTTACATCTGCATAATGTATACATGTTATAAATTGTCAATTTAAGTTTGTGTAATTCCCACAAAATGCAGCATTTCACCTGTTTGTCTGTTGTTTATAGGTTTTGTAGGCATTGCATTCAGTCCGTATGTCAGGGGTTAGGAAATGTGTAGGCGTTTTCTTTTTTCCTGTTAGTCGATTTTCATTTTCACAAAGTATTTTCATATAAATGATCTCCATCATAGTCCCACCCTGTGATCTGTATTCATTTTCGTGCTTTCCTTTACTTACTGTGATGTGTACTTCCATAGATTTCGGGTGCAAGATACTTGGGAAGATAATCATGGGAAATGCATTGAAAAATGGTCTTACTTACACAAAAATATCACAAGATGCACTTAGATTGTTGCAAATACTTATACCTCTTTCACACTTTGTCAATGAGGTATGAACAATGTATATGTATGTTCCAATTTTTTCCAGGAACAAGTAAAACTTATGCCTCAAAATACTTTATGCATTGGTTCTACTGTGTAGTTGGTTGTCGGAATTCACAACAGAAACGTAATCTATAATTGCCAAAGTATTTCAACCAGGTCATAACAAAATATACATTTTATACACATAGGGGCTACAATAAACACTTCCAAAGCTCTAGCATATCCCAATCCAGTCAGGATAAGCACTATACAAGCTCTATTCCGAAGATTTCAGCCTCAACACTCACTACCAGCGCGAGTGTTCTTGCAATTAATAGGGATGATGGCTTCTTGCATCTTTCTCGTTCCCTATGCAAGACTCCAAATGCTTCCCTTATAGGAGTGTTTGGCACGTCAGTGGAACCAGGCTCAAGGTTAGCTGATAGATCTGGTGTGGGTGGACGACCGCACCCATCGCTCTCTGCAGAGGTGGAACACCCAAAACCTTTCCAAAGGGAGATCCTTCCTCAAACCGGTCCCACAGACAGTGCTAACCGACGCATGGCTCACCGACTGGGGAGCTCATCTTCAAACCATACCAGTCAGGATATCTGGACCCCCCCAACAAAGACAATTCCTCATCAACTACCTGGAATTGTTAGCAATCTTCCTAGCGTTGAAATCTTTTCAACTACACCTCCTAGGCAAACCTGTCCTGGTCCGTACAGACAGCATGGCAGCAATGTATTACAATCAGAAGTAGCGGGGGACACACACTCTGCATCTTTCACACCTAGCTCAAAGCATATGGAGATGGGCTATTCCGCAAAATATATATCTCCTTGCAGAACACCTCCCAGGAATACACAATCAGATCGCAGATTTGATCAGCCATCAAGCACAGCAGAGCCACGAATGGGTAACATCATCCTCAAGTTCTTCTTCCATTCCTTTTGCATGTGGGGACACCCAAAAATAGATCTGTTTGCCACACACCAAAACACAAAATGCCCAAACTTCTCATCCAGGTATGCACACCCATTGTCCAAAGGCAATGCACTATGGATGAACTGGTCGCGCAAATTTGCTTACGCATTTCCGCCTCTCCCACTCATTCCGTTAGTGGTTCGGAAACTCAAACAACATTCCCTCACAATGATCCTAGTTGCTCCAACATGGACAAGACAACCATGGTTCACAACTCTATTGGAACTATCAGTAGTTCCTCATCAAAAGATATGCCTCTCACCCAAGCTTCTCACTCAGAACCATGGAGAGATAAGACATCCAGATCCCAATCAACTCAACCTTGCGATCTGGTACCTGAAATCTTAGTGTTTGGCGATCTTAATCTCCCGCCAGACTGTATGAAAGTTTTATTAAAGAGGCTAGACGCCCTACCACCAGGGAATGCTTTGCAGCAACATGGAAACAATTTGTCATTTATTGTACACACAACAAAATCGACCCACTAGATGCTTCCATTAAGAACATCAGCTGTTACCTATAGCATCTATAATAATGTAACCTAGCATATACATCTGTTAGGTTACATCTAGCTGCCATAGCAGCCTATCTACAAAATAGACAACACTTGTCTTTGTTTCGAGTTCCTGCTATTAAAGCGTTTTTGGAAGGACTTAAAAGAATAATTCCAGGAAAGTTCCACGAGAGTTCCACTCTTTCCTGTGTGGAACCTCAATGTGGTTCTTGCCAGACTAATCTGTCCCCCTTTTGAACCTCTCCACAGATGCGAACTACAGTTCCTCACTTGGAAAGTGGCCTTTTGAATTGCTATGACATCTCTCAGAAGAGTTAGTGAACTCCAGGCATTAATCATACAAGAACCATTTTTACAAATCCATGATAACAAAGTGGTTCTTAGGCCTACCCCAACATTTTTTACCCAAAGTAGTATCTGCCTTCCATCTCAACCAGTCTGTTGAACTTCCAATGTTTTTCCATCAACCAGACTCAATGGCAGAACAAGCTCTGCACAACTTAGATGTTAAAAGAGCAATACTCTACTACGTTGAACAAACAAAATCCTTTAGGAAAACCAAACAACTCTTTGTGGCTTTCTCCCCACCTCTTAAGGGTAATCCCATATCCAAAGCAGGAATTGCAAGGTGGATTGTTAAATGTATACATATATGCTACATCAAAGCCAAATGCACATTAACCATTCCCCTTAGAGCTCATTCTACATGCAAACTAGGGGCTTCTATGGCATTCTCAGGGAACATTCCCCATGATGATAAATGCAAAGCAGCAACTTAGGCTACTGTCAGAGGGTCGAGGACTGCGGTCCTGTAACGGACTTTTCCTCTTCACTGCAGGACTGGGCTGGCCCCTTTAATTCCTGCCTCGCCTACGAGGCGGCCTGCCCCGCCTCTATGACGGGGACCCTGGGGCACCAATCAGAAGCTGCTTCGCGACATAGAAGGGCGGATCAGGAAGACGCCGTCTCGCTGGTGTGGAGGGAGGCTACAGCCACGGACGGAGAACGAAGCGCTGAAGAGGAGACCGCAGAAAAAGCGACTTCTGTGAATGGTGCCCAGCGAGAGGATCTTGGTATTCCAGCGGCTGCGTCGGGAGGAAGTCCGGAGGACCGGAGGAGTCAAGGCGAACCGGAGGAGCCGGAGGTCGACCCCGAGCGAGAACAACAACGAGGAAAGGAGCCGGGGAAGCCGGGAGGCCAACGACACCGCCTATCGCCAAGCCACGCGCAGGAGGACGCGTGGCTACCACAGGTGCGTAACCGCTTGCGTAACCTGGTCAGCTTCAAGCGGGGTGGGACCGGGTAGGAGGGAGGCGGGGGTCCGTAGGAGGTATCTGATTCACTGCACGCTCGGGTCTCTTGAGCCTTGGTGGTGGTATCTGTGCATTCACGGAACGTACTCCCTCACTTCCCCTTCCCCATATCGAGTGTTTACAAGTGCAATGCACTAACAGCCACATTTGTTTCCTTTGTGCTTTTCGGTTGGTGAGCTGGACAACAGACATCCGAATCCAGGGAGGAGACAAGGAGAAACCGAAGCCCCCAGGATTAATACAGAAGAGACACTGTCTGCCCTTTTTGTTTGCCTTATTTACGTGGACCATTGAACTCTTGTGCAGTGAATAAACATACCTTGCCCATATAATCGCCTTGGCTCTGTCCGTCCTTGTACCAAAAGGTTACAAATGGCGAGCCAGCCAGGAGTTATCCATCTGCACAGATGGAGGCCATAGTTACCAAAATGTCAGAAGGACAGGCCAAGCTTGAATGGGCTGTAGGACAGTCAAGTGAACAGGCGGTTAATGACAGGGCCATGTTCACCGCCGCCATTCAACAGCAAGCGGACCACATCACTAAGCTCACGGAAGGACAGAATCAGCTCCTCACTCTTCTAGGGCAGCAAAGAGCAGCCGCACCCCCAGGGGCTGTAGTTCCCCTACAGAAATACGTGGCAGGAGACAACCCTGTCTCATTTTTCTTGAACTTCGAGAGGGCGGCCCGTGCTAGTGCCTGGCCAGGGGAAAGGTGGCCCTTTTACTTAGCGCCCCTGTTAACAGGCGAAGCACAGGCAGCTTATCAGCTTGCTAACAAGGACGGTACGGCTGCCTATGGCCATGTGAAACAATTAGTATTGGACAGACTTGGGGTCGACGATGAAAGTCACAGAATAAGGTTTAGACAAGAGAGAGGACTTGCCAATGACACTCCCAAAACGCTCTTTTATAAAATGAAAGAAGCTGCCGACCGTTGGTTGAAACCACAAGATGGCAACCTGGATGAGGTAATGAACAAAATATATTTAGAGCAGTTCCTAGACGCCCTGCCCTATGGTACACAGAGATGGCTCAGGCAACACGCAGGTTTAACCCTGGAACATGCCATAGAGATGGCTAATTCGTATGCCAGAGCCCAAATACGTCCAACGGGTAAGGAGAGCGAGAAGCCTGCCGCCAATAAAGTTTTCACAAGAACCGAAAAGATACCAGTCAGGGGTTTTCCTGATCCCCTACCTCCTATTGTGAAACCCCGACCATTAAGACCTGAACCCCCGGTTATGACAGGACCCCAATGCGGAGAATGGGGTCACATCGCAAGACTGTGTAGGAAACGAAAGAAGAAAGAAGAAGAGCCGATGGAGGTGGGATATGCTCCTCGTGCCATTCTCTATGCCCAGGAAACCGGACCGGCCTACTACGTAAGTGTCCTCCTTGATGACCACCCTATTAGGGCCTTGTTAGATTCAGGTTGTCGCCACTCTGTAGTAAAAAGAAGTTCATTGACAGGTACTTCCTTCCTCTTGAACCGTACTGTCAGGATAAAGTGTGTACATGGTGACATACGCACGTATCCCCTCGCCAGGGTAAACATCGTAACAGAGAGGGGCACTCGACTACAGTGTGAGGTTGGGGTTCTTCCAGAATTACCCGAAGCTTTGATAATAGGGACCGACAATAGATGCTTCCCCACCTTGATGGAAGAAGCCTTGGCAAAGAATAAGTCCACCAAGGCAGTTCCCGGACTACTGACCACAGAACCATGGGCCAATGACTCCAACTTCCGGGCTGCCCAATTGAACGATGCCTCTTTATCTTCGGCCTGGCAAAGTGCCCATGAAGCGCTGGGGCAAGGTACCACATACCCCTGTTTCTTGAAACAGAACGGACTTTTGTACAGGGTAGGTAGCAATACAGCTACTCCTCAGTTGCTTGTACCAGCAGAATTTCGTGATCAAGTTATGTTCTACGCTCATGCTCACCTATTAGCAGGTCACTCCGGGGCTGAAAAAACAACTGAGTCCATTGTGCAACACTTTTTTTGGCCTGGGGTGTATGCACAAATAAAGAAATATTGCCAGGAGTGTCGAATATGCCAGAAACGCAACCCTTACACTCCTCCCAGGGTTCCGCTTGTTCCCCTCCCCATTATTGGAACGCCTTTTGAAAGAATAGGCGTAGACATTATAGGGCCCCTGCCCAAATCACATAGGGGATATCAGTACGTGATGGTAGTGGTAGACTATGCCACTCGTTATCCTGAGGCGTTTCCCTTACGCGCTGCCACCACTAGCGCCATTTCCCAGAAACTGACAGAACTGTTCTCTAGAATGGGATTCCCTAAAGACCTTATCACCGATCAGGGCACTCCTTTCGTCTCCCGACTTATGAAACAGGTCTGCGCTATGTTACAGGTGAAACACCTGCGCACGTCCGTTTACCACCCACAAACCGACGGGTTGGTTCAACGATACAACGGCCTGTTTAAAACCACCTTAAAGAAACTTCTGTCAGGGGGCGGAAAACAGTGGGATCAACTACTCCCCCTAGCCCTCTTTGTGTTAAGGAGTCAACACCAGAGTAGCATGGGTGCCTCCCCTTTTGAACTGTTGTTCGGGAGGAAACCCCGTACCCTACTGGAGATAACCAAAGACAGTTGGGAAAAAGAGGGGGCACAGGATGCGCAAGAGTTGATGGACTATGCCCAACAACTGAAAAACAGGCTGCACAAACTAAGGACCTTGTCCTACGACACCTTAGAGAAGGAACAGGCGAAACAGAAAGTCTTTTACGATAAAGGAAAGAAATGGAGAGAACTAGACATCGGGGATTGGGCTCTTGTTCTTCTTCCCACTTCCACCCACAAACTACGTAAAGAGTGGCAAGGACCTTACCCGATAGTACGAAAGATAGGGAGAACCACATATGCTCTACAGATAACCCCATCTCGGACTCAAATCTATCATATTAATATCCTGAAGAAATGGTTAGGTCCACCTCCCGGTAACTCTGTAGCAGTGTCCCTAGCCGTGTCTGCTCCACATACCATAGACCAAGCCGCGATAAACCCTGATTTGTCGAAGACACAAAAGAAGGAGGTCGTGGATGAGATGTCCAAACATTCTTCCATATTCTCTGATCAACCCGGCAAAACAACATTGGCAGTACATCATATACCCACCCAGGCTGGGGTCATTGTTAAACAAAGACCTTATCGGGTACCAGAGGCCAGAAGGCTCTTGTTACAATCGGAAGTGAAGAAAATGCTCGAAGCAGGGATAATAGTGCCGTCCAAAAGTAATTGGTCATCCCCAGTGGTGTTGGTGCCAAAACCCGATGGAAGTACACGCTTTTGTATTGACTTCCGCGGGGTCAACAGGGTCTCTAAACAAGATGGTTACCCACTGCCAAGGGTTGATGAGATGATCGAGCGCCTTGGTGAGGCCCAGTACATACCGACTATTGACCTCACCAAGGGCTACTGGCAAGTGCCTTTGTCCCCTCAAGACCAGGAAAAAACAGCCTTCATAACACCAGACGGGTTGTTCCACTTCACCGTGTTACCCTTCGGGTTACACGGAGCACCAGCAACGTTTCAACGACTCATGGACACAGTACTGGCTCCATATACCCAGTTCGCCGCGGCATATTTAGATGACATAGTCATACACAGCCCAGACTGGGAGACCCATGTACAACACCTCGAACTGATACTAGGTGCCTTGGAGAAAGCAGGACTACATATAAATTCAAAAAAATCAAGGATCGCATTCACCTGTGTCAAATATTTGGGGTATGTCCTGGGAAGCGGTCAACTATACCGCCAGGAGGAAAAGGTCAGAGCAATACAGGCACAAACATTTCCTATGACCCGGAGGGATCTACGGGCATTTCTTGGATTGGTCGGTTATTACCGCCGCTTTATTCCTAGCTTTGCCTCACTGTCAGCCCCTCTAACGGATAAGGCCACAACTGCTTTCCAACACTTAAAGGATGTTCTCTCTTCAGCCCCCGTATTGGCAACCCCAGACTTTACCAAGCCTTTCTGTTTACAAACGGACGCCTCAGGGGTTGGTTTAGGCGCAGTATTGTCCCAGCCTGATGAGGAGGGTAGGGAAAGACCCATACTGTATCTGAGTCGGAAACTGTTCCCCCGAGAAACTGTGTATCCGACGATAGAGAAGGAGTGCCTAGCCGTGAAGTGGAGCATCGAAAAACTCCGCTATTATCTGGAGGGCCGTCGCTTCACTCTGATCACAGACCATGCCCCCTTGACATGGCTCTACCAGAACAAAGGACGGAACGATCGTATAATGCGATGGTTCCTCTCCCTGCAGCCCTACAATTTCGTTGTGTGCCATAGAAAGGGCACCGAGCACTCCAATGCTGATTACTTCTCACGCTACCCTCTTTCCCCCGAACGGGAAAAGCTAGGGGGGGAGGTTTGTCAGAGGGTCGAGGACTGCGGTCCTGTAACGGACTTTTCCTCTTCACTGCAGGACTGGGCTGGCCCCTTTAATTCCTGCCTCGCCTACGAGGCGGCCTGCCCCGCCTCTATGACGAGGACCCTGGGGCACCAATCAGAAGCCGCTTCGCGACATAGAAGGGCGGATCAGGAAGACGCCGTCTCGCTGGTGTGGAGGGAGGCTACAGCCACGGACGGAGAACGAAGCGCTGAAGAGGAGACCGCGGAAAAAGCGACTTCTGTGAATGGTGCCCAGCGAGAGGATCTTGGTATTCCAGCGGCTGCGTCGGGAGGAAGTCCGGAGGACCGGAGGAGTCAAGGCGAACCGGAGGAGCCGGAGGTCGACCCCGAGCGAGAACAACAACGAGGAAAGGAGCCGGGGAAGCCGGGAGGCCAACGACACCGCCTATCGCCCAGCCACGCGCAGGAGGACGCGTGGCTACCACAGGTGCGTAACCGCTTGCGTAACCTGTTCAGCTTCAAGCGGGGTGGGACCGGGTAGGAGGGAGGCGGGGGTCCGTAGGAGGTATCTGATTCACTGCACGCTCGGGTCTCTTGAGCCTTGGTGGTGGTATCTGTGCATTCACGGAACGTACTCCCTCACTTCCCCTTCCCCATATCGAGTGTTTACAAGTGCAATGCACTAACAGCCACATTTGTTTCCTTTGTGCTTTTCGGTTGGTGAGCTGGACAACAGACATCCGAATCCAGGGAGGAGACAAGGAGAAACCGAAGCCCCCAGGATTAATACAGAAGAGACACTGTCTGCCCTTTTTGTTTGCCTTATTTACGTGGACCATTGAACTCTTGTGCAGTGAATAAACATACCTTGCCCATATAATCGCCTTGGCTCTGTCCGTCCTTGTACCAAAAGGTTACAGCTACACCACACACCTTCACAAAACACTAATGTGTAGACATGCAGGCAAAACAACAAGCTAGTGTGGGCCAGGCTGTATTAAAAACACTATTTCAAACTACTGCAACAGATACAGGTAGCCATTGTTAAGGATTTGACTGCTGTATATTGTATGTAAAAGCATACAATCTGCAGCTCATATGCCTCGAACGGAAAAAGCTTCTTACCAGTATGCATCTGTTCTTGGCATGTAGAGCCGCAGAGTTGTATACGCCCACCCGCCTCCCCGGATACCTCTATCTGTTCCAGTATTATCTTAATTAGATACATTACACATGGACATCTTTCTACTTCTCACTACTCCATCTTAACCCTGCGTGGCAGAAACAATCTAGTGATGGAGTCGATGCCCATGCGCACTGTCGACGGAAGGGGGAGTAACCGGCCTCGTGACTACGGGGACTTCTTCGGAGGCGGGGTGCAGGCATCCGAGCCCAGCACCGGATGGCGATCGATGCAAAGGTATGAAACTCTGCAGCTCTAAATGCCAAGAACAGATGCATACTGGTAAGTAACATTTTCCTTTTACAACCAATCTGACAGCCGTTTTGTCTCCTTTGACCAAAGGCTGCTTTTGCCTTCTAATATCCCATATTACTCTCTACTTAGATGTCATAAAGCTTAGTGGTGCAAGAGAATATAAAACGTTTTCAACAAGCCGACACCAGTGGGTAAGAAGTTTTCTAAAGGCCTGCCTTTTTAACAGGATGTCCTTTAAAGGCAGAGATAACCACTACCTGCTTGAGATGGGTAAATCGACCTGTACCGTTGGACTGTATAGGCATTAGTCAAGGAGGGAGACTACCCGTCACATCAGCATTCTAGGTTTGATAATGCATTGTTCAACTTCTCCCAGTCTGGCTCCTTGTTTGTCTAACATAGCCGCCAGATGGTCCATACGTATGTTCAAAGTATCAATCTTCCCATTAATTGATTGTAAGCTATTTTGCATCACTAACAGCATTGCTTCCAGTGGTGTAGTGCCCTTCCTCTGTGACTCCAGCTCTGAATCCGTGTGCACATCCTGGTGTGTTCTGGTTGGTTTCCACGCTTTGAAATTAAGGCCTGCCTTCTGCTTGTCTGTTTTCCCCATGGCGCTCAAGGGGTCGTGTTTCCGGGCGCTAATTCCCTAGCAGCGAGGCGTTGTAAGGCCCAGTCCTCCGCTATGCCATGGTTCACTCTGCCTAGCGCAGAGCGAACCTTGGCAGATCTACCAGCCTGACAGATCTACCAGCCTGATCTCCAAGAATAATGTGTCATGGTGCACCTTTACTCCACTTAGTGAAAAAGACATATACAAGATCCTTCTGAATATCAATCCATCCAACCACTTCAGTGACCCGTTACCTCTGGCCATCTTCAGAGAAATCAAGAATGTACTGAATCCCACCTGGACAAGGATTGTAAACGCCTCGCTTTCACATGGTACGATCTCTGACAGTCTAAAGCAGCTCCGCTCACCTATGCTAAAAAAAACGAACACTGACAAAGTGGATCTCAATAACTTCCGGCCCATCTCAAACATCCCCACCCTAGCGAAACTCATAGAAAAATGCGTACCATCCCAACTCTGTGTGCATATAGAGAATTTCCAACTCCTTGACCAGCATCATCAGGCTTTCGGAAGGGGTATAGCACCGAGTCGGCGCTCACTCACGTCATGGATGACTTGTTAAAAGTGCTTGACCATAACGAATCCTGCCTCTTGATCCTCCTTGACCTTTCTACTGCATTCAACACGGTTAATCATGACAACCTCCTCGTCACTCTCAAAAATAGGATGGGTTTTTCTGGTCAGGTGCTATAATGGTTCTCGTCTTTCCTCCACCACAGATCTCAATGGGTCAAGGCAAACCAATCTCCCAGCCCTCTTCAGTTCTCATGGGGGTCCCCCAAGGATCCGCCTTATCTCCGATCCTCTTCTACCTGTTCCTGGAACCTTTAGCTAACTCTTTAAACTCTTCAAACACTGTTTTCCATATGTATGCGGACGATACGCAACTCTATTTGAAAAACAATCTCGTCCCCTGAAAACATCATCTCTCTCAACTCGACCCTAATGTCCACTCAAAACTGGTTAACTGAGAACCATCTTCTGCTCAACACCTCCAAAATGGAATTCCTGGTCAGCTCCCCTCCGAACCACACCCCCAAGCTTGACCTCTGGTTGAATCAACTCACTGCCTTCAACTGCACTCCTCTCATAATAGACTCAGCCAAATCGCTCGGAGTCACCTTGGATAAGCACCTGAATATGAAAAATCACATCAGCAAGGTATGCAAGGGTGCAAACCACTTCATGAGGACACTTAAAACAATTTCAAGCAGGTGGTGCAAGTGCTTGTCCTGCCCAGGCTGGACTACGGCAGCGCAACTCTTTGTGGCCTTCCCAAATACTCCCTGGCTCCACTAAGAGCATCACTGAATACAGCGGCTAGACTGGTTACAGGCACTAAGGGAAACAACCATATTTCCACAGTCCTACAATCTCTCAAATGGCTGCCGTAATGTCGTTCTGGCGCACAAAGCCCTTCACTTCAATACTCCCAGGTACCTGGCGCAAAAACTGGAGCTCTCTTGTGGTGTATGAGCTTTAAGAAGCATCAAATATTTCCTCTTGAAACAACTCATCTTTAGGAAAAAGAGAACTTGTTACAGAGCCTTTTGCGGCGCTGCCCCAAAGCTATGGAATTCTCTTCCACCGGAAGTACGCCGAATCTCTTCAACGACGTCATTCAAATTGGAAGCCAAAAAATTCTTTATGAATAAATTCTTACCCTAATTGAGCTAGGCGCACCTGTTCGAAGACATTACTCTTACTTCCATTGGACTATCATTTGTATGGTTCTTTTTTGTCCAACTGTCCCTATATATGCGATCATTCCTGTTTATTTACTCCTACTTGATGTTGATTTTGCATTTTGTCCTTCCTCACATCCTATTGTAAAGCTCTCTGATACCCTCGGGATCTTGTTTGCGCTATATAAAACTTTATAAATAAATACAAATAAATAAATAAACATGTCATGTGTTTTATGAACATCATGCAGTAACTCTGTATCTTCGTTTAGTTTACTTTGGACTAGTACATCGGCAGTATATTAAATCGGCAGATGCTGTAAGGTTCTTAGTACCTTCAGTTATTTAATTTGAACGAATAATACCAGCCCTACTCATCCTGGTTGCATTGCTTATCCTGGGAGACTATCACACTTCTCAGTATCAAGCAAATGCTCTGGGACAGTGAATCCTGCACTTTTATATTTCTATTTGAAGCACTGAACGTGTGTGGTTACCCATTTACCTTTGCACTAACAGACATTTTTGTAGTTAACTCTTACATTTTATTTCTAGCATTAGTCTCCTACACCTTCTAGAATGACTTAAATGCTGCACAGTGAGACTTAAGTTTTTTCAAATTCTGTCCAGAAAAGCTTCCATGACTTATTTTTTCACCCATGCGACCCATAAATTATATGCTTATTTAAAAATAAAGTTAAATAAAATTGACTCCAATTTAAAATATAGTATTATTCCAAAGTGGACAGTGTTCTCCAAATGTTTCCCTTAATGTCCAGCACAGCGGTTTTGAATGGGCCTTATCGTCATTAGTAACTTCTGTGGTTACTAAGTAGTATACGAATGGAAGTTGCCGAGGGATGTTGCCTGGGTGTTTCTTTCATACGATGTACACAATCAAAAATGTTGCTATGGCAAGATAAACAAGCTGACTCGGACGAAAAGGCGTATGCCTGTTACTGTTGTAGCAATGTTTGGTACTAATGCCTTAATGAATGCTCACAGTGTTTTCCCTCTTAAATGTCAATGTGTACCTGCCACTAAGTTGAATCCATAAATAGTTTGAGTCTCATTTGTTTACATTTACCAGAGTGATTCCGTTTGAAATATTTCTATGCAGGTTGCAGGTATGAATCACGTTTTGCCATAAACCAAGATAAACATGCAGCTATTTCAGGCTAAAAAATGCAGGTTGTTTTTCTTTATCTAAGGTAAATGCAGTTTCAGTAGACTCACATTTTCGAATACTTTGCCCATATATATTTTCTGCAGTCAGGCTGCGTTTTTATTCGTTATTTAAAATGAAAGGTATTAGTGCTAGCGACAAATTAATAAACTAACAGCCAGATTCATCATTGTCCCGTTTTGCGAGTCCTTAATAGCGATTATTAAGTAATCGCTATTAAGGACTTTCAAAACGGGATTCATGTAGAATTTGCAAAATAAATTGCGATTCCTACATCTTCCTTATTTGCGATTAGCAAATTGCTAATCGCAAATAAGGAATAACTCCCCATTCATTCCTATGAATGAATGGGGAGTTATTCCTTATTTGCGATTACCAATTTGCTAATCGCAAATAAGGATGCGATTTCAAGGGTGTCAGTGGTGTCCAAAGGACACCCTGTAGCACCCCTGAAATGAAAATGTAGACTGATGTTGCGCACACACATGTCCAAAGGACATGTGTGTGTGTAACATACAAGTTAGAAAAATGCACTAGAGTGCATTTTTCTAATTTTTCGCTATTTACCATGAAGTCAGACTTCGCGGTAAATAGCGGCCAAAAATTGCGAATTCGCATTTTAAAAATGGTTAAGGAATTGCATTTAAGGAATCTCAAATAGAGATTCCATAAAAAAAATTCCTCGCAATTTTGCGATTTTGCTATTAGCGATTTTTGCATTTGGGATGATGAATCCCAAATGCAAAAATTGCGCTTGCAAAGGGCCAGAATCTCAGAATCTGGCCCTTTGCGAGCCGATTTTGCAATGATGAATCTAGCTGTAAACTGGCTCAGCATTGCTTAACATCCTTTATTTTGTTTTTGACATATTTTTTTCTGGGACTCACAGGCTAAGCTATCCCTGTAAAATGGATAAATAAGTGAATACAATTTTGTGTAATAAAATCATCACCTTGAGAGAGCGCAACCTACACCTCCATCTTTTGAAGACAGACATTTTACCCTTTACAACCCTCTCTCAAGTCACCTATTTTTCGAGTGCCCACCAATGCTGATCATTCCTCCAGCTCCTTCGTGGAAAGTAAGTGTTAGACCTGACATCTTTTGGTGTGGTCTACCCTGACCTTTTTGGCTGCCGACCTCCTGTTTGGTTTGTTAGCCTTAGGGCTCTGAGCGCGTTTGACACATGCCATACAGTGTTAAAGCGATGTGCTCGTCATTTACCTGATTGGCTGATTCGAGTTAGCTGCAGGTCCCTTGTCAAGGGGTAAAACATATAGCCAGGTCATGTATCTCGAATGCTCCTCCTTTGGCCTGCAGCACTGGTTGTGCGTGCTCCGAGGTAGATCATCGATTGTGCTACAGGTTTGCCCTGATTGACGGTGGGGAGCCATCTTGGATAACTGTAGTGAAAATGGCCAACAGTCAAGTGGTCCAGAGAATGCTTGTGCCTGATAATACTAGGAAGTACACACACTGGGTGCATCATTAATGGGCATAGGATTTTCACGTCTGCCAAACGGTATGATGCCATAAGAAAATCCAAATTCCATCCTGTGGAAGGGTCGACATTGACATCCACTAGACAGTTTGGCCAAACATCCAATACTTCCCAATCTGATACTAGCGCAGCGGGAGGCAGTGAATCTGAAAATGAGATGCGTAACACAGGAACCACAACCAAAACACTCACCGGGAGAAGAGCTCAATTTTTATGTTACGAAAGACACCAAACTTTACGACCAAGGCCCCTAAGGAAAACTGAATAACAACTATCAATTACAAGCGGCGGCAGAGGCGCAAAGCAAACGCAAGGGGAACCAAATTAAAACAGGAAGCGAGGCAGGGGCTATTGGAAAAACAAATAGAAATTGGAAATAAAACCAATAATACAATTGTGAATATTGCACTTTAAATTGACTAAACAGGAGGAGTATATACTAAGCCTCGGTCTATCATATGCCCTACAGACAAATTTTTGATTAAGCTGCCACCAGATTGGATGTGTACATAGGGGTACATAAATTAAAATTGAAAAAACATTTCATAATCAATAAAGTACAAATAGAGCAAACTCAAAGTCAACCACCATCATCTGTGGAGGCTTTTCACTCAGATCTATCACAATCTGATACACCCCTTCTACCCCTTCTACTACTGTGATGAAAATGTGGGGCGACCTAGTAGTAATTACAGGGCATTTAATAGCAATATTCCTGACAACGAACTCCATTCAAACCCAAGTCCTCATTTAATCCTATCGCTATACTGGACTCTATTGATATCTTTCACAAGACTGTTATCTCGCAAATTAAAACATCAAATAAAACTGTACAATCAAAAGAAAAAAATAACAAGAAAAATCAACAGTACAGAAATGTAATTACCAAATTACAAAAGGATAAGAACATAGTCATCTGCAATAGCGACAAAGGTAGAAATATAGCAATTTGGTCACAAGAAAGTTATAAAAAAGAAGCCTTCAACCAGTTAAATGATCGTACTTGTTATAATTGTAGCAGTGTATGCAATTTGAAAGCCAAATACAAAGAATTCTACAGCAAACTCTCCAGATTGAAAAGTGCAAATCTAATCAGCATGGATGAATACAAATATCTAAAAAATAATAATCCTACTACCCCTCCCAAAGATCCATAAGGATGCCAGGGCGGCCCATCATCTTTGCCAGGGAGGGATTATTGGAGCATACCACAAAATATGTTGACTACTTTTTGCAAGGTTATATACAGGACCTAACATCGTATGTCAAGTGACTTTTTAAGAAAAGTTTCTTTGGCAGGATGATTATCTACTTATTGCCTTAGACGTGACCATGTTATATACAAGCATTGATCACACGGACGGTATTGCAGCAATTGAATATTACTTGGACGTAGATCTGATCGGTACAGGGAACATAGCAATATGTTAATTGAATTTTATTTATTTAACAACATTTTCATGTTCAATAGTCAGCTGTACCAGCAAACCAGAGGTGTAGCCATGGGGGCCAGTTTCTCACCCAGTTACGCCTGCCTACACATGGGCATGTGGGAGGAGCTGGTCTTCATGGAAATGCACAGTCAATGCATGAACACTCATGTGGTTGAGCTATATTGACGACTTGTTCGTAGTATGGCATGGGGCAACAGAACAGGCCAACACATTTGTAGAAAGCATCAATTCCAACACTATCAATTTTCATTTTACTGCGACGATTAGTCAAACTAGTGTCGAGTTTTTAGATAAACAAGTGTATGTCGACAACAATAAAATCAAAACCCGGCTATTTAGTAAAAAAACAGCGTGTAACTCTACATTCATGTAGGGAGTCATACACCCCCCCACTGACCCACACAGACACTCATGCACCCATACAGATACTCAGGCAACCAATAAATAACCCATATAGACACTCATGTAGCTACTCACCGACCCATGGAGCCGCTTATACACCAACTGACAGACTGATACTGACATTTACAGTTTCGTCACTAACCCATGCATTCACTAAGACAAGTTTAATCACTCACTTATACAGACAGTCACGCACCTACTAAATGATGCATTCAGACACTTATACACACACTCATTCTTCAGTTCACCTTGGCATATATATAAAACATATTTAAACTTTAGAGAAACACACAGTCACTGGATGATGTAATCAGTGATGTTATTTGTGATGTCATCGGTGATGTCACTGACCATGTCATGAAAGATGTAATATATGACGTCATCATCAGTGCCTTGTGGGGGCGCGAGTTATTGTTAGCCAAACTAAGTATAACGGCCGAATTTCACTGGTTTTGTACGAGTGAAATGTCCAACTAACTATAATATCCCTTTTGTCAGTGAATTTCAAAGATTTTTTAAATGCTAATTTCTAACTATAACTTCCTTGAAACCTATGTTTTTTTCAGGGAAGTTCTAAGGTTTTTTAAATGCTAATTTCAAACTATGCCAACAGAGTTAGGACGTGCAGAAAGAGGAAAAAAGGTGCAGAAAGAAGCAAGAGAAATGAAGAAAGAGGCAACAGAAGTCCAGAAAGACAAAGAAAGGTGCAGAAAGAACCAAAAAGATATGCAGAAAGAACCAACAGAGGTGCAGAAAGAGGCCTTGTTACAATGTCATCCTGTGCCCCCAACTTTTTGCTGACGAGTACTAGTGGTAACTGACTCTGACTAGCCAAGCCTGGAACCAGTGCTATGCTAAAAGACACTTAGAATACAGTGAAAACACCTACATATACTAGGGTACACAATGGGTTGGGCTACCCCTGTGATTGGCATGACCTACCCTGTAAGGCCCTATTATAAAATAGGGCAGGGTGAATACAACTACCTCTAAGTCAGAGGTACAGAAACATGCCACTTTAACTAGTAGTCATGTTTTCATAGTGGTAGAGAAAGGGTGCTGTGCCTCTGACCAGCGCTCAAGAGTTCCACTGCGTAGGACTTACAGGAGGTACCAGGAGGGCTTCTAGGCCCTCGAAGTCCCTCAGGAGTAAAGTGAACTTCTTCCCCCATCCAGTAGTCTGCCAGGAGGTGCTTTTGTAGAGTGGTGGAGAAAGGGGGCATGGCCTCTGAAGACGTCTTAGCAATCCTACGGTGTTGGACTTACTAGAGGTAACAAGGGGGTACTGGGCCCCAAAGGACATCCTTGGGGGCCAACTACCCCTCCTATTACCTCCAGTAAGTACCACACAGCAGAATTGCTAAGTTCTCATAACAGGCCATGCCCCCTTTGCCCACCACTCTGCAAAAGCGCTCCCTGACGCACTCTTTGATGGGGATTGAAGTCCCCTTCACTTCTGGGGGTCCTTAGGGGTCAACTAGCCTACCACTTACCCCCAGTAAGCTCCACACAGAGGGATTGCTGAGAGGTGGACAAATGCCATGCCCCCTTTTTCCACCACTCTGCAAACGCGCCTCCTGGCAAGCTTTTGGTTGGGGGATGAAGCCCCCTTTCCTCATAAGAGTCCCTGGGGGCCAACTAGCCCACCAGGTACTTCCAGTAAGCCCCACACAGCTGGATTGCTGAGAGTGCTCTGAGGCCACGCCTCCTTTTTACACCACTCTGCAAACGCTTCTCCTGGCGCACTGAGGCTAGGGGGTCCGGGTGTTTCTACCCTGCCCCCTTTTCTTGTTTTTCATCTTTTTTTCTGTTTTCTTGTGACTCGGTTACTGAGTCACAAGATGGCTGCCAACACTTTGTGGTTTGGAGTGTTGGCAGCCAATCAGAAGTCAGCTCGTGCTCGGGAGGAGTCGTGAATCCTAATTGGTGCTGCTCATATATTGATATTTTTATTTCTTGAATTTCTATGTAACTACTAAACGGATTTACACCATTTTAAAAAAATGTTGATTTCTGGACCAAGAGCTATCTTTTGCCAAATTTGGTGTAATTCCGTTCAGCAGTTCGGGCTGTAGTTTGTTCCAAAATTTCCTATGGAAATTAACATAAAGAAAACGTGTTTTGGGACCCCCTTTTTTCTCGGCCCCCGCTTGACGAATCACCCCCAAACTTTCAAGACAGGAGCTGAATGGAGCGGGCTATTAGTTTTGAAAATTTCGCGGACATTCGTCAACCAGCGCCAAAGATTTTTACATTCAATCCTGTAGGGAGTATTGGCTCGGTATCATGAGTTATCGGGTGTGATGATAAGTTGGTCCCATCTACAGCTCTGACTGCTTACAGAATCTTTTTCTTGATAAATTGAATTCCCATTCTTTTGGCACATTTTATGTCACAAAAATTGCCAGTTACCCCCGAGTCTATCATCACTGAGACTTCTTGAATTTCTCTGCTCCGAACCTTGATTGTAAATGATAAAACCAGATGCGGTGGACTGCAAGGTATTTGCCACTTGCTGTGTTGTCGGAGCTGACTTGTTTTCAGCTTCCATCAGAGCAACTCCCTCTACTGGTTGAGCCTGCCTTTTACCAACAGTCCACTCTTAGGCTTTTTTGGACATTCTTTGACAAAATGTCATGAAGCTTCACAATACAAACACAACTGGTTAATTCTTCTTTTATCTTTCTCTTCTTTAGAAAGAGGCACACAAATTGCTCCCATTTGCATTGGTTCTTCGGTTGAAGCGTTGTCTGTGGATTTATGGCTTTCACTCTTAATTCTATCAAACCTGGGTGGAAGTGGTCAAAGTCCCTTCTCCTTTCTGGTCTTCTTTCATTTTGACCATGGTCGATTTGTAGTACCAGATCAATCAGTTCTGAAATTTCTGTGGGTGCTTTTGGGACTTATGCCACTCTGTTTTTCAACTCCTCTTTTAACCCACGGTAAAAAATTGCTGCTCTTTTAGTGTTTATATTTCTAAAGACAGCGGTCCCTAGACAGTTCCAGATACTTTTCAAAAGAATAAATATGGACTAAATAGTTGCTATATTCCTTGTCCAGCCGGACAGCATTTAATGTAAAATAACAAAATGTAACAGTAATTGTTATGCAAATTCAAGTGGGACACCACGGGTGTCCTACTACCACACTTAAGACAAATCAGACATAAGGGGAGGGGTTTGAGGCAAGGGAAAGAAGGTCTGTGAATCATGCAAATTAACAGACTAAAATACAAGGAGTAGACTATTGCTTGAAATTATACATTGTAATTATTGGCATATAGTGTATTATTGTCGACGACGTTTCGATCCCAAAGTGGGGATAGAGGGTTCATCTTCAGGACATTAAATTCATGCCTTTAAACATTGCAATTTTGTGACATAGACCATAACTGTGGGGTAATTAAATATAAAACAAACTGCAAAATGGGGAAGAAAAGGAGGGAAAACATTACAATTGTAGAGTTAGAAACAGGCAAGGTAAAATTGCTGACATTAATACACATTTGCGATAACGAGGTGACAAAAATGGGCAGCCTAGGTTGAGTGACTAGTGCAAAGATAGGTGAGGACTTGTGGAAATAGATCCAATGGATGATGAGGACCATGCGGGGCAGCTATGTGCATGGGGGAATTACAAGCGAAGTGCGGGAAGGCGGTATTTCAGGTAGTGCTTATGATGGTAGGAGTGGAAAGAGTTGTCAAGGCGCCCGAAGAACAATGGTGTAAGACCGGGCGGCCGTACGAGAGAGACGGTAACTACGCGCAAGCTAGTAGAAGATCCAAGTGAGAGAGAACTAAACATAAACTGGTGGTATGCTCATACCTGGGTAGAAATGCCAAAAGCGCCCGATAATTGAATAGCGTGTGACCGGAAGGTCGTTTGAGTGAATCGGCAATCCTGGGTGTTTTGAAGGAGTCAGAGTGGACTCTGAAAGAAGGGAAAAAGGTTAGGAAATGAGCCGAAGGGGTTAAGGTTAATTAGGGGAAGGTGAAGCGAAGCTTACCAGGGGTGGATTAAACTTTGAGTCTTCACGGAAAAGATAGGCGGCTGATTCCGTCGTGTGCGTGGAAAAGATTAAATTAACGCTGAGCGTTAGGCGAGCCTTAATAGTAAATCCGCTGGCATTTCAAGTTGCATGCACTTACCAGAGTGAATAAGCAGAGTGAATAAACTGGTGGGGGCCGGAATGGGGTCCTCACACAGGGTGGAGTCGATGCTCGTAGTGGACGGCGAGCACAGAAAGTGAAACTGCTAAGTGCCGGGAGGGGGTCACGTGAGAACGATCACATGGCTGTGTGCCAGCCAACACCGATAGAGGACTAAGTAATGGAAAGTAGAGGCATAGATGGCGGCCATCTTGTGAGGGAGTGAGGTCGTGAATGAGATAGGGGAAAATAGAAAGTGCAAGTGGTGTGATAAAGAGAAGTGTTAGACGGGGACCCTGAGGGTCGGCCGGATACCGAGGGAGAGATCCCCGAGGGGGACCGTCTCCGGCGATCGTACAGACAAGTTACCTCCCTCCCCACAAACAGGCACCACACCAAGTCGAGTTCAAGGCTTTATATAAGGTTCTTAAGGCAAGGATATCAGCGATACAGGAGATCTTGGACCCGGGGGTCCTCTCACTTCTAGTCTCTGTAGGGAAAGGGGGTAGCGGGACAGTCTTGGTACCGGATCGGTACAGGTAGTGGTAACAGGCGAGCTCACAATCCTCGAGCTGGAGTGTCTGTGGATCGGGCCGCGGCAGCGCCAGCAGGCCAAGGTGATAGTCTCTTAAAGCAGAGGGCCGCGGCAGCGCCAGCAGGCCAAGACGATGGTTTCACGAGGCAGGGGCCGCGGCAGCGCCAGCAGGCCAAAGCGATGGTTTCACGAGGCAGGGGGCCGCGGCAGCGCCAGCAGGCCAAGACGATGGTTTCACGAGGCAGAGGGCCGCGGCAGCGCCAGCAGGCCAAGACGATGGTTTCACGAGGCAGAGGGCCGCGGCAGCGCCAGCAGGCCAAGACGATGGTTTCACGAGGCAGAGGGCCGCGGCAGCGCCAGCAGGCCAAGTCACGGATGAGTTCTTCTCGGGTCTCTCGACTCCAGGATACAACTGCCTTCCTGGTCTGGTCCTGCCCCAGTTATAGGTCTGGTCCCCTTTGATGTCCGGACCCTCGCGCCTGGGGGGCCGGGAGGTCCGGGATGAGGGAGTCCAGACACCCAGCATGGGGGTGGAGCCAGCGCCCAGGCGGCCGGGGGTGATCGACACCTGGCGGAGGAGAGCCGTTGACGATTCCTTTCTCCCATTGACTCGCCAAGTGGTCACTCTGCCTCCCGGGGGGAGGTTGGTGCCTCGATGTCGGGCCCGGCCGGGCTCAGGGTGAGGGTCGAGTTGAGGCCACGCGGCCTCGTGCTGTAGTGGCCCAAGATGGCGGCTGGGCCGAGGCCGTGGTGTGGATGGTGACCCGGGCCAGCTGGGTTCGGAGCTGGTGTCTTGTGGGTGAGGAATTGCAGTGTACTTCGGGTGGTCGTCGGGGACTCTGGCTGGGGGATGCAGGGGGAGCCAGGGTCCAGGTCCCATTGCGGGGAGGGGGCAGCCCGACCATGCGGCCTGTCCAACATGCGTCCCCCCCAGCTGAAGGCGGGGAGAGTCAGCCATCTTCCTGGGGACTCTCCTCGCTGAGGCGGAAAAAGCGTGACAGGCCGTCGGCGTTGGCGTGGTCCTGGCCTGGACGATGTTCCACCGTGAAGTCCATCCCCTGCAGGGAGATGGACCAGCGCAACAGCTTCGGGTTCTCCCCCCGCATTTGCATCAGCCATTGCAGGGGTCGGTGGTCTGTTTGCACCCGGAAGTGGGTGCCGAAGAGGTATGGCCGGAGCTTCTTGAGTGCCCAGACTACGGCGAAGGCCTCCCTCTCAATGGTGCTCCAGCGCTGTTCTCGGGGCAAGAGGCGTCTGCTAATGAAGACCACCGGATGGTCGACCCCTTCGGCGTTGAGTTGGGAGAGGACGGCCCCCACACCATGATCGGAGGCGTCCGTTTGCACAAGGAATTCCCGGCTGTAGTCGGGAGCCTGGAGCACGGGGGCCGTGCACATGGCGGTCTTTAGCTTCTCGAAGGCTGATTGGCAGTCCGGGGTCCAGTTGACGGTTTTGGGGCTCTTTTTGGAGGTGAGCTCTGTGAGGGGCCCCACGATGCTGCCATAGTCCTTCACGAACCGCCGGTAGTATCCGGTGAGCCCCAGGAAGGCCCGGACCTCCGTTTGGCTCGTCGGGGGTTGCCAGGCCTGGATGGCAGCAATCTTGAGTTGGAGAGGGGCCACCAGCCCGCTTCCCACTTGGTGTCCCAGGTAGGTCACGGACCCTTGGCCAACTTGGCACTTGCTGGCCTTGATGGTGAGCCCTGCTTGCTGGAGGGCGTGTAGAACCTCCCGCAGGTGGCGGAGGTGGTCGGTCCACTGGTGGCTGTACACAGCAATGTCGTCCAGGTAGGCGGCGCTGAAGTCTTCCAGGCCCGCCAGTACCTGGTTTACCAGCCGTTGGAACGTGGCCGGGGCGTTTTTCATGCCGAAGGGCATGACTTTAAAGTGGTAGTGCCCGTCTGGGGTAGAGAAGGCGGATCGTTCTTGGGCCCTAGGGGTGAGGCCGATCTGCCAGTAGCCCGCTGTTAGGTCGAAGATGCTCAGGTAGCGGGCGGCCCCCATCCGGTCAATTAGCTCGTCTGCTCGGGGGATGGGATGAGCGTCGGTCCGGGTAACTGCATTCAGCCCTCGATAGTCCACGCAGAACCGGAGCTCAGGGGCAACGCCCGGGGCAGCTGCCTTGGGAACCAGGACGACTGGGCTCGCCCAGGGACTGTCTGAGGGTTCGATCACTCCTAGGGTCAGCATCTTGGACACCTCGGTCTGGATGCAGGCTCGTACCCGGTCTGGTACGCGGTATGCCCGGTGTCGAATAGGAGGGCTGTCCCCGGTGTCCACATCGTGGAGGCACCAGGGGGTGACTCCGGGGGTGAGGGAGAACAGGGAGGCGAACTGCCTCAGGAGCGTTTGGCAGTCTTGGCGTTGCTCCGGGGACAGGGCCTCGGAGAGCTGGACCCCTTCCACCGAGCCATCCTGCTCGAGGGCCCTCAGTAAGTCCGGAAGGGGTTCGGAGTCTTCTTCTGTCCCAGTATCGGTAGCCATCAGGAGGCTGAGTTCGGATCGCACAAAATGGGGTTTGAGCCTGTTGGCATGGAGGACCCGTAGGGGGTTCCGGGCAGTCTCCATGTCGATTAAATAGGTGACGGGCCCCTTGCGTTCGATTACCTTGAAGGGCCCGGACCATCTGTCTTGGAGGGCACAGGGCTCAACCGGGGACATCACCCAGACCTGTTGTCCAGGTTCGAACTCAATGGAGGACGTGTGCTGATCGTACCACCTCTTCATGTCCTCCTGACTGGCCTCGAGGTTGGCTTTGGCGGTGTCTCGGAACCGCCGGGTCTGGTTGCGGAGAGCCAGGAGATATCGGTAGATGTCCGGGGGAGTTTTCTGGGGAGGCTGCTCCCAACCTTCCTTGACTAGGCTGAGGGGGCCCCGGACGGGGTGCCCGTACAGTAGTTCAAAGGGGCTGAAGCCGAGGGACTTCTGCGGGACCTCCCGATAGGCAAACAGGAGGCATGGAAGCAGCACGTCCCACTGGCGTCGAAGGGGTTCTCCTAGACCCATAATCATCCCCTTGAGGGTGCGGTTGAATCTCTCGACCAGTCCGTTTCCTTGCGGGTGATAGGGGGTCGTGAATTTGTAGGTGACCCCGCATTGCTGCCAGAGGGACTTCATATATCTGGAGATAAAGTTCGTGCCCCTGTCACTGACGACCTCCCGGGGGAACCCCACCCGGGAGAAGATCCCCATCAGGGCCCGGCCCACCACGGGGGCCGTCACAGTCCGAAGGGGGATGGCTTCGGGATAGCGGGTGGCGTGGTCTACCAGGACCAGGATGAACCGGTGTCCTTGGGCTGTTCGAGGGTCGAGGGGCCCCACAATGTCTATTCCCACTCGTTCAAACGGGGTGGTGACGACAGGAAAGGGTTGTAATGGTGCTTTGATTTTTCGGCCACTTTTTTCGCTGGCCTGGCAGGTGGGGCAGGCCTTGCAGTGGTTGGTGACATCCTTCCGCATGTGGGGCCAGAAAAAATGGGTCACCAGGCGGTCGTAGGTTTTATCCTGCCCCAGGTGTCCGGCAAGGGGGACATCGTGGGCTAAGTTCAGGAGGAAGTCTCGGAAGCGAAGGGGCACCACCAGCACCCGACTGGCCCCTAGTTCTGCAACTTTCTGCTCGCTGTAGAGCAGGTCTTGGTCCCAGTAGATCCAGTGGGCCCCCGAGGTATCCCCGGCGCTCTGGGCCAGGGCTTGCTGCCGGAGTCCTTCGAGAGAGGGACAGGTTTTCTGTTCGGCCCGGAATTGTTCCTGCGTGGGGCCTCCCTCCTGCCGCCATTGTGCCAGGTCAGGGACGTCCCGAAGCTGGTCGGATCCTTCCTCGGTTTGGGTCAATGGACTGGCTTCTGGGGCGGCCTCCTCGGGGATGAGCGCGGGAGGAGGTTCTGGCCACTCGGGCTCTCCTGGGCTGGGGACCGCGCGGGCGGTCATGGACCGGGTCGTGACGCAGACCCATTCGGGGAGGCCAAGCATCCCCAGGTGTTCCCTCCGTTCGACAGCTGCCCAGGGAGAGCTTTCAAGGTCGTTTCCTAGGAGGCAGTCCACGGGGGCATCATCGCGGACAGTTACTTTTAACATCCCTGTTACTCCCCCCCACTCGAAGGGGACGCAGGCCATGTGGCATAGGCTTTCGGAATTGTCGGCTGATCGGACAGGGCAAAGAATGTTCGGCAAGATTTGGTCTGGAGTGACGAGGTGGCGTCGGACCGCCGTTACACTGGCCCCGGTGTCGCAGAGGGCTTCCGCCCGGCGGCCATTAATGTTGACCCATTGACCGTACTTCTGTGTGTTGGCGGGAAGGGGGCCCCGCGGAATCATGTCTCTCTCCCCTAAGCAGACCAGTGCCATGGCGGCGGGTGCCCATTCAGAGGGATCGGTCTCGTACTCTTCCTGGTCTTCCGGGATTAGTTCTTCCCCTAGGGCCGCCGCTGCAACTTGGCGGGGGGTAGTGTTCGGGTTCTTTGGGCAATTGGGATCACTGGCGTAGTGGCCGGGTCGCTGGCACCTGTGGCACGTAATGTTGGCCCGGAAACCGGCCCGGACGGCAGGGCTTCCTCGGCCAACCGGGGTCGAGGGGTTTCTGGGGGGTGACGAGGGGCCGGTGTCTCTCCCCCGACCCTGACTTCCTCCTCCCCCTCGGGGGCGATACGGTCTGGATAATTCGCTGGGTGCGTTCCTGCCAACTCGGGTGCTTTCCCACCGGTCGGCTTCGACGGCTAGTTGTCGAGGGTCGGTTAGCTTACTGTCCAGGAGGTGTTGCCGGAGCTCCACGAAGCAGTTGTTCGACAGGTGCTCCCATACGATAAGGTCAAAGAGTTGTTCGTAGGTGGTTACTTTGTTGCCCTTGATCCACCCCTCGAAGGCTCGGCTAAAAAAGTTCACGTACTCCACCCAAGTTGTACCCGGAATCCGTTTGCAGTCGCGGAACCGTTGGCGGTACATCTCCGGTGTGAGCCCGTATCGAGTGAGGAGGGCGGCCTTCATGTGGTCGTAGGAGGTCATCAGCTGGTCCGGGAGTTGTAGCAGGGCGTCCCGCCCTTCGTTGACAAACCTCCCCCATAAACCGGCCCCCCAATCGCTTCGGGGAATCCGGTGGGAGGTCATTGCCACCTCATAGGCTTTAAACCACTGCTGTATATCATCGTTCTTGTGGTATTCCCGGATGACATCTTTGGGGATGTGAACCTTGGGTTCGGTCGAGGCAGACGGGGTCGGTCGTTCGGGGAGCCCGAGGTCTTTATTCTGTTTCTGGACCTCCAGTGCTTTGAGATTGCGCTCATGTTCGTACTCTAGTCTCTTTTCCTCTAGCTCCCTCTGTCTTTGCTTGTCTTCCCGCTCTTCCCTGAGCCGTAAGTGTTCCAGGGTTATTTTTTGTTCTGCCAGCTTGAGTTCCCCATCCAAGCGAAGTCGGGCAAGTTCTAATTCGTGGAGTCTGGTTTTTTCTCTTTCTCGGATCTCTTCCAGGGAGAGATCCGCTCTTTCTTTAGTTGGTGCGGGGCTCGTCTCGGTTGTTTGTGTTCGGGGTACGGCCGTACCTGTTTCCGCCCAAGCTTCTAGGGCTCGTTTGAAGTCTTCCTTTGTGCTAAGACCTGTGGTTGGAAGTCCAAGTTCTATGCAATATTGCTTCAGTTCCCGGTGGTTGTAGTCTTCCAATTTTTCCATCTGAAATTTCTCCGTTGTTCCGCTCTCTATTGACATGGTTGTTGTGTGTGGTGGGGCGAGTGACTTTCTGTACGATTATGCGTAGGTTCGGATCCCGTCGCTGGCCACCAATGTTAGACGGGGACCCTGAGGGTCGGCCGGATACCGAGGGAGAGATCCCCGAGGGGGACCGTCTCCGGCGATCGTACAGACAAGTTACCTCCCTCCCCACAAACAGGCACCACACCAAGTCGAGTTCAAGGCTTTATATAAGGTTCTTAAGGCAAGGATATCAGCGATACAGGAGATCTTGGACCCGGGGGTCCTCTCACTTCTAGTCTCTGTAGGGAAAGGGGGTAGCGGGACAGTCTTGGTACCGGATCGGTACAGGTAGTGGTAACAGGCGAGCTCACAATCCTCGAGCTGGAGTGTCTGTGGATCGGGCCGCGGCAGCGCCAGCAGGCCAAGGTGATAGTCTCTTAAAGCAGAGGGCCGCGGCAGCGCCAGCAGGCCAAGACGATGGTTTCACGAGGCAGGGGCCGCGGCAGCGCCAGCAGGCCAAGGCGATGGTTTCACGAGGCAGGGGCCGCGGCAGCGCCAGCAGGCCAAGACGATGGTTTCACGAGGCAGAGGGCCGCGGCAGCGCCAGCAGGCCAAGACGATGGTTTCACGAGGCAGAGGGCCGCGGCAGCGCCAGCAGGCCAAGACGATGGTTTCACGAGGCAGAGGGCCGCGGCAGCGCCAGCAGGCCAAGTCACGGATGAGTTCTTCTCGGGTCTCTCGACTCCAGGATACAACTGCCTTCCTGGTCTGGTCCTGCCCCAGTTATAGGTCTGGTCCCCTTTGATGTCCGGACCCTCGCGCCTGGGGGGCCGGGAGGTCCGGGATGAGGGAGTCCAGACACCCAGCATGGGGGTGGAGCCAGCGCCCAGGCGGCCGGGGGTGATCGACACCTGGCGGAGGAGAGCCGTTGACGATTCCTTTCTCCCATTGACTCGCCAAGTGGTCACTCTGCCTCCCGGGGGGAGGTTGGTGCCTCGATGTCGGGCCCGGCCGGGCTCAGGGTGAGGGTCGAGTTGAGGCCACGCGGCCTCGTGCTGTAGTGGCCCAAGATGGCGGCTGGGCCGAGGCCGTGGTGTGGATGGTGACCCGGGCCAGCTGGGTTCGGAGCTGGTGTCTTGTGGGTGAGGAATTGCAGTGTACTTCGGGTGGTCGTCGGGGACTCTGGCTGGGGGATGCAGGGGGAGCCAGGGTCCAGGTCCCATTGCGGGGAGGGGGCAGCCCGACCATGCGGCCTGTCCAACAAGAAGGAATACATTAAATTAAGTTAAAGCATCAATATGTACACGATTCTTGACAATTAGTGGTGGGCGTTTGAACAGCTTGCACCATATACATCGCAGGTTGTATTGAATAGACTCAGACAGTTTGCAGTAAGGATGTCCAATCTTCAAGGCGGTTGAGGCCATTATGGATACTGCGGGTCTTCAGAATCCATTTAAGCTCCTCCTTATTTAAGAGTTGATGGACATCTGTACCTCTCGGAGGGATTTTGATAACAGAGATAATTGTCCATTTGAAGTCCATTTCTGTGTGTCCCATCTCAAGGAAATGATCAACCAGAGGTGCATTCTGATTGTTGTAGCGAATTCTACTTCAGTGTTGGCATATCCTGATGCGTGCCTTCTGCGTTGTCTGGCTTATATATACCTTATCACAGGGACAAAAGATCGCATAGATAACATTTGAGGTGTTACAATTGGTAAAATGCTTTCTTTCCAATTTGATTTGTTTGTACACAAAGTCTTTGCCTTCTACAGTAGAGTCACAGACAATACAGTCTCCACATTTGGCATGTCCTGTTAGACGTGGGAGCACCCACAGTTCATTAAGAGTACCTTTGAGTTCTGTAGTGGGTAGCGCTGCGTGTACTAGATGGTCTCGTATGTTTTTAGATTTTTTAAAGCAAATAAGCGTCTCTCTAGATCTAACAAGCCCGCATTGATAGTTGCCCAATGTTTCTTTATGCTTTTTTTGATAGCATTAGATGCAAGAGAAAAGGTAGTAACACAGACCAGCCGGTTCTGTGTTTTTTCTGGCTTTGGTTCAAGAAGCACGTCTCTTCGGCAGTACCAAGCTCTTTTTAAGGACCTGCGAATGAGTTTGCGTGGGTACCCTCTAGTGCACAATTTGTCACTGAGTGTCTGGGCTTCGCAGAAGTAGTCTCCCTTCATGTAACAATTTCTTCTAATGCGCAGAAACTGAGTACGGGAGAGAGTCACATGGGGCAATGTAAGGAAAGGCTATATTTCCTACGGGCAGGGTAGTAGCAGTATCATGTTTAATATCGATGAGTTTGTAATGGCGAATGCTCTCCGGTAGTGCGAGTAGATCTGACATTACGTGTATGGAAATGTCACTTTTGGGAAAGTAGGCATTTCAATGCTCATGTCTCTGTGTGCCTGTCAGCCTGTCCCCAGTTCTCATCTGGGTGCTAGGGGGATTCTTCATCTGTACATTCCTGATTGAAGACTATAACCTAGTGGCTCAAGGGAAACTGTGGTGCTCTATCTCTGAGGGGCCTTTCTGGGATGGTCACGTGGGGTGGAATTGGCACCTGCATTCCAAGGGGCATGGTCTTGGCCCCAATAAAGATAGTGGTCTAACCTCCTGGAGCAGGATGGCAGGCACAACATAATTTAGAGAGGGCCTGTGCATTTCAAAGGTGGCCTCTTGAAATGTTTGCATCTTCAAAGACCTACGTGGGTATAACTACTGGATATCTGGCCTCAGCAGTTAGAGATGCTTGTGGATTTGGAACCATACTACGCCGGTTCCGTGCTGGGACATCCACATGAGTGATCTTTAGGGCGGAAGGGACTGCAACTGGATTATCTGCTATTTGTGGTGACCTGGGGCTTGCCGTTCTCCAGGAAGAGTACTATCACTTGGTGGATTTTTCCTGGACGTTGCTGGCCTGCAGATAAGTGGCAACTCTCATGGCCCAAGTCTTGAAGTACTTTCCAATGGCTGGTTAACATTGCCTCCTATCCACAAGATCCCAGGGACACAAAGGATCTCATCTTCTCCACAAAACCATAAGGACTGCACTGGGTACCGCGGACACCAGTGGAAGTTATTGTTGGTTGGGACAAGGAGCATCCTGACGTACACCATCATCACGCTGTGCAAAGGAGTGTGTTTGTAAAGATCAGCAGCCACCTGAGGTGCCTAGATGTGAGGAGTGTGGGGGAAGCTTACAGAGTCCGAGGGACCTGTGCTCGCAACCAAGGTGACCAGTGCTAGCTTCCACTCCAGAGCATGTGGTGTCCAAGCAGTGTTGTGGAAACCTGAGCCGAGAGCTGAGACTGTCTTCGACCTTCAGATTGGAAGGACGACAGTGCCTGACATCGTGGCCTCTGCAGAGGTCGTTGGCTTCCTCTCCCTGGACCCATGCCACAAGCTACTTTGTTGTGGAGAACATTGTGACAAAAACTGAGGGTTTTCTTGTGCCTTGCGGGCATCTGAAGCTGACTGTCGGGTGCTACAGCAGTTCACACCTCTGCCTGAGGGTAAACATTTCTCCTGATGTGGAAGCATGCCAGCTTTCTGGGTCACAACCATTTGTCTACTTGGGGGAGGGGCGGTGTTAATCACAACTCTTCACTTGTGAAGGTGCCGTCGGGAGCCTCGAGGTCTAATCCTCATGGACGAAACTGAGTAACTGTTTCTTTCCATGTTAGGTGATTCCAACTGTCCAGTCAACGGGTCGCCAACAGAGGCAACATGGATTGTTGGCTGGTTTCGTTGAAAAACTGGGGGGCTGGGTCATGAGGTGCAGTCAGTGACCTGTGACTGTTTGACCTTTCTGCGAATGGAAAAGATCGACAATTGCATATAATTGTAAAGTGTATATTCAATGTGTATCTCGTTTTGGTTTCAGTGGGGAAGTTTGACCATTGCATATAACTATAAATGGTATATACAATGTGTATCTCATTTTGATTTCAGTGTGTGTGTAATACAAAGACAAGTGTTTTATACATACAGTGTGGTGTCTTTTTGTGGCCCGCGCAGTGTGTTGCGAGGGTGGTGGTGCGCCAATAATTTACACTTGGGCCCTGAGGATAAGCCTGACTGCTCGGCGCCAAGCCACCTAATGGTGAGCACAGGTTATCAGGCAATAGTAATCATCCTATCTAGAGCGATAGATTCTGACTGGCTTCGATGCGTCCCTGCCAGCCGGAAACCGCTCGGTCTAACAGTAATGAATATAGAATTCTCCTTTGACCTAAAACTCGTGTTCATTTCTCTGGTGAGTTTGTGGCAAGTAAGTGCCCACGAGCACCATCATGGGTTTAGCAAACTCACACAAACACTTAGCTTGCATCACACAGCTGAATTTGCCCTTGCACTTTTACTTTCACAGCTACTCTTTTCCGACGGATACACACATAGCCCCCTGAAAAATGTGTTAATGTGAGTTGGTTAATAAGTGAGTGATAATTCCTTTTACAGGCATGAAATGTATAGATCACAGCAGATGTGCCCTTTGTGCCTTTTACTGGCTGTCCATGTAAGTGAGTAACCTTCGAGTTGCTCTGTATAACCGATAGAGCAAACAGATTTATGGCCGCTAATAGCTAATCAAATGTATGTATAATTACAAGCCAACCTTAAAGTGGCTACCAACTATAGCGTCACCCTGTTCCATTATTATGTTATGTTATGTTATGGTAATGGCATTTAGTATGGCGCAGCAACTCACCCCGAAAGGGTTTCTCGGTGCCATTCAACAAAGAGGTTTGCAGCTGGATATAGTTGCGACTGTAATATCTGGATGCCTGGAACTGCCTCGACCCAGCTCTTAGACTAGAGCATTACCATTATAAGTTCTAGAGGAAGCTGAAGATTTTCTTGTTGAACTAGGCCTTTTCCAAACTAATATCCAACTAATTTACTGCTACTGGACAAGATCATGACGGAATTAATGGACCTGTCTTTGAATAGGAGGAAACCCACATAGCCTTTGGGATCACTGTCTTAGACCATAGAAACTTACCTGATTATCATCTTTTCTTAATAACCTCCATCTTACCTCACCTATGAATTCCGTTATTGCCTCCTCCATGCACACTGGCTGCAGCACAATACGTTGGTATGACAAATGACCACTTAACATAATAAATTACTTCTGCCTTTGACCCGTCAACAGTTTTCAACAATGTATGACCACACTCACTGTCACAAAAGTCATTAAAAGAGTAAAAAACACTAATTCTAAATGCACTTTAACAAACACAAAACAATACTTAAGGGTCAAGCAACAACTATCGATTGACTGTGTACTATGAATCATGATCACTGTTTGCATACAACGATTAAAAAAAAGGGTCAGCTGTAGTGGGAAACACTAGGATGATTATAAATGTCGTATCATATAGCCCTTAGCAACAAATGAAGAGAGGCATTAAGAGCAGCAATCTGTTTCCTGGTACTTAGGTATCAATAATGGAAGTAGTACTAAAAAAATACTGCATCCCCATCTGTTGCCTAACTGGTATCTATATAAATGCATACGCATGCTGGTCATTTATGGCTGCCAATAGCGCTCCTCTTAGCCCAATTGTAGCATATCTGACTCACCAGGCGCGCAACACCCATTGGACTCACGGGGCTTCAGCCTCCCCCGTCGCGTGTGTCAGCCCGGGCTGACACAGCTTTGCGGGCTGGCAAGCATCTAATTGCAGCCACTCCTGAGTACTTAACAGGTCTTTAAAAGACCATTTACTTGTAAATTAGGCTTTTGTTGTGTTTTCACTCCTTCTTACAGTCACTCTGTCTATGGTTGGAAGAATTAGCCCCCCCTGAAATATTTTTCAGCCCCCCCCCCCCCGAAATTTGGCTCTAGTTGCCCGCCTGTGACTCACCATCCCATTACTTTTACTTGTCAATTTGTCTATATTAATAGCTGTTGCAAACAGTGTCGTCCTTAAAATGGTAGGGAACATATTCCAGAAATAATTAACAGCACTGTAAGGACAGTGTGTGATTGGTCAATGGGACTGTAAAGTAGCTACTGAAAGTATTTATGGCTGATGGTTTCTTCATCGCTTTATTTTTACTCCCCAGAATACCCCCACGTCGCTTAGTGCATAAATGAGGCATCCAATCACCAGATAATTGTTTAGAATCGGTCATGAAATGAGCAGCCTAGAAACCTCAAACTCTCCTTGTTCTCCACCATAGCACAATGTGTTGTAATAAAAATCACAAAGGTCTCAGAATCAATCCTAAACAACCCTCGCTCGCCACCCTGTCCAGAACTTTAGCCGGTCTCAATATACTTTGGCTTTTATTTCCTCAGAAGTGAGGAAGAGATTACCAAACAAGCCTCTAAATTCCAAGTTCCTCATGTGCTAGTCAAACCATATCTAGCTTAATGCATGATGTTTAGGTCCCTGCCATACCACTTTATCTCCCTGATTCTGATTCACTCCTCTTTGTCGGCGGGACAACAAAATGAGATATGAGCGCTCACTGGGTTCACATCTCCTGAGGCGGAAAGCCGGGAGACGCTCTTTTCATTGTGTATATTGTGATTTTAAAACTTTACTTGCTGCTATCTGCTTGTTTGCACCTCGAGGGCTCCGTGTAGCGGATCAAGCGCTCACGTGACGCCCTCCTGCCGGCTGGCCACGCCCACCTTCAGGCCACGCCCCCTTCCCGCCCTTCTTAAGCGCCAGTTCTCGAGCGCTCACTGGGTTCACATCTCCTGAGGCGGAAAGCCGGGAGACGCTCTTTTTATTGTGTATATTGTGATTTTAAAACTTTACTTGCTGCTATCTGCTTGTTTGCACCTCGAGGGCTCCGTGTAGCGGATCAAGCGCTCACGTGACGCCCTCCTGCCGGCTGGCCACGCCCACCTTCAGGCCACGCCCCCTTCCCGCCCTTCTTAAGCGCCAGTTCTCGAGCGCTCACTGGGTTCACATCTCCTGAGGCAGAAAGCCGGGAGACGCTCTTTTTATTGTGTATATTGTGATTTTAAAACTTTACTTGCTGCTATCTGCTTGTTTGCACCTCGAGGGCTCCGTGTAGCGGATCAAGCGCTCACGTGACGCCCTCCTGCCGGCTGGCCACGCCCACCTTCAGGCCACGCCCCCTTCCCGCCCTTCTTAAGCGCCAGTTCTCGAGCGCTCACTGGGTTCACATCTCCTGAGGCGGAAAGCCGGGAGACGCTCTTTTTATTGTGTATATTGTGATTTTAAAACTTTACTTGCTGCTATCTGCTTGTTTGCACCTCGAGGGCTCCGTGTAGCGGATCAAGCGCTCACGTGACGCCCTCCTGCCGGCTGGCCACGCCCACCTTCAGGCCACGCCCCCTTCCCGCCCTTACGGCCATCTATAACAATGTGCTATTTTAGAACGCGCAGCGGACGAGCGCAGCGGGAGCGCCGACTTCGCGCCGAAGTCGCGCATAAGTCAAGCCCGTCTGCGCCCGTCCGCGGCCGGACGGGGCCAGGGGCACGTCACTATGCCAAAATTCTGTCCTATACGTCTAAGGACCTCGTCGCCCTCCAAGGCCCCTGGCCTCTCCCGGATTCCGTCCTTAGACTCGTCTCTGCACTAGGCCTTGCCCCTACCCTCCCCACACCTCCGCTTTCCCCGCTACGCACCCCCCTGTCACCCTGCCCCCCCCTCGCCGATCCCTGCCCCACGACCCCAGCACTATCTGTCATCCTACTTAATACCAGGTCAGCGGTCAAGCACCAACACGAGTTGTACGTCCTACTCGACTCTGAGAAACCGGACTTACTGCTCCTGACCGAAACCTGGTACTGCGACTCCTCCCTCCCCGCTCTCCTGGCTACCCTCCCGCCTTCCTACGTGGCCCTACGTGCCGACCGCCCGGCGGGCAGGGCTGGCGGTGGGGTCGCCTTAATCGCCAGGTCCGATTTGCATTTTCAATCACTTCCTTTTCCCCCTATGCTCCCTGCTGACTTCTTAGTAGTCCGCTCCCTCTTATCCTCCCCTCCCATCACTTGCCTTCTTGTGTACCGCCCTCCTCAGCCCTCACCTTCATTTTTACCAGCTTTTCAAGACCTACTGGCCAATCTGGTGGTCAATTATGCCTCGGTATTGGTGCTGGGGGATTTTAATTATTGGCCCTCAGACCCACACGAGTGCTCGGCCTCAAAAGAATTTACAGAATCCTTACTATCTTTCAACTTCGTCCCACATATAACTGACCCCACTCACTCTCACGGGCACACACTCGACCAGGTCTGGTCTCTCAACCTTCCATTGGCCTCGGTGGCTGTCTCTCCATGCCCCTGGTCCGACCATGCCCTCATCTCCTTCTTCATCCTCCACAACCCAATTTCCAGAACCCCGCGTGCCAAAAACACCTGGGCGCGGAACTGGAACAGGCTGGATCTCCCCTCCTTGACCTCCCTGCTCCGTAATTCCATTCCCTCCTTCTCTGGCCTATCATCTGCCTCTCAAGCCAAGGCCATAAACACCTGGCTGGCGGGAGGTTGCGACTCAGTGGCTCCCCTACGTCGCATTTCCATCCGTCGACTCAAGGACTCTAATAGATGGTTTAACGACCACCTAAAAGAACTCAAACTGAGCACCCGACGGGCGGAGAGGCAGTGGAGGAAAGATTATAGCCTTTCATCTAAAACCCACTTCCTGGCATCACTGGCTAAATATAAATCAGCTATCCTGGCTGCAAAAACCGACCACTTTTCCACGAAAATAACGTCTGCCGATAACAAACCCAGGGTAATCTTTGGCATCGTGAATGACCTGGCATTCTCTGACCGTACTTCGTCCCAAATCCCTCCCTCCCAGCCCCTCTGTGATCAACTTAATCACTACTTCTTGGACAAAATCACAACTATCAAGGCTAATATCCCATTACCCTCGTCTGCTTTTGTTGATCCCTCCCCCCCCACTGTCCTAAACCCTCTCACCCTCATCCCTCCCCTCACTCAGGAATCTTTCTTGGCAATACTCCCCAAAGTTAAGTCGGGGTCTCCGGCGGACGTCTGCCCCGCACGCATCTTACAGCAAATATACTCTAGCTGCCCTGATCCCCCTATCGCCTTTCTCAATAGCTCCTTGGCTCAGGGTGTCGTGACCCCTGCACTCAAGGCCGCCACCATAGTGCCTCTGCTGAAGAAACCCGGCGCGGACCCGTCCATTTCAGCTAACTTTCGCCCCATCTCCCTGCTGCCCTTCCTGGGCAAGGTGATGGAACGCCATGTCACCGCGGTACTGAGCGCTCACACCGAGGCGAATGGGGGGCTGGCCTCTCGCCAGGCAGGATTCCGCCCCAGGCATTCAACCGAATCGGTCGTAGTTTCAGTCCTAGACAACCTCAGAAAGGGTATGGATGACAACAACCACCAGGCACTGGTCCTCCTTGATCTCTCCGCCGCCTTTGACACGGTGGACCATACCATCCTACTTGCCCGTGTCAAGGCGGCCGGTATCGGGGGATCAGCTCTGGTCTGGCTCTCCTCCTTTCTGAGGGACCGCACTAAGGCGGTCCGACTGGGCGATTTCACCTCCACCCCTCTCCCTGTCACCTGCGGTGTCCCCCAGGGTTCCTCTCTCTCTCCCTTACTCTTTAATCTCTATATCTTTCCTCTTATCTATGCACTCCAGCAGCTGGAGGTCACTGTTTACAATTATGCGGATGACCTCCAGCTCATCTTTGATCTGTCCCCCTCTCCTCTCTCGGTCTCTAATTTTCAGTCGACTATGACATTTATCAGGGACTGGATGAACCACAACCATCTTAAACTGAACCCCGACAAGACCGAGCTGGTTCTCACTGGTGGTTCATCCAGCCCCTGGAATTCTCTTTTCTGGCCCCCTTCTCTTGGCCCGGCACCATCCCCCTCCACCGTGGTCAAGACACTGGGTGTTAAAATGAATAATCAGCTCACTCTTCACTCACAAATTAGTTCCGTGGTTTCCTCCTGTTTCCTCACTCTCCGAACTATCCGCTCTGTCTCCCGCTTCTTCTCTCCCCAGGCACTTAAGATCATCATAGCCGCCCTGGTAATCTCACGATTGGACTACGCCAACGCCCTCTATCATGGCATTCCAGCGTACAGCCTGCGTAGACTCCAAACCATCCAGAACCAGGCGGCCAGGCTGATATACGGCCTTCCACGCTATCACCACTCCACCCCCCTTCTAAAAGAGCTTCACTGGCTCCCCGTGAAACAACGCTCCCTTTTTAAGATAGGATGCATGGTTTTTCAGGCCCGCCAGGGCACTGCCCCCGCTTTCATCGCCTCACTAATTAAACCCTATGTCCCCGCTAGAAATCTTCGGTCTTCTTCCAAGTCCCTTCTCCAGATCCCCCGCTTCTCACGCAAAAAATGGGGCGGTTCTAACTTCTCAACTCTGGCTCCTACCTTCTGGAACTCACTTCCAGACAATCTCCGTTCTGCAACTCAGTATCTCTCTTTCCGTAGAGACCTGAAAACGTTCCTCTTCAGCCAGGCTTTCCCCACCTAATACTTATTCCACCCTTCCATGGTCTTTCTCCCTCAGTTCTGAACCTCCAGCGCCAAGAAACCGCAAGGTGTACGCCGCGCTCTACAAGTGTTTTAAATTAGAAATTAGAAATTATGCAAGAGACTCTACATTTCTTAAAAGAGAAAAAACTATCTCAGAGCATCAGGTGCTGGCAAACTATCGCACACCCTCAAACATCTCACGGATCTCTTGAAGGAGAGGCAGTTCATAAATTGCAAGAATATGTTGAGCAAAACAAGCTTCATCATGGCCTCCAGTCGGGGGTTCGACCTTCTAGAGGCACAGAATCATCAGGAGAGTGCCCCTCCCTATCCTTGATAAAGGGCAGCAAGAAGCTTCATATTGCTCACGTCTTTGAACCATATTAAACCCCATGGTGAAGTGAGTACCTACACCACGACACAAAGCAGTACTGTGGAAACCATTGTTTTTTTCTGTCTTAATAGTCTAAAGATGTCCTACAATCTCATTGGATTAAACACTATATTATCCCTTGCAGGGCCGACTGAATTTACATTGCCTTTAGGCTTACTATGAACTGATCTGCGTTGGTGCTCACTATATTTCACAGTGGCTAATTCACATCTCACATTTTGTACTTTTGTACAATAGCCATCAGAGCGCAATTGTTAAGTATAACTGTAAGTGGATCTGAAGGATCCACTGCTATTGTATTATGTGAAGTTAGGAGGCACACAGATATAATTAGAATGCTTGAGGGTTGAATCTCAAGCATACCTATAGTTACAATTCATTATTTTCACAAATAAATACTGTGTTTGGGATGGGGTCATACTGTCTTGCACAAAGTGTAGCAGGAGTAGGCTTTCAGCAGAAGTTGTAAAGATCAGAGTAAATTGATCTGCAAATCGCTAGGAAAGAAATACAGAAGTAATATTAGAGACCTGTCAATTGAATGAATATTTGGAAATGACTGTGGGAGAAAGATCCCTTTCCAACAAAAGACATTTTAAGGTCCAAATTACAAATGCACAGGATGTCAGTTTCCCAGATAGTAACAGCACAAAGCCTTAGAAAAGAATGTGCTTTTTAGTTCAGTTCAAGGAAATGACAGACATTTTGTCACTAGACAAGCACAACTCACTGAATAGGTGCTTACTAGACTAGCAGTAAAGTGCTTTGAGGCAATGTTTAAGGGTACTGAAGCATTATGCAAGTGCTGCAGTACAGTACCTGTCATCAGATTGTCTCAATTTCAGTTAAAACCTGGGACCAAAACTAAGCTACTTTCACTCACTGAAAACTATTTGATAAGCCAATGAAAAGGATGGTTCATCATTGGGAAGTTGGGGTAGGAATATATTGTCATTATAGTTGTATACTGCCTTGCAGAGACTACTGTGTAGAAGTGTTACTTTACTTATAACCGTATGCACAGCTTTACCGAATTACAATATGGATTATTCTCAAATTAATATTAACCCATTATTGGGATGG
Source organism: Lissotriton helveticus (assembly GCF_964261635.1). Taxonomy (NCBI): domain Eukaryota; kingdom Metazoa; phylum Chordata; class Amphibia; order Caudata; family Salamandridae; genus Lissotriton; species Lissotriton helveticus. Next base: position 1,430,428 of record NC_136062.1, read on the forward strand.
AAAAGTCCCTCACATGGTGATGGGCATACGCCCCTGACTTGAATGCTCCAACTGCAATGAAGTCTGGATCACTGGTGATGATTTTTGTTGTCATGGGTGAGCACAGATCACGTGGGTGCGCAATAACAGAGGCCTGTCTCACAAATTGCAGTCTTTTTCGACTGGAGGGGTACCCAAAGCTCTACCCTTATAGTGGTGAAAGGTTACTGTGCTCTGCAGGAGTTAAGTAGCACAGGTGCAAAGGTAGAATCATGCCATGTAGTTACCAGTTGAAGTGAACTGGCCTTTTTATCCATGTCACTGAGTGAAGCCTACGGGCTCACTCATGAAAAGTTATGTTATGATAGAAACACTTGTAAAGTGCACATATACCTGTAGGTGTCTTGGCGCTTGCTGAACCGAACATGCTGAGTTAGGACTATTTATTTGCTAAAGAGTCATTTTTTAGCTCCTTCCTGAATTTAAGAAGGGATTAAATGGATCTGAGATATGGAGGGAGACTATTCCAGAGCCTGTCCATACTGGAGACAAAGCTCCTTCGTCCCCAGTTCACTTTCTTGACTGTGGATGGTGAGTGTTCTAGCAATAGCCGAACAAATGGGTCTATTGGGGATATACCACCTAAAGTGTTCCCATGAGAATTCAGGTCCTGCATGATGCAGAGCTCTGTAGGCCACGCAGAGAGCCTTGAATTTAACCCACTTGTGAACTGGGAGCCAGTGCAGCTCTTGTATTCCGAGGGCGATCTTGTGAAATTTTGGGATGTTCAGAATCATTCTGGCTGCTGTATTTTGGACCAACTGGAGCCTTTTAATCAGACTTTCTTGAAGGTTCATATACAGTCCTTTGGAATTGTCCGGTTTTGAGAGGACTAATGCAGTAATCAGATCTTTCCTGGTCTTGTTAGGAATATGGGGAAGAATTTTCCTAATCATCCTTAAGATATGAAAGGACGACGAAACCACCTTGTATACTTGTGCTCCATATTTGAGTTTATAATCAATAATGAAGCCCAAGTTTTAGGCTTTGGTCAAAGGTAAAGGCAGTGGACCAAGTGTGTCAGGCCACCAAGCTGGGGACCATGTGCGAAGGAGATTTCTGAACAAGATTACTTCAGTTTTACCCAAATTGAGTTTTAGACAATGTTTACTCATCCATAGACTGACCACTCCCATGCAGTCATGCAGCCTTAATGGGCCTGAGCAATCTTTGTTAAAGGCTGTTACTATGGTTTGGGTGTCATCTGCTTAGAAAGTAGAATTCAATTTGACACTTTCAATGAGGGGGCAAGATCTGAGACGTAAATATTAAAGAGGGTGGGACTCAGTGAAGATCCCCATGGGACCCCACATGGTAATGGAAAAGGTGAGGGCTCAAATTGGTCCAAGGTCAGCATTTGGGTCGTCTCTGAGAGGAAGAACCTGAGTAGGGAGTGTGCCTTCTCTTTTACCCCAATAGTAAAAGAGAAGGCACAAATGGTGGATCAGAATCTTATGGTACACTGTATAGAACCGAATAAAGTTTAAGACTTTGTGCATTGTGTATAAAGCTTTGCACCAACAAGCCCCACAATTTCTGAGAAAACACCTCATGCCATATCAACCTTCCCGACCACTTCGGTCCGCGAAGATGAACGATCTAGTAGTGCCACGTACTAGATTTGTTAACTGGGGAGACAGACGCTTTTTGGTGGCCGCCCCTAAATTGTGGAACACTCTTCCGCAATCAATTAGATCTAGCCCAAATCTGCTGTCATTCAGGAAACAGCTGAAAACATGGTTGTTTAACCTCTAAAGTCTAGAAGCCTAAGTAAGGAGAGTTTGCAGATTACAGCGCCGAGACGCCTGCGGGCATTTGTTCGCGCTTTATTAAATGTTAAAAAATAAATAAATAAATAAATAAAATAGAAGGCAGCGGATAGGTCCAGAGAATGAGGGCAACCAAACCCCCACTATCTAAAGTTCAGCTGCTGTTTGCTAAACCCACCCTTTGCCCACATCATGTCAGTATGTAATGCTGTGCAGTACATGTGTTTGGGTATATGTGTGCCTGTGTATAGTACAATACTAGAAAACTATGGGTTCAACTTTAGAAGACCCATGGCTGACTGGAGGAGCATGAGGAGGTAGAGGAATTCTCCCCAGACAGATGTTTGGGTTGCTGCATTCCTGTGAGCTGGGTAGGACACACTGGAGTAAGGAGAACCACCAGGCTCTCCAGCATACTTCAAACTGTGCTCTTTGATTCAAAGAGAGTTCACTGGAGAGGGACCTGGAGACATCGCAGGAATGAGATGGAACTGATAAGGGAATCGTGAAGCGTAGAACTGAGACCCTCGGTGTAAACTTTTGATATGCATATCACTGTGGCAGACATCCAGGTGTGAACCTCTAGTCACTTCCATGGCTTGTGTTGTGGGGCTATCAAATGTGGAGCAGTTGCTATAACGGAGTGCGTTCTGGAGGAGGAGTAGGGCAGGGCAGAGGAGAGGAGACAGTACTTCAAAAGGAAGCAGACCCCCAACACAAACTTCAAAGGCTTAGACCATTAATCAAAGTTGATGTCTGTTAATGGACTATAAAAAGGGGAGCTTGTGCTGTGTGAGGAGGGGAATCACTGCATGACTCCTGCCTGTGACCAGAACTGGAGGCTAAGGCCTGCTATTCTCCCAGGTGTGTAAAGGACATCACAAGGGTCATCAAACTTCACCTAACCCTGGAGCCTGGAGCACCAGTGACCACTGCTTATGAAGACCAGTGAGTCCTGTGAGGAAGAGGAGAGCTGGAGGGAGTGAGGTCTAGTGGGGGGTGTTGGTGAGAGGATCTGTGTGGTGACGTGTGAGGAGGTGGTTGCTGCACCTTTCAGGTCATTGCCCGTGTGCAGGTTTAAGATGTTGACCCTTATATTCCAGAGGGGCGCCACTGTGAAGTGAGCCACAAACTTCACTGCAGTGATTGGGTCATTGTACATGTGCAGATTTGAGCCAGTGACCCCGTATAACAGATGGGGCCGCCGTGAACATTTCCTTGCAGATCGGGCCGTTGCCCACCTATGCTGTGAGTTCATAATCCTGTATGCCACAGTGGGCCTTTGTGAAGATTGCCATGCCGATCAGGCTGTCCAGAGGAGGCTGCAGTGAAGAGGAACCTGCTGCTGTGCCAATCAGGTCATTGCCCCTGTGAAGAGCAGGTGTGGTGACCCCTTGTGCTAGAGGGGGGCCTCCTGAGGAAAACAAGGATCACAGCCTGGTGGATGCCTCTGTCACAAGGAGAGGCCGATGTGCTGACCCGCTCGGGCCCGAGCCTTGACTGAGTACTTGAATCAGGAACCACTGACAATCCTGACCCATTTGTCAGGAGGACCAAAGAAACTTACTGTTGTGTTGGAGGACCTCCAGCCACCTCCCCTGCAGAACTACCTGTGTGATACTCACCCGAGAGAGCCACTGCAGCCACTGTGCCCATGACACCTCAGGTGGGCAATCCTTGCTGGTGTAGGAAAGACTAAGCATTGGGCCAGAAGGCCTTGTGGAACCTGTCTCTAGATAACACTTTGGTGCTTGTAACTTTTGACTTCTCTAACGGAGTCGGAGAGGGACTTCTAAAACTCGGACTGCTAGTGGGCTCTATTCTGAATGTCCCCTATAATTAATGGAGAATGACCACTAGCACTAGTGAGAGTGAAGTGGTACTCAGAGAACTTCCATTAAAGCCTAGAGCCCTGACCTCTGGGGGAAGTGTGTATTTTTTTGTGTTTTGTGAATGGCCACTCAGTTATTGCTGCTATTGAACGTATTTTGAGTTGTGAGTCTGCGTTCACCCCCGTATCTACCTTCCTCCTGAAAAGCCTTGGACTTCATGGCCCGCAACACCACTGAGGGTCAAGTGCTGAAGGGGTAGGCGGCCCACTTGCTAAGGATGCATGGTAGGTTGGGCCCTGGGACATCAGGAGTTAAAAGCTTCAACTCCCACACTTGGGCCCAGTAGCACCTGCTTTCCCCACGGCCCTCTGACACCAGTGAAGATTGTAGACGACAAGGCTGAACTCCACTAGTAGAACAATGTATGCTGCAGGTAAGCATTGGCCTACATTGGCGGAGCAGTTCCGCTGTGTTCTGGAAATGATGGATGTGTGTTAGCTCTGGATTGAGCAGGTAGAGCAGTGTATCAAGTTTTGGGTACACGCTGTACATAGTAGGATGTTCTGCAGATAAGGGCTGCCTAATAGAAGGACTGAAGCACACTGGTGAAGAGCTACACTGCCCTGCCAGTATGCCAGAGCGCTGCCTTAGATCGATGAACTGCAGGTTTGGAGTGAGAAAATTCAGCAGTGTTCACAGTTATGTATTGGTCCTGGGCATACATGGATGGGTGTTCTTCCAGCGTTTTTAGTTTTTACTATCTATCTGCACATACATTGACTCCACAATATTGACAACCAGTAGGGCAAGGCAAGTGGAACTAAGATTAGTACATTTATAATTCTTTATGTATGCTAACTTTGACACTCTCTTGTTAGTCCTAGTTCTGCAATCAATATTTGTGTTGGTCGATTTTATTGACCTTTATATTCTCACATGTAACTAGTTTGATATGTCATGTGAGAGAATTTGGGTACTAGATTGGCAGATCCATTCAGATAAAGATTACAATGGAATGAAGAAACTTTGAGTGAATTTAAAGTATAATTATAGTAGATGAGTCCTCAAGTTGGAAGTCGGTGCATGTTAGGAGCCGAGTACTGCATCCAGTGCTCTTAATGCTGTAACATGAGTACGCCTAATGTATTATGTAGGTTTGAGTTGGGAGAGCTGTCTTGACTTACATTACTAAAACAGTATGATGTGAATATTTGTACAGTCCACTTTAGATCATAGTTAAGGTGCATTGTGAGTTCTCCAGTGGATTCAGTCTTGGGATAGGAAACTCTGGTGTAGGGTTGTAGCTTCGGGAGGGGAGGGGTGACTGGGGTTCTACACCTCCCATATAAATTGATTCTTGGCCTGGTAGTTGTGTCTGGAGGCCCTGAGTCAGGTCTGCTCTTTCTGTGTTGGTTTTCCCTTTGTCCTAATTTCACTAAGTGGTTTTCACCTGTTCATTTCTTTGACCATGAACTTACATATTTATGTAGTAATTGGTCTATATAAAAAGTAGTAAATCTCCTTGAATGGATGCCAATGTACAACTGTTTGGAATTCACAATTACTACAAGTAGCTAGGCTTGGAATGCTCTGCAAGCCTCATGTTTACACGCATTCTGGCATACTGCTTGCAATCAAACAAGAGAAAGGTGATTTGATAAATGCTTGCAAATAGTCTAACCACTGGCAGTCACTTGGGGTACAATTCCAACCCATCAATTTCCCCTATTGTGCAACTCTAGAGAGAGCGACCGATTTAGGATTTGGCAGACAAGCAGAAAGAGTGGAGGAAGACTTTGTAAGCATCCCGCCAATTTTAGAGATGTCCGCTAGCCTCATGGACATCTCTATACATCAGCAGGGATCGCAATCATGTTGGTACCTCTCAGTGTAGGAAAGGTTGGCAGACAACTGCATCAAACATGATGCTGGCCATCAAACTTTTACAAAGTTTTTTTATTTCCAAAAAGAAACTCTTAAAGCTGGTGTTGATTTTTGAAAAATAAAAAAACAAGTGAAATTCCCCCCCCCCCCCCACACAGAAAGGGAGTTCCCTTTCATGGTGTGGGAGATAGTTTTTTCTCTGTCTTCCACAGTCAAGATATACCTGGCAGTGACAGACTGCCACTCTACTGTCCACTTTAGATAGGGAACCCGGCCTGCCTCTGATAGCCCCTAATGCATCAGGCCAATGGAGGAAGTTTTACACCGATGGATTTTACTCCATCAACGTAAAACTTGCTGTCCGCCTGACTTAAAATTCAGCCAATGCACCTTGAGTTTGGCGGATAGAGTAATCTGCTTCTGTTGCAATTAAGTGCCCTGTCTGCTAAACTCTAAATCAGCCCGGGAGGCCTACTTAATGCAAATCAATACAGACCCTGTTCCTCATGGGTACAGTCCATCCCGAACATTGGCTATCCGACCTATTTTCCCTGTGGCCCAATGCTTTTTTAGTTGTGAAATGTGAAATTCACACCCCCCCGAATCTCGCTGACTAAGATACGCCCCTGCTCTGGTGACAAGGTAATGGAAATAGTGAATGCGTACATTACAGACTGATATAAATTAACAGTGCCATGAATTAACAGTGCTCTCTAGAGCCATTTGAGCTTCCAGTTTCTATACACCAGGGTATACCGCCAGGACTGACATGCATTTAAAAAAAATATCTGAGTCAGTGTATTGCAACATGTGGTATTTTATATTTGAAATGTATGAGTTGGATAGAATCTGTGAACGACTGTTTCCCTACCAATTAGCTTATCCCCTTGATCTAGGTGAATATGTATTCTTGGCTGACTAGTTGTGCGGTTTCTTTGAATCCTGTCTATAAAAATATTAATTGAATGAATGAGTAAAGCAACTTATTTAGTGCAAAAACTGTTATTAGCTTACAGAAACATTGAAAGAACTTAGTAGAATTATGTTTAATACTTTTCTACATAATTGATCATTTTGAGCGCTTGAGAATAAGGAGCAGAGAGTTCCAAGGGGTAGATAGAGACAGCAATAGGGAAGGCTCAGCCTCCCATTCTGGCTTTGAAAAAACCCGAAACAGCATAGGCAGGGAACTAGGCCTGGTGAGAATATCTTGGTAACAATAATGGAGCAACTTAAACTGAATTCATATCTCAACCTCAAGCCAATACAGATTTCTCCGACCATCCGAAAGCCTTTCATACTTCCTGAGAAAGTATTAAAGTCCCACTACCATGTTCTGAACCAAAGTCCAGTCTAGTTGATTGCTGAATTGACCGCACAAGTTTTCAGATGGGAGGAAACTAAAGGTAGGATTAACTTCAGAATGTTTTCACTGTAAAAAACAGGCAGAGGGCACACAGGTAATTTGCAATGCTACCCTGAGACCCATTCAGTCTCAAGCAATTAGAGTTCAACCAACACAGGACAGGACGAAGACATCCTGTCATTGCTCCTTGAATTCCAGTGAGGACTTCGGCGAGCACCAATATAAGCTGAGTATCATCAGAGACCTTCTGAATCCAGATATTTTTACAATGTTTGCTAATGGGCAAATATAGATTTTAAACAGTGTTCAGGAAAGCGAAGAGCCCTGTGGATCTCCATAGAAAACCCTAAACTACAGCGCTCCATTTGGGGGAAGAAATAAGGATTGGAGGCTACATGAAAGAAAAGAGGCAAATCAGTAAACAAACTGTTCAAGTCAAATAATATTGATAAAGACCTCCACGGAGGTCAACAATATAGTAGAACAAGCAATCCAGACAAAAGAAAAAAAACAGAAACTACTTTACTAAATAGTTACAGAGAAAAAACAAAAATATTAAGAAATAATTGAGAAACTTCCAAAAAATTAACAATACGGTAATAAACATCAATTTGTAGAATATCTTATGAAAGCAAGAATATCCATTTGGGAATATACTTTCCCTTTCCTAAGGAAAGGAAATTAAAATCATTAGCGTTGCATAAGCAGAACAGGACATGCAAACAAAATATGGGTCAAATTCTGCATCCCTTTATTGCGGAGAGAATGAAGCCAATTTTTTTTTGGTGGGGGGTATTTTTCAAAGCCCATGGTACTGATTCAATGGGTAGTTCAGTTCAATAAAACTTTATTCGTTTTTTTGTTCAAACCATAAAAGTTACACAACATAAACACGCTTTAAGTGACAGTACTTGTGCTATGAAGACGACCATGACAACAGTAAAACTTAACAAATAAATAATTAAAAAACCTAAGAAAAATGTTCATTATTGATCCATATAGTTCCTACAATTAAAAGAAGCGTTTAAAAAACGCAATATAAAAAATAAACAATCATCTTTCAGTAATTGTAGGTACACCAGTGCGGGCCGAGCTTCCCTAAAATTCATTCTTTTTAAAATTGGGACCAGATATCGTTTACGAGTGTAATCATAAAAATTACATAGAAACATAAAATGCAGCATATCCTGTGGAGACTGTTCGTCGCAGCCGCAGGGAGCTGCCACCTTACCTCTAGTAAAACATTTGCGTCTGGCAAGCAAAAGGTGAAAGAGGGTCAGCCGAAACCTAGTTAACAAGAATTTTTCATGTGTGGACAGGGACCCCATATGGTATCTCTCTGCCCTAGGCGTTGTTTTAAGCATAATATATGTACGCACACTCAATTTCTCAACCTCCTTGGCTTCCCTTTCCATATTCCTTTCTAACAAAAAGGCTATCTTTATTGCCTCCGCATCCTTCTTCACAATGCAATCAGGGTTAGTGAATAGAACCCCCCGGCCTAGCCTTTCAAAGCTACTCTTCACATAACTCAGCCACGGAATGCGAGCCGAGTTGTCAAGGGCCATGCAGTCTCTAACAATCAGGTGGGTGAGAGGAAGATCTACGTTCAGCCAACTTTTTAACCAACAGGTCAGGGGTCCCAAAGAGAGCACATCATTTAAATAAGGGACCCCCAACTCCTCGTGAACCACTAGGTTGTATGTACCCCATGGAACACATAATAAACGTTTCAGAAAATCATTTTCCGATACTTGGAGGGTGTGACCTGCAATGTATCCCCCTATTTCACGGCCATACGAAGCTATGGCCAGGCTTATTGCCTGGTACACTTGTAGCATGGCTCCAGTAGGCTTTTTCCCTAATTTGGATGCAAAGTTGAAGATTGCTGAGTTCGCCCTAACCAGGTCCCCTTTTGTTTTATGTAGTAAAGGGCCCCAATTGAGCTTATCATCAAAGAGGACCCCTAGTTAAGAAAACACGTTGGTACGGGGGATCTTTGAATCTCCCACTCTAAATTGGTATTTTTTCTTACCCAACTGCCCCACTTGCGTGACATATGATTTAGAGTTGTTAATTGACAGATCCCTGTCTAACATGAAACCAGCAAAAGCAGATAAAAGCTTTTGTAGCCCCTTTTCAGTCCTTGTTAAGAGAACGGCATCATCCGCGTATAACAGGACGGGAATCCCACACCGTCCTACGCTGGGGTAATCAACACCTATTGCTCTTAATACTTTATCCAGTTCATTAATATAAAAGTTGAATAAGAAAGGGGCCAATGTGCAGCCTTGCCGGACTCCCTTTTTAATGTTAAAATCCCTCGTGACACGCAAATCCTGTGAAAACGTAACATTGGCTTTAGTGGACTTATTCATGTCCTCCAAAAAATTAACTAGGCTGTTCTCCACTCCCATTGCCCTCATGGACTGCCAGAGCTTACTCCTATTAACACAGTCAAAAGCCGATGACAAATCCATTAAGGCTAGGTGAATGGTCCCAGAATTTGCAACAGTATACTTGCGCAAAATCAAAATAAATTGAGACATTGAGCTACAGTAGACCGTCCACGTACAAAACCATACTGGACTTCAGACAAAATCATATTGTCCTCAGCCCAGGATGATAGTCACCGAAGAAGGACCCTGCCTACCACTTTTAACACTGAGTCTATTAATGGAATGGGTCTATAACACAGAGTGCTATTTCTGTTGCATTTTTTAAAAACAGGGACTATTGTAGATGTTGCCCACGACTGAGGACAACCATATTGTGCTGCTGCATTAAATACAGACTCCAGTATTGGCGCCCAAAAGGAAGGATCTGACTTAAAGAGATCTGGAGGGATCCCGTCCGGACCGGTTGCTTTTCCAGCCGTTAGGCCTGTTATACCTTCCAGGATTTCGCTCCTCTCAAATTTTATAATTGCCTCCTGAGTGTCATAAGGCTCCCTGTCACTATGCCCTGGACGACAATCAAACATGGTTCCAAAGTGTAGTACCCCCTCCTCCTCTGTTATGTAGGATTCAAGGCCCGCCCCCTTCCTGAGTAAACAGAGGTCTATTCACAATGTTCCAAAACTTCTAGCTATTTCTGAGGGTGCTGGATTCCAGCAATTCCCTCCATGCTTCATCTTTTAGTATTCCCTTTCGAATAGTGAGGGCTGCTTTATATTCCCTACAACAGTTTATAACGTCAGATTGGATTCTGGGTTTATTTTGTCAAAGCTTCCCTGAACCTCTTTGCAGCTTTAGAACAGTGTGAGTGGAACCATCTGGAACCAATCCTAACATGTCCTCTTGCTGGGGCAGATAAAATCACAGACACCTTGTGTGAAATGGACTTATAAGCATCTAGGTTCTCTGGTGGTGAGGACCGCTCCTCTAAGCAGAGGGACAGTTCATCGATATATGCTATTTTGACCTTGTCATAAATTATTTCTGCAGTTACTTGTGACCATTTCAATCGATGCCTACCACCAGTTGGCCGCAGTAGGCCCCCACCCTTTTCTGCCAGTAGACCCGACAGATAGAGCGTTAGCGGGTTATGGTCACTAAATTCACTCCTTGAGATTTTAAAATTATTCACAAAAGACTGTAAGTAGGACGAAATTAAGATAAAGTCTATAAAAGACCCCTTACCGTGGCCCTTAAATGTGGGCACGGAAAAGTTAGTGCGCGGGTCAGTTAAAGACATTGTGGCCACCAGGTCTAATTCATTAATCATAGTGTTTAACAGCTCTCCTTGAACAGAATGTTCAAAGTGGAAACCATGCATACGCGGGCATCCTAGTTCAGACATACAAGCCGTAAGAGGCTCACCACAAGGGTGTATATTAAAGTCACCGGCTACCAGGAGACTGTGTAGGCTGTCACTCAGGGATTGTTTTATAGCATCTCCTGTTGCAGGGATTCTGCTCCTACACAGAACTGTGCATAGAGACTTAGAACCTCAGTGAATTAGGGTGTACCAAAACCCACCTTAGTACCCAAACCCCCTACCAGACTAGCAATCAGTGACTCATTGGTTCTTTGTCCTATAGCAAAAACACCAATGATTAGTCAACCCAGAACATGCGACTTAGGTTACCTGATAACAAGAGCACTCTTTCGTTACAGTCTTACACCAGTCCAAAACAAGGAGTAAATAGAGACACGTGCAAGTTTGAAATGTTTATTTCTAACGCCGTGATCTCATGCGCAGTACCTTAGATAATACAAGCAAACATATTATCAGAAACAAGGTTGTCAGCATTGTTACTATTCCATAGAATACAAAGGGAGAAAGCATTTAATAATACTGACGGGAAACAGGTTTAGAATATACCTAAATTTCACCCTCTCTAGCTAGTGAGTTAGTTTATAATTAAAGAAGGTCTCATAGGATTACATGGGCGGCCCCATACCTCAGATACTCAGCAGTAGTGGATCACATCGAGTTCTGCACAAGCTGTCAGGCTACGAATGTTCTCCAAGTGTGTCTGATCATGCCGGCACAGTGCATTATTAAATGCGCCAGTATCAGAGGTGGCCACAGCTGCATATGTGTTATGGCTAGAACGTGCGAAGATCATTCCGAATAACAGACACAGTGTCCAAGATAACCTTGACAGTCTCGGCTCTCCATGTGCAGACTAAACTAGCGAGGGAGTTTAGAAATGTAGCATAACAAGCTATTCTCATGTGAAGCAAAATACTCAGCCTTCTCTAAACAATATCGCAAGTGCGTGTCGTGTGCAAAGCAGAGCAGGAAAGCAAAAATGGCGTTTAAGCTTCTAATAAACCCATGCTAACTTAACACTGTGTGAATGTAGGGCTCGTCCTCACTACATCCTCCCTTGATCGAAGCACATGATATAAACGTGTGTGAATTAGAAACGCAGAGTCCAAGCCTGAAAATCAGAGTCAAGTTCAAATGTGCCAAACAAAAAATCAATTGCTGTCTGATAGAAAGCAGTAGCTAAAAAAAAAAAAGAAAAATAGAGAGCAAGTTTAACAACAAAGAGTCTCATTCCAACAGCTTATAAGCACAGTATGTTGCAACTGCCTCCAATAGGAAGTCATTGTTCTCATCTGAAAACATTTCAGCCATCCAATTCAATAATGGGAATGAACATACATGTTCCTCAACGACCGGAGCCTCTAGCACTATCAGAGGAAAACTCGGATCATCTTCAATATAACTGCGTGCCAAGAAGTCATGCGCCGCTGCAAAAATATTCCAACGTCCCATTATTCCATGTATCGCTGCTAAGGCCATAATACCGCCGCCAGAACAGAGCAAGTCATGAACCACTAAGGGGCTCATCAGCTGGTCATAATCCGCATTGGGAGACACCCTACTGCAGAGACACATATCCAGGGCCCAGTCGAAATCGCAGCTCAGGCAATGGAAGACAGGCTGAACGCATGTGAAAAAGGAGAATCGAAACGATAATCCATAAGCTGCACTCAATGTCGCTAGAGGCAGCGCTCCATAGTAACTAAGCATTCGGTTGCGGAGCAGCAATAGCCGGGACATATTGTTGGCTGCTGCAGGATGTGCATCAATTTTAAAGCAAACAAATTAAGAGCAGCACACCAGCAACCTATGCGAGCATTAAAGGAAATCCACCAAAGATGCTAGAAAAAATCGAATGAAAAAATGCGGGGAATACACCAAAAATAGTTTGAAAAGAAGTCATAAGGCCACTGCTTATGACTTTAAAAAAGTGTGCTAACCCCGTAGTCGAGGACGCATTAAAGATAGTGTGTATTAACTCCCCAAAATGCAAGGGCAGGTCAGTATTTAATAACGAATGCACTTCAAAGCGGGTATTTGCTACGTGAAGGACAAATGTTTCTCGAGCAGATGTAAGAGCAACCTCGTTTTGAGACAATAGCGCTCTTATATGACTCATTTGGTTAAACTCTGCTTTCAAGGTTGGAATCGACGGCCAGATGGAAACATCCAGTTTCCCATGCGGAGAAGGAAACAGAACATTTTTACAGCAAATTACACGCTCAGTACCCGTAGCCACATAAGCAATACCGGCCAACATCCCACAACAATGTGCATTATTTAACAGTAAATAACTCCCATTTGCCAGTAAAGTGAATCTTGGTATGATAGCAGGTGTTGGAGTGCCTTTCAAAATACAGGCTAAATTAGGGGCCTCCTGATTACAAGAGCCATGCAATTGTATGTGTCTACAAATTAAAGAGTGGTCTGGCGCTGTTGTGCAATCCTCAACATTCAAATAAACTTCTTTACCCTCCCTTAGACACCTATAGGTAAACGGTAGTGACCAAGCTTCATGGAGATAAGTACTGCCTAAGGGTTCATATCTGCCTATAGCATAGTATTTCATGCAAGCTTCAAACTTAAACAGGCTGAAAGGTAACGTTATCATTCCGTGAATAAGGCACACAGCAGAATTTGGTTCGGCCAAAGAAAATGGCAAGGGTTCAAGTCTTTGAATATGCAACATAGAAAACGTGGCATCTTTCATCGACATGAATTGTTTTTTTTGTTGGTTTTTTTTATTCTTCATTTTGCGATTGTGTAAATAAGGAGGCTACGGGAGTCTGGTGGTCCCACGTTCTATGCCTTCACTGCCCCGTTGTTATCGGCTGAGTTTGGGGAGTATCCCTTTAGGAGTTGTGGCCCATCAGCTTTCTCCAGCGCCCTTTATCGTAATCAATAATTCCGATGTTTGGAGGGGAGCTAGCCTTCCTGGCTACTCAGCAGAAATGATTTCTGCCTGGAATTATTGCCATCGCTTTAATCATTAGAATTTATTTTCTGGTGACCCAAAAGGAGTTAACGACTTATTTGGAAGTGCTGTTCCCAAATTTCCCAAAAGTTTACTCTCTTGGAACTTTTCCCTTTCCTATCAAGTTTGTTATTTTTTATTACAGAGTTTAACCAGTTTGCGTGTGTGGGTGGTGCTGGTTTAACCCAGTTTATACAGATCTCTCTCCTCGCTAGCAATATCAGTACGAACAGGAGATTTTCCTGCCTTTTGGTTAGCTTACCCGTACCCACCTCATTGGTGTTATATATCCCAAAGATAATAAGAGGGGTACTTACAGTTATCTGGATTCCCAATACCGTGTTTAATGTCTTACCAATCTCAAGCCAGTAGGAGCAGAGTGCGGGGCAGTTTTGGAACATGTGGGTGTCATCCGCCTTCTCCTCTCCACAATGGGCCAAGACTTTATGTTTGTTCCTTTAAATTTTGATAGTCTTTTTGGGGTCCAGTATGCCCCGTGTATTGTGAACATATGGTTCCTTTTCAATGAAGCTGGTTTTATACAGGACCAACATTTTTCTAGAGATCTTTGCCAGATAGTCTGTAAGTCGACATGAATTGTTGTTTGTCAATTAAATTAAAAGGTGCAAATAACAATGACGTATTCATGTAATCCCAAGAAACTCGTCCTGCCTTTAACGTTTGCAAGGTCCAATCAAACTGCATTATAGAACGCAATTGATTTTGAGCATGTAACAAAACAGAAACATCTTCCTGCACTATATCAACAACAGACGATACTATATTATCTAGAGTGTAAATGCGGGAAGAAAGCGTATTAATGCTATTATCTACAACAGCAAGCACTTTTTCTAAATTAGCTTGATCTATAGCTCTCAACCTCGAAGCCGCCTCAATCTGGGACATTTTCCAAACTTCGTTGTAAACAGCATATACCCATCCTTTGGATCTGCCAGTTGTAGGGCCTTTCAATAAAGTCATTCAGGTCAACATCATCAGTCAGTTTAGACAGGTGAAGTTTAACTGATGCTAAAGTGGAGTGTTTGAGCCAATTCTGACATAGCTTGCCTACAGAATAAGTAGGGACAGAATGGTCACTCTCAAAACGGGGATCCACATTAACCTGTGTGTAGCCATGGGCCAAACCCAGAAACCGATGATGGCAGGAATCAGCACTTTTGTGCCACAACAACCAACCTTCAGGATCCAAACTAGAGATGTTAAAGGAAGAATTCAGCATTAATGCTTGGAATTCTCTAATGGAGGTTTTGGAGTAATTATCCCAGCCGGGATACTCTTCCAACTCTGGAAAAGACGGTGCATTTAATTTTTTTGTAGTAACCAATCCAAAGCAAGTGGTTTGTTAAATAGTCGAATTCAAAAACAACATATGGTTCAGGATGAGACATGCACGATGCAAAGCCTCTGTCCTGCACTTGCCAGCTTTTAGAACCCCAAACAGATTTAAGATCAATAGTATCTTTACCCAGCTCATAGCCCCCTAGAGCCAATTGGTCAAGAAAGGACTTGGAATATAATAATTTTGTGTGGGTCAGTCTAACTTTGGAAGAGGACCTTTCGGTCATCTTAAAATAAAATGCATTAGGATTCGTTTGATTAAAATCAGTAAAATATGTGAATCTCCTTAAAAGAGATTTGGAGCTCCCTTCTATAGGAGCTGGGCAGTGTTCCCATTGGGTATAATTCACCATATTCCTTCTCGTGTTCACCTTGTGCAGGTAGTGATTTTCAAAGTGTTGGTAACAATACAAATCACCATAGCTAGCAGAATTCAAATATAAATCTTCAGCATCAAAGGCAGCATAATATTTCAAATCTGAAAACAAAGCCTCAACGGCCGGAACGTCCCAATCATCAGCATGTATATTCTGCTTAATTACATCCCCCATGGAAACCCTCAGTACATTTGGGACATTAATAACTTCAGTCGGACCATGAATCTGGAACTACACTGCATCCCAAACAATTCCATCTAAAACTGGCCAAGCAGTGATGTTAACATGCTCCAAGTCTCTCCTGATGTGGTGGGAGAAGTAGGGTGCCAATGTTCCATTAATGGGTCGAATAACTAATCGTTTCTCAACGTAGTCAATGGGGTATGTATACTCAGTCTCATCAAGAGGATCTTGAGGTGAAATATTAAATAAAGGACTTGATACAGCAGGCATGTCTAAGACAACGTCAGCAGGTCTGTTTCCAGGAGCTGGCGCCAAAACAGTATTTCTCAGCATAGCCGGACAGGAGACCGCAGGTGTCATACTAAGAAGAATCGGCCACTCTGTGTAATTTGACATTGTCTATGGAGATGGACCTCTTTTCTTTACGACCTGGAAGTGGTGATAATATGACTGTTCTTGTGCCCTGCACCCCAAGTACAGGAACTGGTGCTCGATACGAGGGGCCAAATTCTTTCTTGTTCTCGATCTTCTCATGGATCAGTTCTCCAACTCGGGGTACACAGCCAACTACCGGGATCTGCAACGCAGCATCAGATGTGGAGGGCAAGTGTTCCTTTGCAAGTCTGTCTCTCGTCTTTTGTAGAGTCTGTAAAACATTACAATGTTCATCTACGTCAAAGAGTGCAGCAGACGCCGCAGAGTCTAGACCGTCAGGGTCCGGGACATACATTTTTATGCCAAAGAGCATTTCGTATGGGGTCCGCCCTCCCAGAGACCTTCTAGGGAGATTATTAAGAGCACGCTGTACGCTATTGAGATGGGTTAGCCAGTTCCTTCCAGTACCTATAACTCGATCTGTCAAAGACTGCTTTAAATCACGGTTCATTCGTTCCACAACACTGTTGCCCTCAGGCCTGTATGGAGACGAAAATTTGACTTGGACTCCCAAAGACCCCATGGCATCCTTGTACGCCTTAGAGGCGAACGTGGACCATGGTCAGAATGGAAGGTGCCACAGGCAAAAATTCCCACAAAGATACGCAAGTCTCTTATGATAGTTCGTGAATCAGCACTTCGGTGCGGCCATAACCAAACAAAGTGGGTGCAAGAGTGAACTGCAACTAAGATGTACTTATACGCAGTATCAGAAGAAAAAGAACCGCAGTGATCTAAATAAATACAACCAAGTGGTTTATTAGAAATGTACAACTGTGTCTGGGGCAGACGCGCAGTCGAAGAACGTTTGATTTGCTGACATATGCCACATTGAAGGACATAATCTTGCGTCTGTTTATACAGTCACCGCCACCAGTAACGCAGTTGAAGCTGAGATACAGTAGCCGAAACGCCCGCGTGCGCGGAAGCAACACCATCATGGGAAGCTGTAATGAGTGTGGGCCTGCGGTCCACGTTGGGAATCAATCTGTCACCAACGTCGGTAATCTTCACTTAAGGTACTTTATCGGGACTTAAGTGATAAGAGTACTTTGAAGGGAATCCAGTAGGATATTTCTCACCCTTCTCAGTGGTGGGAATAGCTGCCAAGATGTCATCACCTCTTTTACTTTTGAAACGCGTAACTGCTGCAACCGAGTATGTAGCTACCGCTGATTTTGCGACCTCATCGGCCAAAGAATTGCCAACAGCGTGAACTCCTGAACGCTGATGACCAAGAGTATGAGTTACATACACAAGTGGCAATTGCTTCTTGAGTTCTGCCACTCGAACTCAGATCATTTTATGTTTTATTGTGCTATCCTTGGAATCACGATAATCGTTCCGAGTCCAAAAAACTAGATTGTCATTGTAAGACTGGACACAGTAGTAAGAATCACTCACAATGAGAGTAGTCACACCAGGATCTGCGTACGCCCATGCAAGCATCAGAGCACGTAGCTCTGCCAATTGGGCAGTACATTCCCCTAATGTCTGAGTATGTACGACATCATACTTGAATTCAATATTCACTATAGTACCAACCACTATAGCGCAGGCCGAGACATATGCGTGCTTAGACCCATGCGAATCTTGCTCAGAACCGTCAGTGTAAATGACACAATGGAACTCCTCCAAAGGACGCATGGTTAGAGGAGCAGGATGAACAAACTCATACTGCAAGAACTCCTGCGTCTGTAAGAAGGCGTCAAAGACAAACGTGACATCGGGAGACGTCAAAGACGTAGCCCATTGTATCCACCGTGGGTGTAAGGCTTTTGAATTTGGTACACTGGCTTTCGTCACTGCTTCCAGGGCAGGATACGGGGTAACAACC
This sequence comes from Lissotriton helveticus, assembly GCF_964261635.1. NCBI lineage: Eukaryota > Metazoa > Chordata > Amphibia > Caudata > Salamandridae > Lissotriton > Lissotriton helveticus. Next base: position 1,448,263 of record NC_136062.1, read on the forward strand.
AACATGCGTTTCCCTGCGACAGTGCGTGTTCCTTTAGAATCTCCATTTGTACTGCTGTCAAAACTTTTTCCCCAGTGGAAAACCGCATTTCAGCCGAAGTGTACAAGTGTGACTTGTAAGCGATAGGTACTGTGTCTCCTTCATTAAAAGCAAGGTACGTGAAACCCACTGCCCCAGGTACGATTCTTATCACCAGGTTGGTGTGGTTATCACGAGTCTGCAAGAATTTAGATTCAAGAAGATCAGCCTGCAAGGATTGCAAGATGGCTGTATATTCAAGCTGCCAGCACGATTTGGTAAAAGTTGGTTGTATCAAGGCATATAATGGCTTGATACGCTGGGCATAATCGGGAATGTAAGTACGCCCGAAATTCAAAAATCCCAGCAAAGATTGTAATTTTTTCAGAGTTGTAGGAGCGCGCAATTGTGCTCATTTCTCCAAGAAGTGGGGAGCTAAGCCACGGCCTTCATTGTTGAGCTCATAGCCCAGAAACAACACTGTGTACTCTGCAATGTGTGACTTTGCAAAGTTGAATTTGTACCAGAAGTCCGCAAAACAACAAATTATGCGGTCAACGCGACACAGATGTGCCCAAATTTCGTCGTCAGTGAGATAGATGTCATCCACGTACGAACACGCTTCTGGCTCAACTCTCTCTAAAAGAGAGACAATACGGGCAGCAAACACGCCTGGACTATTCTCATAGCCCATAGGTAAACGTTTGTATTGGCGTTGTTTGCCACCACTTGTAAAACTAGTCCATTGACTACTTAAGCCGGACAAGTTGTGGGCAAAAAAAAATTGGATATGTCAAGTGTGGTCTTAAACTTTTTACGCACGAGGCCATCCACTAAAGCAGAGCTGTGGGTATTCTGTACTGCACAGGTACGGCAATGTGAGTTCAAATGCCTGTAATCCAACACCAAACGGTACGAACCGTCAGGTTTGGTCACAGTAAACAGTGGGTTATTCATCGGAGATACACAAGTTTCAATTACACCTTGATATTCCAATTGTTCAAGGATTTCCGCCATGGAAGCCTTAGCTCCACGTCGCATGGGATATTGAGGTTGAGGCTGGGGCATCGACCGTAGGGGAATCTCATGTCGGGGGGAGAATTTATCTTAACTACAGGGAGTACGGTACAAAGCCGGAGGAAAGGGCCTTAGCCACCTCTTCTCCAAAATTCAGCGCATGCTCCTTTGACACTATGTGCGCGAAACTAGGGAGTATTACCTCCTCCCCTCTTGGAGCAGCGAGAACAAAAGGTGGGGGCCAGTCAGCCTCCGCTAACAAAATGTCATACGTTGTAGTTAGATTTTCCCAAAATACCCCTTTTATAGTATGTTGTATGTCACCTTCAATTAAAAAGTTGAATCTCAAAAAGCCTGTCAGGGGGAGCTACTCTAGTGTCAGCTGTCTCTACAACAACATAAGTTTTAGTCGCTGTCACCTTCAGTAGTGGACAGAGCGCCTAGCGAACTATGGTAATCTCCGCCGCGCGTTATCACTATCTGTGGAATATCTCGCTGTTAATGCGGCTACTTTCTTTTTCTGAAACTGGGGTCTTTTCGGTGTAGAATCGTCCTGCTTGCCTTTTCTGTCTTTCGGGTGGGGCGGGTCGCGACTCTGCTGGCCAACCCGACCTCTGCCGCCTCCTCCACCACCAGTTGATGAGGCTGATGTGTCCTGTAAAGAACGAGGAGAACGTTGATCAGGAACCTGAAAACGATCAGGTAATTTTATCGTCGCGCGATCGCGCAAGTCTCAAATGCGTTCTGTAGACGTTGGCACTGGAGATGCAGGACGAGACTCCTGCTTCTGTTGTTGATTACCCTGTTTTTTGTTCTTAGACCAATTTTGCTTTTTAGATTTCGGCTGAACATCTTTTTCAGACTTCGGCCCTTGGGGTTGTTTTTTCTCTTTAGTAGAGAACGGCTTGACACCCAAAATATTACGGCCAGTGGTTTTATAAGCAGCCGTAATAATTCTCGGCAACTGACTTATCGGCATCGGGGACCGCTTGCAAAGCATTAGACACCTGAAAGTTCACTGCATCTCCCTTTATATTAGAAAGGATGAGATCGGAAACTACGTCAAATGTGCCGTATAGTCTCATTCCCAATTCAACCGCTGCCTCAGGTCCGGGATCGTCTTGAACACGCTTAATGACCGAGGGAAGAACAGCCATTGACGGTGTGCCGAAGCACCTCGTGTACACGCCTGCAAAGCTCTTACCCCATGACTCACAGTCACCGGCTTCCGGTATCAAGTCTTTAGGCAAACTAATTGTAAAAATCCTGTGTTTTTCAACAGTAGTCGTGTTAGGAAATACTGCTTCCAGCTGGTCAAATTTCTCGGCAAGCCAGAAAGGCATATCATCCTTATCTTGGGGACGCTTGTCCATAACTGCATTAACCATTACAGGACTAAGTTTCATTCCGCTCGGTCCGGCTGGAAGCGCTGCATCACCCGGAGCCCCGCCCGGGAGATTGCGGGTGATGTACTGTACTAAGGACCTAATAACTCTAATTTGCGACAGTATTTAGGCGTCTTAGATCGGCAACGGGAACCACTCCTGCTTGAGGATGCGGTGTAAATCCAGCCAAAACTGGGCAAGTAGCGCCTGGAATGGACAAAGGACCTAATTAGTTGCCGTTAAAGAGTGGGGAAGGGCGTCATTAAACCAAACTCGGTGCTGCCAAGCATTAATTGAAGCTTCCTGTGTTCTATAAGGAACATATTCTGCAGGCACAGCTGTGTGAGTATATGTGTGGAACACACCAGTATTTGCGTTCACAGCAGGGAAGGTCACCCACGAGTAAAAGATCTCAAAAGGGTAAGCTACTTCAGCACTCACAACCATGATAACTGCCATGCCTTCCAGGTCGACGTTATAAGTTTGCAAATGATTGGGAACCGCAATGCGACTATGCTGCAGTATGTCAACGTCACCCATAACGACACAGGAAGAAAGTGTTACAATGAAGAATCTATGTAGCACAACTGGGTAGTAATTCAAAAGGAAACCGTTTGCAAAGATTCAAGTTTGAAAAAACCTATGTAACTATAGGTAGGTTTATCCGTCACTACAGTTATCCGGAAACGATAGTGAGGGGGTTAAGGACTGATATAAACACTACTCAAGCGCCTTGTAAATATGACCAAACCACGTTGGGCGCCATGTTGCAGGAATTCTGCTCCTACACAGAACTGTGCATAGAGACTTAAGACCTCAGTGAATTAGGGTGTACCAAAACCCACCTTAGTACCCAAACCCCCTACCAGACTAGCAATCAGTGACTCATTGGTTCTTCATCCTATAGCAAAAACACCAATGATTAGTCAACCCAGAACATGCAACTTAGGTTACCTCAGGTAAGGTGGATAACAAGAGCACTTTTTCGTTACAGTCTTACACCAGTCCAAAACAAGGAGTAAACAGAGACACGTGCAAGTTTGAAATGTTTATTTCTAACGCCGTGATCTCATGCGCAGTACCTTAGATAATACAAGCAAACATATTATCAGAAACAAGAATGTCAGCATTGTTACTATTCCATAGAATACAAAGGGAGAAAGCATTTTATAATACTAACGGGAAACAGGTTTAGAATATACCAAAATGTCACTCTCCCTAGCTAGTGCGTTAGTTTATAATTAAAGAAGGTCTCATAGGATTACATGGGCGGACCCATACCTCTGATACTCAGCAGTAGTGGATCACATTGAGTTTTGCGCATGCTGTCAGGCTACGAATGGTCTCCAAGTGTGTCTGATCATGCCTGCACAGTGCATTATTAAACGCGCCAGTATTAGAGGTGGCCACAGCTGCATATGTGTTATGGCTAGAACGCGCGAGGATCATTCCGAATAACAGACACAGTGTCCAAGATAACCTTGACTGTCTCGGCTCTCCATGTGCAGACTAAACTAGCGAGGCAGTTTAGAAATGTAGCATAACAAGCTATTCTCATGTGAAGCAAAATACTCAGCCTTCTCTAAACAATATCGCAAGTGCGTGTCATGTGCAAAGCAGAGCAGGAAAGCAAAAATGGTGTTTAAGCTTCTAATTAACCCATGCTAACTTAACACTGTGTGAATGTAGGGCTTGTCTTCACTACACTCCCAGGGCAAAAAGGTTACTGGGCTCTGACGAAGACAAAAATGAATTATAAAAGTTAACAATTCCCCAGCTCGTACCTCCCTTACAGGCCATTATCGCCAGGATACCTGGATGTAAAATGGGCATTACCCGCAATTTGCAGTTAATAGCTACAGAAATGTATGTAACGAATCCGCCCTTAGGTCTCACACTCCGAGATGGTCTAGCTGGGACAAAGAAAGCCTTATAGCCTTCCAGAAAAAGGTCGCAATCTAACGACCACGTTTCCTGTAGGCTTATTACCAAAAATTACCCATCTAGGATCCTGTAGTTTTGCTGCCAACCCCGCTAAGTTCCAGGATAGGAAGTTATTAGGAGACAGCCTTGAAGATCTTACTACTGCATCCCCTTGATCCTGGGTCAGTACGGCCTGCTCAGGCCCTGCTAAATCTGGACCCCACAGTCAATCACATTCTTCCATGCCAGAAAAGATGTCAAATCTATTGTTTAGCACCAATCTGTGGTCAGTGCCAAACAGAATATCTACGGATAACAGTCGATGAACCGGGGGAATAGAGTGGAGGCTGGGATATGGCCTTAAAGGGCCACCCCCAACTGGTGGTTCCCCCATGCCAACCACTGTCCTCTCCCTACTATTAAAGGGTAAGATCTTAATGGCAGAGCCCACTAAGGGGGTCAGACTGTAATACCTAAAAAAGTATCCGGCCAACTATGTGGGGATTATCAAAATGTATGATAATACAGTCACCAGTCCCTTGTTTATGTGAGCCCCCAATCCAGTTGACCCTACGTGCCATAATTTTGTTATTAAGTATATGTGGGCCTACAGTAGTGTTATGTGTAAACCAGTGGTTTATTTTATTGAGGAGCTGATCATATTCTTCACTCTTCCCCGGTGAGAGAGCAGGAACACTTCCCAGGATCACTACGTACGGGGTCGATTCCGCTGGGAGGTCGATGGTAGGGAGAGTTGTCACCTGCGGAGTCTTATCTTCTTGTCTCTTAACTCTCTGCATGGTAGGGGTCCTGTTGTCATAGATGAAGGCTGTCCAGGAACTGCAGAGTCTATACTAACGGTCTTTAGACCAGTGGAACCGTTCTTATCAGGTACCCTACTATTGGGAGATTGCCTGACACAAGAAACTCCTCCATCTCGGTCTTGCCCTCCACTTCCGCCTTCCATGGTTGCTGGAATTTTAAGCTTATTAGAGAGTGCCGTTGACTTCACTTGGGGGGCAAGTACCAACAACTTCTCTAATTTTGACAGCCTAATTTCAACAGAGCTTATTTTCTGGACAATAGGATCTATTAGGGTAGTCGTCGTGGTTTCCAGCTTGCCCCAGACATTTCCCTCTATACTGCTTTTGGATGATGACCCTGCCTTATTCTGATGCAAGATGAAAGAGTTGGCCTCGCTACTAGCACCTGCGGAGGGGACAACATCCTTAGTTCTCTCCGTTGTGCTTGTCACAGGATTTTTTGGTTTCAGGGCACCCCGGGTCTTCCTCGCTCCCACAGGAGAGTTATCTGGGCGGTTAGTTTTCTTTTTGGCTTTCTGCCCTCTAGTTCTCGAGTTAGATTTAACTGGGCTGCGATCTTGCTCCGCAGACATAGAGAAGACTAAAATGTACGGTGATAAAAGGAACTCCAACTGAGGATTGACTCAACTGGACTTGTGGTGTAACCTGATCTAAGATCGGAGGTGCTGCGGGAAACGCAGAGGTGAGAGAGAGCCTACCTTGTGAAGCAAGGGTCTCCAAGGAAAGCCTGCGTTCTGTTAGTGAAATTTCATTATTAAGAACTTATTCAGCTCTCGTTTAGAAGGCAATCTAGAGTTCCTGGATTTAATTTGCGGCAACTCATTCTTAGCAGAATAAATAACTTTCAATAAAAATGTAAACAGCTCCCTTCTGCTATACAAAATCGCTAATAAAAATAAGATGGCTATTACAATATAATAAACATATACAGTAGAAGGTAAAAGGAAGAACATGAATCTATACAAACCACAATAATAAAATATTCCTCAGGACTAATATGAAAACTTATGTTGTTAACAAATATTTTTCCAACTAGCACATCTTCTGAGCATTCAAGCACATCAGAACGCTAAAGTGCATAAATCGAAAATTAAAATACGTTTTTGATACACCAACGATATCGTTCTTCCGCTAATAAGTTTTTTTAATCGCTATGGAAAGCAAGTCCGGGAATATCCGAATAATCAGACACACCTGGGACCTATAACTAACACAAGCTAGTACTGAGTGGATTTTAGGACTTACAATACCTACACTAAAGTCCCTTCTAGCATCTGGAACTCTCGGGTACTATTTTCTATTGCGCTGCTCTCAATCAAGGAATGTGGCTCCGCTTCTACTGGGGCTGTAACCCCGACCTCTCAGCTCAGGCAAATCTGTGCAACTTAAAATGAAAGTTGCCCTCACCCGTTGGATTCCAAATACAGAGCGCGTCCCTTGCTAGATCGGCAGGTTTAGAGGGGGGGCCCGGCCTCGTCCGGTCTCCAACGGGCTCAGACGGGCCTGCCCTTGGCCCGGGCTTCGCCCGCGCGCATCCCATGCTGCGGGAGCCTGCGGCCGCTTAAGAGCGGTGTCCGGTGCTCTTGGGGCGTGCTGGAGCGCTGGCGCCTCCAGGCGCGAGGGCTGCTGGGGGCTGTAGTCTCCCCCAGGCTTCGCAAAGTGCTCCGGGCAGTTTTAGGGCAGTGGCAGTGGCCCCAGTCAGGAGTGGTAATGTGCGGCGTGCAGAAGTTCCAAGAGGCTCCCTCCCCACAGGAGTCTGCGGCCGCTTAAGAGCGGTGTCCGACGCTCAAGGGGTGTGCTGGCATGCTGGTGCGTTGGTGCTTCCAGGCGAGAGGGCTGCGGGGGACTGAAGTCTTCCCCCAGGCTTCGCAAAGTGTTCTGGGCAGTTTTAGGGCAGTGTCAGTGGCCCCAGTCAGGAGTGGTAAAGTGCGGCGTGCAGAAGTTCCAAGAGGCTCCCGCCCCACGGGAGTCTGCGGCTGCTTAAGAGCTGTGTCCGGTACTCAAGGGGTGTGCTGGCATGCTAGTGCGCTGGCGCTTCCAGGTGCGAGGGCTGCTGGGGACTGTAGTCTCCCCCCAGGCTTTGCAAAGTGCTCCGGGCAGTTTTAGGGCAGTGGCCCCAGTCAGGAGTGGTAAAGTGCTGCGTGCAGAAGTTCCAAGAGGCTCCCGCCCCGCGGGACCCCACGGCCACTTAAGAGCTGTGTCCGGTACTCAAGGGGTGTGCTGGCATGCTAGTGCGCTGGCGCTTCCAGGCGCGCGGGCTGCTGGGGACTGTAGTCTCTCCCCAGGCTTCGTAAAGTGTTCCGAGCAGTTTTAGGGCGGTGACAGTGGCCCCAGTCAGAAGTGGTAAAGTGAGGCGTGCAGAAGTTCCAAGAGTCTCACCAATGGGTAAAGCATCTGACCTTAGTAGAAATATAAATTGTCTGATATTACGTTCTAAAGTCAAACATAAATAAGGTTACATCCTACGTAAAATCGTGTAATTAGCAAACATGTAAACTATTATTGGCAGTGAGAACAATCTGCTTTAATACTCGTTAGGGGAATCACTCTTTTTAAAGTCAGGGCCTGATTTAGGTGTAGGACATAATAGGATTTATATTTTGGCTGACGAGATTTCCGTCACTATTGTGATGGAGTAACCAGTCTACCGAGGTATGAATCAGGCCCGTAATATGTAGTGGCTGTTACACCATCTTACTTAATAATGTACATTTTAAATTATGAGAAAAAAACATTGTGTGAATTTCCTTCTCAAAATAATTCGTATTAACTGTTGTGGATAAACCCACCTCTTGAACTCACCTGAATAAAATAGAATGGTCAGCATTATCAATAGGTGTTGCCCTTCTAATTATGTAGAAATCCAACGGGTGAGAAGCGTCTCACCAATTTTGGCAACTATTGGTAAAAGTGCAATAATACCAGTAGTAAAGAAGGACATTTGGATAGAAGTCATCACAGGGCTGCAATAGATTTCATGTGCCAACCAGACAGAGGACACCAGGAGAACCGAGATAAGTTAACTATATGCCCTCTTTACATCCATTCTTTCTGTTTTCAAGCAGATAATAATGGATGAGTCCACTTGTTCTATAGTTCCTAAGTTGTTTTTCACTGTTCCTTTAATTTCTCAAAAATGAAGTACAGGGTAATTTCTTTCTATCTCACTGTGAATAGGCCAAAGGCTGGCTCTCGCTCTGAAGCAAACGACAATAAGGAAACAACAGTTACATTCCTAGGTAAACTGGACAAGCCCGGGAGGTTTTGGTGTGTGGTAACACATTCTCATGGTAATTGTGGTAGGCTACCTGTTTTTGCAGAAAAAAATTAAAGGTTACATTTTTTGGGGGGGGGGGGGGGGGAATAATCTATCATTTAACAAGCAAAATAAATCTAACAGTATCTTCTCTAAAGGTATGCAGTGTTGAAACGGTATGCAATTTTAAAGTCAATGACACAAATAATTGGCAGATCCATTTGTTATTGTAAAAAGTAAAAGTAAATTACGTTTAAAGGAATGATGCAATTGACTCAGAAATAATAATGTTTCTTTAATAGTTTACCAATCTTTTGGTTTATTCCCCACAGGCGCCATCACTGTCCTCATAATCCGACCAAGATCTTTGAGAAAAATGGACAGTCATGCCGCTTAAGTGAATATGTGGAAAAGTATCCCTTATATGGAAACATCCAGCCTACACAGAGCCTCAAACCAAAGCAGGAATACCAAAGGAACCAAGGGAAAATGGAAGGAATAACAACATTTAAGTAAATACGGCATGTTCAGTGGAATAAAAGCTACAGAGTATGCGTTTGTTCTGTGTGAATGAATGTTAATTTGTATATACATAAGTCTTTGGTCATCCGTCCTTTCTCTGAGAGAGTCCACTGCGTAAAGGGTACTGGACTTTGGACGTTGCCTTGACTCGTCTACCGGTTTGTGTCCCCGTCACCCTTCCCCTCCTTTTCCCATGCTGTGTCTCTCACCCTCCCCTCCTCTTTCCCGCCTTCATTATCTGTCTACTTCCCCCACTCCAACCCCCCTCTCACCTTGCCTGCTGTTCCCCTTTCGTATTTGTGCTTATTGTTTATCCCTACCTCACAAGTAACTATGTTGCCATGCTCTAAGAACGGTGTAACCTTTGTAACGATGTAACCTGTTACTATGATCTGATGCTCATGTAAAGCGCTCTGATACCTCCGGGTCTAGCTAGCGCTATATAAAACCTTTAAAATAAAATAAATAAATAAATAAAATAAATATACCTCAGATACCACCTCTGATGTCTTATAACAAGAGAAACGGGAATGTTTTCCTAACTTGCCTCCAAATGTGTAATGATGAGACAAAACTAGTGTCACACAGGCTATGGGTGAGTGGTGCTGCACTCCCGAGGCACTATAGACATGTGAGTGAGAGAAGGGCAGTCAATAAAAATGAAACATGATTTACTTAATTTAAAAAAAAACGTGTGTTTGTTGTATGTTTTAAAAGTGTATGGACTCCACCAACACCATAATATAATATGCAGAGGAATGAATGAGTAGGACATCTATGGCAGGTCTAACTCTTAAAGACATTTTACAGGATGTCGGTGTGTGAACTATTTAGCTAGTCCAATGAAGAAGGTTTGCGTTATTAGAGAAAATAAATAAATGTATTCTCTGGCTCTCTTACATCCCCGTAGATGTGGCAATGTTTCCTTAAAACATGAAACATATGTCCCTCTATGTACGTAGCGCCGACACTGATTTGGGGGTGCATCTATAATGAACCCCCATTCAAAAACCCAGTCATTAGTTGAACCGACGGACTCATTTACAGTCTGGCATGCTGCCAGGGTGGCCATGCTGCCAGGGTGGCAATGATAGTGAGGGTTACCTCAGTAGCCACATTTAGAGCTATCAGGCATGAATGACAGTAGTAAATAAACAGTTGTATATTTCCAACTACACCAAGGTGAAACTCACTACTTTTTGCTATTTATCATTTAGGAGTGTCGTCACTCCCTCAAATGAGGAAATGGAACCACCTAAGATTGTATTTACTAGAAGTAACTTTACAACTGTAATGTACGTTCTACCTGACTGGAAAGAAACAGAGAACTTTAATAAAGCTTATTATTTTTAAAACAAAAAAAATAAAATATTTCACTATTATATACATCCAAATTAATTTAAGATAATTATTCTTATCTTAGAAGTAATACAAAAATTGCAACTCCTCAAATTAAGTGTGTATTAAATAGAAAAATAATGTAAATATATTACATTATAAATAATAATTTCGGCCAACAATTTAAAAAAAGTGCTCATCCTTACTAACATTTTTATTTAATATTTAGTAAACTTAGTTAAACATTGTATACTTGATTTAAGAACGTTTTACATTTCAAAACGAAGTTTGAAAGGTTATTGCACTTATTTCCATACATTTTATTAAATTAAAGAATACAATTATATATATTTATTTATTATTTTATTTTTGACATTTATAGAGAGCGAACAATTACCCGCAGGCGTCTCGGCGCTAAACAATACGCATGACTTCAGATCAGTATTAGCAAAAGCTCCTAAGGATTTAATGAAGGTTATTGGTCAAATAGCCATGTCTTAAAGATGTTTGCGGAAATGGAGAAGTGAGGGGCTCATCCTAATGTTTTGAGGCAGAGTGTTCCACAATTTGGGTGCAGCCACCAAAAAGCGGCGGTCACCCCAGGAAACTGTTTTGGATCGTGGGATCACTAACTGGTTTAGGGTGGTGGAACGAAGCTGTCTGCAAGGTGTATAGGGTTTCAGTTGGTCCTTCAGAAAGTGAGGTCCTTGATTGTTGAGTGCCTAATAAACTATACTTAGTGATTTAAACTTAATTCTGTTCCGGATCGTCAGCCAGTGGTATTCCTTAATGGTTTCGGATATGGCCTCGAATTTGGGCGTTCCGGAAAGCAGACGTGCTGCGGCGTTCTGTATTGCCTGTAACTTCATCGTGACCCTAACCTCGGCATTAAGGAATAGGCCGTTGCCTGTTCCTTATAATGTTTAATCACACACATGTAAATATAATTTTAAATGATAAACTAATTACATTAATGTAACTTTAGTTCCTATAGAGTGTTAGTTTAATTCCTGCCTCTATGGCTTTCTATGAGACATGTTGCAGTACCAGTGGTTTACCCCAGGGTTGAGCTGAAGTACATTTACACCTATTTTGGCACCTTTAGGGTTGCAGGAACTTCAGAAGTGTATTCTGTGATTTGCAATTGTCTTATTGTTTTACAGCTCTGTGTTTTGTATTAGCATGTCTCTCCCAAACCCCTCCCTATATTTCTGTAAAACTATCAAATGTATTATTAAGTATCCCCCATTTTGCTGGCCCTTCCTTAATCCCTCACAAACTGACTAAAAAATTGTGTACATATGTGTTCGGATATCTCGGCACATGTGTAGGAGTTCTCAGCACAAAAAATATAGGAAAGGTAGAGATCTTCGTCTGTAGTTCTGTGAATTGCATTTTGTAGTACTCTTTTGTGTACTACAAAATGGAGTTGGTGAATCTAGCTTGCCTACTTCCATGACGTATATTTCCCCCCTGGAACTTCTCCTACTTTTATTGTGGGCAGTGTTTTGGTGGGCGGGGGGACAAAGTAAAAGTTGTGCAATACCAAGGTGTCAGTGGCGGCTCCTTGAGGGAGTGCGGCAGGGTGGTGAGGCAGGGCGGGGAGGGGCAGGGTGGGGGTAGTAAACTCAGGCATACGGCCAAACAGAGTTCAGTAAATAAATAAACAAACAAACACATAAATAAATAAATGCATAAATAGATAGATAAAACTAATTACATTGCGCGTGCTGCAATGCCATTGGCGTGCAGTGCGCACAACGTAATACGTTTTATTTATTTATTTACTTAACTCGTTTGGCCGTATGCCGGAGTTTAATACCCCCCGCCCTGACCCTCCCCCGCCCCACTACCTCGCAGCACTCCCTCGAGGAGGCGCCACTGCATGGTGTCATTGTGAACTTTGCATACGTGTTGAATATGAGGGGGTTTCATTTGCAAGACATTAATATTACCCACACACAGGGAAATTTCTCCTTCCACCGAGGCTACATTAAAGCATTATCTGTTGGAGGCTACCATTGTTTCATTGATGGTCTAAGACACTCCTGTAATTTGGCATGTCCTCTATTCAGTAAGTGGGCGAATGAGAAATGTGACATTTTGGTAGATGTACCCCAACCTTCCACCTCCTTCCACAAATGTATGTTAACTCGCTTTTCGAGCTCTAGACAACAGCCTCTTTTCCTCAAAATTTGATTTGAGCTCTTAAGAATTACTGCTTCCAAACAGAGTGGCATATGGAGCTCGTGACTAGTGAGCACATGCCGACTCCATCTTCCAGTCTGCCTCTTGAATGTTAGGAGTAAATTAACACAAATAATCTAAGTTCACATATCAGAGGTAATGGAAATTTGCCTAGCCCCTGGTGCTGGTAAGTTTAAATTCTATTAAGGACTCGGAGGCGAGGATTATTCCTTTCTTCCTTCACTCTTTATTTTTTTACAGCAGCAAGAAACAACCACAAAAAACTACATTTCCCATGAACAGTTGGGAAAAAAAGACAGTCTCAGCATAGTCTTTCGTTAGTCTCCGCACTCCTGCTGGCCCCATCATGCCCCACTGCAGCTTCCTCTTCCTCTTTCTTCGCGCGAAGCATCTGATCCAGTATTCTCATGCATCCGGTTTGGCACCGTCATTCCCTGCAAAAACCGCAGTGTCAGAAACAGAACTACAGCCAGCACTAGAATATCGCATAGAGACAACAGTGCAAAACATCTACAGCCGAAACCAAGCATAAGAAATGCATGAAAGAGTTACTTACATCCAGTACGGGGAGGGTCCACTTCTTGGAAGTCATTGGGAGGGATAATCCTCGCCTCCGAGTCCTTAATAGAATTGAAACTTACCAGCACCAGGGGTTAGGCAAATTTTCATTCTATAGCAGGACCGGAGGCTTCGGTTTATGTCAGTTCAAAGCTTGTCGACAACTAACCATGCCACATCCAGAACTGGTTTGAAATAAAATCGCTTAAAAGTGGAATCTGAGGACCAATCGGTCGCTCACATCAGATCCTCCAAATCGAGCCCCAAGGTCACATGCTTTAGAGGCCATCGACCCTCTCGTTGAATGAGCACCAAATTGCTTAGTATCAATCCCCACCTCCTGCATCACACAACGCACCCACCGAGCGATAGTTGGGGATGAAACAGCCTTGTACGGTTTACGTAGGGCAATGAGAAGTTGTCTTTCGCCCGGAAGGCGGGTATCATCAGTCATATCCTCATACGCACGGAGGCACTGTACCACACACAGTTTAAGGGAATCTGGAAAAGCCGGGTGTGAGATAACCCTCGTGTTGGACTTAGTCCGTCTACTCACCGTGAAGGACACCCCCTCTGGGGGGAAAACTCTGGCCGTGATGTCTAATTCTCATACATCTGAGACTCACCTGCAAGAAACAAGGCACAACAGCATTGCTAATTTAGCCGTGAGTTCTTTTCGAGATAGAAATCTATTCGGCTGCCAAGACAGAAACAAGTTCAGAACCCTGTTCATATCCCAAAGGACAGAGTAGCGTGGTTCCGGAGGCAACGAGAGGTGGATCCCCCGCAGAAGCCTACACACCAAAGGGTGCTCCCCAACCGGGGAACCCTGCACCAGCGCATGACCAGACGATATTGCGGTTCGAAAGGTGTTGATTGACCGATAGGCTAGGCCATCCTCTGCCAAGCCGGCTAGAATATTGAGCACATGGACTACATCCATCGCACACACCAACGGCACCATCTATGCCAGGCTGACCGATACCTCTTGGTCGTGCCCTCAGCCCATGCCCTGGAGAGCAGGTCCTCAGCCTTTCCCGAAAGGACTGGGAGCGTCCAGCGACGCCGGAGATCCTCCATGCCATCAGACGCAGCGAACCCTCTTGGGCTAACCGGTGGGGAACCTTGTCCGGATTGAGCAGAATGTAAGGATAATGGGGGAGTAGGATTGGAAAATCCCAAGAAAGTTCCAGTAGAACCGGAAACCAAACTTGAGATCTCCACCATGGCGTGATCAGCACCACCTCCATCAACTGGCGGCGCAGCAGCGTCGACACCCGCATTATCATTGAATAAGGAGTAAATGCATACCCGTGATCGCCCGACCAATCCTGCAGGAACGCATACGTCGCCTCCGTGAACGGATCGGGCGCCAACTGGAGAAACTCGGGAGCTGATGGTCTAGGCGCGACGCAAACAGATCCACCGTGAAGGGGCCCCACTTCTCCGCCAACAAGGAGAACACCTGAGGATCCAGCTTCCACACGCTGGCATCAAGGAGGTGCCGGGAGGGTCAATCGGCCACCTCGTTCTGCTGACCCGGCAAATATTCTGCAGTGACCGACACCTGATGATCCAGGCAAAAGTGCCAGAAATCCTGTGCGAGATCCGCTAGCATCTTGGATCTGGTACCCCCCAGATGGTTGATGTACCTGACCGCCGAAACGATGTCCATCCGGAGGAGGACACACGACTGCACTCTGTCCTTCTTCCAGCACTGGACCGCAAAGGACCCTGCTAGCAACTCCAAGCAGTTGATGTGTAACGACTGCTTGAGTGTGGACCAGGCGCCACCTGTGGAAAAATCCCCGCACCTGGCCCCCCAGCCGGCACAACTGGCGTCCGATTGGATAATGTCGTCCGGTGCTGATCCAAATATTGCATGGCCATTCCAAGCCTCCATGTGCGTCAGCCACCACTGCATTTCGTCCCTCACCTCCTCCGACAACGGAATCAGTTGAGAGTATGTCAGGCCCTTCCTGAGATGGTAAGGTTTCAGACGCTGCATGGCCCGATAATGAAGAGGTCCCGGGAAGATAGCCTGAATGGACGAGGATAGAAGACCTATCAACCGGGCCAATTGGCGGAGAGATATCTGCTGTTTCGGCAGAGTTTGCCGTAGCTCTTGCCTGATCTTCGCCATTTTCCTGGTTGGAAGACTTAGTGTCGAAGCCACCGAGTCTATGTTGAACCCCAAAAAGGTGGCACACGGGACGGGAACTAAAAGGGACTTCTTCTCGTTGATGACAAAACCCAGTCCCTGAAGGAGATCGACCGCCACCTGTAGCTGGGATGAAATCCGCTCTGGACACTGGTCCATGAACAACATGTCATCCAGGTAAACGATCATTCGCATGCCCTGAGCACGCAAAGCCTCCACCGCCAGGCAAAGTATCTTTGTGAAGCACCACGGCTCCGAGTAGAGCCCGAAAGGAAGCGTGGTGAACTCGTAAACTCGACCATCCCACCTGAACTGGAGGAAACGCCAATGAGGGAGAAAAACCGGTACTGTGAGATAAACGTCTTTTAAGTCGAGCCTGACCATCCAATCGGATGGGCGCAACACGTCCCTCAGGAGGTGGATCCCCTCCATCTTGAATTAACGGTACACCAGCCACTTGTTGAATTCCTTCAAGTTGATGACTGGGCACCGGCCTCCGTCGACCTTGTCGACTAAAAAGAGATTGCTGAGGAAACCCTCTGGATGCTCGCAAGCGCAACAAATCGCCCCTTTTTGGAGGAGGGCAGAAACCTCTTCGCGCACCAACTCTGCATCGCGCTGCGAGAAAACAATGGGGCGGGGGCGATGTAGCTGACACGGACGGTCATGGAACTCCGGCTGGAAACCCTGAACCGTCAGCAGCACTCAAGCTCCACTTGTAAGGGAAACCCATGCCGGATAAAATAGCGCCAAGCTCCCCCCTACCCGCAAACTCACTGAGGGCAGCACACTCACCTCTCCCAGCACCTTGTTGCTGGCCTCTCTGGCCTCCATGGCCACGGAACCGTTGTCCCCTCTTGGGATAGAAGTTGTTAAAGAGGGCGTTGTCCTGAAACTGACCGTGGCCAGAGCCTTGCCCCCGTTCGGAGCTGTTGCCACGGCCAAACAAGCGGCCCCTGCCACGTCCGGCCCTCTCAAAAACACGAGGGGCAAAAACTTTTTTGATGTTAGATTGTGCCCTATCTAAGGAAGTGAAAGTGGCCACGAATGTGCCTAATTCCTTAATGAATGGGTCCCTAAACAGGCCCCCCTGTGCCACAGAACCAGCCTCTGAAGAGGCGAGGTCACCTAGTGTAGGATCGATCTTAATGAGGAGTGACCTCCTCCTCTCCGTTGAGAGGGCACAGTTCGCATTGCCAAGAAAAACTATGGCCCGCTGGGCCCAGTTGGGCAGGACCTCCGGGGTAATAAGATCCCCCCAGACCTTGGCCTCCTCGGCCATGTCCAGAATTTTTGTCATAGGCCCCACTGCGTCCAACAGCTTGTCCTGGCATGTACGCCAGGACCTATCTATACCCTTCCGAGGGTCCTCACAAATTTCGCCAGAAACGTGGCCATCTGCGGGTCGATGTCTGGGGTCATGGCCACCTTACCCTCCAAGGAGGGACGAGGACACTCTGCTCGCAGGCTACCTTCTCCCTGGGCACCCAGTCCGAAGACCGAGGGTGGACAATATCGCCGGGTCCAGCATGTCCGAAGGACCTGCCGAGGATGAAGCCTGGGACGGCAGCCACGATCGAGAGGAGCAAGCCTCTTCATCCGTGTCTGGGAAATCCTCATCGTCCTGTGGCTCTGGTGACACAGTCCGAGGGGTCGGTGGGGGAACCTCCGCCGGGGGTACGGGGGCGGGCGGGAGTCCCTCATGCACCAAAAATGCGCTCTTAACCCTCGCAAAAGCCGCAGTGCTCACCCCCTCAGTGCAAGGCTTCTTCGTGGGAGGGGGGGAAGGGGAAGGCGCGGGGCCCGGGGCCGGGGCCGGCACGGGAATAAGGGCCGCCAACTTGGTGTACGCCTCATCCAACCTAGCCGTAAGGCGCTGTTCTAAGGGAACCATAGCCTGATCCACTGCCCTATAGATCGATGGTAGAAGTCGTCATCCCTAGCAGCGTAATTCAGAGGGTCCTCCTCTGCATACTGGTCCTGCTCACCCTGCATCTTGAGGTAAATTAGGCTCTGCAGGAGTTAGAGCTGCGGCACAAGCGACTACCTATGGACCCTCACGGGCACCAAATTTAAGCTGGGAGGGAGCCCAGGCGGTTATGGGGGCACACAGGCACACAATTCAAGGGGCTAGCTCTGGGGACGCTGCAGCCCATTCAGTCACTGGGCACCACTTGGCACACAAGTGTCCCACAGCACTAGACCAGTGCTGATTATGACCCCGCAGGGTGTTCGAGAAGCCAACTACAGACCCACCAGGGCGTTCAATAAGCAAGAAACACAGAAAAATTGCGACCCCACAGGATGTCAGGCCGGGTGGCAGGGGGCAAGCCGAGCTGTCTGTGCCAACCCGCGCAAAACCGCTTTTAAAAAGCGCTCCACACTCGCGCCAGGCACAGAGAGGAGTGGGCGCCCCCTAGCGGTGGGAGGACTCCACCGCACCTCACTGGGGTCGAAAATCGCGCGAGGAGCGCAAAACATGTCCCGCGATTGCCAGGGGGAATCTGAAAACACAAAGCAGACAGCGCTCCAAAAATAACCACAAACACTGTCACCACAAGCCCCAAAACCCAGGAGAAACAGAAAAAGCCACTTAACTTGCTGCTGAGCAGCGAAGAAAGAGGAAGAGGAAGCTGCAGTGGGGCATGATGGGAGCCAGCAGGAGTGCGGAGACTAACGAAGGACTATGCAGAGACTGTCTTTTTTCCCAACTGTTCATGGGAAATGTAGTTGTTTGTGGTTGTTTCTTGCTGCTGTAAAAAATAAAGAGCGAAGGAAGAAGGGCATAATCCGAAGCCTCCGGTCCTGCCATAGAATCAGGTTTTTGCCTAGATTTGGTGCAATTACATTAGGTTGTGATCATTTCAGAGGCTGGATTGTTCATTGACACTTGAGCACTGTTTGTACAGCGTGGTGGTAAAATTAGCACAATTTCCTGTGAGTAATAAAAGTTCATTTACTTTAATATTACCTTCAGCACTGTATGCAGTAAAGTCATATAGCAAATGTAATGTACTGATATACCAACTTTCATTGTGAAACTTTGCATATTTTCACCCTATTTTAGGTCAGATTACATGCCATATGATACAGTAAATCGTCCTGTTCGTGTGCATGAAGTCTACCAACCAAAACCTGGTCATATTGATCTTGGAACTACCTACAAGCAAGATTATAATCCTTATGAAGTATCGCCAATGGTCCCAGTAAGGCCTGTGGAAAGAAGGCAAACTCATGGAGGAAAAGTAGACACAACACCTACATATAAAGGTAACGTGAACCACGTTTACAATCACAAGAAACATTCAGAAATAGGAAATCTAGATCTCCAGATTTTAAAAGGTTCCCAAAGTGAACTTTCTTTTTGAAGTACTTTACAGAAAGGATTCAGCTGGTTTAAAAATAGTTAACATATAGACTAAATAAAATGGGCATGCAATAGACCAATATGTGATCTCAATAACTGTAGGTTACAATTTGACCATACTCTTCACACCCAGTGCAGATCATTTAAAATATCACAATCTAATATTGTTATGTATTTCTAAGGTAATCTGTAGTATGGTTTAGGGCCTCCTTTTGCGTGCATGTTATGTTAGCATGGCTTATTAGAAGTTTAAACGCCATTTTACCTTTTGCTGCTTTTGCACACGACACTGCATTGCTGTTTTTGCAAGTTAGCCTTCACGAAGGTCTATACATGAGAAAAGGTTTGGTTTTTGACATCTCTAGACATACATCGTGCCCCTAGTCTGTACAGTGAGTGCTGAGCCGTCAAGGTTATCATAACATGTTAGCCTGTTTATCGGCATGTCCGTGTAACACACTCTAGACACAACATTTTGGCAGCTGCGAGCCAAGCAAGATTCTGGCACATTTATCATAGCACACTTGCCATATTTTCAGACACTTGGAATATTCCAGGGATGCAGAGAGCCTTGCTGATCCAGATGTAATTTACACCTACTGAGCGGAAAGGTAATGGGGTCCCCCGAAACAAGCCCAAGAGACCTTCTTTAGTTTATAATACATAGTTCCTATATAGGGAGGGTGTTGAAACTAGGTGCTTTATCACCTGTTTGCATTATCATTGTAATATGATTTCTCCTTTTGTATGTTATGGAATTGTAACCATGCTGACCATATTATTCTTAATCATATGTTAGATCACGTCATTAAAATAAATATTTTAACCTTACCGTGCCTCTTTTTTACTCCTGTTGTGGACTGGTATGAGAGTATAACAAAAGAGTGTTCTCACTTCCCACCATTCCTGAGATGGTCCTAAGTCGCATGTTCTAGGTTGTCTAATCATTGGTTACTTTGCTATAGGACGAAGAGCTAATGTGACACTGATTGCTAGCTGGTTGGGAGTTTCTGGTACACCACAATTCACTAATGTCCTAGGTCTCTGTGCACATTTCTGTGTATGAGCAGAAATCCTTGCAACAACTCTATAGTCCTATATCAGCAGAAATGTTTCCTTTACCGGATGGAAAATAGGCAACAATTGTGTGACTCCTGTCCATATTCAGACACCCTTAAATAAGAAGTATTGAAACCATGATGCATCCAGACAGATTAGTGGGAACATCCCTCTTCACCTATAAAATGTGGAAATGATGTTAACCACTCAAAGGCTGGTGATAATAAGTACATTATTAGAAAGCACACCGGTGAAAGATTTATCTCAGGCAGCCGCTGCAGGTAAGAGCGGTGGGGCGGTAGGTCAGGTGAAGGCAGAGGGGGGATTTCGAGAGACGAACAAGAGGGAAAATTAATGATTTATTTAATTTTCCCTCGTGGTCAACTCTCGAAATCCCCCCCACCTTGCCCTACCGCCCGACGGCTCTTACCTGCAGCGGCCGCGGCTGTTGTCAGGATGAGAGGTTCCACTCTGTCAATTGCTTCTTGTGTGACAAATGATGCCTCAAAATAAATGAAAATATAAAAGTTGCTTCCACATTTTAAATGGAACAAAGGAACCAGATTCAAAGAGCTATTGGTTGAGCAAGACACTGCTTCTTCTGTTTAAAGCTGGTAGTGATCCTGAACTGTACCTGAACCTTGAGATGCTGTACATCTCTAGCCTCAGTTCTTTAGTATACATATGATTTTTTTGTAACCCAGTTTTAATGTGTATCATACGTTATCACAATTGAAATAATGTGAAAAGTTATGCGTAAGCACGAAAACATAATTTTGGACCACGCTGCATTTGAGCTGCATCCTTACTGCCAGTACTTCAGATTCCCCTTCTTGTCTATAAGGAATTATAATGCTGAACAGGCCCTTTAAGAATACTCACATAAATGAATACCTAAGCAAAGGATTCTCCATATGACTTATACCATTTTGGTTACAAAGACTTAGGGACATACAGCCTGATTCATGAAGCGAAATAGCGCCCGCAATGGCTGCGAAAAAGCAATTGCGGGTGCAAAACACGGAAACCGCATTCAAGTACCAAATAGCGAATTCGCAAAAAAATAATAGCGATTTAAATAGCGATTACGCTATAATAGTCGCAGACTCTGGGTAGTCGAGCATTAGCGATACGGAAATAGCGACCAACCACGGAATCTGCGAAATGAATAGCGAAACGCAATATTGTCTCAATCGGCATTCATGAAATAAATACATTAGCGAAAAAGCGCTAATTCGCACGTTTGCGCGGCGCAATTTAAGGACAACTCAAAGCAGGTGGTAACCATAAAAGCCATGATTAAGTAAAATTTGAAAAACTGTTGGCCAATCACCAACAGGTCCAGGCCTGACCAATCACACATAAGGACATTCAGCAGCAGCATTAGGCGTTCCACAATGCCTGGGATGTACATGGTGGTGAGGCGGCGAAGGCTACAGCGAGCAGCACGGAGGAGACGCATGAGGCAGGCAAGGATTTACCGGCAGCGGGTCACCTTGCTGGGCCAAACCAGAGAACAGATTTATGCTAAATACAGGCTGAATGGGGAAATGATCACCTGGCTGATACAAGAACTCGACCCCATCATGCAGCACCCAACAAGGCGAAACAATTCTGTGCCTACACATGTGCAGGTATTGTGCAGCCTGCACCTCCTGGCCTCCGGCAGTTTCCAGGGCATAGTAGCCGCTGCTGGGGGGATATCCCAGCCCACCATGTCACGCTGCCTCCACACTTTTGTTGACGCCATGCTCAGCCAGCTCCACCGGCACATCACATTTCCCACGAGCCAACAGGAATTGGACCTGACAAAACTACAATTTTATAATGTCGCCCATTTTCCCCATGTCCTCGGCTGCATAGACTGTACCCACGTCGCCATCTGCCCACCAGCTGCCACGGAGTATATGTACCGCAACAGGAAGTCCTACCACTCCCTCAACATACAGATGGTCTGCAATGCCAAGACCATCATCACTGACATTGTGGCCCAGTACCCAGGGAGTACCCATGACTCCTTTATCTTCAGGCACAGCGGACTCCACACACGACTGATCAGGGGAGAGTTTGGGGAAGGACAACTACTTGGTAAGTACACTTTGTCGACAATGTCACATTGCTATGAAGTAACTGCGCTGCACAGGCAATCAACATCTGCTCCTCTCATTCAGGTGACAGTGGCTACGCCCTACGGGAATACCTCCTGACCCCTTACCTCAACCCTGCCACACCTCAGCAACGGCGCTACAATGTTGCGCACATCCGGACAAGGAACTGTATAGAAAGGACATTTGGCCTGCTCAAGAGCAGGTTCCGTATACTGCACAAGACAGGTGGGGCCATGTATTACAGTCCTGCAGCGTGCTGCCGCATTGTGGCTGTCTGTGCAATGCTTCATAACATTGCAACCAAGCGCCGGATACCTGTTGACATCTCAGGCAGTGAATCTGAGGGGGACGACCGGCCACCAGCACATGCGCACCATGCACGCGGGGAGAACCCAGCTGAAGGCCACAGACGTCGCAACCACATCACAGCTAACAATTTCTAGCCCACCCCCCTCCCCCACCCCACATATCACAATTGCATGCAAAATGTAATGATTACACAAGGCTAATGTGTGCAGTAAAATAAATGTATTTGTTTCATTCACAAGAAAAAGGTTATGGTTTCAACTATTTACAAATTACAGTATTCCTGCATACTGCATGTGAAGGTTCATGGCAGGCTTAGCGTCAGCCTGCACCAGTGTCCCTCACACAGTGTCATTGGCGCCTCCGGCGCGTAATGCCCAGGCGCCGTTGAGGCTCATCCTCATCCTGGGCAGCTGTACCAGGCGTAGCCCTGGTGCTGCGCCTAGGTGGCGGGACCTGCGTGGCAGAGTGGCTGCTCACGCTGGAGGCACCCTCACTAGCATCGTCTCCCCCTACAATGGCCGGTAGCACAGGTGTATGAAGTGCCGTCACGGCGGTGGTCAGGTGCTCCAGCACCCTAGTGATGTCCTCGCAGCACTGGACCAGTTGGTGCTGCTGGGTGAGGGAGCGCCGCGACAGCTGGGTGGTGGCATTTGCTGCCACATAATTTGACCTACTATAGGCCGACAGCCGGCTCATCAGCTGGTGGTGGCGCCTGCTTGCAACACTGCGGTGTTTGAAGAGCGCAGCAGTGTTCTCCTCCATGGCCGTCGTCATGCGGTCCATGGCCGCCGTCATGCGGTCCATCCGCTCTCCAACTCCCGCCACATTGCGGCCAATTTTATGCAGCTGGAGCTGGATGGCTCCTTGCTGCTGCGACTGGCCCTGGTGGATTCGGAGCATGCGCCGCTCCACGCTCATGCAGGCATGGAGATGCCCATTGCCCCTCCTGCTGTTCGGCCGCTGTGTTGCGGATGTGGCTGGCCCAGATCTGGTTGCACGAGCTGCAGGTGGTGTAGCAGCTGGTGTTGCTGGTGCGGCAGGAACTGTAGGCACATTGGTGGGGTGCCTGGCTCTGGCAGCCGGTTGGCCGGCAGATGTAGGAGCACGTACGGTGGGGGGCCTGGCCTTGGCAGCCGGTTGGCCGGAAGATGTAGGAGCAGGTACGGTGGGGGGCCTGGCTGCTGGTGTTGGTGCAGCGGCAGATGCAGGAGCAGGTACGGTGGGGGGCCTGGCTGCTGGTGTTGGTGCAGCGGCAGGGGCTGGTGGCTGGGTTTCGGGTACTGATTCCTCCTCCTGGGCCTCCTCATCAATCTGCAGCCTCTCGCTGTCACTGCTATCATCGCCACCTGTGAGGGTAAGTGGATACTCATTAGGTGCATGTGACTGTCAGACGTGCAGATGTTACATGCATGCTGGGTGTCATTCCCTGGATGGCTGTGGATTTGCGCACTTTGGAACCTTTCTGGCCGCATTGTGGTACTACTACATTGTGGACATACTACATCTCCCACAATGCTTCAGGGCATTTCCTGATGCACAACATAGGCATGACTAAGGGCCAATGAGTGAGCCTATTTGGTCAGGGACGGTCATAGGGGACAGGGTCGCAGTCGCATGCCACTTACCTTGGGTGTCTTGGGTGGGGCGGGAGGAGTCCAGAGGGGTCACGCCAACACACGCCTCCCTCTCCAAGGTGTTCTCAACCTGGTCCTCCAGGGGTGTGTTGGGTGGGACAGTCGGTCCGCCACCTCCAGTGCCCGATGCCTCACCAAGGCGCTCCGCCACCCTCTCCTTGGCACGCCCTCGGAGGTCGTACCAGCGCTTCTTCAGCTCCTCCAACGACCTGTCCGCCACGCCCACCGAGTTTACGCTGGAGGCTATCCCCAGCCAGATCCTCCGCTTGTCCTGCTCTGGGACCTTTCTGGAGTTGGTACCAAACAGCCTGTCGTGGTTGGCCACCACCCCTTCAATCAGGTTCTCCAGCTCCTGCTCGGAGAACTTGAGCTTGCGCTTTCGTCCAGCGCTGTTGCTGGGGCCAGGGACAGGTTCCTCGGACATGGCGGTCGCTATTTCTGCCGTTTCTGGAGTCGCTAACGGTGCTTTAGCGTCTGCTTTCCGTCGTGCACACTCGAAGGATAGCGTCACTGTGGTGTTTGGGGGTGGGAACTGGCTGCTTCCTGGTTGTGATGTCATCACGGTGCTCGGAATGCGTCTTCCCGTTTTCCCGATCGCACGGGATTGCGACTCGCATTCCCGATCGCACGGGATTGCGAGTCGCAATCCCGTGCGATCGGGATTGCGAGTCGCAATCCCGATCGCAGGTAGCCGGGAATAGCGATTTTTCTGCGTTTTTTGTAGGTCGCTAACGCCTTTAGCGCCCGCGTGCGAGTCGCTATTTTTTCCCCGAAAAGTACATGAATGCCGTTTTGCGTTTCCTCAATAGCGAGTCGCTATTAATCGCTATTAGGGACACGCAAAACGGCCCGTACATGAATCAGGCTGATAGTCTCAAGGATCTATCACCGAGTTATCGGCACTTTATCGCAGCCAAAGTCATGATAAATTTATCGTCCCATTCACAAGCTGGTGCTAACAGTCCATATCACCAGTTTACCTGTGATAGCAGCTGCAAAAAACATTGCCAAAGATGACCCCGGCAACTCACGCTAATGATATGCAGAGTAGGCGTTCCTTTGCAAAAAGCTGCTACAACACCATGTCACAACATTCTCAACGACTAGCCAGATCTGGGATAAGATCACAAAACAGGAAATAAGGTGCGTTAGCAGCATGAATTTAACACCTGCTCTTACCTGGTGTAAAGTCGGACTACAACCTGTACTAGAAAGGGGAGCCCAGCCCAGAGCCACACCTGAAGGGCAACAGATGCCATAGAGTCACTGATCATGCAGCTCTGAGCCCCAACAGGTCCACAACACCCACCACCACCAACCCCAGGACCCCCCCAGACCTCCTCCTACCCCCGGACAACAACAGAGGCAGCGCAAACAAAGACAGCGGACCATCAGAAAATGCACCAATCTCACAGACCCAACACCAGAGAATGACACCTCAGACAAAGCTGCTGGCCTGCTGCACTTGTTGGCCTCTGGTACCTTACAACCAACAACCGCCAGAGTCAGAGGAGTCTCGCAGCCAGCCCTATCCAAGTTCCTCACACCTGTCCTGGATGCCATCATCAGCTTGGTCAAGATTCAAAAGTGAAGGTTATGCTGTTCCTCAGCAGCTTGGGACCACACTACCTGCACTTCCCCCACACTGCGCAGGAACAGCTGGAGACCAAGCAAGGCGTCTACGCCACAGCTGGCTTCCCGACAGTGTTGGGGCAATTGACTGCACACATGTCCTACTTGTGCCCCCTGACAACACTGTACACAATTACCGCAACAGAAAGCACATGCATTCTATCAATGTGCAGGCAACAGTGGACTATCGGGGAATCTGCACCAACGTCATCGCCAACTACCCAGGCAGAGTGCATGATTCCTACAGCTACCGATTTGATTTTGATTTGATTTGATTTGATTTATCCATTTGTAGAGCGCGCGATTGCCCGTGGGCGTCTTGGCGCTAGGTAAATCCTTACATCCCTTGAACGATGTCTAAAGTTATAAAGAGAAAGGCCATGTTTTTACTTCTTTTCTAAAGGATTCTAAAGATGGGCAGTTTTTTATGGCGAGAGGTAGCTGATTCCAGGTGCGTGCTGCGTGTACAAGGAAGCTTCTACCGCCCCAGTTTGCTCGTCTAAATCTGGGAACGGTAATTAGTTTCAATTGGCCGGATCTCAGAGGTCTCGTTGGTTCATATTGTTTCAGATGATGTCTCAAGAATTGCGATCCCTTTCCCTGAAATGCCTTGTAGGTCAGGCAGAGTGTTTTAAATTTCACCCTCTTTGCAATTGGGAGCCAATGCAAAGTCTTTAGTTTGTGGCTGATCGGCTCAAATTTGGGTATGCCTAGAACCAGTCTGGCTGCTGCATTTTGCAGACGTTGTAATTTGTCTATGATTTTTGTCCTCACTCCGGCATATAAACTGTTTCCGTAATCCAGTCTCGCCAAGGCCAATGCTGTTACTACTGTTTTACGTGAATCCTGTGGTAGATATGGAAGTAATTTTTTTTATCATTTTTAGGATATACCAGAGTGTTGATGACAACTTACTGGCTTGGGCTTCAAATGATAGACTCATGTCAAGAGTGAAGCCCAAATTCTTCACTTTTTCTGATGATCCTGGGCATCTACCTAAGTCCTTGGGCCACCAGGTGGGGGACCAGATGTTTGTGTCACCCCCTAGTATCATCACTTCACTCTTATCTCCGTTGAGCTTTAGGCAGTTTCTTTCCATCCATTGACTGACCTGTGTCATACAACGTTGGAATTTTTCCGCTGTTTCATTTACATCCTTGCTGATGGTCACTACAATTTGAGTGTCGTCAGCGTAGGATATTGGGGTAAATCCACAGTTTCTTATTATTTCAGCCAGAGGGGCCACGTAAAGGTTAAAAAGGGTAGGACTCAGCGAGGATCCCTGCGGGACCCCGCATGGTAGATTAAAAGATTTGGATTTTGCTCCCCCTACTTCTACTGAAAAAGTTCTGTTGGCTAGATAGGATTCAATGAGGGTGCCTGCCGAGTCATGTATTTCTGCTGTTTTGAGGCGATTTAGAAGAATCTCATGACTGACCGTATCGAAGGCCGCCGATAGGTCGAGTAGTATCAGTCCATCATCAATCAGCCCTACTGTTGCGGGGATTCTGCTCAGTCACAGAACTGTGCACAGAGACTCAGGACCTCAGTGAATTAGGGTGTACCAAAAACTCAGCTTAGTACCCAACATCCCCTACCAGACTAGCATCAGTGTCTCATTAGCTTTTCGTCCTATAGCAAAGTCACCAAAGATTAGACAACCCAGAACATGCAACTTAGGATAACTCAGGTTGAGGAAAAGTCAGCCCATATCGCACCTGATGCCCAGGCTGCTGGCGCAGGACGCCTCTTAGTTCCCATCTTGAACAATTACCAAATAAAGAGACGGGCGCTGGAAGCAGGAAGACAAGAATAGAGTTTTATTTCTCATGAGGAGAGCCTATCATTTCGGACACTCGCATAGTGTCTTCAGGAGGTGCTCTAAAAGTTTCTCTGAGGCTTCGCCTTTTATACACAGGTTTATGGCACACAGACATTCTTCACTACAATCAAGACATTGTGAAGTATGAAGATATTCCAACACGTGGCTACAGTAGGGGTCCTGATCCTCCATACAAATAGGAGGGGGCTGTCACGCAGCTGAGTGTTCTGCTGATTCCTTTGGAATGTGTGCGCCTGATCGAATCTCAGGGGGTGGGGCGGTCATGATCAATAGTAGCCCCCTTTGAAGAGGGGCGAGTGCATACAGTAGTGGGCAATGAACTGTATCCTCAGGCTGAGGGATGACCAGCGGTCCGTGCAGACAATCAGGCTCAGAGGAAGGGGTCATAAAAGGAGGGGTATTCATGGAAGAAAGGGAGGTGTTGGTCAGGCGCGGGGTGTGATTCCCAGAGACAGAGTCATGTGGAAGGGGAGGTCATGACTTGTGCATGTGAGAGCGGGGGCAGCCAGGGTGCATGGGGGATGCTTGCAGGGTCAGGGAAGGGGCTGATGGTCGATCGCAAACAGAGAGACCATGGTACCTAAAATGGCTGTTGCATATATATGTGCATGGGTCTATGCTGGCGGGATAACACAGTCAGTGTTTTGCAATATCCATTCTGCTTACGACAAGAGGTACAGCGAACACAAATGAACGCCGCTTATGTACACATACATTGCTAATTTCAACAGTCGCCGCTTTTTTACATAAGCAAGTTCAACTCTATATAGTCGATACGATAGGCAGAATGCAATACATGTTAATTTACACTGGTTGGGTTCTTCATACAAGTCTAGAGATCGGCATAATACTTATTCGGAGTCAATCAAGAAAAGAGGTTCCGAAACATTATAGAATCAAGTTCAGACTTTCTCTCCGGTGACATCAACATATAGTAAGAGTATTCTGATACCTTCGGGTCTTATCAGTGCTATAAGAAACTTTTGGAAAACTAGATACGTGGGTGACCGATGAAACATTTGAGGAAGCAATAAAAAATGGCTGAGGGAGGAGTTCAAGTTGATACAAGCAATTTGGTCAAGGGGGTGAGTAGAAAGTTCAGGAAGGGGGTTTTCGTCACAATGTCTTTTTAACGGAGTCCGTCTTCTTTTGTTGGCGCTGTTGAGCACCGGCGGTGGAGCTATAGGTCCAGCTCGGATTCATCCTTACACGTTGCAGGGTGCGATCAGTCCTCTGCTGTTAGATCACAGTCCTGTTTCTTAACTCATGTTCTTAGGGGTGCCTCATGCTGGGCACCTGCGTGTCTTTCTTTTTCTGTGGCAAAACCTCATTCCATAGTCAAAAGTTTATGCGAAAAGGGTGATGTTGTTGAATAATCAAGGGAAGAGAGGGCGGAGTGGGATCAGATCTTTGAGCACATCAAGGGACCAAAAGGAGCAAAGGATAACGAGCAGGCAGGCCCATCGGTCGGGCTCAAAAAGGACGGGGACTTCAGGCACGAGTGGGGCAGCAAATCGAGGGCTTCAAGGCAGCCCTTTATTCCTTAATCTGCCGAGTTTGAGAGTGGTGCCTCGTCCCGCGTCTCGTTGCTCGGTGGCTCCACCTTTGGTCGCGGTCACACGTGCTTCATGATCTGTGGCCAGGCTGTGCGTCACGTCCAGCTCCTCTCCTCCGGTGATCGTATCTTTGAATGGGTACAAAATAAGTTTTAGAAAAACTGGCAGGAGAAGACATTTATACATCTCAATTCCGTCCCCAATCCTATGTAGGTGGGGGATAAGTTCATCGGTCACAGTCAGAAGTCATCACTTATGGAGTATGTAGGAGGGCATTACCATTGAATTCATAAACCTGTTTGGCGTTCATTCGTGACGTAGGTGGAGAGAAATTGGACCTTTTATACACAGTGTATTATATCAAACTCAAAATCGAGTCCTTATGTAGAGACTCGCCCTTCCCTTTAACCCAAGTATCGACAATCTTACATTTCCCTTCGGGGTCGGCTAACTCTTGTAAGCAGGGGCGTTATCGTCATGAAGAAGGGGGAGGGGGCAGATGTAAAACATGCTTTTCTTGGGGAGTGGCCGTTAATCAAGGTCATCAATTTCGCTTTCGAGGGTAGATGACATGAAGCTGGGGTTAATCGGGGGAAACGGGGACGCTTTGGACAGGGAGCTGGGGTCGATCGGGAGAAGTGGGGTACTCTGGACATCCGCACTTAAGTGCAGAGGAGCGAAGTAATCTGTGCATTGGGAATTGCATTTTTAGCGAACCGAAAAACAGAGGGCCATTGACGTTATAGTCCCCCCATAAAAGGCCAGATTAGGGGACATCCGTCATCTTACCTGTCCTTTTCTTCATTACCAACTCGGGTTCTATCGTTTTGCAGAGAAGGAGAGGTAGTAATATGGCGAGTCACAATCGTTTTAGTTCATGTCAATTTTTCCAAACACCTTTGTGTTCGAGGAGACCCAATTAGGTGTTGTGCCGGGGGGCACAACGTTACCATACAAGGAAAGAGGGAACAGGGGGACTTTAGAGAGTGAGAGAGAGAGAGAGAAAGAGAGGGAGAGAGAGAGAGAGCGAGAGAGAGAGAGAGAGAGAGAGAGAGAGAGAGAGAGAGAGAGAGAGAGAGGGAGAGAGAGAGAGAGAGAGACCGCACTCTAAATGGTCCATTCGGTACACGTATGACATGGAGAGAGAAAGAGAGAGAGAGAGAGAGAGAGAGAGAGAGAGAGAGAGAGAGAGAGAGACGTGTACAATAATGGATCATTCAGTGCGCGCACAACACAGAACAACAGGGGTTAAGTAATACGGAGACACAGGCAGAGGGATGACGTAGATCCATGCATCACGTATACACAAACTCAGACGGGGAAGGCAGTACATGTATTATGTACAAAAATCCAAGACAAAACATAGAACAGTTATTGGCCAAAATTATCTTTTCCTGTATGCTGTGCATCCTTAGCATCCTAAGCTCTTTTTACCCTTTTTTTCTCTTTTATTCGTCGGCTGCCTTTTTACTGGTGGCTTTGATTGTACACATTTACGCCTTTGGCAATTGGTCATGAACTAACCTGGTCGGGCTAATGCTCACGGTGGTATTTTCGAGTCATTTTAGTAAATGTGTTTCCAGGCTGAGACAACAGTTGGTGTCGATTGGAGAATAATGGGGCAGCTCTGAGTTTCTGGTTCATGAGGGTGTGGAAAGTATGTAGTAATTTCTAAACACTGACAACATTCCTAGTCCTCCAAACGGAGGGTACTAGAGTTTAAACCTCACCTCAGAATATTCTTTTAAACTTTTCCCTATTTAGTTAAGTGTAGAATGCTTAATCATGAGTGCACATTATTTTTGGTTGTATTATTCGGGGTGCGTAGGCACCATAATCGAACGCCTTTTTCCCATCTCCTCGTCCGCTAGATCACCATTTTCTTTTTCGTATTTTTAATCGATGTTCCAAAGTGACCTGCAGAAAGAGGGAAAAAGAAGGGGGGGTGGGGGCAGCATTTAAAAACACATCAGCGCGCATAAACCCGAAAAGGCTTTTACTTACTACATACTCGGTCTATCTCCACGGAACGCAGTCCTTGCCAACTCGGCATTTAAGCCCAGATGGACCTTTTAGTGTGGGAGAGATGATTATCGGAAGCCGGTGGGTAGCATAGGTCACCCAAGTGTGGTATTATGGACCGTATGTAGGGAGGCCAGGTGGCACTCCTTCGGGGCGACTTAGGGGCATTTTAGCACAGTTTTCCTGATACAGGTAGCATACAAAGTATAGGCTGAATTCCAGGGTCTTTTAGCGGTTGCTTTAGGCTGTACAAAAATGTGCAAAGTACATACAACAAAATCCTGGATCATTCATATTTGCAATATTTCTGCGTATTATACTTTTTAACCCTTAACTAATCGAGCTGAGCCATTTCACCTGTATTTTAGTTATATCGGAAACAGTGATAATTTATTCGAAACGTACCAATTTACACGTGACAACTACGTACGTTTTTTCCAAAAATCTTTAATAAAAATGTCGGTGCATAAATACGGGCCTACAACCCTGTGGGCCGGCCAGAACTGTACATGTGGGGATACTTATTAGTGGAAAACCTAATGGAGTCGGTGATCGTTGATTTCATAATGAAAGTGCGACAAGTGCAATAAAATCATATCGAAATTTTAGTGTGAGCGAGTATCATAAGTGTCGAAATTCGAACTTTCAATAATCATGATGCGCCAAACTTAACAACAATTCATTGTCCGAATGTTCAATCAGCACCCATCTCACTTCAATTCATTGTCCGAACACATAATCAGTACCCATCCCATACTGTACATTGTTTTTAAAAACTGTATGCATATTTCATGACACCAAAGTTGAGCAATCGGGGTACAACAAGGAGTTGAAAGTTTCATTTATACCAGCGCCATTTTGGGTGCAGCCAAGCAGATCCAGGCATAGTCAAAATTTCCACCAGCTCGTGGTTGGCCCAGAACCTCTTTCGGCAGTCCAAAAAGTTCTGTTAAAGTGCAACAGAAAGGGATTGGCAGTATGAACCATCAGTCAAAGGGGGAGGGAGGCAACAATTTTCCCTACCGGGTCATACTGGGTTTTTCACCGGAACTGTTCCGAACTGTAGTCTGCAGGATTTTAGTCATTCAAATCGAGGCTGGCGTCAGCATGGGAGCGCCGACGTCCTGCGGCTACATTTCCATCGTTCCGTGGGCAACCATGGCAGTCATCCCCCATCGGGGGTATCTGCGGGAGTCGGGGACTCCCGCGGCTCCTCTAGAATCTTCAAGGTCGAGGAGAACTTTTATGATGGTGGAATCAACAAGCAACCGGGCCATTCCTTCATGCTGGGCCCGCTCTTGCAAGGTCGACCTACATTTTGAGAGTTCGGCAGCTACCGGCAATCGCGGGGTCAAATGAGCAGAGGTGCTCCAACCTTCCGGGCGAGGCGTCGCAGCATCGCCACAGTGGACGAACCCTTTGCCGGGTGCGTGGAGCGTCGCTGCACCGTAGGAGTGGACGAACCCTTTGCCGGGTGCGAGGAGCGTTGAGGGTGCAGCTGGGGAGCCTCCACCTGGGGAGGTGAGAGAGGCTCGTTCGCGCCGCCTCTCCCTCCCGGTGCACCCCACGGCGTCTCGCTTGACATTTGTTATGGCCGGACCAGGCGATGAGGACGAGGGGGGGGTCGGAGGCATGTGCAAGACATCCCCCCCAGTGTTGTCGCAGCCATTATTGAAGAAGTGGCGCCTAGTACGTTTCGGGCCGGGCCTCCGGTTGATGGCGGCCGGACGCTCTTCGCCCTGGCCCCAGGAACGGGTCCCTTGGTTCATCCGGGGGGACAGGCCTTGGCGTGTGGCACCGCCTTTGGGCTATTCGCGTAGTGGTCCTTCCACCCCACCGCCCCTGACGGTTTTTGTAGACTTTAAAACGCCCAAAAACTACCAGAAAGTAGCCCAAAGTAGCCCAACATTGCTACTTCGGGGAAGGAAGGACTGGAACGGCGTCAGGCAGACGGCGAAATGCATTGTGGGTTTTTCGTTTGCCGTTGCAGCCGTTTGTCATGTAAATAGTTGCTTAAATGTTCTTTATGTTTGTTAAAAATAAAACGTTTTCGCCTGTTACTTCGCTATAGTGTTGTATATTTTCTATTATTCGCCTAAGGTTTGTCGTTAATTGGGCGGGGTGGGTGGTGGAGCCAAGCTGTCTCGAAGTCATAGCGTTAAGTTCGGCTTTCCTCACCAGTTTCATATTTCCTGAGGGGTTGTTCCCTATGTTTCCATTTCAGCGAGGTTGAAAAGAGATCTCATCAGCGGCCTACTGATTTCACTCCATTCCTTTTCTTTTCCCTAACGATTTTTATATATATATTTTTTTCTTTTATTTGCTAGCACGATACAGCGGTTAATCCGTATTTTTATATTTGTCCTTTTGTATTAGGGGTACCCTCCTGGTCGAGCCAGATGACCTACCTCCAATAAATCGTCCGGGTGGAACTGGTTTATCAATCAGTGGGGAGTAGATAGGCATGACAGATTACAACGGGGGACAAAGGTCCGCATTACCTACCCTTCCTTACTTGCAAAGACTAGACAGAACATTTCTATTCCACGTTATTTGCAAACAGAGAATGCCTCAAAAGAACTATTCCTTGAACAATAAATGTCCAGACAATCAATCAATCAGTGGGGAGAAAAAAACAGGCATGACGGATTACAACGGGGACAAAAGTCTGCATTACCTATCCTTCACTATCTGCAAAGGGAGGCAGAATATTCCTATTCTTCCCCGTTTGTAGACAGGGAATATCTCAAAGAGCAATAATCGATAAAAATCGATATCAAACAATCAAATGCGGAGAAAAGATAGGCATGACGGATTACAACGGGGACAAAAGTCTGCATTACCTACCCTTCACTATCTGCAAAGGGAGGCAGAATATTCCTATTCTTCCCCATTTGCAGACAGCGAATGTCTCAAAGAGCAACAGAGCAACCAATCAATCAGTGGGGAGAAAAATAGGCATGACGGATTACAACGGGGGACAAAAGTCCGCATTACCTATCCTTCACTATTTGCAAAGAGAGAGGAACGTTCCTATTCGTCGCTGTTTGCAAACAGAGAATGTCTCCAAGAGAACCAATACTTCAAGTAGCAACCGAGGCTAAATGAACCAATCAATGAACAATACCAGTATTTTAAATACTGATTCCAAAACAATCAATCAATCAATCAGATGGAGAAGCCATCCTACCAATCAGACGTAAAGACGTCCTACTTAACCTTACCCGGACCGGACCATGTGGGCAATTCTTCGCCTTCCTTCCTCCAGCGCCTCTTTTCTCCATGTTTTTATCGCAGCATTCCTGTGGGATTCCAGTCAGGACAGTAGGTCACTTGAGAGAGGTCCGTTCAGAATCGGTGAAGTTCATTCAATCGGCAGCCGGACGAGGGCCCTCTCAAGGCAGGTATACTCCAATCGTTTAGATGTTCACCCCATCGTCTGGACCTCTCTTACCGGACCTTATGTCGCTGATGGACCCCGCGTTAGGGCGCCAATTGAGGAAAAGTCAGCCCATATCGCACCTGATGCCCAGGCTGCTGGCGCAGGACGCCTCTTAGTTCCCATCTTGAACAATTACCAAATAAAGAGACGGGCGCTGGAAGCAGGAAGACAAGAATAGAGTTTTATTTCTCATGAGGAGAGCCTGTCATTTCGGACACTCGCATAGTGTCTTCAGGAGGTGCTCTAAAAGTTTCTCTGAGGCTTCGTCTTTTATACACAGGTTTATGGCACACAGACATTCTTCACTACAATCAAGACATTGTGAAGTATGAAGATATTCCAACACGTGGCTACAGTAGGGGCCCTGATCCTCCATACAAATAGGAGGGGGCTGTCACGCAGCTGAGTGTTCTGCTGATTCCTTTGGAATGTGTGCGCCTGATCGAATCTCAGGGGGTGGGGCGGTCATGATCAATAGTAGCCCCCTTTGAAGAGGGGCGAGTGCATACAGTAGTGGGCAATGAACTGTATCCTCAGGCTGAGGGATGACCAGCGGTCCGTGCAGACAATCAGGCTCAGAGGAAGGGGTCATAAAAGGAGGGGTATTCATGGAAGAAAGGGAGGTGTTGGTCAGGCGCGGGGTGTGATTCCCAGAGACAGAGTCATGTGGAAGGGGAGGTCATGACTTGTGCATGTGAGAGCGGGGGCAGCCAGGGTGCATGGGGGATGCTTGCAGGGTCAGGGAAGGGGCTGATGGTCGATCGCAAACAGAGAGACCATGGTACCTAAAATGGCTGTTGCATATATATGTGCATGGGTCTATGCTGGCGGGATAACACAGTCAGTGTTTTGCAATATCCATTCTGCTTACGACAAGAGGTACAGCGAACACAAATGAACGCCGCTTATGTACACATACATTGCTAATTTCAACAAGGTAAGGTGGGAAACATGAGAACTCTTTCGTTATACTCTCATACCAGTCCAGAACAGGGAGTAAAGGGAGACACAAGAAAGTTTAAAATGTTTATTTTAATCCATTGATCTCAGGTGCACCATCTTAAAGGCACCAGTATCTGAGCTGTCCACAGCTGCATATATGTTATGTCTGGAACGTGTGCTGATCAGTTCGAACAAAAGCAACAGTGTTGATATAACCTTGAAGGTCTCTGCACTCACTGTTCAGACTAAGCTTACAAAGCAAGTCTAGCAATGTAGAAAAACAAGTTATTCTCATGTGAAGCAAAACTCTCAGCCTAACGTGAAACAATAACTAACGTGTGTGCCGTGTGCAAAAGAAAGCAAAATGTAAAATGGCGTTTAAACTTATAAAAAGCTCGTGCTAACTTAACACTGTATACATGTAAGGCTCAGCCCCACTACACTACCAGGATGGCACCCATGAAAATGCACTGCTCGTTGGCAAGTACCAAATGAACACACCACACACCTCATGCAACTGGCAACACTGGGAAGGCACACGTTACAAATTCACATACAACATGCCAAACAACAGGCCCACCCACCAGACACGACAGCACAACTTACTGTGGGAACCAGGACCAGCCATGTACATAAGCCGTCAACGGCATGGCACCTCAGCCACACAATAGCAGATTGTGGGGAAAGGTGGGAACAGGCATGTGCGAAAGAGGCAAGTCACCCATGAATGAGAATGTACACAATGCCAAGTGTGGTGTCGATGTGATGGCCAGACTGCAATATGTAGACCACACACACATCCATGTCGACATACACTGCTCGTGTATGGAGTGTAGTGGACAATGGACACAACCATGTCACCCCAGTCAGTGGGGAAGTTTGCGGGAATGTAGCTTGTTACGTCCCCCCCTGTAAGCGTCAGCGGAGTGGGCTGGCCCGGCATATACCAGGCCAGCGTAGGGGTGTGAATAAAAAGCACGTAGCTCTGGGTGTGGTTCTCTTCTGGAATGCCCAACATCTCTGCCAGGGTGGCGACTCTCACCCCGGCACGAGGCCGACGCCGTGAGCGGCGGTGCCTGCGATCCTGTGCGCCTGCTGCTTCCCATGCCGTTGGTCTCCGAACCCGTCTTGGCCTCCCCTCCACACCCAGGACTCACTGCTCACCTGCGGACACCGGCGTGTCCCAAAGAGGGCCAGCAAGCTCCAAGCCAGAGGCCCGCAACCTTGGCAGCCTCCTCAGACCATCACGGCCTCTGCGATCATGGCCCGCAGTACTCCTTTCTCGTTAACGTACTCCACCGACATACTCAACAGCAAGTAGGTCACACGTTTGGAACTGAGTCTTGATTACACTATAGCAAAGGGCACTTTTATGGCAGAGTTTATATCACTATACTCCCTTTGATGTGGTGCCACCAAGTCTGTATATAGCATTCCAACCACACGTGTGTGTGGGCCCTCGTGGACTACTGCCCTCGGGCCACACTGTGCTCGAGTAGGTCACACATTTGGAACTGAGTCTTGATTTTTTCATGGCAGAGTAAATATCATTGCACGCAAGGAGAAGTGTGAGAGGAAGACGCGTTTCAGTCAGGACGAAAAAAGGATCCTCCTTACGGAGGTGATCGAACACTACCAACAACTGGCCTGGTGTCACTAACTCTGTGCATCGTGAGCCAATGACACATGACTGTGGGCCCTGCTGACTGCTGCCTCTGATCTACACTGGGGTCGAGTAGGTCACACATTTGGTACTGAGTCTTGATTTAGCAATGGCAGAGTTCATATCATTGTACTGGCCTCATCGCAGACTGTATCCCCTCTCAGCCCAGTGCCACTAAGTCTGTTTTCCGACACTCTCTGGTTGAACTTTGGTGGTGTCTGAGTCTATGGACTGGGGCTTGTCTTCATCCTCATGTAGTTGATACCAAATTGGTGGTGAAAACAAAGCTGTAGCATTCCACTTCTCCATTTGCTGCCTCCGGACGGCTTCTGCCCTCTGCATCATGCCCTGGAGGACACCTTCCACTGTTCCCCGCAACCCTCCACCACATTCACCTTCGACGAGGACCCACTCAGTCCGCGTGGCCGTACCTCAGTGCACCGCATGTCACCGCCCTGTGGCAGTGTGCCTGTGCCGGCCGCAGTGCATCCTGGGCTACTAACTATGTGCAGCTCAAGTCAGGGACCCTGTCTGATGAGATATTGGATGGCCTCTGAGTCGATGGCCTTGGGGCCATCAATGCCATGTGTCTGTTGCCCTGCGCTGTCAGCTGCCTCCGACCTTAACTGCGGTCCACCAGGGCTCACACATCAAATCGAGTACTGACCGGCCCTGATGTTGCACCACCGCCAGGACCACCTCCAAACGCCAACTGCCAGAGTCGGAACTGTGGTACTGGCAGACTAACGGAGTTTCTCACACCTATCGTGGATGCCATTATCTGCCTGATCCCCTTCTCAGCACTCCAGGTGTCACTAACTCAGTGCACCACAACTCATGGACTATTTCTGATTGAGTTTGGTGCTGTGGAGAGCTCACGCAGAAATGTCACTGAAGGCAGTATGCTAGACCTGGGAGAATGATGAGGAAGATGATGCAGGTGTAACACAACCCACTGCAGCTGCATCAGTAATATCCCGAAGGGACACAGTCCTGGACAATTTGTTCACATGAGCACGCTCAGCTCTAGTGCCCCAACCTCAGTGCACTACAACTCCCGGACACTTCTGTTTGCATATTGGGTGACCTCTGTACTTGCTCCGTACTACCACCATGATGCTCCGCAGTTGTCTCTGTGATGCTTGTGTTTTCTGTTTCTGTTTTAATAGTGTTCACTGTTCAAGTTGTTGCCAGCATCAACCACTCCGTGAGGGCTGGCTTACACTCACCCCACACACATCCAGCACAGGTGTCACTGGACATGTGACCCTGCCAATAAAGGCGCCGGTCGCACGTGCCCGTAGCCAGTTCCACAAACTATCTGCGTGTGTCCATGTGTTCATAATGTATGCATGAGGGCCCTGAACCCTACAATATTACATTGTGCTGTGTACAGCGGATGCAAACATGTCACCGCAGGTAGCGGGTAAGACCTTGGACATGTAGCTTTGTCGTCACCCACTCAATACGTAAGAGGAGTGGACTGGCCCATCCTACGCAGGTCCAACGTGGTTGTGCGAATGCTAATTACAGGGCTCTTGGCGTGATTCAGTACAGGAAATGTGCAAATGCATGTGTCTTTGTCGCAGTGTGGGTCTCCTTTGTGGGGTGTAGGTGGTCCCTGATGGGACTTAGACCCACGTATGTGATGTAGTTTGGCTTCCATGAGCTCTGACCCCACGGCACCTGTTCGGCCACCTCCTTTTGGCATTCTAACACCTGACATTGGAATGAGATGAGTGCCTCGGTAAAGTGTTAGGAGCCAGCCATGGTGGCGGGTGCTTCCTGATGTGTGGTCTGTGCAGGGGCTTGGGTCTCCTCTATGTAACTTGGCTGCCCTGCTCCTGGGGTTGGGTTGCCTAAGATGTCCATGAGCTGTTGTAGGGCGTTGAAGGTGTAGTGGTCCTCTCCAGCATCAGTGATGAGTTGTCTGGTCTGCTCTGCTGGAGGTCTTTTTTGTCCCTCCGCAATGTGAAGGGGAGATGCATGTTGACATTGTGTTGACATGTATGTTGGCGCATTGTTCTTATTTACATGCAGACTGTATGACAATGTACATTGTGACTGTTTGTGAGGTGCTGCATATTTTATGCGGGACAGTGTACATTTGGACTACATGGCGGATGTGAGGTTGTACACGTACTTTTCCATCTCACAGTTTCCTGCTATGTTAGATGTGATTGGCCTGTTTCTGCGCATGAGCGGATCCAGTTGTGTCCTCTGTTCGGCAGTGTTGGTGTTGCACTTTGTACCACATTGTCATCGGATGTGCTGTTATTGCTATGTGTGTGTGCTGCAGTGTGCCACGGGGATCAGGGACATGATCCATTCCTGAGTCATTGTGGGTGTGCAGTGTGCTACACATCGTTGGGCATGTGTGGCATTGTGCCCATCTCCCCCGGTCCCCCAGTCCCTGGTCGTTACTCACCCTGTTAATGTTGTGTCAGATCCTATCGAGCTGTGTCTGTACTCTCAACTCCTTGCACCGTCTCCACACTGATGACTGTGGCCTCCATTTCCTCCAGCACCTCCTGTGGCGCAGGATCCCCACCTCCTGACGCCGTTGCTGCCTTCCTGTTGGCAGCGGGTTTGTGCTTGGTTTGGCTTTTCACATCATGCCAGCACCTCTTGGCCTCCTCCATTGACCTCCTCGACACTCCAATTGCATTCAAGTTTGTCAAATCGACGTTCAGTTGATGGTAGTTTTCTGTCACCTCCGTGACGACGATCTGGTTTTCCTGCGGACTGCACCCCGTCTGCCTCTTCCTCTTCTCCTTGGCCTTCCCCGACCCCGAGGTTCCTTGCTGGTGGTCTGTGGGGCTTGTGGGGTTCGCGTTGGCCTCTGCACTCGGTCCGGGTGCATCCATGGTGCTACGCAGTTTCTTTTTTTCTCCCTTTTTTTTGTTGCTTTGATTTTCCAGCATTTTCCTGCATGACACGTGGGAATTGCAGGCCTGTCGCTGGTTTTCGCTGATTTTTGTATCGCAATTGGCCTCATCGCAACTTTTTTTGCGTTTGTGTTTTGCATTTTTGCGACATCGCATTGACTTTATCGCGGACATTTGACACGTTATCGTGTGCATATCGCATTTTACTGCTGTGTTGCGAATACAACGTTAACAGCGTTATTTTCCCGTGATAGACTGCGATGTGAAGAGTTGCGTTAAGCTGATTTTGCGGTAATTATCACACGTTCTTGTGACTACTCCCCATAGATGTTTTGTGCAACCTGAGAATGATGGACCTTATGCCAGTTGGAAGGCTCTCAGGTCGCTAGGCAATGGGTCCAAAAGATAGAATGCTGCAAAAGAAAACTTGGGGGTCAGATGAGTAGAAAGATAAAACGCTTATCATTAAGGCACGACTCTGTGAAAATCAAAAGAAAGTGAATGATGCATACAAATTAGTATTTTTTTTGCAGCAAACCAAGCATTTCCTTTGGACAAGGTGTATACAAGTCTCAATCAAGATACCACTTTGAAAAAGCCAACTAAAGAAATGTAAAGCCAACTATTGAATGTTGTAAAATCATGCATGGACACAAACTGAATGCTTGTGTATCAGATTCACATGCACTCAGCAGAAATGTAAGAATCATAGTTGTGCATGTCCTTTGGGCATGTTTGTGCGCAACACCAATGTAGATTACATTTCAGGGGTGCTACAGGGTGTCCTTTGGACACCCCTGGCACCCTTGAAATCGCTATCTTATTTGCGATTAGCAAATTGCTATTCGCAAATAAGGAATGACTCCCCATTCATTCCTATGAGCCTTTAGGCCCATAGGAATGAATGGGGAGTTATTCCTTATTTGCGATTAGCAATTTGCTAATCGCAAATAAGGAATGTGTAGGAATCGCATTTCTTTATGCAATTTCTACATGAATCTCGATTTGCAAGTCCTTAATAGCGATTCCTTATGAATCGCTATTAGGGGCTCGCAAAACGGGAGAATGATGAATCATGCTGTATGTCTGGTATTCAAATCTGCATGCAATAGTGTCTTCTACATCTGACTTTTAGTCTATCCAAGGTAAGGGCGACTCCTTCCTGTAGCCGCAATGCGATTACACAGTAATTGCATGTTTGAAGGGTAGGTAGCCACAAGAATGGTCACACTTACCGGAGGAAAAATCCAGCAGCATAAAAAGTCTTCAGGGAAGGAAGTCCACTTAAACTACAGATTGCATGAAAGGCGAGGAGTTTGAGAAGACTTGCACCCTGCAACACTCAAGATTTTAGTCTTGAAAGGATCCAGCCACCAGAAGTAGAATATAAAAGGAGTTAAAATAGAGAACTAAGTTAAAGAAAAGACTAATACAAAGGCTGGATTGGTGTTAAAGAACAGCAATTAAAGGCTTCTACGAGCCTTTAAACAGATAATTTCCCTTTTTTCATAGTGTGGCTGGTATGACTTTCTCCTCTCAACCACCACCCGGAGGTAGCAATGAGCCAAGAAATGGCTCTTGTTGCCTCCACTCTCCCTCGGTCGAGTTGGGTTGATGGGGAGGATACAGTATGGCTCCAGGAAAACTTGGGTAAATTAGGCAGAGGCACGCACTCCTTCCTGTGCCACCACTAACTCCACGCATACCACGGTCCATAACTGGAACAGTTGATCACCAGAGACGCCACCTATAGCCACGACACCAGGACATCCCCTGACTGGAAATAAAGAAATGCAGAAAAGGAAAACCAGATGGCTGGCCTTCTCAGTATATTCACAGAGGATCTGCAGAACATCTCCATCAATGTAAAATCTGAAAAAACTAAGGGGCATATTCTCAAGGATTCATCGCTGAGTTATCGCCACTTTATCACAGCCAAAGTGGCGATAAATTTATCACCCCATTCACAATATGGTGCTAACAGCCCATATCACAATTTACCTGCGATAGCAGCCACAAAAAACATCACCACCGATGACCCTGGTAACTATCGCTAATGAGATGCAGAGTAGGCATTCCCGTGCCAAAAGCCGCGACAACACCATTCCACAACATTCTCAACGACCAGCCAGATAGGCGATAAGATTCCAAAACAGGCGATAAGGCACGTTAGCAGCAGGAAATGAACACCTGCTCTGACCTGGTGTAAAGTCGGACGGCAGCCTGCAACGCTAAAGGGAGTCCTGGCCAGAGCCACACCTGAAGAACAACAGATGCCATGGAGCTACTGATCATGCAGCCTGGAAACCCAACAGGGACGCAACACCCACCGCCACCCCCCGTACCTCCCCGGACCAACACTGAGGCAGCGCAGACAAAGACAGCGGACCTTCAGAAAACACTCCAATCTCACAGATTCAACACCAGAGAATGTCATTGCCCACTACAGGCTCAAAAGAACAACCATCCTCCGCATCCTGAACATCATTGCCCACAGGTTGACGATACCAACACAGCAGACAACCAACATCCCACCTTAGACAAAGCTGCTGGCTGTGTTCCCCACCTGTTGGCCTCTGGTACCTTCCAACCAACAACTGCCAGAGTCGGAGGAGTTTCACAGCCAGCCCAAACCAAGTTCCTCACAACTATTGTGGAGGACATCATCAGCTTGGTACCCCACTACCTATACTTCCCCCACACTGCGCAGGAACAGCCAGAGACCAAGCAAGGCATCTACGCCATAGCTGGCTTCACGCACGTTTTGGGGGCAATTGACTGCACATGTGTCCCACATGTGCCCCCTGGCAAAACTGCACACAATAACTGCAACAGAAAGCACAAGTATTCCATCAATGTGCAGGCAATAGCGGTCCACCGGGAAATCTCCACCAACGTTGGCAATAACCACCCAGGCAGTGTGCATGATTCCTACATGTACCGACAGTCCATCATCAATCAGCGCTACCAGGATGGAACCTAAGGAAATGCACTGCTCGTTGGCAAGTACCAAATGAAGACAACACACACCTCAACTCCACAATCATGCAACTCACAACACTGGGAATGCACATGTTACAAACTCACATACAACATGCCCACCCACCAGACTCGACAGTACAACTTACCGTGGGAACATGGAGCAGCCATGCAAATAAGCCATCAACGGCATGGCACCTATCCACACAATAGCAGATTGTGGGGAGAGGTGGGGACCAGGCATGTGTGATGGAGGCAAGTGACCCATGAATGAGAATGTACACAATGCCAAGTGTGGCGTGGATGTGATGGCCAGACTGAAGCGTGCAGACCACACATACACCACTGGTGTATGGAGTGTAGGCGACATTGGACACAACCAAGTCACCCCAGCCAGTGGGGAAGCTCGTGGAAATGTAGCTTGTTACATCCCCTCGTAAGCGTGCCAGGCCAGCGTAGGGGTGTGAATAAAAAGCATGTAGCTCTGGGTGTGGGTTCTCTTCTGGAATGCCCAACATCTCTGCCAGGGCGGCGCCCCTCAGCCCGCCATGAGGCCAACACCATCGCCATGAGCTGTGTTGCCTGTTATCCTGTGACCCTGCTGCACCCCAGGCCGCTGTCTCACTAACCCAACTTGCCCCGCCCTGCGCACCCAGGCCTCACTGCACACCTTCCAACACCGGAGTGTGTCGAAGTGGGCCAACCACATGCTGGTGCAAGCTCCAAGCCCAAGGCATGCGACCCTGGCAACCTGCTATGACCATCACGGCCTCCGCGAGCAAGGCCCGCAGTTCTCCTTTCTTGTTGACGTACTCTATCGGGATACACAGCGGACTAGTAGGTCACACATTTGGAACTGAGTCTTGATTACACTATGGCAGAGAACATTATTTATGGCAGATTTGATGTCACTATACTCCCTTCGATGTGGTGCCACCAAGTCTGTGCATAGCATTACAACCACACATGTCTGTGGGCCCACACGGACTACTGCCTTCGGCGTACGCTGCGCTCGAGTAGGTCACACAATTGGAACTGAGCATCGATTTTTCAATGGCAGAGTACATATCATTGCACGCAAGGAGAGGTGTAAGAGGATGACGCGTTGCAGTCAGGAGGAAAAAAGGATCGTCGTTAAGGAGGTGATTGAACACTAATGACACTGCCCTGGTGTCACTAACTCTGCATCGCGAGCCAACAACATGTGGCTGTGGGCCACTGCTGACCGCTGCCTCCGTCCTACACTGCGGTCGAGTAGGTCACACATTTTGGACTGAGTTGAAATTAAGCAATGGCGGAGTCTATATCATTGTACTGGCATCCTTGCAGACTGCATCCCCTCCCAGCCCCGGTGCCACTAAGTCTGTTCCCCAGCATTCATGGACACTCTCTGGTTGAACTTTGGTGGCGTCTGAGTCTATGGACTAGGTGGTAGTCTTCATCCTCATGTAGCTGATACCGAATTGGTGGTGCAAACGAGGCTGTAGCATTCCTCTCCTCCATTTGCTGCTTCCGGACAGCTATTGCCCTCTGCATCATGCCATGGAGGTCACCTTCCACTGTCCCCCGCCTCCCTCCGAAACATTCCCCTTGGACATCGTCGAGGACCCGCTCAGTCCGCGTGGCCCTACCTCAGTGGACCGAAAGTCACTGTCCCGTGGTGGTGTGCCTGTGTTGGCCGCTGTGCATCCGGGGCCACTAACTCTGTGTAGCTCAAGTCAAGGACCCTGTCTGATTAAATATATTTATGGCCTCTGAGGCGATGGCCTTGGGGTCTTCAATACCATCTGTCTGTGGCCCTGCGCTGTCCGCTGCCTCCGGCCTCAACTGCGGTCCATCAGGGCTCACACATCAAATCGAGTCCTGACCAGCCTGGACATTGCATCACAGCAGGAGGCACACACCACCATCACCAGGACCATTTCCAACCACCATCTGCAAGAGTTGAAACAGTCATACTGGCAGACTAACGGAGTTGCTCACACCTTTTGTGGATGCCATTATCTGCCTGATACCCTGCTCAGCGCTCTATGTGCCACTGACTCAGTGCACCGCAACCCATGGGCCGTTACTGAATGCTCTTTAATATAAAGAGGATTGTTAGTTGCTGGTTGGTTGCTCATCCTCCTCGACCTTATCCTCCATCTTCCTTCACATCTATAGACTACCCTCACGCAATCCAGCTTTTGCTGATGCTCTCATTGACT
Organism: Lissotriton helveticus; assembly: GCF_964261635.1. NCBI lineage: Eukaryota > Metazoa > Chordata > Amphibia > Caudata > Salamandridae > Lissotriton > Lissotriton helveticus. The sequence goes on from NC_136062.1 coordinate 1,493,124, forward strand.
TGGTATCATACATAAGAGTTGACCTCCCATATCTCCGTATCTTAGAATATCTCAAAAACTGGTTGGACAAGGAATCACTTCCTTAGTCCATATGCCTCCTAGCAAAGCTTGAAGCGCTTGACCTACTAATATGCAGGCCCTGGAATGGGCCGATGTAAAGTTGAACATGAGTGGCAACATGATTGACACTTGAAGTATACCTGGCCTGATGCAGAATGGTATGTGCTGCTAAAAGCAAACATAAGACATTGGGAGGCCCAAATCCAAACAGTGTTTAATGCAGATAGTAGGCAGGAAAGCAAAGATACAAAATACAATTGAATTGAATTGAAGCATTGAACGGCCTTGAAGGGAATATAGCATTCTTATCCATAAATACTGACTCTATTCTCACAAACTCTTGCTTCCATTGCTGGTTTGAAAACAAAGCTTCTCTTGCTAAAATGTGCAATGAACAACATGAAATATCATGGTTCCTGGGTCTTCCACGGCTAGCAAATCTGTCAGCAAATGCAATCTTTTGCAAGGTCTTAAATTAGAGCAAAGACATTGTGTTCTAACTGTCAGAAAATTAATACATGCATAGTGAGGTACTATATTTTAACACATTTATCTTCATGAATTTATTGAATACTAGCTGTACCCGGCCATGCGCTGCTGTGGCTCAGTCTTGTTAAATGAAAGAGAAAGACAAGAGTAAGCGCACGTTTCTAATATGTTTAATTTCACAATGCTTGTGGGTGCACAATATGTTTTTGTGACTATTGTCTCTATACGTCCCTTGTAGTTGTTGCGCAGCAAGCCAATCGATAGGTTGTGTTCGGCCTTTTGATTAAAAACATACTCGTATTGTACACGCACGTATTCGAATCCAATGTTATTAAAATATAAACACGCGCTAATGTTGCAAAGTGAACCAACTCCTCCCTCCTCCATCCACCCACTTCCCTGTCTTCCATCCTGATACCAACTGTCCATCCTAATATATGTAGACTATTGTCTCTATGCATCCTTTCTTAATGTTGCAAAGTGAACCAACTCCTCCCCCCTCCCTCCACCCACTTCCCGGTCTGTCATCCTGACACCAACTGTCCATCCTAATATATGTAGACTATTGTCTCTATGCGTCCCTTGTAGTTGTTGCGCAGCAACCAAATCGATAGGGTCTGTTTGGCCTTTCGATTAGGAACACGCGCGTATCGAACACGCGCGTATACGAATCCAACGTTGTGTATATATAAACACGCACTTAATCGAATCCAACGTTGTGTAAAAATTTCAAAGCACTCGGTGAAGAACTTTCGGAGATTTAAGATTTTGAACAAACAAACATTGACATTTTTATGTGTCTGTTCGGGCTTTCGATTAAAAACACGTGCGTATTTGACACGCGCGTATTGGAATCCAACGTTGTGTATATAAAAACACGCGTGTATTCGAAACCAGCGTTGTGTTAAAATTTCAAAGCGATCGGTGAAGAACTTTCAGAGATTTGTGACTTTGAACAAACAAACATTTACATTTTTATTTATATAGATAGATATTCACTTCACTTTATGAATATATTGGACATAATACAGCATAGTAAAATGTGTTTTTACAGCCCCCCCTTTCTGTGAGGAGAAATGTCAATCCACAGATACTCTGTAGAATACAATTCATCCTTTATTGGCTTATTTCATTCTGATTAGCTCCTTCATCATGTTGAATGGTATATAGCATAAGTGTATTGGCAGTGTCTTTATTTTTGCATGAGAGTTGGATGAGGAACACTACGAATTTAGTTTACCAGTTACATAAAGATTAATTGTAATACAAATAATTCCAATGAGGGATTAAAACAAACCTTTTTTTCTAATGGGTCTGAAGACCCCTCTCCTCTCACCCCCGCGCTCTCCCTTTCTCAGCTACTCCCAGATGCTACTTGGACGCGAGTCGAGGAGTTTTTGCATTTCATGTACTTTCTTCACACAACAATTATCTATCCGTTCACCTATGCTGGGAGAGGACCAAGAGATGTGTGTTCATCACTTGGTCCATATAATAGCACATTCTCCCTCTCACTCCCAGCCCCCCCTTCAACCCACCATTCTGCCAGAAAGTAATTTAAAACCATCCTGTTCAACACTTTTGCCTGAGCATCTAACTGTTCTGTTATTAATCACAAACCTATCATGGAATTCGCTATCTCTTCCAAGATGTCTTCATTACTCCTTTTCTCCTCTAAAGCTACGGTCATACCATACATAAGGAATAAGGAAGAAAATAATCTGGATGTGGCTGATTGTTTGGAACTGCTGTCCAACTCCTTTTTTCGTTCTGGTGGGTGGTCATCAAAATGCAGGCCCAATGGAATCAGGGAAACAGGTTTCAGTCCAGTCCAAAGCCAACAAAGAGCAGGCCCACGACCTGCGTGTAAAAAATGATTGACTTCTTTGAGAGTACCACAGAAAAAAAAAATGAGGAAGGTGACACTCAAATGAAGGCTGCTCAAAAAGAGTGCTCTCTGCTGTTAAATAATATTTATTAAATCCGAGCGAAATACTAGATGCATTTCCTCCATTGTGCAGGGCCGGACTGCTATAGCGGGCACTGGGCGTTTCCCCAGTGGGCTGCTAGGGTGGAGGTCGGTTTTCGGTCCCTGGGGGACCGTTTTTGTTACCGAGGGTCTGCAATATCGGCCCTAAGTAACAAAATCGTCCAAAACCAGCCCTAGCAAACAGCTCGGCCACACCCTCGTCCCCCCCAAGGGGGCCTACAAAGCAGTTTGCCCGGGCCCTTTCGGTTCCCAGTTCGGCCCTGTCTTTTTGCTCGCAAATGAACCCTCGTTCAGTCTTGGCAAGGTGAGTGGTCTCTGGTATGTTGTAATTAAAAGAGATGTTAAACTTCTCAAGACCTAAGAAAGAAGAGGAGAAGGTTCCAGCACATCCTGGAAGTTGGCGTCCCAAATGCAGTACAATTAAAACTGTTCAATGCCCTGAACAAAGGAATATTGTCTCCTACATCAACAAGCATGTGCGTACAGACCTATGAGGAAGTAGATTTAATTGTCTGTTTGTATTTGTCCAACAGCAGCACATAGGAATTGCCCCTGTAGCCTAAGCAGTGAGTTCGGACCAGGCAATTCTTTTATTTTTTTTTAATTTTTCAAAAACCTTTATTGAACAGTTGGCATGTTACACACATCGTTTTGATCGAAGACAGCGACATACTCTGCAATGAACATATAGCCCAACCATTATACATAAAATAACAACAGTGCACGCTATCGCCCAAGGCAATTCTTAGTGCAATTCAATCTGGTAATCACTCCCAAATTCTGCAGTATGAATGCACCTCACCACCAGCCAGAAGCTTAGAGCAGCCACAAAGACAGCAGGCCAGATACACAATAGGATTCGGTATCAAGGAAAAGTAGACTGCTTACTGGCGGCTGAGACAGTAACAATGAGAGGCTGTCAGCCACCATCCTCTGATGAAGAACCAGGCAAAGAATCAGGTCCCAAAGTATTCGGCCCTCCAAACTTTAAAGGAACAGGTGAGAGAGGGCGTTTGCAGGTGCTTTGGGGGTCATCGCAGGCCCTGACTCGATCGCAGAAGCACTGTTGCACCTAGGAGGACAAACTCTCTTGCAGTAAGAGGAATTCATCCTTATTGCCAGGCCTCTACTGTTGGCAGCAGTGTTCGCGATGAGCAAGACTTACAGGCCACACCATTGATGATGGAGAGCATTCTCCCTTCAGTACACTCGAACATACACCAGATCACCAACCTGGAAGGAGTGCACCCGAGAACAGAAACTGTAAAGACTTTCTATGACCTTGCTTCAATACTGCAACCCTGCATCATACTTCATCTACAGGCCTAGCTTTGCTGGTGAGATGGAGAGTTGGAGTGAAGCAAAGCATCATGGGTTGACCCATAGTTATCTTGTCAGGGTACAATTTAGTTTCCTGTGAGTGAATTGCTCCCAAGGACCACAGAGCTGGGGTAGGGCACCTGGCAACATTAACTGCGTCTCTGTGCAGATCTTAGCAACCGTGGGGCATATTATCAAGGACAGGCGATACATTCTCGCCGTTTTTATCGGCAGGAAACTGCCGATAAAGTGGCGATAATGGCCTTGATTCATAGAGCATATTATGAAGGCCATTATCGCCGCTTTATCGGCAGTTTCCTGCCGATAAAAGCGGCGATAATGTATCGCCTGTCCTTGATAATATGCCCCCTTATTCTTTAAGGTCCCTATACTTATTTCTACCTTACCTGCTAATTAGGGGTGATAATGAAAGTGCTAATCATTTCCCACTTCTTTGCAGACTGCCTGTACTATTGTGGATACAAAGTTTGTCCTCTGATCACTGCTGAACCGGCTCGGTATTCTTAACCTAGGGAAAAGGCTGTAGATAGCCACTTAGCGACAGTCACGCACCCACACAGGCACAGAATGCCTCTACTCACTCTCAGAACATGCAAACCACAACTGACATGTAAGAGAAATGTGCACATTAGGATAACTATATGAAATATACCTGTATGTGCACAAACGGGCCTCTAAGTGGAGGATGAGCAGCGGGTGGCCTTGATTTATTTTCCAACGTTAAATGACAGACAGGTGGTACAGGACTGGCAGTCACATGAAGGGTGCATACCAAAGTGTTGCAACGACAGGTATCGTTCTGCCCCTACCAATGTGGCTGCTCCATGATACAATCTGTAGAGGCTGGGGAGTAGAAATGCCAGTGCGACCACACACCCAATGCAGTCTTTCCACATCTCCTCAGGGTCTCTTTTGCATTGCTGCTTCAACCAAGTTGTCTTCACTTACATGTGCTTTCTCCTATAATTGAAACACGTTTTTAAAAGTAAATACAAAAAAAAGAATTCCGTTTTCCATAACATTCATAGTAACATATGCAGTTTTAGATAATGCAGCATTGTTGGCAACCAAATCAGCTAAGGTGTTACTCTAGAAGCATTATCAAGAGTGTATTGATGGGCTCCGCACTTTACTACAGCTATCTTTTCTGGCAGTTTTAAAGCATTTAAAAGGTTTTGTACATAATTCCCATTGGTCAGCCCCAAAGACATACTCGAGCCTGCATATACCATTATAGTTTTTACTTTATCTAAAATACAAGTTCTTGTGAACACTATGAGCTCTGCAACCTGGGTATATTTACCTGAGTGTGAACAGCATACCCAAAGACTAAAGTACCATCTTCATTTCTGAGATATTAGACGCTTACAAAATAATTTAATTCGGGGGCGTGGCTTGCTGCTGAGCATGGCGGCAGCATAAAGGAAGAGCTCCGGTGACAACGCGGCCTCTTCAACGATCCGCTTATAAATCTGTGCTTCACATAACCCCTGTGGAGAGGACCTGAAACCTGGGACCGGGCGGGAAGGACGGCCGCAACTCCGGTGAAGATTGAGCACCGGGAACCCAAGATAGCGGCGACGGTCCAAGCGGCCTAAGAAAGCAGTGGAAGCCAGGGGCTGGCGTGCAGCAGAGCCTGACAGGAAGTGCCTGAGACCCGGGCAAAGGCTGCCGGAAACACCCGTCCGAGAGGAAGCACGGGAGAGGGACGGAAGAGATACGCCGACGGCGGCGGAAGACATCACCGCAACGGTAGGGGCGCCTATACGTGCAGTGAGTTGCACCGGGACACCTCTTGGTGAAAAGCCGGACTGCGGGCGAAGGGGAGAAACGCGAGGAGAGCTGCGCCCGGCAAGCCGCCATATTGGTACAGTACATCGGGCCCCGGTGATAAAACTCCGCGGCCGAGGTAGGACGGCGGGAAGTGCCGGAGAACTGCATCCAGTAACACAATAGACCACAGTGTCTGGAGCCTTGCACATCACAGCCCTGCATGAGGAACCGGGCGGTGATAGAGGCGTAAAAATACCGGCGGCCCGCCATCTTGGTACAGTGCGGAGGACGCCCGACACGAACATAATCCTGGTGCACATGTCCCAGCCTGCATGCCGGTTACACGAGAGCCCTGACGCCCGGAAACTCACTCGACCCCATACTAAAGACAGGAACATTGGAGCAGGGATGAGTAAAGGCATACTGAACAAGTAAACAGCCTGGTGACTGGCGAACTATACTGAGGGACACAAGGGGGCTAGCGCTGAATCGACACTGACTCTGGGAGGCTTATGGAACAGAGGGAACCCCACAAAACTGCAACGGATAAAACCTAAGGCACGGAAACTACAACGTGAAGGAGGGGTTGCCCCCCTCCACCCCCCTGCACCAGCCGGGACTTGGTCGCAGGATACGCCATTGGAGCGACACCGTTGGCTCGGAGGGCGCAGCCGGTAACCACTAACTCAGTGGGCGCAGATACAGGCACAACACTGCTGGACCCGGTGAGAGACAATTGAGAGCCGCGGAAGACCTCAGGGACATCGACCATTCATCGGCCCACTAGCGGCGGGAAAAATGTCAGGCAGGGGGAGTAAGAGCAACACTACCCAAACCAGAATTGACAGATTTGCACGCAACAGGAATGCCTCTCCTTCCATAGACGGAAAATCTCCGGCAGGCAAGTCGACAGAGGAAACAAGCAGCAAGCAGGCCACATTGGACGACGTGATGAAAGCCCTGGCGCAAGTCCAAGCGACGGTAGGGTCAATATCAACCGAGATCACGCTTATCAGGGCAGACTTCCATAAAATGTCCGAAAAAGTAAGCTCTATGGAGGTTGTGACGAAATCCCTGGTCGAGGATGTCTCTGAACTCCAGGCAACGGTGGAGAAGATAGCTGCGGAAAACAAGACACTGCGAGAACGGCTGGACGACCAGGAAGGGCGCTCCAGACGGAACAACGTAAGGATCCTTGGGGTTCCAGAATCAGAAGGTACGAGAGCAATGGACCTCTATGTGGAGGAGTTGATACAGAAGGAACTTAAACCAAAGGGCCTGTCCACCTTCTTCTCCGTCGAAAGGGCCCATTGGGTCCCGGGAGGCCAACCGAAACCGGGTGCAGCACCGCGACCGATCCTGGCTCGACTGTTTAACTTTAGAGATCGAGATGCCATCCTACAGGTGGCGCAAAATTCCACACTGGCCTTCTTTCCGGATTACACGGCCGAAGTTGCTCGTCGTAGGAGAACGTTTCTGGACATTAAGAAAGAACTTAGATCAAGAGAACTTCCGTACTCCATGCTGTACCCGGCGAGACTGCGTGTAGTGGCAAACAACAAAACCTGGTTCTTTGACACCCATGAGGTCGCTAGAGACTGGCTGGACGGCTGGAGACCAGTAGAGCGGCCGCGACGGACACACAGAACACACGGGAACCAGGAACCGAATAGCTGCACAAGCTCTCAAACATCAAGTCGCGGACCAGAAGACAGATCCCCGGAAAGAGAATATGCTGTCCAGGCCTCGGACGACGAACATTAGACACCTGGTGCGATATAACAATTATACCAAAGGCCGGACAGAACGCCCTGGATACTAGGTGGATGGCGACCACGGGAAGGAAGAGAGGCAGTTGTCTCCGGAGCGGTCCTTTCCCCAGCGAGCAAGTATTTTTGACTATGGGATGCACTCTGCAAAGTTGGGGAAGCGGGCGGGGTTAAGTCCGTGGAGCAGGGGAGCAGGGAGGGGGAGGGAGGGAACGTTTTGAAGTTAATGTTAGTATTGTCCATTAGATCCATTAGCTAGTTAGACACCAGAATCCTGTTATAGATTGATCCGTGTTTATTTCCAATTTCACTTCACACGATTCAATTCATCAAATTCAATATTTTCAGTAGTCAGATCAGCCTTATGAGCAGGTCAGCCGACACGTGTTTCGTTGTATAAAACAACTTCATCAGGGCTGCAAGCCAGAAAAAATATATAAAATAAAAACCTTGTATGCTTAACTATTTACAACCAACTATAATATTTTGAAAGTATTAATATTGATTAATCTGACACCACCTAAGTGAAAGAAAGGCATAGAGTTCCCAATACATTCGTGTCTCGAATTTATAAATTGGTGATTCCCGGTGTCACATAGTAGTACACATCAAAATCATTCGGATCTTTTGCCTTCTGTACGAAATTTGTACACTTATACATACATTTTTACAAAGATTATTTTCTCATCTATCTTAATCTATGGAGTGGTATGGAGAAGCCCCCTGCTTCGTCCTGTTAATCACCGCCATTCCAACCCTAAGAGCAGTTGTATTGCTCTATTAAAATTAGCATATCTGCTCAAAATCATTGAACCTATTTCCCTACAATTTGAGATGAAGTTCTTTTACCTTTCTATAAGTCTCAGTTTTCAATTCAATAGTGTGTTCCATCCGTTTCATTAAAATTAGTTTTCGATTTTATTATGACGGTTCTGTAAATAGAGGGACATGACTATACGTATGTGTCCTCAGTTTGCTCAAAGTTAATATTATTCATAGCTTAAGATAGGCCTTACCAGTCAAATGTCCAAAGTTCACCTATTTCTCTTATAGACGCGGTACCGGTAACTTTGTTTCAGCCATAAGGGAGTAAATTAGAATCAAGCCTTACCCCTATATCCAATGTAATGCTTAACAGTTTTTTGCAACTATTTTCGCAATAGTCCTTACCTCAAACGAAATCTGGGGTTCTTACTCATGTATGACTCGTATCTATATTATTGTTATCCACTTCTTATTCGTATATCAAAATCTATAAGAAAGTATTTGTAAGAACAGTAGTTAGATCTAGATTCGTTATATATGCTAAAGTATCTCAGTTAAATAAACGATCAATGAAATCATTTACACTCACCTAGTAAGAGTATCTATCTTCTCTTACATCTTCCCGTCTGCTCGAGTACCGGCGTTTGTTCCGAGCGCCATCTTGATTAAGTAAATGTTTAACAGGTATATACCGCGTATCGATGTTTTGTGCGGCCATCTTGTGTAAGTAGTAGCGTGATTGAGGGCGCTACATATAAATCTAAAGTTAAACAGTTTGAGCCGCATAATACTATTCATTGTAGCTTACTAATGTAAATAGTAGCGAAATTAGTGTGCTACTACATATAATTCTAACAATTTATACTGGATATTGTTATACTATATATTGTGGCAGCCATCTTATGTAAGGCGTAGCGTAATTTTAGCGCGTTACATGTAAAACAATACCCAAGATAGTCAAATCCGTGTTATATTATTTGTAACACTTGTTTATGGACGAATAATTATTATATGTGATCGCAATAATAACTAATTATATCTAGAATCGATTTACGAAAATTTTGAGATCAAAAAGTTTCTTTGTTTATAACTAGTCTGACCCTCTCTGGCCCAAAATAAATTATTCTTTTCAGTTGGCCATAATACCAATATGGCTATATAATGATGTTATGCTGTCTACGAGACAATAGAAAACAGAACCTACTTACAATGTATTTAGCCTCATTCCACCATATTGGAGTGGTGAGTTTATCAATATATTTCAATGGTGAAAAAATGAAAATAAGATCATATAGGGTTAGCGCGGCAGTGACCCCCAGTATCAAAGCTGTCGGCACTGCACACCATTCCATTACAATCTCTACTTAAAGATATTAAACATAACAACCTTCGGAGGATTATAGGCATAAGCAGAAGTATTATCACATCTCATTAAATTGCATCTTAATTAAATCCAGTGAAGTACAACAGTTATAATAGGTAGGTTATGTCCTCTATACAGTAATATTATCATATTCTTAATGGTCTCCTAAGTAATACTGGAGCTCAGAATCAATGTTAAGACCATCTTCGACTGCTCTAAGGACCATAATCCATCTTGCCTCTCTACGTCTTAAGTACAGTAGTCTATTCCCACCACGTCTATCTAATGTCACTTGCTCGATTCCATGATATGAAAATTTATGCCTTACAGAGTCGTTATCATTTTGAATCAAATGTGAGGAAATTGGATACCTGGTATCACCATTCTTCAATGCCCGGTAATGTTCGATCATACGGTCTTTCAGTTTCCTCACAGTGCTGCCTACGTATATTTTACCACATAGGCAGGCAATTACATATACAACATATGATGTTTCACAGTTGATAAAGGATTCGATACGGAATGTCCCAGTGTTGTTATATTCAAAAGTTTGTACTTTTCTCATTGCCCATCTGCATGAGCTGCAGTTTCCACAATGATAAAATCCTTTTGGACATGTCCGAAGCCAGTCACTTTGACTTATTGGTACAATAGGTTTGGGATAACTAGGACTCACTATATTAGCAAGTGACTTTATATATTATTATTATATAATGTATTATATATACACGTGATTTTATATATTTTTTCTGGCTTGCAGCCCTGATGAAGTTGTTTTATACAACGAAACACGTGTCGGCTGACCTGCTCATAAGGCTGATCTGACTACTGAAAATATTGAATTTGATGAATTGAATCGTGTGAAGTGAAATTGGAAATAAACACGGATCAATCTATAACAGGATTCTGGTGTCTAACTAGCTAATGGATCTAATGGACAATATATGAACATTGTGACTAGGGTTTCTGAGAGTGTTGTTACTTAATATATTATTTGCTCGGCAGAAATTTTTGAATTATTTAAATACCTGGGACCAGTGTATTAGCTAGGGAGATAGGTAACCTCCCTATTCTGCCTAGTAGCAAGAGGAGTTACGTGTCAATTGAATATAGCCTAAATTATTAGCTGTGCGCCCTATCACCTGTTGCCTTTCTCTATATAATGTTAGTATTGATAGTCATCTCTCACGCCATATGGTACACGAGCGCACCGCCTAACGAGCTATTCCTACACCGCAACACAGAACGCTATATACACACTGGAGCCTGTAACATGGCAGCTACTACACTACCCACCCTATCCAATGGCCCAACGGTTACACACTGCACCCACTGAGGGCGCGCATGCAACAGTTGAGGTGCCCCCTCTGCGCCTGCTTACTTGGAACGTCAGAGGGTTGGGAGATAAAATAAAGAGGTGGTTGGTTCTGCAAGCAATTAAACGCCAAGGGCCCGACCTAGTACTACTCCAGGAGACGCACCTCACGGGGACAACATGTAAGGCGCTTGATAGGCGCGGATACGTGATGGCAGTACATGCTGACTTCACGACAGGCTCCCGGGGGGCAGGGATACTCATGAAAAAAACATCACCCTTTATAGTAGAACTCCGCGACGTATGGAGACAGCTAAACCCCACAGCGACCCAATACACATACTATTCCGCTGTACACAATGGTTCCATGATGAAATATCGATTACTAAAACATCGACCTACAAAAATATCGCCACAAATACGTCGTCTACAAAAATATCGTAACCATATACTTAAACAAGGATTTACACAAATATCGATTTTTTTTATCGACTACTCTAATATCGTTAACAATTATATCGACTACATAAATATCGACTACTACATTATCGACAATATTTAAAATAACATTACCTTCTACACTAATATCGACAACACTAATAGCGACTACCTTTCTACTTATATTAATATAAAAAAAATATCGTCATTTTCTTTATAACCTTATATACACATTACCTTTCTGTTATTCACTTTTTCATAGTTATTTAAATTCAAAAAAAGCTTTTCTAACATATATGTATATACAATATGTATTATTTATTTATATATAATAAGAAAAAATACATTAGTAATATAAAGTATGTATGACGTTACAACGCATACTTTTACAACGCATACCTTTACAACGAAATTTTTACAACGCAAAAACCATTACAACGCATGTATTTCAATGCATGTTTTTACAACACAGGTACCTTTACAACGCATACCATTACAACGTAAGTATTAGTAAATATATATTAATTTTTTTAATATAAATTAATTAAAATGAATAGATTTTAATTAAATTTAATTTAATTTCATTTCATTTATTTAATTAATATATAAAAAAAAATTTTTACCCTGTACCCCTGTACCCCAAAAACACAAAACTGAGCCTGAACCCTAAAAATACCCCTTTACACAAAAACTAAAAACTGACCCTGACCCCTTAAAATACCCCTTTACCCAAAAAGTAAAAACTGACCCTGAACCCTAAAAATACCCCTTTACCCAAAAACTGAAAACTGACCCTGAACCCTAAAAATACCCCTTTACCCAAAAACTGAAAACTGACCCTGAACTCTAAAAATTCCCCTTTACCCAAAAACTGAAAACTGACCCTGAACCCTAAAAATACCCCTTTACCCAAAAACTGAAAACTGATCCTGAACCCTAAAAATACCCCTTTACCCAAAAACGTAAAACTGACCCTGAACCCTAAAAATACCCCTTTACCCTAAAACTGAAAACTGACCCTGAACCCTAAAAATACCCCTTTACCCAAAAACTGAAAACTGACCCTGAACCCTAAAAATACCCCTTTACCCAAAAACTGAAAACTTACCCTGAACCCTAAAAAAACCCTATACCCAAAAACTGAAAACGGACCCTGAACCCTAAAAATACCCCTTTTCCCAAAAACACAAAACTGACCCTGAACCCTAAAAATACCCCTTTACCCTAAAAGCCAAAACTGACCCTGAACCCTAAAAATATCCCTTAAAAAACCCCAAACATATTACATTTTAAATATAATTATATACTTACCAATACTTACGTTGTAATGATATGCGTTGTAAAGGTACCTACGTTGTAAAAACATGCCTTGTAAATACATACATTGTAATGGTTTTTGCATTGTAAAAGTTTGGTTGTAATGGTAGTGCGTTGTAAAAGTTGCGTTGTAAAGGTTGTATACCAATATACACATTACCAAACACTATCATACACTCTTATCGGATTAATTTTAAATTTCAAATTTCAAATTTAAATATTGAAATTTCAAATTTCGAATTTTTTATAAATTTTTACATAATTTTCACAATTTTATAATTTTTAACCCAAACTTTGTTTTTGTGTTTTTCGAATCATTCTTAGCATATATTATAACAAATACACAAACATAAAATATTACACACTTGACTTATTTTAATATAATTTAAAAATCAATTTTCTAATTTCAAATGTCAAGTTTCAAATTTAAATATTGAAATTTCAAATTTCGTATTTTTTATAGCAATTACATTTTTTATTAAACACTATATAAATAAAACCCACACTTAATTACAAAATTATTATATAATACATCCAATTTCAATTAAATATAATATTTTTTCGTATTTCAATTTATAATTTTTTTTAATTAAATTTAAATGTTATGAAACATATTTTAATATACTACCCCCCCTTATCCCCTATATCACCAACAACCCGCTACTAAATCTTTTTAAAAACCCATTAAATAAATAATTCTGTTATTTAAATTAAATTTCAAATTTCGCCATTCAAAATAAAAAATAAATTACAATTTTCTAATTTTTTTACCATTCTATACATATTATTTACACTACTTTTTTAAATTACTACCCACCCTTATCCCCTATAATACCAATAACCCGCTCCTAAAATATTTACAAACATTTAATTTTTTTTTACATTTTGATCCCTATAATAATAAAAATAGACATTTAATTAATAATATTTAAACATAAAACAAATTTTTCTACACTTATATAACACATTCAATTATTTTGTCGATATTATATTCAACGATATTTCTCTAAACGATATTCTATACAACGATATTTTATTTTGACGATATTTTTGTCATTATACAAAATCGATATTTACAACAACGATATTTACTTCAACGATATTTTTTAAATTCGATATTCTTACCTCGATATTTATGCTAGTCGATATTATCCCGTAGATATTCCTGCTTTATACCGTACACAATAGCCTGTCACGTATTGACTATTTCTTGTTCCTAGGGGTTGGAATGGGGAAAGTAGATAAAATAGAAATCTTGCCAAGAGGCATTTCTGACCATTCACCTATGTCACTGTCACTTACCACCAAAGAGAAGAAACGTACCAGACTTTATCCACTATACCCGAACTACTTAAGAATCCCCAGGATCAGGAAAGAACTTAAATTAGTGACCACACACTATTTTGAAGGAAATGCGGGCTCGGTGTCCTCCCCCTCGGTCTTGTGGGAGGCGTACAAAACGGTCCTGCGGGGAGAGGCGATAGCAGCAATTACAGGGCACAAAAGAGAGTCCAGGCTCGAGCTCACAGAGCTCGAGCTGACATTGCATAACGCAAACAACACCCACATGGCTGATCCCACGCCGGAAGCAGCGCATCTATTGCAACTACGGCAGCAACAATACCAGGCCCACCTCAAAACGACAGTCCAAGGACATCTCACAAGTACAGCACATAGAATATATGATGTAGGCGACAAAGCAGGGAAAATGCTGGCGTGGTTAGATAAGAGAGGGGGTAGTAATAGAGGTATACAGAGGCTACACTCACATGACGGACAGTTGTAGACACATCCGGAAGAAATAATATGCACCCTGGCACGCCACTTCCAAGAGATATATACCCCAGAGCAGGAAGTCACGGCTCAGGCGGCGATAACCTCGCTTGAGAATACTAACATCCCCAGGCTCCCACAGGAGGCAATGCAAGAGCTAGAGGCCGACCCGACAGAAGATGAAATTCAACTGGCGATTCAGGCGTTGCACTCAGGAAAAGCGTTGGGGCCCAATGGAATACCCATAGAATGGTATAAATCGATGGCCGACACTCTCAGTAAACCATTACTGGAAATGTACAAGGAGAGCCTGGAAAGGGTGGAGCTGCCGCTAGACCAGCGCACCGCAACAATTGTGGCCATACCAAAACCAGGTAAACCTCCGTCTGATCGCTTCTCGTATCGCCCCATTTCCCTACTTAACGTGGAGGCCAAAGTTCTGGCAAAATTACTAGCCAACCGTCTGGTACATCACCTGCAGACACTGATCCACCCTGATCAGTCCGGCTTTATGCCTCACAGGAGTATGGCATTGAATCTCAGGCGGGTACATGGGGTGATGGCACGAGCACACCTTCTCTCGGAAAAAGCAGTGATTCTCTCCCTTGATGCCAAAATGGCTTTTGATCTAGTGGAATGGGAATATATGTTTGCGGTATTGGCACGTATGGGCTTTGGACCGAAATACATAGCATGGATACGACTACTCTATACGAAACCGGTGGCACAAGTGGTGGCTAATGGTCACGTCTCACAGACGTTCCCGCTGGGCAGGGGGACAAGGCAGGGATGCCCTCTGTCGCCCCTGCTTTTTGCCCTGGTACTAGAACCCTTAGCAATCCTAATCAGAACAACACCGTTACTTAAAGGAATCAAATGGGTAGATGGGTGGGAAGATAGAATATCCCTGTATGCGGATGATATGCTGATTTATATGGTTGAGCCTGAAAATGGGATCCCAGCATTATTAAATCTCTGTAACACACATGGGAAGTCGTCGGGCTACACCCTGAACTGGTCCAAGTCAGTGATCTATACTCTAAAGGGTCCGGATCCGGTGCTGCCATCGGATTGCCCCCTTGCACTGACCCCGAACTCCTTTAAATATTTAGGCATTGTTATTACAAAGAGTGCCGCGGACTTCTTTGATAAAAACTTGAAGCCGCCTATGGAGCGCCTTCGTGCGGACGTTAAACACTGGGCGACCTTGCCGCTGACCCTACTCGGGCGTGCAGCCCTTTATAAAATGATGGCATTACCCAGATTCCTATATGTATTGGAAAACACCCCGTATCCTATAGCACCACGATACTTCAAGCAGGTCGCAGCTCTGGTCACAAACCTCCTCTGGAATAATGGCCCGGCGCGTATAGCATATGATAAGATGACTAAAAGTTGGTATGAGGGAGGCATAGCATTGCCGAACATACAGCTGTACTACTGGGCGGCCCATCTTAAAATAATAAACCAATGGATACATGCTCCAAGGAGTGACCCAGCATATAGAGCGGATTGGTCACAGCTGGGATCAGACTGTATGCTCGAGGTACTATATAACAAATCACAAGTTAAGGAGCTCCTTGGACCGACGCAACACACAGCGGCCCTATGGCACATAGCACAATCACGACTAGGCTGGAAGGGGAAAATCACCAAGCTAACACCACTATGGGACACCAAGGCATTAGGGAACCTACGGTCTAGTAAGGGATTTGCACAATGGGACTGTATAGGAATCTCCACAGTTGGGGACTTATGGGACAGGGGCACGGTGGTCACACTTCCACAGCTCCAACAACAGTACGGCCTGGGCCCGACAGAGACGTTTAGGTATGTGCAAATAAGACACGCACTGCTCCAGGCGATCCCAGTGGGCACAGACATACCAGAGTCCTCACCACTGGAGGATAGGCTGTTAACGGATTATATGCAACAAAGCGCGACCTCCCTCACATACAAAAAACTGATCAACAACCTAGGGGACCCTACAATAAAGTTAAGGGAATAATGGGTGGGAGAAATAGGTGAGGTCACAGAGTCAGAGTGGAATGAAGCACTAGCCTCACCGAGAGAAGTAGGTATCTCAGCAAAAT
Source organism: Lissotriton helveticus (assembly GCF_964261635.1). Lineage (NCBI taxonomy): Eukaryota > Metazoa > Chordata > Amphibia > Caudata > Salamandridae > Lissotriton > Lissotriton helveticus. The sequence continues at coordinate 1,509,610 of NC_136062.1, forward strand.
TCAGATTAGTGCAACTTAAAATTTTACATCGCATTTATTACACTAGAACTCTGCTTCACAAAATACATAGGGCGCCACATCCCTTTTGTCTTCGAGGATGCGGGGAGGAGGGAACACTGTACCATACACTCTGGGATTGCCCACGCATACAGGAATTCTGGAGGCAGGTTATGCGCACTGTCTCACAAACACTTAAGATCTCCGTTCTGCTAGACCCTCGCAAATGCCTATTGAACATTTGGGACCCCAATGATCTGGATAGATATGGCCGGATATGGGCTACCCTGGCCATGATGGTAGCTAAACGGGACATTGCGCAAAAATGGGGGGCACAGGAACTGCCTACAGCTACTAGGTGGAGTACAAACATGGACATGCTGATGGTTACAGAAAGGGCGGTGGATGTACTCAGGGCATGCCCCCGAAAATGGAATAAGGTATGGACATCATGGAATATATACAGAGGAGAAATTTGCGAACCCTTACCGGAGAAAGAAGACTTGGACTCTGAGGGGGACGATGAATAAATAGCTGGGTGATGGTTGCTATCTCTATTGCACCAGACAGAGCAGCGTTCAAATATGGAGTGAAAGAGCTGCCTAACATGAAGCAGGTGGGGTGGCTGGCGGTCGGTGTGTGCGCGAAAAGATTACTAAAATGTGATGACTCTTTTTAGTTTTAAGTTTTAATGTTCTGATGGTTAAAGTAATATACTGTACAAAACGAAAGGCCTATACAATGTACTACAAGAAATTACTTATACGTGCGAGGTTACGCTATTACTTCTTATTGTTTAAAACCGGCTAGTTATGTACATGATCAAGCAGTAGAAACTATGAATATACTCTGTATGTAAATGTGCTTCTGAGATGGAAGTTCGGAAGTAACCTTGGAACTACGACTTATGCCTTAAATTTCAATAAAGATTTAAAAAATAAATAATTAATTCACGATCAGGTAAAAACACATCTGTTAAATCATTGCATGGCTTAGTATCCTTAGCAGTGGTTAAAATACAATCATGGGGTCTTCATTCCTTACGGACAGGCATCAGGAATGCAGTGTTTAGTGTAGGACTCAGTCAAAGTAATATGAGAATTAGATGACAATATTTCATAATGTGAGAATCTGGCTGTGGACAAATGTTGAGTTTTTGTGGCAAGGACAGGTGGAACTACAGCATAGGGTACATCATCCATCCATCATCTACAAAAAACAGCCATTGCTAAAAAAGGGTTTACACTTGAGACACAGTCACAGGTTAGAGCAATTTACAGATGGCTTCAACTCTTTCAGAGAAAACGTGATGTTTTCTTGCTGATATTTTGTGGCCGAGGTATGTATCTCAGGGAAGGCAAAACTGCAGTTTTTCTACAGATTCCTTGTGTCCTTTCTTAACCAATCTAGTGAGCAAATAAACTGATTTTCCCCTGCACTGATCTAATGTAACGCAGGCCAATAACTAGTGATCAACATACTGGATTAGGGTGGACCTCCAAGGGATGACCAACATGTCTAAATCCTTCTTTAGGACCTTGGAGAAGATTGAAAGGAACTCTGTAAATGCCACGACAGTTGAGACCCACAGAATGTGAACAAGTAGGGTACGGCTCTCTTCATGTATAGTAATGAAGAAAAAGAGGCACAAAGGTCAACAGTAAACCACCAGGTAATAACCGAAGAGTATAGTGGGTTAAGACTAACGCAAAGCTTCAGATAGTCACATTATTAATGTCCCTGAGGACCTGTCTACATTGGACATCCTGCCTTTTATTTCAGGAGAATCCGAGTGCTACGTCTACTAACAATGAAACTAGAACCCATTGCTTAATTAAATCATCAATTACAGGGCAGATCCCTTCTTCTACCTCAGGCTTTAAAGGGTACTGAGGGGTTCTGTGTAACTTCTTTTGTGGGTCTATCTTCACTTTTACCAGTTCCATGGAAGAAATGACTCCCCCTCATGATTAGCTCAATAGACCACAAAGTGAGATGTACATGTGAAAGAAGTTCAGTTAAATCTGGTGACAGTGGGCGCTGAATTCTCATTACAGTGTGAACTCTCACAAAACAAGGCACACATCTGATTTTCCTATTTCTGAGGTATACCTGGAGTGCAGAACGCTGTGCAGTTAAATTTGCAAAGAACATCTCCACCAAATAAGTTTGCTGAGGAAGTGAGACCAAGTAGGAAGGAGTTAGTCACAAATAGGTCCCAAAGAGATGGTTAAAAGATTTGTAATTTGGTGACTGATTCCATTTGGAACACTGTCTGCACCCGTGGACAAACCCGAATATGGCAAAGACGGGAATTCAGAAGTCGTAAGGGCAGAGAGACTGATGGCCATGTCAGTGAGGCCGATGGTGCGTTTACTATTAATGACACAATCAACATAAGGACCCTGCAGATATTAGGGTATTCATTTCATAGTTCGGACCTCTCAGGCTGTCTTAAAACTCAGGGTAGGGTTTTGGGGCAACTTGATGGTATCCCGAAGGGTCTAATGGCCCTAGTGTGCCAAAAAGTTGCATTGGTGCAATCACTCTTCCAGTTCCCCAGCTCCTCGCATGTAAAATAAGATCTCCTCCTCCTGTGACATCCCTCCTACTCCTGCTAGCTCCCCTTCCTGCTCATCCACCCCTGGCCTCCTCCTCCTTCCCCTGTTTATGGAGCTCCTCCTCCTTCCCCTTTGCTACTCCCGGCATGTTCTGCAATTTCAATCAGTTTTAATTCTGCATTTTCATTCTTTTTGTTCTGCAATGCTATGTAGTGGTTCCCAACTGTCACTAATTGTGCCAGCTTTTTTGTTTGCCACAGAATACATATAGTTGTCAATTGGTTCTTAACATTCGGTAACTCTTGCACAAAAGTGGCTCCACAGCTTCCTGAGCCATCTCACACATCCTGGAACCTATCTAGGTAATCTGCCAGAGCCACAACCTGATTTCTTTTTCAAAATTAGATATCTTGGTCAAATCTGTTTCCACTGGGAATGCTTTTGGTACCAAATTCAACAATGCATCCTTCGCTGCACTGAGCTATGCTTCGTTTTCCAATCTGCTCTAGGCAAGGACCCTTTCTCCACTAACATCTCTCACATTCACTTGGCACTGTCATTCATAACTGCTGATTGACATAAGGGTTTGTGCACCTGAAACTGGCTTTCCACCTCTTTTCTGACCTGTTTTTGATTTTCCTGACAATTCAACAATTGTTTCTTGATACTCATCTAATCAGAGAGGGTCCGAGGTACATGGGCCATAAACTCTATCTTTGGCTACTGGGAGGTTCTTGAAAGGAAGGATGGCCGATGGGGACGGATCCTCATCATCAGTTTCATTCGAGTGGGGTGTTCAGTTCTGGACACTTACCCATAGTCTGGTCCCGGTCTTTCACTGTCTGATGTACGGGCAACTGTTTCCTGAAGCCACAATGACGCACACACACTGCAATATGTGGTAGGCAAGTGTCATTGAAAAGCTGCCACCTTCTCAGGAGGTAAAAGCTAAAGGTGTTCATAGCTTACCAGCTGAATGAACACTTCAAAGGACAGAAGAAAACCCGGAATCCGGTTTCTGATCATGGAATACTTTATGAGCAAGAACTCAGGATCAGCAGGTGGAGGGAGCGAGGAAACAAGCAAAGGAAATACGGCCCTCCAACCAGACTGAGGCCTTAACATAGTAAAAGAACAGAAAAAATGAAATGACATCAAAACATCACATGACAAGAAACATAATGGTTTGGGACAACCAGAAATTAATTAAGGAAGAAACATCCATGATGGGAAAAAACAAAAAATGGGAACAAAAACCTGTACCAGTCTAGCTGTGGGGCAGCTGTAAAAAGGCAGTTGTGAACCCTCAGGCAAGTGATTGATATTTTAGAGCTGCAGGATCAAGCAGAAGCAGCTAGGAGTCCATGAGCATGAAGGAGGATAGTCCCAGGCATTGTGGTGAGCCTCAGCAAGGCCTACCAGTGCAAGGGGTTCGCCCTTCTCTGCACAAGTCCTCAGACCAATAGGATAGAAGTTGGCACAGAAACTGGAATAGAAAATACAAAGTTTATTAACCTCATGAGGTGGAACTACATTTACACAACACCCTTCGGCAATGTATGAAGTAGCACACTGAATGGAAGGAGCTTGGTCCTTTTATACCCACACAGGGGCTCAAAAGAAGGCAGTACAAGTACAAAAAGTAGGTTTTAGGCACATATAAGGTCATACAGAAAATGCACAGTCAACAAGTGGGAGGAGCTAACAGTTGCTAATTCTGGTGAATACATCCTGACATTTACAGACTAACAGCAGCTGCATGGACAGCTGCACGCTCAACTGAGCATGTGCAAAGTGGAAGAGGCTAAACATAACCTGTCTCTAGGCAGATTTCAAGAGCAGACAACAGCAAGGTAGGACAGAGCACATGGCATACACGTGGTAGCACATGGCAAACAAAATGGCTGCCAGAAATACAAAATGGATTCCACAAAACGGACAAGATAGCCTCTAAATACAGGGTGGCTTCTGCTAATGCTAACCCAATCGCTGACAAATTACAACAGACGACCCTTTTAGAAATACCTGAAGACATTCGGTCATCTGGGGTAATCTAGATATGCATCCTGTACATCGATGCTCATCAGTTCAGTGGCCTCTTTATTTAGCATTTGTTGTGCTTTCATTTCTGCAACATTTCTTTTAGCAGGTGTACAAGCAGTGATGCAAATAGAGCAAAGCATGGGACCACATTGTATACATATACAGCATGTAAATAGTATCACCAATAGTATACATAGTATAGTCAGTAGCTTCCAGCCCCAAGCAATAAAGAGTGTCCACAACCAGTTCGAAAAAGTCCATGTACCAGTCTCTGGGTGAATCTCCACAGCAATCTTATGTAGTTTAGAGATTGCATCATACACTGAAGGTGAGTGATCCGGAATGAAAACACAGCAGCTGCTGCCGATGATACGACATGCACCACCTCGATCAGCCAAAATCACATCAAGTACCATGTGATTCTGGAGTGCTACAATCTTCGCAACTTGTAGCTCTTCTGTAATGTTCCCAAGTGCCATTGCTGTCTGATTGGGAACTGCTTCCGCAACACGAGTCAATCGCCTTATCTTTCTGCAGCACCCACAAAAAAGAATAAACACAAGTTAAAGTCGACATATTGTTGCAAAGCAGTGTCAGTTTGGTCAACTTCATCCATACTTATTGTCCTCTTATTTCTGTTCTTGGAAATGTCATTGTATAACTTGAAGTTGAGATGATACAATGCAGGTGCCAGAAACAACGAGGGCAATAGAAAGGACACGTAGCAGACCCCAGACACCCCACAGGTAGTTGGTAGTATCCCTTATTACCACAAACGAAGTATGTATTATGCGAAGATGTAAAACTACTGGTATTGGTACCTTCGATTGTCAGAATTACAGTACATTCACTTCTCCCCACTGGAATTCTCCCAACACTACTAATACATAAGTCTGCTTTAGCTCTTGTCACAGAAATCACAAAAGGTCCATTGTCCTTCATAGTCCTTGTATTTGTGAAGACATGTGGCATAGAAATATTGTCAGGTTGGTACTCCTTCCATTCCCATTTTGTTCCTCTAACTTGAGGGTAACCATTCTCATCAGGATAACATTCTTTATTAAGGTCATAATTGATCTGTCCTACTGACATCTCTGTAATGTTGCCCTTTCAGAGGCAAACAAAAGTGCAAACCAGGCTTGACAAGAACTGTTATGAGAGAACGGAAGAGGAATAAAAGGTGTTCCTCCTTTCTTTTGGTGCGCAGGTATCATCCCACACACCCAACAGTCGGTAGTATTCGTGGCATGTGTATGATGCAACATCTGGATAAATGTATTGTTTAGGTAGGATTGTCGATGCTTCTGCTCATGATAGGTAAGCGTGAAATAGTGATGCTCAACTGGTGCAGAAGTAGTGGTAATCAGCAATTGTCGAGCAGGAGCCACTTACTCAACAAACCAAGTTATTGCTGCCATAGCCACCATAGCAACAACCAACCCTATAGCACAAATGAAATTTTTTTATTGCAGATCTTAGCAACTTTTGATCTTTCTGCAGACATGATTATTTCGTTGTCGTAAAAACAAAAAAAAATAAAAAACATTAGTTGGAGCTCTTATCCCTGGGCAGCCGTTGATTTCTTCACCGAGGGTCAAGACAGGTGTCACTTCGCAAGCCTGATCCCCCCCTTGCTACATCGGCACTCCGTTTCACCAACCCAGGGCAGTAGCTCAACCAGTCCTTTTCGACAATGCAGGCTCTTTCCTTGGTCTCAGTTGGTATCGCGATGCTCCAGAAATCGTGTGGTCCGGGAAGCCTCCCTCAGATTCATCAGGTGAGATAGCGTGGCCCTTCTCCGTTTCCAAGATCTCTTGATGATCAGTCAGCACAGCAGGTTCCACCAAGGCAGGCGACACTCGCTTACAGTGAGTGCTATGGACCCAGTTCTTAATGTCCGTCACTCTAACTGCTGCCCTCGTCGCAAGGAGCACTTGCTCTGGTCCTCGCCACCTCGGCTCCAAACTGTTTGACCGCTCGAAGACCTTGACCATCACATGGTCTCCAGGCCAGAGTTCGTGGGCCTCACCTGTCGATCTGTCAGGAAGAGCTTCTCAAACCTATTGATGGATAGAGATCAAACTGTCAGTTAAATTTGCCAAATAGTAATTCATCATAACACAAGGTACATCATGTATGGGGCGTGGCTTAGGAACTCCCCAAATATTCATCGGTCTCTCAAATACCACTTCATATGGTGTAATCCCAGATCGTGAATGTGGCACCAATCTTATGGACAACAATGCCAAAGGTAATGCATCTGGCCACTTCAAAGACGTGGAAGCCAGTATTTTCGCTAATTTCAGCTTCAGAGTAGCGTTATACCTCTTCACTAATCCTGCTGATTGTGGGTGGAAGACTGCATGGAACTTCTGTTTGATCCATAATCCTTTCAGGACATGCTCAACAACTTGCCCAATAAAATGAGGTCCGTTGTCACTCCACAAATGTGTACAAACACCATATCTAGGGAAAAACTCCTTTAAAAGCACCGTTGCTGTGGTGAGAGCAGTATTATCCTTGTAGGGTATGCCTCTATCCATTTACTGAAGGCACATACCACCTTACCACATACCATACTTTAAGTTATTGGAGCGTTCAAGTTGGATATAATCCATCTGCAAAATTTCAAAAGGTGCAGTTGGTGTAGCAAACCCTCCTGTAGGAGTCCGTGTCCCTTTACCAGCTTTATAATGCCAACAGATCAAACAGGACTGTACTACTCTCTTAGCTGTGCTGGCAACTTCAGGATGCTCCCAAACTCGCGTAAGCAATTTTGTAATTGCTTGAGCTCCAACATGTGCTAGCCCATGTGCCATTTGAACCATAGGTTGTAAATAGGCTGCAGGCAGTTTCCACGTATCCATGTCTTTGTTGCGCCAACAATCCTCATCGTCCAATATTCCTTCTTTGGCCCATTGCTCAAGTTCTGCTACCGAAGCCGATCTCCGTACATCTAGCACTTCCTGTCTAGCATCATGCCATCGCTCAGCTTGTGACTTCACTATGCACATGGAAGTAGTGCTTCGTTGCATTGCAGTCTCACGAGCTACGCGATCTGTAAAGGCATTGCCTTGCCCTGTCTTATCAGTTACTTTCTTGTGTGTACTACACTTCACAATAGCTATCTTCTTTGGATATGTTAGTGCAGTCAAGAGATTATGCACTAATTCTCTGTGCATTATCTGCATCCCGTGAGACGTAAGGAAGCCTCTTTCCTTCCAAAGTAGGCCAAAATCCTGGGCCACTCCAAAAGCATAGCGATTGTCTCTATAGATGTTTACACGCAAGTCAGTGCTAAGTTCACATGCTCATGTTAAAGCTATTAGCTCAGCTGCTTGAGCCGACTTCTGTGGTATGCGAGCTGTCTCCACTACTGTCTTAAGTGTCGTAATTGCATATGCAGCTGAGGTTGTACCATCTGGTAACTTCAAACAGGACCCATCAACCCACAGTTCCCCATCTACATCTGAAAGGGGCGTATCTTGCAAGTCGACGCAACCCTTTGTCTGATCCTCAGTAAGGAATATACAATCATGAGACTCCTGTGACTGAGGCTGAGTCACCGGATATGGCAACAAAGTAGCTGGTTTTAGTGTCGCACATCTCTTTAGTGTAATGTGAGGGGCTAACAGTGTCAGTTCGTATCCTGTCAAACGAGCACTAGTCAAGTGTTGCGTCTTGGTCTGATTCAAAAGCGCATCTACTGCATGGGGTACTAGCACCAACAGTTTATGTGACAAAACTATCCCTTCACTCTGACCTGTGGCCACAGCTGTTGCTGCCACTGAACGAAAGCACCCACGCAATGCAAGAGCAACAGGATCAAGAACTGCTGAAAAGTATGCACAGGGATGTTGCTTGTCACCATGTGTCTGTACTAAAACCGACAATGCACACCCATCTTTCTCGTGTACATAGAGTGTAAAAGGCTTCATGTAATCTGGAGTACCTAACACTGGTTCAGAACAAAGAGCTTGACGTAACTGATGAAAAGCATTCTGACATTCATCTGTCCATGGAAGGGGCATTGGAGTATCTTTAGTCAAAAGCGCTAGCAGGGGTTTAACAATGTGTGAAAACCCTAAAATCCATTGCCTACAAAATGAAGTCAACCCAATGAATGCACGAACATCTTTCTGAGTGGAAGGCACTGGTGTATCTAAAATTGCTTGAGTGCGATCTGGTATAAGTGCATGGCCCTCCTTAGACAGAAGGTGACCTAAGTAGGTTACCTTCGGTCTACAATATTGCAATTTCTTCCGTGAAACTTTATGATAGTGTGTAGCAAGAAAAGAAAGCAAAGACAAAGTGCATTCTTCACACTATTCGGGCGTATCGGCTGCCAACAAGATGTCATCGACATATTGCATGAGAGCCACTCCTTTAGGCAAAACAAAAGAATCAAGTTGTCTTTTTAAAGCTTGACTGTAAATGCTAGGATTCTCAGTGCACCCTTGAGGAATTCTACAAAATCTGTACGATTGATTATTGAAAGTGAAGCCGAACAAATATCTGCTATCAGGATGAATAGGAATCGAAAAGAAAGCGTTTTTCAGGTAATTCACAGAAAATGTAGTTGCTGTCGGGGGCACCAGAGTAAGAAGTGTCATAATGTCAGAAACCAGAGGGTATTGCGGCACTACAATCTTGTTAACTTCTCGCAAATCAATAATGAATCTGTAAATCCTAGTGCCAGTGTCTTTTTTCAAAATAGGAAGAATAGGACAGTTGCAAACATTATAAGTAGGGCTCCTGGTCTTATGGTATTTAATTTTTTGCCATTTCCGTCTGTATTTATCCATATTTATTTTTTGGGCATTTTTTCTGTATTTATCCACATTTATTTTTGCCACAAATAAACGACGACGCTACAGTTAGTATTTTTCCACATTTATTTAAATTGACAATGCACACATGCGCTCACTTAAACTAGCGATTTGTTGTGGCTTTAGCAGTGCTTAAATGGTCCGGTACTGAGTAATTTGAAAAGGAGTGTACATGTGCTTTTCAGTTCTGCTATAAAAACACTTTAGGATAGAGTACAAGCACTTATCAGGAGCAAACATGTGCCAGCGCTTCTGTATTTCCATCTAAAGCCAGCTGGAAATCTGCCTTCAAATGTCTATGGTTTTCACACAGAAAGTACGTACCAAATGTGAACCAATGAGGCGCCAGGGTGAGCATTCTGAACACCCCCTTCACAGTGAGTTTGGGTCGCAGCTGTGGGGCGTGACAGAAGCAGGCACTAGGCTAAAGTCTGAAAAGCTGGCTGATCAGATGGCACTGCTGGGTACTGTGAGAAGCTGACGTAGGTGGGCAGTTTTACAAGGTGGCACCCGAGGGTCGCTAGAAGAATATAGCACTCATGTAAAGTGTCAGTGAAGTGAGAGGCGCTGGCATTACTTGGGGATACTAGCATTCAACAAGTGCCTAGATATGCATCAGTTTGTAGTGGGTGCTGTACAAGAGATTCAGATTAATGCTCACGGGCATAGGTGAAGAGTGGAGGCTGCTAGGGGCCTCTCGATGGTTACTTACTCCCTGTTTAGGGGAGTGACTGCATCAGTGCCAACCTTCCGGATGTTGTCCTTTTTCCAGTTTCAGGACTGCTCCTTCTTGGCATGTGGTATTTTTGGTATAGGTTGGACGTGAGTGCGACCTTAGCACACACAAAGCAGGGAATGCCGCCCTCGGTAAACTGACAACAAGCACTGTGGACAGGAGACCCCTTTTACCCTGCTTTATTTATAAACGTGGGCACCTCGGTTTATTTATTTTATTTATTTATTTTTTAAACTTGTAAGGCGCAACAGCTACCCAAAAAGGGTTTCCCGGCGCCGAGACACAGCACAAAAGTAGCGAAGGTTTGCGAGGTCGTTCCAGATTATTGTTCAAACAACCAGGTTTTGATATTTTTCCTGAATCTGGCGTGGTTTTCCTCCTTACGGATGTAAGGAGGGAGTGCATTCCAGAGGGTGGACCAAGATGAGAGAAGGATCTGCCACCCATTCTAGCAAGTTTGAACCTGGCTATGCAGAAATTGGCTGCTGATTGTGACCTAAGGTTTCGACTAGGGGTGTAGGGATGGGCAAGTGTAAGTAGATATTTAGGAGCATTACCTGTTTTTATTCTAAACATATAGTTCAGTGCTTTAAATCTGATTCGGTTTTCTACCCTGAGCCAATACAGGCCACGTCGGTAGTTTGAAACACTGGTGGTTTTAGGAATTCTACACAGTAGCCAGACAGCTGAGTTCTGGACGAGCTGTAGCCGCCGTACTACAGCTTGAATTGAGCCTAGGTACAAGATGTTACCGTAGTCAAGCCGGGATGTAATGAGGGCATTGACTACGTTTTTTTGGGATGGAGATAGGCAACATCCAGAGGATTTTCCTCAGCCACTTCAAGATTGTGAAGCAGAGGCCAACAACTTTGCTGGCCTGTTGTTTCATGGAGAGGGAACTGTCAACATTGACCCCTAGATTGCGTACCTGAGTGGCAGGGGTTGGGAAGTTTCCCATCTGGGAAGGCCAGTGGGAAGGGTTCCACAAGTCATGTTGTTTCCCTAGAAGGAGGATCTCCGTTTTATCTCCATTTAATTTCAGCTGGTTTCTAGTCATCCAGCTGAAGATGTTTTGGAGACCTAGTTTGAGGGGAGACAAAGATGTCGGGCTAGGTTCAGACAGGGAACAAATGATCTGTGAGTCGTCTGCGTAGGTCATGAGGGTGAGTCCTGATTTTTCCGCTAGGTCAGCCAGAGGTCTAAGATAAAGGTTAAAAAACAATGGGCTCAGAACGGATCCCTGGGGCACTCCGTGTGGGGCATTAAAAACTCCAGAGCTGGTTGAGATCATAGGGAGATTACACTTAGACAGGCTGGGGCCTGTTGAATTTAAATAGCATAGTGGGCTAAGGGAAGGTGTTCCATCGAAACCTATTGATGCAATAGTTAAGCCAGACAGGGGAGCCCTTGGAACCAAGTGTTTAGATAAGGCGCTACGAGTAGCTCCTGTATCAACCAAAAACTGATCAGTAGAACCCAAAACATGTGCTGTAACATAGGGACCCTTCTGATCTACTGGCACTTCAAATGATTCCTTACTCCATCCTAGGCAATCCTATGCAGAAAACAGAATCTCTCAAATCAGACGGCACATAATCAGACATTTGATATTGATTTCGTCTATCAAAAATGTTAAACCCATCCTGTCCACGTGTATTAGCATCAAATCTAGCACGATCATCCGTGCTTCCACTAGGCCCTGAATATCCTGAACGATTTCTCATTTGTCCCCAACCACGTGGATACTGCTGAGCACGTAGTGACGGACAATCAGAAGCCCAATGTCCAAATTTCTTACAATACGCACACTGGTCAACAGACAAATTCGAACGAGCATAAGAAGAAAAGGACAAACCATAAGATCCACGTCCACCTCTATCATTGCCTCTAGAAGGCGGACCATAAGCCTGGGCTAACTTACCCATCAATTTTAATTCTTTAGTCTTTTTATCCTCATTGCCATTCGCTTCTAATTCCTGTCGTTCGTAATACTGAGCCATAGTTAAAAGAGAAACCGGAGAAGAGGTAGTCCATGAACTCTCGCTGACCTTTAAGTGACTAGCTATTCCTGGCAACAGGTTTGCAACATATTTATCGATGAACAGATGCCTGCCCGTGTCATCGGTCAATGACTGGCCACTGAAATCGTGGAATGCCTCTTCAAAGCGCGTGAAGAAGTCAGAAACCGATGCATCTGTCTTTTGCTTACAAGACGCTAATACAGTCCAATCTATCTTTTTAGGGGGAATAATCGTTTTTAATTTTATTATAATAGCTGCTGGAAGATCTAATATTAACTGACATGGTTTCTGTGCGGGTTCTCTTTCCTCATCTAATTGTTCTAAATCTTTCCATAATGCCCCAAAAGTCACACGATCATCAACTTTACGCACAGTTTGCCACATATCAGGGGGTAATATCAAACCGAAAAACAGGTCAATATCGGGTAAAGTCATAGTACAAGGGCTAATAGCACCCTCAACTTCCTCATAAAAGGCTGCTGGATTCTTTCGTGGATCAGGTAATGCAGTTTTAAGAGCCATAACATCCGCTCTATTCCAAGGAGTGTAAACCCATTTATGAATAAAATAACCCTTTGCATCAGTAGAAGCCTTATCATCACTTGTGCCTGCTCCTTTAGGAGGAGCATGCAAAGGTGCGGCTTCCCGCATAGGTTTCGCATGAACTATCATAGTCTTATCTGGTCCGAAGATAGAAGCTTGGGCCACGCCGGTCTGAGATGTTTGTGCAGTTGCGTCTGCTGCCTTTTTCACTTCCCGCAAACGGACTGTCTCAACACGTAATTTAACCAAACCCCTGATTGAGTCAGCCACCTGAGAAAAGACAAAAAGACCATCACGCATTTGCTTACAATCATTTGCAATATCAACAGGCTCCAAATCGTTAGAATGTTTCCTAAACCGTTCAACAACTTCTGGGGCAAAACCTCTGTAAAATATACTTGCTCCCTTTTCTGCCAATCCTTCATGTCATCTAAAAGTTTAGAAGAAGGAGCAATATTACGGGCGGCTTTTCGAGCAGCAGATCTAAGCAGAGACGCACGCTCAGCAGACAACATAGAATGAGTTTCCCCTGCTTTCTCCTGGTCTGCAGGAGAGTCCTCAGCTGAGTCATAAGGAGCAGAAGGAAGAGTATACGGAGGTGGAGAACGATCTAACAAGAGAGAATCATCATCGACCACTGTGCCTTCCCTAGGCCTGGTCGCCCCCACGCTCCTCCTGACGCTGTCTCTGCTGCAGGCGACCCAGCCGCCACTGAGCTGCCCGATTGCCCGCTCCTGAGTTTCCCGCCGCTGTCTCCCTGCGGCCCCGCCCCCCGCCAGCCGATTGGCTGCCCCGCTCCCGCCACCCAGCGCACCCTCCCTCCCGGCTCCCTTCTCATGTCCCCCCCTCGGGCGCGCCGATTTTGGCAAGCCCATATGCGCCCGTACGCGCCTGGACCGCGCCCAGCACCAGGACCCCTGGCTCCCGCAGACTCCAGCCCACCCGCCGGACCTACGACGCCGCCACCCTCAACGCACTCAACACCGGCAGGATCCCCCATTGCTACCGAGCCACCCCGCGTCGCACCCACGGACCCTTCTGCTGCCATTCCAGCAATTTCTCCTGCATCCGGACCGGCACCACCCCCGCCAAGTCGAGCACCAGCAGCAACCACCTGATGTGCATCCTGCTCAACACCCGCTCCGTCCACAGGCACGCTGTCGAACTCTGGGACCTGCTCGAGGCGACAGCACCGGACGTCGCCTTCCTCACCGAAACCTTGATGAACGCTTCCTCAGCGCCCGACGTCGCCAAAGCCATCCTGGACGGATACAAAATCACCCGGAAGGACCGTGTCAACCAGACGGGAGGAGGCATCGCCATCGTACACAAGAACACCATCCGCATCTCGACTAACTCAGACGAAACCTTCACCGGCGCCGAACACCTGCACTTCCAGATACACACTGACCCCAAGACCACCCTCCGAGGCACCCTCATCTACCGACCACCGGGACCACGCACGCAATTCAGCGAAGACATCGCAGACTTCATCAGCCCGCACGCCCTTCCCTCCGCCGACTACATCCTCCTAGGGGACCTCAACTTCCACATGGAGAACAACAACGACCAAAACACCACCGCCCTGCTGGACAACCTCGCCAACCTCGGTCTCAAGCAACTGGTGAACTCCCCCACCCACTACGCCGGCCACACGCTTGACCCCTTCTTCTCATCCAGCAAGCACATCTCCTTCAGCCACGCCACCGGACTCCACTGGACCGACCACAGCTGCGTCCACTTCAGCTTCGGAAGAACTACGACCCACCACCACCCGCAACAGGTTCCCCGCCGAAGATGGAGTAAGATCACCGCCGAACAGCTCACCACCTCCCTCAACCAGAACACTCCCACCAGCACAACGGACCCCAACGAAGCAGCCAGCAACCTCACCAAGTGGCTGACCGCCTGCGCTGATGACCTCGCACCACTAAAGAACCCTCCCAGCTGACCCAGCAGCAAGAAAAACCCCTGGTTCACCGACGAACTCAAGGACTCCAAGAAGAACTGCCGCACCCTCGAGAAAGCCTGGCGGCTTGACCACACCACAGACAACAAGACCGCCCTCAAGCACGCCACCCGCAAACACCATCAGCTGATCCGCGCCACCAAGAAGACGGCACTCAAAGAACGACTGGACAACAACGCCCACGACAGCAAGGAACTCTTCAGCATCGTCAAAGAGTTCTCCAACCCCAGCGCCGGAAGCAACGACATCACTCCCTCGCAAGACCTCTGCAACTCACTCGCCTCGTTCTTCCACCGCAAGATCGCCGACATACACAACAGCTTCGACGCACAGACCACGCACCCTACCACCGAACCAACGCCCGCCACCACCACCCTCTGCAACTGGAACCCGATCAGCACCGAAGACACCACCCGCACGATGAACTCCATCCACTCCGGATCACCAACCGACCCATGCCCACACCACGTCTTCAACAAAGCAGACGCCATCATCGCACCCCATCTCCGAGACATCATCAACTCCTCCTTCCACACCGCCACTTTCATGGAGAGCTGGAAGCACGCCGAGCTGACCGCCCTCCTGAAGAAACCAACGGCGGACCCCACCGACCTCAAGAACTACAGTCCCATCTCGCTCCTTCCTTTTCCGGCCAAAGTCATCGAGAAGACCGTCAACAGACAGCTTGCCGCTTTCCTCGAGACGAACGGATCCCTCGACCCCTCGCAGTCCGGGGTCCGGGCCAACCACAGCACCGAGACCGCCCTAATCGCAGCCACCGACGACATCAGAACCCTGATCGACAACGGAGAAACAGCGGCCCTCATCCTCCTGGACCTCTCTGCGGCGTTCGACACTGTCTGCCACCGCACCCTAGTGAAGCGCCTCAGCAACATCGGAATCCGAGAGAAAGCACTGGAGTGGATCATCTCGTTCCTCGACGGAAGAACCCAGAGAGTCCGCCTCCCTCCGTTCAGATCCGAGGCCACTGAAGTCATCTGCGGCGTACCACAAGGATCCTCACTCAGTCCAACCCTCTTCAACGTCTACATGAGCCCTCTCACAGCCATCGCACGCCAACACAACCTCAACATCATCTCCTATGCCGACGACACCCAGCTGATCCTCTCCCTCACCAACGACCCCAGCACCGCCAGAGCCAACCTACACGAAGGGATGAAAGACGTCGCCGACTGGATGAGGAACAGCCGCCTTAAACTGAACTCAGACAAGACGGAAGTCCTCATCCTGGGATCATCACCCTCCGCCTGGGACGACTCCTGGTGGCCCCCGGCCCTGGGCACCGCTCCCAAACCAACGGACCACGCACGCAACCTGGGCTTCATCCTGGACTCCTCCCTGTCGATGACCAGACAAGCCAACGCGTCTCATCTTCATGCTTCAACACCCTGCGCATGCTCCGCAAGATCTTCAGATGGATCCCCACTGAAACCAGGAAGACCGTCACCCAGGCACTCGTCACCAGCCGACTGGACTACGGGAACACCCTCTACGCCGGAACCACAGCCAAACTTCAAAAAAGACTCCAACGCATCCAGAACGCCTCCGCACGACTCATCCTGGACATCCCCCGACACAGCCACATCACCGGACACCTGAGAGACCTGCACTGGCTCCCCGTCAGCAAGAGAATCACGTTCAGACTCCTCACCCACGCACACAAGGCTCTCCACGACCTGGGCCCCACGTACCTCAACGACCGCCTGACCTTCTACACGCCCACCCGCCAGCTACGATCGACCAGCCACGCCCTCGCCACCGTACCACGCATCCGCAGAGCCACCGCCGGAGGAAGATCCTTCTCCTACCTGGCGGCCAAGACATGGAACTCCCTCCCCACCCACCTATGGCTGACCCAGGACCACCTCTCCTTCAGGAAGCAACTCAAGACCTGGCTGTTCGAGCAGTAACTTACCCCCCTCCCCCAGCGCCTTGAGACCCTCCCGGGTGAGTAGCGCGCTTTACAAATGCCGTGATTGATTGATTGATTGATCTTGGGGTTTATTAAGAATAGGATAAAGAGGTCTACGAACAGCGTACTGGCCATTTACCTGTAAATGACGCTCCCTATCTTCTCTCTCTTTAAGTTCTTTCGTTTCTTTATTTTTCATTTCCAATGCTTTCGCATGAATGCTCTTACGCTGTTCTTTTTCAATCAAGGCTTGCTCACGCTTCATTCGCTCACGCACTTCTTTCTACCACATTCGTACACAGTCAAACAAGACATGTTGTTCCACATACTGAATCTTTTGCAATTCAATTGACCCATGCATAGGCCAACGCAACTCAGGATCCTTAACACCTTGGCTGCTACAGGGTTTTCCCCTCCTGCGCTGAGCTTTGATGTTTCCCATTATACATGACGAGTTGACCTTGTCATGAGCACAGCTTCAGTGTGCCTCATGACAAGTTCACCTTGTCATTAGCATGGAAAAGGTTAAGAGTATATTTAATCCATAACGTGCTGTACATTATAGAAGACATACCATATTTAATATACATGTCCCTATTAGTCTTCCCCTCCGGGGGGGCGGTTGTGCTTCATCGAGTCTCAAATTGGTACCACTACAAAAGCAACACATCCTACGAAGTGTGCTAGAAACAGGCATGCCAAAAATAGTGCTGAATATGCAGCATTATAACCAAAGTAGCACTTAAGGTACTGTAGTACGTTGTGCCATTCAAATCAATTAAAAAACAGAGAAAATTCTCCTCATTACCTGCCTATATAAATTGCAATTCATATATCAATCCCATACAAATCCAAAGTTGGCCAACACAAATTCCAAAATTCCAAAGCCACAGTAAGCGTTACTAACCTACCTTACCAATCCCAGGCATCAAAAACCAACAGCAAGTGCCGCATAATGACTCTTACCAATCACTTGGTGTCCAGATTCCAAATGCCAAGTTCTCAAATTGACCAAATGGTCACTGCACGGCGAATCAACAGAAGAGATCTCAGCAAAAAGAAAAGCAACAGAACCCTGCCGATTTTGTGTATAGAGGTCCGATTAATGGATCCTACAATTTAAGAGGCGGTGACAATACCTGGTATCAGAGCCAAAAAGACATAGAACAGTTGTTCATTTTTTATTATTTTTCTTTTTATTTATTACACATTTTTATCAAAAATTTCTCAAGGTCTCAAAATCCTTCATTAATAATAAATAACATAACAATGGTTAAAAAGTCCCACACACACCGTACACATCACAGCTCAGTTTCATTCCATTACATATACTCTCATTCAATCGACACATTCTATCACACAATCATACTCCACAAACACAATGGTACGTCAATGCCTGTAAATGCAATCCAGATGTACAATATTGCATTCACAAGATGTAAAAGGTGGGAAAGGACAAGGGTAAACAAGGTCATTCAACATAGATGAGGTCCTATCACCAACAGGCATCACGCCGACGCGCGTTTCGATGTAAGGCCGGAATGGGGCCGCACCTTGGTCAGGGCGATGAAGTACCATGGGGGGGACAACACAAAACTGAAAATACAAGAAATATACATATGGATACATATATATGTAGGATAACAATAGAGATAAGAATTCTTTCATTAAACATGATATCATCGATCAACATGTGTTTTTAGGCTCTGATTGCCAAAGTCACTCTAAGGAACAGATTTCATCATAACTGCGTAGTTAATTGCTAGGAACAGGGAAACCCCAACATTCATCCACATCATCTTACTATGCATTGCATCATTCATCCATCCATTCACTTTTCTAGGTTTTCCAGATTTTAATAGTGAGCGGAGATCTCAAAGGAGATCTAAGGGGCGTCATTGATCACTAGGGAAACAGATAACACAACCCTAGTTTAAAGGAAAATGAGAATAGCATTTTTCCTTTTTACTGGTTTCGTATTGTAGGGTGAAAGGGAAAAAAAACAATTCATGGGTATACAAAAACTGATGTCATATGTCACTCACCCAACATAAAACTGGTTATCAGTTCAAATCATGGAAAGAACGGCCACACTCCACCTTTCATTTCTCATCTATGGAAGTATGGAAGGCTGAATTTCAAAGGGTTGAGTCTGTGAGAAGGAGGAAAAACATTTACTGTCAAGTTCATATTTTTACAGGCTCTAGGTTAAAAAGTATGCAAGGTTACCCGATGTTCCGTGCATAAACAGGGTTCTATATATTGCGTCCCTCAAAAATATAGCGCACACAAGATACAAAGAAGAAATATATAGCGAGCGCCTAGTGCGGTGAGAGGTCAATGCAGAGATCTCAGTCGAGGACCAGTACCACATGGAGGGTCAGATCAGAAAGAGAGGAAAAACGCCGTGGTTGCCAAGACGCGGGTCTCCTCGGGCAGTGATCGTCCAAAGCAAGATTCCAATCCTCCGTTTCGACCACTCCTACGGGCATCCGAGTCGCCAATGAGCCCCACGTGTCGGGCACCAATTTATTGTGGTGAGCCTCAGCAAGGCCTACAAGTGCAAGGGGTTTGCCCTTCTCTGCACAAGTCCTCAGACCAATAGGATAGAAGTTGGCACAGAAACTGGAATAGAAAATACAAAGTTTATTAACCTCATGAGGTGGAACTACATTCACACAACACCCTTTGGCAATGTATGAAGTAGCACACTGAACGGAAGGAGCTTGGTCCTTTTATACCCACACAGGGCCTCAAAAGAAGGCGGTACAAGTACAAGAAGTAGGTTTTAGGCCCATTTAAGGTCATACAGAAAATGCACAGTCAACAAGTGGGAGGAGCAACAATTTCTAATTCTGGTGAACACATCCTGACATTTACAGACTAACAGCAGCTGCATGGACAGCTGCAAGCTCAACTGAGCATGTGCAAAGAGGAAGAGGCTAAATATAACCTGTCTCTAGGCAGATTTCAAGAGCAGACAACAGCAAGGTAGGACAGAGCACATGGCATACACGTAGTAGCAAATGGCAAACAAAATGGCTGCCAGAAATACAAAATGGATTCCACAAAATGGACAAGATAGCCTCTAAATACAGGGTGGCTTCTGCTAATGCTAACCCAATCGCTGCCAAATTACAACACAGGTGAGTGAAACATCACAGACCACAGCCACAGGCTTCATGTGACACCCAGGAACTGTGGAATCATGCAAGATACCATTATTTTTGGACACTCAGGTGGCCATAATGTCACACGTGCAAAATGGGTAGAAGTGGGACGGCATCTTGGTAGTCACTCACTTTGTCTTCAACTCTTGAGAGTATTAGTGGGGCTTCTCTTTCACCGGTCTCTCTGCCCCAGGGCTGAACTTGAGTCTGCTATTTACCAGTCGTTGGCAGTAGAATCAGTCTGTGACCTTATTGCTCTGCTGCTGCCTTCCGCTCGCATCGCAGTGCTCGCTTGCACATTACCTTCCTGTGCTCCGTTCATCAATGGTCCCACAGGCATTGGTCCATTTCCAGGTGCAACTCTGGCTGCAATGACTGCCCCATCAGCCAGCATGTGGAATATGTCCAGTAAATCCTCTTCTCTTTCATTCACAATTTCATTTTTTTCTTCCTGTTCAGTGATCTGTGAAAATAGGTAGGAGGTGGTGGAGCAGTTGGAGCACAAGTTCTTACCCCATCTTTGAGGTGATTTGTTACCAGGGGCAGTTTCTCCATTAGGGGTCAGGGGCTGTACCCCTCTGAATTCCCACACATTTACATAAAAAATATGAAATACATTGATTTGTTTGGAAATACGATCGTATCTAAATTAATTAATGTTTTTAAGTCTAGGCTGTCTGTTTCAGGCTGCCTGTCCCGTCTCACTCTGAAGCAAGAGACGGAAACTTGGCAGTAAATCAGCTTTCTTAATGATGATGCACGATGCAGAGCTTTCTGTTTTAAAACCCTTCATTGCCATTGGGGTCGCTAGTTGTATAAACTCTGTAGGCCAGTGGTGCAATAAGCGGCACAGTTTTGGGCATTTTAGACTTCGCCCCTGGGTTATTTCAGACATCCGTCATTCAAAGGTGTAGATCCCACCCTTTCGTCATACGTGAGAGTGGATACGAGCACGTCTGATCCGATTCCTTGTTCTCAGTAGTAATAAGTTCCATTAACACTGGTAAGTGTTTGCAAGCTAAGGTTGTCTTATGTGTATTGTGCAGAGACCTCTCATCAGGCCAACCTCCCCCACTGTGACACCCCATGTCCTAGCTGCACATTTCTCGCTCCTTTAGAAGTGGAACTGCGGCATTTGCTCCTCCGCGAAATTGATCCAAATAAGTAGCTGGGTTCGCTCTTGTTCCTTTGTGAAGTAGATCCAAATATCAGAGTCAAGCCGAAAGTGAGAGATATGTCTTACTGTGGAATATGGGCTTACAGTGGTCAGTTCTCTGAGGTATGACATTAAAACTGGCCCTGTCTTCATGCCCCTAAGTTAACCCTGATGCTAAAAACATGGATTGACTTGCAAACAATGAATGTTAAAAATGTCAAGGCAATGCATTTCAGCGATTTAGTTCCTCTCTTTTTTCTCATGCTTTACTTAATCTTGCATTCCCCAAGAGTTAGCTATTTTATAATGTTGTTGTTTATCAGTATTTTTTTCTGTGGCTACTTTGAGGCTTGAGCCATGTCAGGTGTTTATGAGGGGCTTTGATTGAGTGTGCATGCGCTAAGGCTGAAGCCAAACAAAGTGCCTGTCAGTGGGTTGGCCTCTCTACAGAGAACACAGAACCATGCTTGTGTATTCAATTTGCAACTGAAGTTCTGTGGATGTGTGTGTGAAGGGGGTGCACAGATGTCAAAATATTTGCAAGGCAAAAGTAAGAGAAATTAAGGTGCTTACATTTGAGGGAGTGTAGTGCATGTTGGGGGCAGTGAAGTGACAGAGATGTGAGGAAGTGCATTTGGGTAAGAGTGAAAAGGGAATGCTGAAGAGAAAAAAGAGGGGGTTAAAGATGTGAAGAAGAACAAGATACGCAGAGAAGAAGAGGATACATACCTAATATAAAGCACACATAAATGAAGGATAAACTCCTTCTGCAGGCCTCAATGCTATTTAATTCACATTCACAGACTCACTATTTCAGTATTTAAACTTTTCCAGTGTTACTTATTGATAAGAAATCATTGTTGTTCCTCATTTATCTTAAACAGCTAACACCCAATGACAAAGCCAATCACACTGACAGGCTTTAGGTGTATGTCAGTTATTGTGTCATTTACCTGGATAAAATTACATCTCAGAGAGAAACCAAAATACCGGTCAGATGGCACACTATGGGAATCACAGACATTTATTTGACATGTTCCTTTATAGAGAGTACCCGTTTTTTTCATCTCACTTAAAGACACATCTGCACGTATTTCTATATGACTGGTTACAGCCAGCATCTGTGGGTGCTTCTCAAAGTATGGTTAGAGCATATTTTTCCAAAGTTAATGCTGCATGCAGTGCAAGTCAAGGGCAAGCATACATTTTAAATGGCTAAAGTTGTCATGCTGTACAATTTACACATTACAGTAACTGTAGACAAATTATTGCATGAAGATATGGGGCAGTTTTTAATGTGTTTAACATTTCAAAACTATACGTTCCCACTGCTTAATAGGCTTTGCTTAATCACTACATCCATTTGCTTTAAAATGCACCATTTGCCAATCTTTTTTCATTTCTTTCTTGGGAGAGGGACTCACCCTGGACCCCAGATTTGTCCATTAAACTTGTTCACATCTCTACATAAGAGTCATGCCCAATGTTTACCCCTCACCACTTTCAAATGTTACCAGCTGCCATTGTTTGGTACTCTAACTTTCCCTGCATGTCTTTCATGCTTTGAATATGGGATTCATGCTTACACCTGTGTGCCTGCTCATACCACATGAGACGAGTGGCCACTGCTTGGCACTTATTTTATTTTTGATGCCTTTTAATCTTTTCTGTAGTTTAGATAACCCTTCTTTGTTGAAGGTACCACATTCTGGGAAAGGACTTCTTTCCATTTTTATTAGTGAGCTCCATTCACTCCTTTAATAAACTTCAGGTGTGCTTACCATATTCTTTCCGTGGGGGCTCTCTAAATTTGATTGTTCTACCCCATTGTTATTCCCTATAATCTTTCATATGGAAAGAAAGGAAAGGGGTCTGCAATCCTTGTGCCCGCAGCTCATCGCAAGGAGAGCGAGTTCCACATTCCGTCCTTCATTTGTGTGTCTTTTGCATTCACACCCTAAGTGCACCGGGTATGCCCAGACGTGGGTCACGGACTCACTTTGCCACTGGATTCAAGCTAGCCTGGCTGACGAGGAGTCAAACCTCGAAACCGGTCCCAGGATGCTTGTTTCTAGGCCAGAGAAAACCTAGCTCGGCAGTTTGAGCTGGACTGTTCCCATGAGGAACAGGGTCAAGACGAATTTGCATATGGCGGGGTCTGAACTGGGGTGGCAAATTGTGCTAAAGAACGATGATGGACTTAAGGCAGAACTGTGACTGGGGGTGAGTGTCTGAAAAGTTTTAGCGCCCCGTCCATCATCTCCTGTGTTTGCTTGGTTTAAATAGTTGACATCTCTAGGCTACTGCCCTAGAGTATCTCAATGCAGGGATCATGTCTACAGAGAGCCTACATATGGAGCTTCTGGACTTGGCTCATCAAACATGAGGATAGTGTAGGGGGCCAGGGAATACTGGTGCTGTGAGAGCATCTTTTTCACCATGATGATGCAGATACAGGCAGGGAACAACAGCTTTAAATTCTAAATTATTTCCCGCGAACAACCGTCATAATCTATAATGATTTTGAACACTGTGTTATTCTGTAAGAGGTAAAATACTCAAATGTAGCATTTCAGTAAAACATGTCTATGTATATGCAGTTGAAAGGATGTATGTAAATTATAGTATATGCATGTAGGGAGCAGTCTTACATCTATAATTGTTCCACCACTTCACAATACTGTAGCTGGGCTGATGAACTCAGGCCATGTTACAATGGCCTTTTAATATCAATTTAAGAGGAACCAGCAGTTTCCACCAAAATCGGTGTTATTGGAGGCATGGAGTAATCTTCTAAGTCAAACCTGGAAGACTTTGACAGGACAAAAAGGCCAGTATTATGGAGTAATATGTGAAAATTGGTGCTGTATCATACATTTTGACATGTTATTCGCCCATGCTGTAATCGTATATGTAACTTAAACTGCAATCATCAATATCTGCATGCAGTATTACTGCACCAAAATTATTGCAGTACCTAGAATGGTGTCTAAGAAGGTGTTTGGGTTTCCACCCAAATCGGTGTTATGTGAAGCATGCAGTAATCCTCTATGTTAAACCAGGAAGAATTCGAGAGGTCAAAAAGGCTAGTGTTATGGTATAATATGTGGAAATTGGTACTGTAACCTAAATTTTGACATGGAATTCCCCCCATGCTGTAATAGTATTAGGTAACTCTGCAGACGACAATCATCAATATCTCCGTGCAGTGTTGTGGCTCCACAATTATTGCATAAGATAGAATGGGGTTTAAGTATTCATTGGATAGCTATGGTACTTGGAGTTCCTACTTTGATTTCTATTCAGATAAAATAATTATAAGTGCATTCTCAGAAATAAAGAAAGCAATACCCAAAAGCAGCATTTGTAGCGACAATGCCCTTTATGTTTTGAATTTTAATTAAAGAGTAATTTCGATCAATATCGTGCTTGGAAATTGCAATTCCTCACCGACAATGCAGTGTATATTTTAAAGGGTCAAATTAGAATGCACTAAGATTAATACAACAGACAGACAAGTACACATATGCATGACCTTTGCTACATTGCAATGCTTTCTGTTATTAATTTTCTTGTTTAACATTCTTTTGTTAAAGATGACTTCAGACCATGGGATATTCAAAAAAGGCAACTCAACAAACCAGACCATGCCTATCAGCCACCTACAGTCAAGTTTGGAAACAGCACTACCTTTCAAGATGATTTCATTCCCAAGGGTATAGAGCTGAGAGAAAGTTATAAACCTTCCGGGGTGGCTAAGCTTTCTCAAATCCCATTTGATGGTGTTACCAACCATCGCATGTCATATGTTCCATACCAACTGGAACCAAGATTTGCAAGACAAAAGGAAGAATACAAGCCCAGTAGCCAACCCTTTGAAGATCTAACAACTCATCGCCTTAATTTTAAAGGTCTACTTGGTGAGATTGCAAAAAGCTGTAGACCAGAATACAATAAAGTTGGAAGCAATGCTGCCTTTAATGGCAGCACTGAGTTCCGTGATCGGTTTCAACCTTGGTCCGTATCTTTACCTCAAGTACGTAAGTATGCAGAATATGTCCCACCAACAACTCACATGGAATTAGACACCACATCTCATCTTGACTACATTAAGCATCATATGTCTCCAGTTGCAGCCATCAGGCCAGTGTCTCAAGGAAGAAGAGCCCAAGTGCCCTTCCAAGGAAATACCACCATGAAGGAAGACTTCAGGGCCTGGGACACTGGTCGTCAGAAAATTATCAAGAGAGATCAGCAAATCCGAAAACCTTCTGGGAAATTTGATGACTTGACCACATTCAAATCACACTACATACCTCACGAGATGAATCCAACCCACAGCTTCAAACCTTTGAATGCCCCACTTCACAGCTTAGTTCCTTTTGAGGGTGGTACCATGTACCGCTCAGACTACACACCCAAGAAAAATGAAATCTGCCCTGCTAATTATCCAGCTCCCCCTGGTTATGTGTTTGAAAGTGTTGATGAGCGTGGCCACAAATATTTCCGCAAGGTAGCTACTCCTGAGATAAGTAAATTGTCTTTACCTAATGGTAATCATGTCCCAAAAGAAGTTGTTGTTATGTCATAACACAAGGTAATAACTCATTACAAAAACAGGCAAACAACCGTATTTTGTCTTATCCACCATGGATATAAATGATGCTTAGACATATTAATTCAAATCCCTAATATTTTAAGAGTGATGAATCTTTTTTATGATATTTGTGCAGGATTATATATAAATTGTATTAGGGTAATGAAAGCTCTTAATTACATAAAATGAATATCTCATCTGCAAGATGCTGGGCTTCTATGGAATTTTAATATCCAATGTTGAACAAAGCACAAACTTTTCAAAGAGATACCTCACCATCTGGTTTATAATTTAGATGGGGTCACTAGGTCAAAGGGCTGTTTAAATGACCCTTTTCACTTTGCACTACTCATTTTAAAGCTTCACTATGCAATGACCTTTCTTGGTGTTTTCAGAAAAACATGGAAAATACCATAAAGGTGAAATTCTTACTTATCTTCAATCTCACTTTGGTCTCATTGATCTCTATGGAGAAGTCTTTTTTTGATTTGAGAAGGCTCTATCACAAATGTGGCTCCTCCTATGGCCTTTTTGGAGTGCATTTCATTTATTCAATAAAAAAAGTTGTGAAAAAATCAAGTTATAATGCTTTAAATGTGCAAGGTTTTGCGGGGAGTAGAAATGAACTGCAAACGTTTCAGCATTTTTATGCAATAAAAATACCTTTGATCAACTAATTTAGTGATGCAAGGATAATAATCATGCAACCTAAAGCACAAAGGTTTTAATTATACCATGTTCACAGGTTTTTTAAGCCTAGTGACTTCTCTTAATGGAAAATAAATGTATCACAGCAACTGCATTTCAGTAATCATAGGCTATCCCATCATTTATATCTACAATCAATTGAAGACTTCAGCGAAGTACATTAGCTGAAGAGCTAACCTGTCTTAAAGTAATCCAGACTGTGCTGTAAGATATTACATTGAAAGGAAGTTAGGTATGCTAAACCAAATGCCAGGACAAATAACCAACCTTCCAAACAGGTCAAACCATAAAGGGGAAACCAAAAGAGTTTGAAACTTAGTTGGATATTCTGCCATAGCTGGGAATAAAATGTCTAACAAATACCCAATAGTCTCTTGCAACTGGTATATGTAGAGCATCCATGTGCCATCCCAGATATTCCTCCAACTAACCGACGGGTGATGGAGAGCAATGGCTTCAATTGAATTTCTATCTCTACAAAATTGTTTATAGTCCGCCGTAAAGTATTTCAGTCAGAGTAGAAAGTGTGTAAGAGCCCAATAGGCAGAGCACCCAAGAAAGCACTTAATCACTAAAACATTCATCAAATAAAAGTGCAGAAATAGCCCCTCTCGGTTCCTGGAGCCATCCCCAATTTGGCTTTTGGCATTAATAGTAAAGTGACAGTGACAGCCGGAGTGAATTTTACCGGATCAGCTCTAAATGACAGATGAAGAGGTGCCCATTCAGGAGCAGCAAGATTTAACGCACCTAACATCTGGAACCAGTGGGCAGCAATAATATATTGAGTTTCAACTTCAGTCCCAAGTCTGCACGAAGCGCAGATATGTCCAAATGAGCCCACTACAGCTTTAATGTTATAATATGCATGAAAGGCATTTTCATAAATATGGGCAATCACAAAGATCCACATTAATACAAATGTGTTTCTAATCAAGTACTTGCACTTTATTTTGACGAATAAATAATACTCATAGGTATCTGAGATTTAAACTTGTTTAGCTTAGTGTATAGCATCTAGAGGATCAGAAACTAACTTCTTATACTGACATGGCAAATTTTATACAGAAAAATTAAACCTGTCACGACAGTCGGTACTAAGCCGGGTATGCTAAACATTTTGAACTGTTTCAAAATGTGTTTGCATGATGCCGGTTTCTTGCAATGGTTGTTGACTTTTCCATATTTGAATATTTAGAATAGTACTTGCCAGCTTGTGCTAGAGATCAATAATGTAAGAGATGATTGAAGAGCAATGTACAGAGAAGATTTGGCAATTAACGTTGTCTAAATATATACATGCCTCCTTTCATCATTGTACTATAAAACATGTAGCATATTAGGTATAGTTCATAAGAAAGGCTCATTTGGCCTTGCCCAAATCCAAACTTGTGCTGTGCAAGTCACACCAAATGCCAACAGTGAGAATTAATTGAATAATAATCAAATGGAGGTTATTACCTGGTATTCGTCACTCAATTATAGGTGTTTCATTTGGTCTTAATCTTCCAGTGTATTAGTACACAGATACTTTCTGAAACTAAGATCATTATTTTGTTATGCTAACAGTTTGTGAACAATGGGAACCAGATTGTGAAATAGTCATCTACTGCCCTAGTCCACTTTCATTTGGTTTTCTATTGTACACCACTTATCACTGATCTCACGACACTGATTATATTCAGTACTCCAATGCACTTTAAATACATTTATTTTAGATGTAGATATTCTGTTAGTGTTCAATATAATTAATTCAATTATCTCCTACCCTCTCCTCATATGTATAACCTTTCTTCAAGTAATATAATAATTCTTTAATTTCATGTTGCAATAAGAATTGACTAACATCCCTCCTGTTAATCGTGATTTATCTATTCCCTTCAACATTTAGATGAAATATTATTTGCACCTGTATATTACCTTTTCACAAGCAATATCGATTTAAAACATCTTGAATGTGCCTTTCGTTTTTCAACTAAATGCACGTCAGTAATGAGACCTAATGTATTATCGAAAACAATGTCAAACAGGCTTTGTTTGAGGTGTATAAGAGACTCAGTATTTTTACTTTGTAACAAGAAATATTTTTGTAACATTGCTGTTAATTGTAACCACTATTTTCGAGAATCAAGCCTATGCTTTAATTTTGTGTTCATATTTTACTTTATCAATAGTAGCGAATGTTCAATATTGAATTGATGTAAAACAGCACTATAAAAATAAAATATGCTTATCAGTTGTATGCGCAGTTCTAACAGCTAAACCCTAGATTTTATTCAGGATCTGAGATTAAATACTTTTTGTAATTTGTAAATTTTTAAGGAGCCATACTGGCGGATGGCACTGCTACTAATTTGCAGGCGAAAAGACTCAAAAGAATATTCAATGAAAAAATGCTGCGTAAGTAGTTTTAGCAATGTGTATTGAAAGGTTTCACTCTGCCAGCTATCCATGGCCAACTCTGTGAAAAATGTGATTTCTGTAGATCGCATACACCGACTTACTTGTGGAATATCTGCAGATCCTGGAATGGAAATACCAGTTTTACTTGCATAAAGCTGACTGTGTTTGAGGCATAGGGGCATAATTACAAGGAAATGATGGAGAACGGGGCTGAGGCACATTTTGCGGTGCCACGCTCCACCATTTCCAAAACTCAGGAATGCAACATGTTTACAACAATACGGCGCACCCCTGTGTTTTCTGTAGCGCTTGCACTAAAAATAGCTGCCTAGCGCCAACATAGTGCGAGGGTGCCTGCGTTGCAGAGAATGATTGTTCATGTGAAGGAAGGTGTCCTTGCCTTCACATAAATAATGGTGATTTGCTACTTCTATGTTTGTTGCAGAATGCAGCACATATGGAAGTAACAAATCACCATTATGTAATGATTGTTTATGGGCACGAAGGGACACCTTTCTGTACATAAACAATCATTAATGGCATTTTGCTCTGTGTGTGCTGCAGAATTGCATTGTGTTAGTTTTTGGTGCTGCCTCAGATGTATACCTCCTTGTAAATCTAGGGCAGCGTCAAAAAGCAAAAGATGTTGCGGTGGACTGCCCACAGCAACACCCTTAGGACGCCCCTTTCACGCAGATACCTGTGTGAAAGGTTACCATATTTACAAAGTGGCATTAAGCCACAAAAAGGTGCTTAATGCCACTTTGTAAATAATGAGCAGGGCATTGCGCCACCGGAATGTCAATTAAAGTGACGTTCCGGTGGCGTAATCCAATTGTGAATATGCCCCACAGTGTTTTAATAGGACAAGCATTAGCATAGCCAATAGGTCTCGCCTTTGGGAACTTATAAGCATTTAGCCAAGCACCACATTATCCTGGGTGATCCTAGGAACTGCCTTCTTCTGCAGCCTCCCATCCTTTTTGCTGCCGGCCAGCGCTGGGACGCCCTTTTGCTGGGGCAGCTATGCGCTATATAAAACCTTGTAACATAACATGACATAACATATATTGCTCTTTAAAATGGAAGCTTTGACATTAATAGGCACATTATAGCACTACACTGAGAAGTACTTATATAAAGTGTTGCTTTTGTACTACTCGTAGTCTGAACTCACATATCTGGAAGTGTTTTCATAAATGATAATGAAGAAAAAAAGTGTTTCTGTGAAATAAATAATTTGCTTGATAAAACAAGTTAAACGAGTAAGCCACAATGCATCCAGGTTTTCTGGTTTCACCCTGGCAGGTGCACATTGAGTTCTAAAGTGAGCAATGAAAATGGGACCTTTTGACCTCATTTTGAGTAAAAAAAATAACCATACGCCTGAGCCTGGTGCGGCTGCACCTGCTGCACTCTGATGTGTGTAGGAAACCGGCCGTGGTGATGGGGGGCTGACCGTCGCATGCACGTCTAGCGCTGGCTGATGTACAAGCAGGGGTACAGGAGTAATAGCTGTGGTGAAATGCTGGTGGTTCTGGTATAAGTTGTGGCGCAGGAGCGATGGCTGTGGAATAGGAAAATACAAACAGTGGTGCAGTACCAGAACATTGACTATGGTGAATGTCGCATCCCTGAATGTGGTGTAAAAGTGCTGTTGATGAAGCACAGGCGCTGGCTGTGGTGCAGGAGTACTGTGCCACTGGAATGCTGTATCAGCTGTAGAAGCGCCGGCTGCAGCGCCTGAGCACTGGCCGGGGTAAATGACTGGGATGCACCTTTGGGTATCAGCGCTTGGGCTGTTTGCCATGAACTCCGCAGTGAGGTACTCGAGTTCAGATGTTTGTGGCTGCAGGCACTGAGAAAACAAAGACATATTTGGGACTCACCTTCTGATTTCTCAATACTGGCAGTTAGTGGACCCCCATCCTACCACCCCTACCTCTCCTGGAGCTCTTAGGGGGTCACTGGTGGGCAGGGCAGAGGTTCAGTCTGTTGTTCAGGTTCTTGTGGGATATAGATGCTCTTGTCTTGAGGAGCAGCCCAATGAAGAGCTTCCCTTGAGCGCCTGCTTCACCATGACAACCGCCTGAGTCCGCACTGAGACTGGTGATAGAGCATAAACACAGAAAAGAAACATCTGTGACAAACACGATAGACATAATAAATAGACTAAAGTGCTTCGCAAACAGTAAGAGCAACGAGAACAAGCAAAAATAAGGAAATAACCAAACTCAGTCACTCCCAGCCAAATACAATGGAAGAGTATTTGGGATAACGCTTATGCCCAGAAATATTTGGAGAGAGGATGTGGTGTAAATATTATTATTTATTTTTTGACTTTTCTGTAGCGCTGGCACGACCCAAAGGTAACAGAGCGCTTTACATGTTTAGAGGTTAAGTTTGCACAAGCAGATGGTGAGAGGTAAAAAGGCATCTGTAGTTGCTGAATTTGAAACTGGGGAACGGGGTTCAAGTCTCTGCATGCTCTCCCCATGCCACCCCCCCCCTTCCAAAAAAGGCAGAGACATGCCGATATAAATAATGTGAATACAATATGGTTTTTAAAGGGCAGGTAGGACTGGGATTGAATCAGTCATTTGTTAGACATTTTACTTTTTTTTTAAGTTGCCTCATTTGGATGAAAATAATGTCAATTGTTTGGGAAAGAAGATGTAATATAGTCTCAATAAAAATCATTGGAAATAAAAAAAAGATGTAATATAGCATCCAGAGTTGGCGACTTTGGACCTGGGGAATCCGGGGTCAAATCTCAGTGTGCACATTGTGGCTGTGTAACAATCTAAAAGTTGCTGATGGTAAAGAGAGAGTGTGTGTGTGCGAAATCTCTGACCCTGTCTTTCACGACGTCAATCTAATGAGCACCAGCTATAGCTCTTTTATTGCTTTTTCTGTGCTGATGTTGAAGGGGGTCAGTGCAGCCAACCTTAATGAAAACCTCCCCGTATACCAATATAACCCCTTTGCAATGGAAAACCCTCTACTAACATCATCAAGGTCTTCCAGAAATTGACCACAAACACTGGGTTTACAGGTAAGCACTTATCTAACCGCCTACATGCAGCAAGGTTTACTGTATTGCGGTAAAAATCGAACTAAGGAAAACCTTTTTTTAATTTCTTTATTGAGTTTTCAATACAAAAGCATAACAGTGCACTTACATTTGCTAGTTCTATCAGGTGTCCACATATCAATAGTTCACACACAAACACAGTTCCAGTAGTTCTAGCATATACCCCAAAAAGGTTGGCTAGTTAATGTAGCTCATCTCTTGATCTTAATCTGTTCAAGATATATAACAACGTAGCCTATAGGGAAGTGCCAAACTGGGCCTGTCAGTAAAGTAGACAAAAAGATGCATGATTGCTGTGTTAATGTAGGAGCTTGCCCATCAACTTGTGTGTAGGGGTACAAAGTGTGGTTATGTCTATCAAGCAGCATTGCAGTCAGGATCCTCCCTCAAGTATGTCTGAAGTGAGCCCCAGGCATCACACGGTCGTGAAGTTGAGGGCATTAGCTCGGCATAAGTGTTTAATTGATCGTTACAGTATAAGAAATCATCCAGCCACTCCTTGAATTTGGTAGCCCCTCCTGGTCCCCACCTGCATGCCACCCTCCGCTATGCTAATAGTAACCCCAGTGACATAAACTTCCTGTAGGAGGCTTCAATTCTCTCTTTATATCCCAGGAACGCCACTATTGGGGTGAGGTGAATGTGAGTGTCCACCATACACATCAGGGTGGCTGACACTTCCAACCAGCAAACAGTCTTCTGTCACCGCACAGTCCCTTGCAAGATGCAGGAAATCTGCCCTGTCCCTCCCGCACCAGGCACAAAAATCATCAGGTCGAAGCTTGTATCTGTAGAGTCTCGCTGGTGTGTAATAGATGAGGTGTATACATTTGAAATGTATGATACGAAAGTGACTGCTAGCTGTTATCATGCCTGTCTGTTTACAAAAATAGAGCCATTGCCTATCTGTGAGTGGTGTGTCCAGCTCTGAATCCCAGCCGGCTCGAGAGCCGCTTTGAACCTCGGTCCACATGTGAGGGTCCCGTAGCCTGCAGTAGTACATGTAGAAGGGGATTTTTAAGATTTTGTGCCGTGTTTGCATCACAAAAGTGACGCAAACCAGCGCAAAATCTTTTTTTCCTAATTAACTTTCCAGTGCTAAACTTGTTTAGTGCTGGAAATAACGTAAAAGTAATACAAAGCAACGCATCGCATTACTTTGCCCCATACGGGTGTATCAAGGGTGGTGCATGGGCGTTTCCATGCAACCACCCATGGTTTCTCACGCTAAACCAAATTTACTAAAAAGAGTAGATTGGGTTTAGCGTGAGAAAACAGCACCCTTTTTAACTAGGTACAAGGAAGGAGAAATGCTTTCATTTTTTCTTCCTTTTCTGACTTTGCATGCGTGCTGCACTATGCGAAAAGCTTTGCATTGTGGCTAGCATAGTATTTTGTACAGGAAGGGTACCCTGTCTGTACAAAACCTATGCTACGGCGCTAAGGTGTGTGAATGGCGCACAGCAGCTGAGATCGGCGCTGTCACAAGGAAAAGAGGAAGAGAGAGCCATAACTTTGAAAATATGGCACTCTCCTGCTTCCTCTCTGTCGCACAATGCAGAGCAGACTCGCGAGGGACTGTGCTTAATTGCAACCCTTTTTTGTAAATCTTCACAGTAGTGTGTTATGTGTAGGGGGTTCTTGGGGAAAGGTGGGGGGGGGCAGCCTTAACATTGCATCTAAGTCTAAGATATAAATATATCTCCGGCTGCATAGGCATCTCTTCATTCTGTAAGGTCTTGCGGTCTTTGAAAACCCTTTCATTATAAAGATCCCCCCAGGTAGCTGCCCCCCTTTTGTGTAACATGTTACAACCGGATGCCTCATGTGCGATGGGAGTCCAAGGACGGTAAAGGAGGGGAACTAGCAGAGAGTACAGTAAAGGTTTGTACAGCTTCCTAGCTAATTGCAGCCACGTGAGTGAAGTGCACACCACAGTGGAGAAAGAACTACGGGGCATATTATCAAGCCTGTACGATAAAATTATCGCCGCTTTATCGGCCGAAAACGGCCGATAAAGCGGCGATAATGGGCTTGATAATATGCTCTATGGAATTCCAATCGAAGCCCATGTTAGATGTCTTCACATGTGAAGACATCTAACATGGGCTTCGATTGGAATTCCATAGAGCATATTATCAAGCCCATTATCGCCGCTTTATCGTCCGTTTTCGGCCGATAAAGCGGGGATAATTTTATCGCACAGGCTTGATAATATGCCCCTACCTTCGCTGGGGGTCTTTGCTCCCAAGAAAGAGTTAGCGGGGAGAGAAGCCTTATATCCCTGTTCAATAGTTAAGTGGGGCATGAAGGGCGGTGGCCGAAACCAATAGGTCGAAAAATGGGCCTGGTGCACATATAATATAGCTCCATATCCAGAGCCTCAAAGCCACCTCAGGAGAAAGGTTGGGTAAGTGTATTCCAGCGCACTCTGGGTGTTTACGACACAAGGTCAATGTGGTCAGTTGTGTCAGTAAAGTAGGCAAGGAGGATATCTGCTGTGTCTTTTTGCAGAAAGCCATCAGAGTTTTCCACCTCCAAAACATACTTTGAGAACTTGGGAGTATGCTCTGCCTCGGCCAAAGGTCTCCCAGGCCTTTCGCCCTCGCCATGCTGACAAGCACAATGGTATTTAGAGTGGAAGAGGCACTCCCGCTCCGCTGCCGATTGATATTCAGTGACCAAATCCCTAAACTTGGCTTTTAAATGCCCATTGAGGGCACTGGTGATCTGGTCCTCGAATACCTTGATATCTGTCTGCCTCCTGTCGCCGGAGCATCCTCAAATGTCTCACAGGATGCCCCCCCCCCTTTGCAATGCAAATACTGCGCATTGTCACTTTGAAGGCCTCGCAGACTAAAATCCGTTTCGAGACTGAGTCCACGTTCCTGGAAAACAAATCGCATATCTTCTGTCTTAACTCCTCTCTAAAATGTGCATCTAATAGGGCCATGGGGGGAAGTCTTCACGACTGGTAGGGGCAGATAGAGACCGGTGGTCGCAGCTGTAACAGAACTGGGGAATGGTCAGAGTATGTGCATGCAAGATGCTCTGCTCTAGTTAGCCAAGTACCGAGACTTGTGAAAGGAGCCAGAAGTATATGCGCGACCGGCTAGAGTGCACACTGGAGTGAAAGGTGGCCTCGTTTTGTGCATGGTGTAGTGTTCTCCAGACGTTTATGAGATTGTGTTATTTAATGATGTCTCCTACCTTGGTGTAATAACCTGGTGCATTGTAGGAAAAGTTAATACATGGGTCAAGTACTTTAGTAAAGTCTCCGCCCGTAATAGGTATGTGGAGCCACTATCTAGAATGAGTACCCATATTTTGTCAAAGAATGGGGCATCGTCTATGTTAGTGCCATATCAATTAACCATAGTGACGGAGTGTGAGGCAAGGCGTCCTCACATAATGCAGTATGGTCCCTGTGGGTCTTCGAGGGAGCCAGCTGGGAAGTACATGGTGTTTTTTTTAATTCAAAATAGTTGTCCCTTTGGCGTAGGTGGAGTATGAGGCAAAACACCTATGGGCAGCCCATTTCATCGCAAAGCTAGCCTACGCCGCTGGGTCTTAATGTGTTTCCTGTAAAACCGCAATCTGAATGTTGTGCCTATCAAGATGCCCAAGGATGTGTCTGCGTTTACCGGGGTCGCGCAATCCGCGCACATTTCAGGTCAATAGATTGCAAGTGGGGCCCTCAGGGGTTCTGGACGTAACCATGGGTCAGATCTAGTGGTGCCTGTATTAGTGTATGAGCAATCGCCATTGGGAACTCAAAGCAGCGCAAAGAAAATCCGCCTAGAAGTGGACAGCAATGAGGTGCACAAAACGAACAAGTACAACCAACCCAAAACCTGCCCCAACCCACACCAGCGGCCCAATCCCGCTGGCGAATCAAATCCCACTTAATGCATAACAGTAGAAATAGAGGGGTTGTGGCCTGTCCTTTTGCAATGGTCGTGGAAAAGCACTAAGAGAAGTGTGCATATCATCCAGTAGATCAGGCCTGGCAAAGAAAGATGATATAGAGAAAATGAGAGAAGTAATTTGGGGGAAAAGGCACGAGGAAAGCCAATAGGGGAGGATGGAGGAAGTAGAACAAGAAGAGAAAGAAAAGAGAGTACAAAAATAAAGCCATGAATCGTGCCATCAAACAGGGTTTCCCTACTGGGGGTTATCACCAGGGAGCATGGCAGGTCCCCTTGAGCTAATTTGGGTGTCCTGGACAAAGAGAGATCTCGCTAAGACTCAGGGCATATTACCAAGCAGGGCGATAGGCAATTATCGCCACTTTAGCGGCCGTTTTTGGTCGCTAAGCGGCGATAATTCTATCGCTCTATTAGCAAGCTGTCGCTAACAGTAGTTAGCGACAGCTTTAGGCGAGCGGTTTGGGTCCCGCTTTGCATGTCAGCGATATTGTTGGACCCGGCCTCGTGGCATGGTCCTTCCCTTCCCGCATGGCGGGCCCTGGACGACATCGGCCCTCCATCGACCCGCTGTCGCCCCCCCGGACACCACCCTCAACGAACTCTCGATGAGAGCAGCAACCCCCGGCTCTCTCCCCTGGAACCCGGCGAACCCGGCTCGCCCCAACTCGGCAGGTCCGGTCACCACCCCGGGCCACCATTTCAGTCCCGACTCCATCTTGGGCCCATCACGTCCCGAGCACGTGGCCTCGGCCCGACCCCGTGCGCGGCCCCAGCGAAGCCCCGACATCAAGGCACCAAGATCTGCCCAGGTGGTAGAGCGGCCACGTGACGGATCAAGGAGGAGGGGAGTTTCGATGGCCCCCCAGCCGTCCCCGGACGCCTGGTATCGATCGCCCTCCGGCCTCCCTGGGCGCTGGCTCCACCCCCCTGCTGGGTGTCTGGACACCTTCATCCCAGCCCCTCTGCCCCCTAGGCGCGAGGGTCCGGACATCAAAGGACTCCAGTCCTATATCTGGGCCAGCCCTGGATTAGGACGCCAGTTGTATCTTGGAGTCGAAGCCCTGCTGACCTCGTCGCGGCTGATCCTGATAAGAACTCTTGTGTCTGGGACCTAGAACCTCTGAGCCCTGCTGACGCTGTCGCGGCTCGACCAAGCTGAACCACCTTCGGAGCCCTGCTGACGCTGTCGCGGCCCGACCTCGCTGAACCATCCTCGGAGCCCTGCTGACACTGTCGCGGCTCGACCAAGTTGAACCATCTTCGGAGCCCTGCTGACGCTGTTGCGGCCCAACATCGCTGAACCACCTTCGGAGCCCTGCTGACGCTGTCGCGGCTCGACCAAGCTGAACCACCTTCGGAGCCCTGCTGACGCTGTCGCGGCCCGACATCGCGGAACCATCCTCAGAGCCCTGCTGACGACGTCGCGGCTCCTTGCACCCCCCCCAGTTTGAGGATTGAGAGCTGTGCGCAGGGTACCCTAGTACCAGTTGGTACCAAGAATGTCCCGCTACCCCCTTCCCCCTGATACTGAGACTTTTGAGGATCCCCCGATCCCCCTGTACATATTGCTGCGAGAACTTGCCTGTATTCTTTATATAAAGACTCTTAAATCTACTCTCGTGTGGTGTCCCTCTGTAGTGGTGTGATTGCTCGGCTGTTACGATAGTAGGAGAGGAGCCTCGCCAAGGAGGCCTCTCGACAGCGCTCGGCCTGTTCCATAAAGAGAGGTGGGTCTCGGGGTGGTCAGTCAGACATCGTCTGTCTCCCCTGGGATCGCCTTTCTAACATTGGTGGCAGGCGACGGGATCCGAGCCGACGCATATCGTACAGCGAGTAACTCGCCCACTATTAACAGAGACCCACAGCAACCATGAGTGATAAGGAAGCCGGAACGACCGCAGAGTTCCAGAAGGAACTATTGGAGGAGTACACACATAAAGAACTCAAACAATTTTGCAAAAACGTAGGTATCGCTACCACCGGACTAAGTACCAAAGAAGATTTTAAAGAAGCGCTGCAAACATGGGTGGAGGCCAGAGAGACACCACCCCCAACCGAAGGTAACACAGTCCCAGACGTGCACCAGGAGACCTTAGCAGCCCCCGCAGAAGAAAGAACCACCAACAGAGACACAGGCCTCTCCCACGAAGATGCCCGAGAACGAGAGAGAAGCCGGCTCCACGAGTTGGAGCTTGCCCGACTCCGGCTGGACGGAGAACTCCAGCTAGCAGAAAAGAAAATGGCCCTTGAGCAACTACGGCTGCAAGGAGACCTGGAGGAGAGACGGAGGCAGAGAGAATTAGAAGAGAAGAAAATCACGCTTGAGCACGAGCGTGGCCTCAAAGAACTGGAGATCAAGGCCAAGATCGAAGAAGCTGGCGCCGCTGTGATCCGAAACCCCCCTCCTCCTGCCGACACGAAGGTCCACATTCCCAAGGATGTCGTCAAAGAGTACTATAAAAATGACGACATCCAGCAGTGGTTTAAGGCCTACGAAGTCGCCATGACCGCGCACCGCATACCCCGAAAAGATTGGGGTGCCAGCTTATGGGGGAAATTCGTCAGCGAAGGAAGAGACACCCTGCTGGAACTGGCCGACGACGTGATGTCCTCCTATGATCACATGAAGGACGCCCTGCTCACCCGGTATGGACTCACCCCTGAGATGTACCGGCAGAGATTCAGAGACTGTAAAAAGATCCCCGGTACTACATGGGTGGAGTACGTGAACTTTTATAGCAGAGCGCTAGAAGGGTGGATCAAGGGCAGCAAAGTGACCACCTACGAGCAGCTGTTCGACCTCATCGTATGGGAGCACCTCTCCAACAACTGCTTTGTCGAGCTCAGACAGCGTCTACTCGACAGCAAACTGACCGAGCCACGGAAACTCGCCATCGAGGCCGTTTGATGGGTGAGCACCCGGGTCCCCTGGACCCTGATAGGAGAATCCGGACGGAACACACAGGGGCACCCCCGCCAGCGAGGGGGCGGAGGAGGCCAGAACCAGAGCCGAGACTTCCCGCCTGCGCCGCCCGGGGGTCGCCCCAGAACAACACTTCGCCATCCCTGACCAGAAGAGGGCCCCGCCCAGCACGGCCGGGGCCCCGCCCGAACGCTACCTGCTACAAGTGCCAGCAGCCAGGTCACTTTGCCAGTGACCCCCACTCCCCCATGAACCAGCGTCCCGGCCCCACCGGGCCTCCGACCCGCCAGATCGCTGCGGCAGCCCTGGGAGAAGGAGGGGAGGAAGAAGAAGAGGTCTACAACGAGGACCAGACCAAGTGGGAGCCAGCCGCCATGGCCCTAGTCTGTCTGGGCGAGAGAGACATGATCCCCCGGGCTCCACTCCCGAGCAACACCCAAAAATACCGTCAGTGGGTCAACATTAATGGGCGCCGGGCCGAAGCACTCCGTGACACTGGAGCCAGTGTGACAGCCGTCCGCTGCCACTTGGTGACTCCCGAACAGATCCTACCAAATGTGCTGTGCCCCGTGCTGGCCGCCGACAATTCCGAGACCCTGTGCCAGATGGCCCGAATCCCCTTCGAGTGGGGAGGGGTGTCGGGCATGCTAAAAGTGACCGTCCGGGACGACGCCCCCGTGGACTGCCTCCTTAGAAACGACCTCGAGAGTTCCCCCTGGGCCCAAGTCGAGCGGAGAGAGCATCTGGGGATGCTGGGACTACCCGAGTGGGTCTGCGTGACCACCCGATCCATGGCAGCACGGGCCCCGGCGCCGACCGAGGCCGCCCCGACCGAAGAACAGGAGTGGCCCGCGCCGCCGCCGCCCGCCGTCGAGGAAGAAACCGGCCTTGAGTCCGGGCCACCGGAGCCCAACCGCGAAGACATCGCCGAGCTCGGCGACATCCCTGAACTAGGCCAATGGCGCCAGGAAGGTGGTCCCACCCGAGAACAATTCCGGCAGGAACAGAAGACTTGTCCCTCCCTCGAGGGGAACCAGCAGCAAGCCGCAGCTCAAGCCGCCGGGGACACGTTGGGATCCCACTGGGTCTACTGGGACCACGACCTCCTATACAGTGAACAGAAAATTACCGAACTGGGGGCCAGCCGAGTGTTGGTGGTCCCCCTACGATTCAGAGACTTCCTCTTAAACCTGGCACAGGACGTGCCACTCGCAGGGCACCTGGGGGCAGGACAAAACCTACAGCCGCCTGGTGACCCATTTTTACTGGCCCAAAATGCGTAACGATGTGAGCAATCACAGCAGGACCTGTCCGACCTGTCAAGCCAGCGGGAAGAGCGGGGGAAAAGTCAAGGCCCCGCTCCAACCCTTTCCCGTGGTAACAACCCCCTTCGAGCGAGTGGGGATCAATATCGTGGGGCCCCTGGACACCCGCACCTCTCAGGGGCACCGCTTCATCCTCGTCCTGGTGGACCATGCCACCCACTACCCAGAAGCCATCCCCCTCCGGACCATAACGGCCCCCGTGGTGGGCCGAGCACTAATGGGGATCTTCTCCCGAGTGGGGTTCCCCCGAGAGGTCGTGAGTGATCGGGGCACAAACTTTATATCAAAATATATGCGGTCCCTGTGGCAACAGTGCAGGGTCACATATAAGTTCACCACCCTGTATCACCCCCAAGGGAATGGACTTGTGGAGCGGTTTAACAGAACACTCAAGGGGATGATCAAGGGCCTAGAAGAACCACTCCGCCGCAAATGGGACGTCCTGCTACCCTGCCTCCTGGTTGCCTATCGGGAGGTACCTCAGAAGTCCCTGGGGTTCAGCCCCTTTGAACTATTGTACGGACACCCTGTCCGAGGTCCCCTCAGCCTGGTCAAAGAAGGCTGGGAGACTACAGTCCGAGATGCCCCGCCAGATGTCTACCGGTACCTCCTGACCCTCCGAAACCAGACTCGGAAGTTCCGGGAACTTGCCGAGGCCAACCTGGAGGCCAGTCAGGAGGAGATGAAACGCTGGTATGACCAGAACGCCTCGTCCATGGAGTTCGAACCGGGCCAACAAGTCTGGGTCATGTCCCCGGTCGAACCCTGTGCCCTCCAGGATAAATGGACGGGGCCCTTCAAAGTGGTGGAGCGCAAGAGCTCCGTCACCTATCTGGTGGACATGGAGTCCCCCAGGAACCCCCTCCGGGTTCTGCACGCCAACCGGCTCAAGCCTCACTTTGCCCGCACGGAGCTGAGCCTGCTGCTAGCTACGGATGACGGAGCCGAAGACGACTCCGAGCCCCTGCCCGACATCCTGAAGTACTCTGAAAAAGATGGCTCCGTCGAGGGAGTCCCCCTCTCCTCCGCCCTGACCTCCGAACAGCGCCAGGACTGCCAAGAGCTGTTGGGGCAGTTTGCGGACCTGTTTTCGCTCACTCCCGGGGTCACACAGTGGTGTGTCCACGATGTCGACACCGGGGACAGCCCGCCCGTGCGACACCGGGCCTACCAAGTTCCCGACCGAGTTGGGGCCTGCATCCAGTCCGAAGTTGCCAAGATGCTAGCCCTGGGAGTGGTCGAGCCCTCAGACAGACCCTGGGCCAGTCCAGTTGTCCTGGTCCCTAAAGCCGCCGCCCCCGGCGCCCCTCCAGAACTCCGGTTTTGTGTTGACTACCGGGGACTGAATGCCATCACCAGGACCGACGCCCATCCCATCCCCCGGGCTGATGAACTGATCGATCGCCTGGGGGCCGCCAGGTACCTCAGCACCTTCGACCTCACGGCCGGGTATTGGCAGATCGGCCTCACCCCTGGTGCCCAAGAGCGATCTGCCTTCTCGACCCCCGTTGGCCACTTCCATTTCAAGGTGATGCCCTTCGGCATGAAAAACGCCCCGGCTACCTTCCAGAGACTGGTGAATAGGGTGCTAGCGGGGCTAGAAGAGTTCAGTGCCGCATACCTGGACGATATTGCGGTGTACAGCCTCCACTGGGACGAGCACTTGAGGCACCTCTGGGAGGTCCTGACGGCTCTCCGACGGGCCGGACTAACTGTGAAAGTGAGCAAGTGCCAGATAGGCCAAGGGTCTGTGACCTATCTGGGGCACCAAGTGGGGAGCGGCCATGTGGCTCCCCTCCAACCCAAGATTGACGCCATCGTGGCCTGGGAGCCCCCGGTCACCCAGACAGCAGTCCGAGCCTTCCTGGGGCTCACTGGATATGACCGACACTTCATAAAAGACTATGGGAGCATTGTAGGGCCCCTCACTGAACTGACCTCCAAAAGGCAACCACAGAAAGTACACTGGACCCCCGAGTGTCAGACGGCCTTTGAGACTCTGAAGGCTGCCATGTGCACCGCCCCTGTGCTCCAAGCCCCCGACTACAGCCGAGAGTTTGTGGTCCAAACCGACGCCTCGGAGCACGGCATCGGGGCGGTCCTGTCGCAAGTTAACCCCGAGGGGGTTGACCATCCTGTGGCCTTCATCAGCCAGCGGCTGCTGGCTCGAGAACAACGGTGGAGCACCATCGAAAGAGAAGCCTTCGCCGTCGTGTGGGCCCTAAAGAATCTTTGTCCCTACCTCTTCGGCACCCACTTCCGGGTCCAGACAGACCACCGGCCCCTGCGGTGGCTGATGCAGATGCGTGGCGAGAACCCGAAGCTGCTGCGATGGTCCATCTCCCTGCAAGGGATGGACTTCACTGTGGAGCATCGCCCTGGCAACGACCACGCCAACGCTGATGGCCTGTCCCGCTTCTTCCGCCTCGACGAGGAGAATCCCCAAGAAGATGGGTGACTCTCCCCGCCTTCAGCTGGAGGGGACGTGTGTTGGACCCGGCCACGTGGCATGGTCCTTCCCTTCCCGCATGGCGGGCCCTGGACGACATCGGCCCTCCATCGACCCGCTGTCGCCCCCCCGGACACCACCCTCAACGAACTCTCGACGAGAGCAGCCCCCCCTGGCAACACCCGGCTCTCCCCCCTGGAACCCGGCGAACCCGGCTCGCCCCAACTCGGCAGGTCCGGTCACCACCCTGGGCCACCATTTCAGGCCCGACTCCATCTTGGGCCCATCACGTCCCGAGCACGTGGCCTCGGCCCGACCCCGGCCGCGGCCCCAGCGAAGCCCCGACATCGAGGCACCAAGATCAGCCCAGGTGGTAGAGCGGCCACGTGACGGATCAAGGAGGAGGGGAGTTTCGATGGCCCCCCAGCCGTCCCCGGACGCCTGGTATCGATCGCCCTCCGGCCTCCCTGGGCGCTGGCTCCACCCCCCTGCTGGGTGTCTGGCCACCTTCATCCCGGCCCCTCTGCCCCCTAGGCGCGAGGGTCCGGATATCAAAGGACTCCAGTCCTACATCTGGGCCAGCCCTGGATCAGGATGCCAGTTGTATCTTGGAGTCGAAGCCCTGCTGACCTCGTCGCGACTGATCCTGATAAGAACTCTTGTGCTTGGAACCTAGAACCTCTGAGCCCTGCTGACGCTGTCGCGGCTCGACCAAGCTGAACCACCTTCGGAGCCCTGCTGACGCTGTCGCGGCCCGACCTCGCTGAACCATCCTCGAAGCCCTGCTGACACTGTCGCGGCTCGACCAAGTTGAACCATCTTTGGAGCCCTGCTGACGCTGTCGCGGCCCGACATCACTGAACCACCTTCGGAGCCCTGCTGACGCTGTCGTGGCTCGACCAAGCTGAACCACCTTTGGAGCCCTGCTGACGCTGTCGCGGCCCGACATCGCGGAACCATCCTCAGAGCCCTGCTGACGACGTTGCGGCTCCTTGCACCCTCCCAGCTTGAGGATTGAGAGCTGTGCGCAGGGTACCCTAGTACCAGTTGGTACCAAGACTGTCCCGCTACCCCTTTCCCCCTGATACTGAGACTTTTGAGGATCCCCCGATCCCCCTGTACATAGTGCTGCGAGAACTTGCCTTTATTCTTTATATAAAGACTCTTAAATCTACTCTCGTGTGGTGTCCCTCTGTAGTGGTGTGATTGCTCGGCTGTTACGATAGTAGGAGAGGAGC
Organism: Lissotriton helveticus; assembly: GCF_964261635.1. Lineage (NCBI taxonomy): Eukaryota > Metazoa > Chordata > Amphibia > Caudata > Salamandridae > Lissotriton > Lissotriton helveticus. The sequence goes on from NC_136062.1 coordinate 1,553,234, forward strand.
CTCGCCATGGAGGCCTCTCGACAGCGCTCGGCCTGTTCCATAAAGAGAGGTGGGTCTCGGGGTGGTCAGTCAGACATCGTCTGTCTCCCCTGGGATCGCCTTTCTAACAGATATTTATCGCTAATGACATGCAAAGTGGGCGTACCCAACCTGTTAGCGACTGAAAGCAGTCGCTAACGTCCCTATTAGCAAGGCAGGCGTAGCGATGAAAATATTCCCGCTATCGCCAAAAACTAACGCCTGCTCCGACCAGTTCTTAGCCATGTTATCCAATGGGAGGTGGATAACATGGCTAAGAGCATTTTGTCGCTAATGCGTGAATATCGCTGTATTCTCAGCGATATTCACGCTATCGCTGGAAAATGTATCGCTTTGGAGATAAACGTTGCTAATAGCACGTTATCTCAGCGATAATTTCTGGCGATGCTTAGCGATAAAAAAAAATTTGCTAAGCCTAGTTAGCGATAAATATCGCTAATCGTTGGTAATATGCCCCTCAGATTGTTCAAAAGGCCCAGTGGGGCTCATCCAAGTTGGTGAGTACATTTGCTTCCAATGATGAATATCAGGGCCCTCGATGCATCATGACGGGGTGCACGCCGGTCTGAGGCATGGACGTGAGGAGGGGAAGAGAAACAAACTACATATGTCAAAAGTGGAACCCAGCAAGCCAAGCTACGAAAGCAAAGATGTAGATCTAGAGTTCTGTGAGGCTTCTTTGATCGGACTTGTGGAAAAGTAAATTTTGCCATGTTCTGTGTCCCTACGCGTCCTCCATCATATGTTATGTGTACATGATTAATATGCATATGTATTCCCTCTGTTCGATTAATGACGCAATTACAGTTGTGTCCATCTCTAGTATGCCTGTTTCCAGTCCTCGTGAATACTACGAATATCAGGCCTATGTAAAGTTACGTTGCCACGTTTCTCAGTGTGCACGTTATTTCATTGTAAAGTCCCCGTTTCTAGGCCTCAAAAGGGCCTGGACACCAGATTCAGCTCCTGTCTCCTGAACCCTCGCTGAGGAGCGATACAGCCCCCACCTGTATCCTCGACCCTTCACTTACTTCCTGCCTCACAGTGCCCGGCTCAGCCTGGCTCTGCCTACGAGTCTGCCAAGAGTATGTTATGATTCTAGTTATCAGTCCAGCCCTCCTTCTCTGCATTCCTAAGCTACTGAATCGCATCAATAGTTTCCGTCATTGTCTAGCCTTTACGTCTCCATGTAAGAGAAATACTGCATTTAATGGTCATTTAATATTCTTCATCACGCACTACATGTAGAATAATGCATGCTCCAGTCTTAGAGTCCGTTAGCCTCTCCCCTCCTGACTCTTAGTTTATATCAACATGTTCTCTAAACATCAGATACTAGATACTGTTTAGGTACATGTCGCCCTGACTCTCCAGACTTCAGTCTCTGCTCCTAGCACAGAGTTCATAGCCCCCAGCTTCTCCTAGTAACGCGTCATTGTCAGTTTGCGCGCACCATTAGGTTAGAGGTCCCGGCTCCTTAGGTAGCCCCCTCCATGTTTCCGCCCCATTTATGACATATTCTGTTACGTTTGCATCACATGTCTATGTATACGCCCCTGTTACACCCATTTTCACCCTTATCTTTCGCGACTGCTATTGACCACACCTACTGCTCCACCTATCGTATGTATTGTAATGCAACTGTTTTAGTATATATGTTCGTGTATTGTTATTAAATGTTAGCGCGCTCATCCCAGATCCTGCCCGGCAGCTGTCGGGGCCCCCCTGTCAAGCGCTACCATCCTGTTCCCGTGCAGGTTGTCCTGTTCCTGTCCTTTATGCTGTATTAAACCTGCAAACTCCTACTACCTCGAATCTTGACTCTTATTTATTGAGCTATCTGTTATTGCTATGCCTAGTCAAACCTAGATCCGGTATTATTTATTTATATACCACATAATGGCGCCCGAACAGGAACTTGCCCTTTCCCCACGCGCCGGTGAAGCCACGCCGGCCCCCTGACCCTCTGCAGCCGTGACGGAACCATACCGTGCACGTGCAGATATTTCTGCTTCAAGTATCCCTCAGGCCCACGGAGGAGACGGAGGTGGCGGTCCAGCATCCAGACGAGGCGGTGGAGGAACGCGGCGAGTCCCGACCAGAGCCCAAGCCGAGAGTCCAAGGTCCGAGGTATCCGGAGGCCCACCCGTAACAGAAGTCCGAAGTTCATCCGTCCGGCGTCGAAGCAGTCCAGTCCAGTCCGAGGCCTTCCGTTCTTGCTGCCCGGTGAGTACCATTGCTGGAGTAGTATCTAGACAGGGTCAATCTAATTGACTCTGGTCCGTGGGTTGGTGGTACACAGACCCCCAAACGAAGTGTCCACTTCGGTGGATGCGGGTCCTGACGTGTCTCTTTATGAGACCGGTAAGTTTCGTACTGTTTCAGCAGTGCATCTAGTTTCTGTTCTAGTCAGTTCTGTTCTCGAGAAAATTCATGTATTCTGTTTTCAGTATTCCAGGTAGTATTCTGTTCGAACTGTTATTTTAAATATTCTTCATGTATTTTAATGTCGTGGTATGAGTGTGAAGTATTTATCGTGTTCATTGTGTATTGTATTGTGTCTAGATTACAGTCCAGTCATGCCGTTATTTTCCAGACTACGCCAGTTAAGAACTAGAAAAGGTCTGCTAGAAGCAGCAGTTCCTGTCCCGCCTAGGGACAGTCCAGGTCATTTTATGTATCAGAAGCATGGCATAAGTGCCATATTATATCTAGATTTATGGGTAGAGTATACCAAACAGTTAGAAGAAAAGTATAGATGGCCCGTATCGGGTACATGGGATGCCGAGTGCATCATGCGAGTAGAAGAAGCATTATGGAAAAAGAAAGCCAGACAGTCACAGAAAGATGCCATCGAGCTATGGCGCAAAGAATCTCATAAAAGAACTGAAAAAGAAATCAGAAAGTCAGAACTAAGTAGAGAATCCTTAGAACGAGCCCAAGAAAGGGAACTAATCGAGATAAGTGAACGAGTTAAAACTGAACAGTCAGACAGACAGAGGCATGCCCTTATTAAGGGTATGTATCCTCTTCTTGCCGAGGGCTTGCCAAAAGCGACCCCGGAGGCATCCAGTAATTTTCCGCCACCACTAGTTCCGACTAAGCTACGTCACAAACCGACCGCAGCTGATATTTTCATCTCGTCCTATTTGGACGACACAGTCCCGGAATATGTAAATCCTGTTCCGCCAATCCCTGTAAATCAGGCACTTCCCGCTCCTCCAGACACCGGAGTACCTGCTACGGTACCCCCGGTCCAGCCCGCCATACAAGTCCAGCCTGCATTTCCATTTCCCACTCTGCCAGGACGAAGAGCATCAGTTGACGACTCTAGTGTAGGGGCCGCAGGGGGGGTCCTCCAGGAACCCCGCCGCCACACAAGCGTTTAACGTTAGTCGAATTACATGCACAAGCGTCACAGCGTACGCCCAGACATCAGTCTGTTGCAGAAATAAGAAAAGCCCTCACCGAATGTGGCTATGACCCAGTCCCACGCGAGGATAATATGGTTTTATATTCATTACGCGTAAGAAAGGTGACCGAGTATCTAGTCACCCTACCAGATATGAAAGAAGATCTAGACAGAATATATCGTTTCATCCGTACAGGGGATGATCCAGAAAGTATTAGTGACGTCATGTCTCAAAGGAAAGTTGAGATCCAGCTCATGTTATTAAAGTTCTTGATTAATTGTCTGATAAGAGAACAAGATTCCCCGACTAAAGATCAGGCCGAAATGAAAATCCTGACAAGGTGGAGTGATAATATAGCCGAGGGTAAACACAAGACTATCAGTAGTATAGAGAGTATGTACAAGAAAATTCGTAAGGAAATAATAAGGTTACACGATCAACGTAAGGCAGCACAAGTAAGCGAGAAAGAAAATGACTCTTCTACAGAAGAGGTAGAGGATGAGAATCCCGCCAGAATAGCGTATGTAGGAAAATCTAGATTTCCAGATCGCCATTTACGCCTAGAACACAAGCCAACTTTCCACCATCCAGCACCAGAACAAGATTCTCTGGAACAAGTATTTCAAGCTACCGATCACATTCTGAAATCACGAATCGGTTATAGCGAGTTAAGTACTATGCATGAACAAGAACTAGTCCGATCAGCAGTCCGATGGATTACTGATTCTACCACTTTTCCAGACGAAATAGTGGCACAAATGTTTCTGAAATTGCCCCCAGCCGAGCAGCGACTGGTGGGTATGTATATGATCCAGCACCTCATTACATTGTATGAGGGTCAACATTCTGATCCAGGTCCGTTACATGATGTCCTGAACGAGTTACTCCAGTATAAATGGAAAGGTTTAGGTACCAATTTAATTAGTGTCATTCTAGAACAGCGCCACAAATATAGAACGTTTTTGAACCCGCATTTTGTTCATGTCTCACCTCCAGAAAGTAAACACTTTTACATAGACAGACAGAATCCGTTACGAGAAGTGCATCCAGTTAAGACAGAGGGTGGTGAAATGCAACGGGTGTTTGTTTACACTCCGATTACAAAGATGGAACTCTTAGAGATGAAAAAGTTAATTCCCTGTCATGACAAAGATCCAGCAGGGTTCCACCGAGAATTAAAAGACATGCTCCGTATGGGAGAATACACGTATCCAGATATTATTAAAATGTTAAAGGTCCTGTTGCCCGCAGGGGTATACGAGAAACTCAAGGAAAAAGATTGGGAGGTGGGAGAGAAAAAAATCGATTGGGCAGTTCTAGAAGCTGAAGATAAGATACGAGTACCAGGTACCGGTCTTGGAGATAAATGTAAAGAATTACCAGAACTGTTAATACAAGTTTTGCCTAGATTATTGACAACTAGAAAAGAAGACTGGGATGCAATCTCAGCCTGTAAACAGAAACAAGATGAAGATACTAGTGATTATTATTCTAGATTTGAGAAATGTTTTACCATAAACAGTGGCCTCAAGACAAGTAGCGAGTCATACCCTCATCTTTTTGTTACTAAATTAGTCGAGAATTCAAGTCCACAAGTTAAGAATCGAGTTTTGAAAGTCGAAAGTACCTGGCAAGCTAGTACCCCGTCCCAGATGTTACAGATGCTTCAATACCACCAGAATAGAATCAGAGAAGAACAAGATCATGAAAGAAAACGTATGAAAGACACGAAAATGAAAGTACTAGTTGCACAATCTATTCCTCAAGACAGTCAGAAGAGGGGTCCGAGTCAAGCCAGTCATCCTGCAGCTCCCGTTAAAGGGACATGCAATTATTGTAAACAGCCAGGTCATTTCATAAACGAGTGTGCAGTTCTGAAACACAACATAGCTACCGGTAAGACTAAAGAAAGACCACGTCCGCCTAGACAAGAACAAGTTTCACAGACTTCTCAGCCACAGAATGCGCAACAGACAGCTACAGTACCGCAGCCTATTGCTGCAACACAGCATGTTACACAGCAGATGTACCAGTATGCACAGTCCGAGTATCCAGAGTATCAGCCATATTCATGAAACAGCCTAGAGAGGGAGGTAGGCTTGCCTCTCATCGAGATTCCTGTAGATCAAGAGGGTCCCTATGTTCATAGTCAAGTATTAGGGAAAGACAGAAAGTTTCTGATTGATACAGGGGCAAGTAGGACCACCATTAGTCACGCCGAAGTTCCAGGGGCTCCGCTCTCAGGCTCAAGAAATGTTTCCCTTGGATTTTCAGGAAAACCTATTGTAAACGAGATATCTAAGCCAGTTACTCTAGAAGTAGGTCCATTGTCCCGCACTACTGATCTGTTACTTACGAAGTCATGTCCAGAAAATCTGTTAGGCATTAGGACACTGAAAGAATTAGGTGCAGTTATTTGCTGTTCCCCAGAGGGAATACGATTGTTCCTACGTGACTTCAAGGGTCACTATGTATTACGAGATTTTGATCCGAGATTGTCTAATGTTCCGCAGCATCTATGGGCGCAAGGTCCAACTGATGTTGGTTATATGCAAATCACACCCCATCGTGTGACTCTCAAGCCAGGTGTAGTGCTACCACGAATCAGACAGTACAGATTGCCACCTGAGGCTGTAGCAGCCTTATCCAAAATTATTGACGAGCTCATCGCTCAAGGAGTAGTTGTAGAAACTGACTCCAATGTATGTAATTCTCCGATCATTCCTGTCATGAAACGTACTGATCCGAATGCACCCCCAGTATATCGATTAGTGATTGACCTACGAGAAATCAATAAATGTATTATTCCCCAGTACCCAGTTGTCCCAGATATCTCTTCCCTATTGACAGCCATTGATTCCGAAGCTTCATTTTTTTCAGTCATAGACCTCAAGAACGCATTTTTCAGTGTCCCCATTCATCCAGACAGCCAGTTTCTTTTCGGATTTTGTTTAAATGGAAGGAGCTATATGTTCACACGCGCTCCTCAAGGTTTCACAGAAAGTCCTAGTATTTACAGTCAAGCACTCAAGAGACAACTAGACAACATTCACATGCCAACTGACACTGCCCTACTCCAGTATGTCGATGATCTACTGATCACAGCCCGTTTCGAACGTGCTTGCGAGCGAGCATCCCTTACAGTCTTGTATTTCCTAGCCGAGATGGGGCACAAGGTGTCCCCTTCTAAGCTTCAATTCTGTGTCCAGCAAGTGATCTATTTAGGCCACTTACTGTCCAAGAGGGGTAGGCAGTTGACACCAGACCGTATCCAGTTAATAGCGAGTCTTCCTCAGCCCAAGACACAGAAGGAGGTACGTGCTTTTATCGGCCTTACTTCTTATTGCAGACAATGGATTCCTCAGTATGCATTTCTAGCTAAACCACTGATACAGTTAACGACACAGGAGGCAGCCGTATCGACTGTCCTCCCTTGGACATCTGAACATACACTTAGTTTCAATGAATTAAAGAAAGCTCTATGCCAAGCTCCAGTTCTAGCAACACCGAACTATAGTAAGCCTTTTACACTTTTTGTCTCTGAACGCGAAGGTACAGCATTATCTGTTCTTACACAAGATCAAGCAGGACAATACAAGCCCTGTGCTTATTTTTCGAGCACATTAGATCCTGTAGCCCAGGCTCTGCCTGCGTGCCTCAAGTCAGTTGCAGCCACAGCACTAGCTATCAGACAAAGTGATTCCATAGTATTAGGACATTCCTTGACAATACAAGTCCCACACTCCGTGGAAGTTCTTTTAAACCGAACACAAACTCAGCACTTGACGATTGCACGTTTAACAGGTTATGAATTGACACTGTTCCAGCCACACATAGAAATCAGACGCTGCAACGTTCTAAATCCTGCTACACTGTTACCGTCAGTTAATCCAAATCCTGCCACACACGACTGTGTGGAAGTAGTCAACATTACGACAAAACCAAGACAAGATCTGACAGATATTCCATTACCAGATCCAGACCTGACACTTTATGTGGATGGTTCATGTATGAGAACAAGTACAGGAGAACTAGTAGCCGCGTATGCAGTGACTACTGACACTGAAGTTATTGAAACACACCGTATTGACACCCTGTCTGCTCAAGCAGCAGAGCTAGTTGCTCTGACACAAGCCTGCATCCACGCCAAGAACCTGAAAGTTAATGTTTACACAGATTCACGTTACGCATTCGGAGTCGTACACGACTTCGGAGTGCTCTGGCAGGAGAGAGGTTTCATGACTTCTCATGGAACCAAGATTCAGCATGGTCTCCTTATTCAGGCTCTGTTAGATGCTATACACTTACCGACATCTATTGCTATCATGAAATGCAAAGCACATACGAAAGTTACCGACACTATTTCTCAAGGTAATGATCTAGCAGATCGCACAGCCAAGCTTACAGCACAGACATTAGACATTCCAGTTAATAAGACACCGACATACACTCCAGATCCGACTACCTGTATGACAGTTAAGGACCCCACTCAAGATGTCATAGATATCCAGTTACATGCTACTCCCGATGAAATCAAGAAATGGTCCGAACAAGGAGGGGTCCAGACAGATCAGGGATGGGTGACGAAGAGTAAAGCCACATGGTTTCTCCCCGATTCCATGGTTCAAGTCATTATCAATACCGCACATAGTCCAGCACATTTAGGAGAAAAAGCTATGTTAGACAGTATCCAGAACATTTGGTTCAACAAGCATTTACGAGCTGCAGCCAAGCAGAAAGTCCGTACCTGTATGATATGTTGCCAGTTCAATCCAGGTAAAAGTGTCCCGGTGGAACAAGGTGGATTCCAGCCCCCTGACCACCCATTCGAGGTCCTCCAAATGGATTATATTCAGATGGAGCGATGTCGAGGTTTCAAGTATGTCCTTGTAGTGGTATGCGCTTTGTCCAGGTGGACAGAAGCATATCCAGTCCCAGATTACACAGCCGCGACCACTGCCAAGCAGTTGGTTCGTGAATTCTTCCCCCGTTATGGACTCCCTAGAGTCGTATATTCTGATAACGGCCAGCCATTCTCATCTGAGTTGATGAAGCACGTTTCCCTTTTGTTAGGGTACCAGTGGAAGTTCCATTGTGTACGCCATCCAGAAGCAGCCGGTCTCGTAGAGAGACATAATCAGACCCTGAAAATCCGAATTGCAAAAGTTTGTCAAGAGAAAGGTGTGGACTGGCTAGTAGCTCTGCCAGTTGCTTTGTTCTACATGCGCATGGTCGCACATTCCAGATCAGGTCTGTCCCCGTACGAGGTCGTATTCGGCCGCCCCCCTAACATGTGGGGTACACCTAGACCCCGAAGTATTACCGATGTTTCAAGTAATATGCTGACAGATTACCTAGCTTCCTTGATGTCTGCCCTCAACTCTTGTCGTTCATAGGTTGCCGCCGCATTTCCAGACAATACCGAGGTGGCACCGCATGAAATCGTTCCCGGATCCATGGTCTTAGTGCGAAACTTTGATCGTTCAAGTCCGCTGGAGCCTCGCTGGAAGGAGCCCCGACAGGTCCTCTTGGCCACCCGTACAGCCGTGAAGTTGGAGGGACGAAAAGGCTGGGTGCATCTTTCGCACATCAAAAAATTTTATGGATTGAAGCCAGTTTCAAAGAACATTTCTAAAGACTGCCAAAGTACTATTCTTAAGGACTGTCCCGCAAAAGACATTGCTACGAACCCTTCCCTGTTAGAGAAAACTCCGCAGCAGGAGTATAAGCTTAAACTAAGGTCTAGTAAAATAAGTCAGCCAGTTTGATTGTCTAAGTCCTCCCCTAGGTGAAACGGTTAGACCGGTTTCTGACATGTATATTATAGACCCCCATAGCGAGAGAGTTAGTCAAAACTCAATCCGATGTATTGTTTTTCTAAGTTTCATATTATTTCTCAGCCTTATGATTTCCTGCACCAGTTATGCGTTTTATCTGTATTTTCCAGTTTCTCATGTAAATAAGTCTGCCAATGTTACAGTAGAGCACACGTTTAGTGATCTGCCTCCTCATGAACTCTCTTATCGCCTCGCTATGCGTAACAATTCTTTTATCCGCATGTTACATTATTCACACCAGACCAGCAATGCCACAAATTGTTGGGTGTGTGGTCGACTCCCCCCTTTCCAGACACCGAAGGGAGTTCTGCCACTCTTTCCTTATCCATTTTCACATAATGGTTCGTGTGGAGCATGGTCCACGTTAACGTCATCCTCAACAGATATGTCTTTTCTGAACAGTACATGTTTCCCAGACAAGCAAGGTCTTCCCCACAGAACAGGGTTAGATCTCGAAAACGAAGTTTACCATTTGGGTAATTATTCTTCGAGTTTTATGGTCCTGAATGTTCAGTCTGATTCTACTCCAGACTTACCTGCTATTTCAGTACTACCAGTCAAAGGTGAATTATGTGTCCGAAATAATGGTTCCGTACATGTAGGACATAGTGATTGTACTACTATTGTCAAGTATAGTGACAGTGGGAAATCTATTTTCAAAGCTTCACGTCATTCTTATTTTGTTTGTGGTCAGACCGCATATGTTCGTCTGCCCCTCGATTGGGAGGGAACATGTTACATTGCCTTCCTACTGCCACCAGTTTTCCTAGCTCCATCTGATTATCATAGAAACACACATCTAGTACACGTTAGACATAGAAGGGAGTCCCCGATTGTCGATTATACTGAAACTGCTCTAGAACAATATACAGATTTCAATAGAGGTTTCTTCTTCTTTATAGGACCTATCCAGAACAGTAAGCTAATCCGTAGATTAACCAGAACCCTTGAAGCCGTAGTGAATGAGACTGCCTCTGCCCTAGGTAATTTAACCGAAGAGCAATCTGCTATGAGATTTGTCGTGCTCCAGAATCGTCTCGTCCTTGACGTCATACTGGCCGATAGGGGCGGGGCCTGTAGAGTCATCGGATCTAGTTGCTGCATTTTCATTCCAAATAACGCGCCGTCTGTTTATTCAGCTATAACCAGACTCCATAAAATTGCCCATCTGTTACACCAAGATCCAGGCACCTGGACATGGTCCGGTTGGTTCTGGAATATAATTTCCGCCTGGGGATGGAAAGTCTTGTCCTTTTTAGGTATTGCAGTAGCGATCATATTCAGCTGCTGCCTCTGTATACAATGTGGCCCTGCGATTTGCGGCATTTGTGCTACCTCTTGTATTCCTAGTCCCAAGTCCCGTTCTAAATCCCGTTCCAAGAAAATTCGAGACGAGCAAATGATACTGTATGAAATGATAGATGGTATCATGAATATTGATGTTTCCTGATGGAAACGTAGTGACAAGGAGGGAATGTGGAAAAGTAAATTTTGCCATGTTCTGTGTCCCTACGCGTCCTCCATCATATGTTATGTGTACATGATTAATATGCATATGTATTCCCTCTGTTCGATTAATGACGCAATTACAGTTGTGTCCATCTCTAGTATGCCTGTTTCCAGTCCTCGTGAATACTACGAATATCAGGCCTATGTAAAGTTACGTTGCCACGTTTCTCAGTGTGCACGTTATTTCATTGTAAAGTCCCCGTTTCTAGGCCTCAAAAGGGCCTGGACACCAGATTCAGCTCCTGTCTCCTGAACCCTCGCTGAGGAGCGATACAGCCCCCACCTGTATCCTCGACCCTTCACTTACTTCCTGCCTCACAGTGCCCGGCTCAGCCTGGCTCTGCCTACGAGTCTGCCAAGAGTATGTTATGATTCTAGTTATCAGTCCAGCCCTCCTTCTCTGCATTCCTAAGCTACTGAATCGCATCAATAGTTTCCGTCATTGTCTAGCCTTTACGTCTCCATGTAAGAGAAATACTGCATTTAATGGTCATTTAATATTCTTCATCACGCACTACATGTAGAATAATGCATGCTCCAGTCTTAGAGTCCGTTAGCCTCTCCCCTCCTGACTCTTAGTTTATATCAACATGTTCTCTAAACATCAGATACTAGATACTGTTTAGGTACATGTCGCCCTGACTCTCCAGACTTCAGTCTCTGCTCCTAGCACAGAGTTCATAGCCCCCAGCTTCTCCTAGTAACGCGTCATTGTCAGTTTGCGCGCACCATTAGGTTAGAGGTCCCGGCTCCTTAGGTAGCCCCCTCCATGTTTCCGCCCCATTTATGACATATTCTGTTACGTTTGCATCACATGTCTATGTATACGCCCCTGTTACACCCATTTTCACCCTTATCTTTCGCGACTGCTATTGACCACACCTACTGCTCCGCCTATCGTATGTATTGTAATGCAACTGTTTTAGTATATATGTTCGTGTATTGTTATTAAATGTTAGCGCGCTCATCCCAGATCCTGCCCGGCAGCTGTCGGGGCCCCCCTGTCAAGCGCTACCATCCTGTTCCCGTGCAGGTTGTCCTGTTCCTGTCCTTTATGCTGTATTAAACCTGCAAACTCCTACTACCTCGAATCTTGACTCTTATTTATTGAGCTATCTGTTATTGCTATGCCTAGTCAAACCTAGATCCGGTATTATTTATTTATATACCACAGACTTGTGAGGCGAGTCTCCGGCTTCAAGAAGTCTTGGGCCTGTTGCTGGATATTGAAGCTCTGTTGCTTCCCCTGAAAGGTGATTCGATGTCACGCTGGGTATAGTATGGCATAGGGGATAATGGCCTGCTGTAGCGTCTGTTTAACCTGGAGACATTTCTTATGAGCCTCCTGCACTGCCATCGTGTAGTCAGGATAAATTGATATGGAGTTCCCATAGGTAAGACTGCGCTTCTTTCTAGCTAGGAGTAAAATGGTGTTGCGGTACTGATAGTACAGAAGCCTAGCAATAATGTGCCTGTGTGTGGAGCCAGGAGGCGGCCAGGTGGTCAGGGAGCGGTGTGCCCTCTCCACCACCAGGTGCTTAGAGAGGGACAAGGCATCAAAAAGCACCACCAGCATGTGCTGTTTATAATCCTCCATCCACCCGGAATCCATGAATTGGGGGATGCCAAGGATGCGAACGTTGTTTCTGCACCACTGCGCTCTTAAGTTGTTTTTTTTAGCGGAGAAGACTTTCAGGAGGCATTCTATGATTAGTATCTGCTCCTCTTTCTGTGTGGACACATCCTCCAGGCTAGAAATTGGGTGTTCTGTTTCGCTACTGCGCCTGTCATGTTTCTCCAACCTTTGGGTGATGAAATCCATGTGCATTCACATACAGTACATTTTGGCTTCAATTGATGTGATACTTTGGGGCATAGTGAGCAGTAGGGAGTGCATATCAGCATCCTCAGGTTGTTGTTGTGTTTTTTGCCCCTCAGCCATGCCTGTGTCTGAGTCCCCAGCCAGGGCACGTGCAGATTTTTGGGGTTCAAAGGGCAGTTTATCTTGGTTGCCCTCCGTTCTGCCCAAATCTTAGGTGCAGTCTCATCAGTGGAGAGCAGTATGGTTGGTGGCCGGAGGCAGTGGATTGGGGGGATGGAGCAGAGCATGTAGATGGAGCTTGTCTCCCAGGGCCCAAATGGCAGCACCTGATGTGTCTCTCCCCAACAGTGTTGCTTAGGAGACCCTTCACAGACCCGGGGGTCTCCCTTTGGCAGGGGTGTGCCGTTTTGGTTAGTAGTCACACCTCCTTTCTATAGTGCTGCCCCTGCTGTGTCAGCCACCCCAAAACCACCCATTCACTCAACGGCATGGATGACTGCCTGCAAGGGAGAATAGCCACGGGGTCTTATTTCTGCCGGGTGGGCCTATGCAGCCTCTCAGTACATGCTCGCTCTGGCGCACCGCCTTCTCCAGTTGTCTCACGGCTCCGTCTCATGGGTGCCACACCCCGGCTTCACAAGGTCTTCGCAACCCTGCGGGCGATCGCTGGACACAAAGGGAGGACACCTGGTCAGCAACGTCTGGCCCAGCGGTGCACAGTGTAGTGGCAGCCCGGTATCGGCCGAGGTACGAGCCTATCTCCCCCTAAGTGCTCCGCACGCAACCGCACGTCATCACCGATCTGTACCGCAGCCTCAGAGTGGACTGGGTATGGCGCCAATCCTGCCGTGGCTCGCAGCAGTAGTGTTCAGCTGTGCATGTGATAGTTTGCAGTCCTCGCAAGGAGGACTCTGCACTGGATCTCTTCCTCTACCCCATAGGGTGACCAAGTGGCATGGGTGCAAATTCAGGATGGTGAGTGTAAAAATTCAGGACGAAGGGTCAAAATTCAGGACAGATGGTCAAAATTCAGGACAAAATTTGGCAACAAAGGTACGTTTTGTAGACACATCAGAGTAGGTGGCGCAATAGTATACAAGTAAGTAAATAGGCAACCAACATAGGTACAAGTCAAAATAAGTTTATATTAGGTTGAGATACCGTGCACTTCCCGTTTTTAGGTCTCACCTGAGCCAGCGCATGCGCTACTCTGCAAGACATTTAGTAAGTGGGCTTTTAAAAGTCCTACCACAGCTTTTTGGCTGGCACAAAGACGAGCAGAGGCGCCATCTGGCTTTCCTCTCTCATCATGGTGCACGCACGTTGCACACCACTCGCCTGCCTGCTTATACTTTTGCCGTTGCGCGTGCGCACCACTTCTGGTGCTTTTTTAAATTTCCTTTCAGCACGCGCACAGAACTTCCGGGCTTGTTTTCATGCACGCACCACTCGCCTGCTTGTTTCCCTGATGCTCTGCTCCGCTGTGCCCTTTTCAAGAAGTAAATAAAAAGCATGATTTATGTGGCCCGAGATTTGTTAATTGTTTACAGAGTGAAAGCTCTTTCTCTCCTTATCTTGTCTCTCCCTAGCTTCGCAACCCCTCCCCTTATTTGTCTCCCTTTTTCTCCCCCCTCCCTTTCTTTCCTCACTATCATTCAACCTCTTACTCCATCTCTTATTATCTTACCCTCCTCCCGCCTTTCTTCTTTATCCTGCTCCGTTTTCTCCCTCCTCTCTCCGTTTCCCTAGTTGACATGGCTCCAACCAGTGTTGTGAAAGTTTGACAGATTCTCAGCTATGAAAACAGTTTAGTATCATGAGTTTTATCTCCTGCCTATGTTTTCTGTTCCCTTTCGTCCTCTGTGTGCCTCACTTGTTCCATTCTTTTCTCTCCCGCTCTCTTCTCGCTCCCAGACTCTTCCCAAACATCAGCCGTCCCCTCTCACCCACTTTCTCTCCCCTCACCCCACTCCCCCGAGACGCTACCCCATCCCTGCGGGTCGCTATGCGGTTTCCATTCATCCTCCGCCATGTTGGCATTAATTGCCAGTGTGTGCCAAATACCTTTGTAATTAGGAGCCTGCGTGCAACAGTGGCCTTGCTGCAGGCCCTCTCGCCCCCACCCCCGCAGGCCTCCTCCTTGGCCCTGCGTTGAATGAGCCGGCTCACTGGACCCGCTCCAAAGCACCTCTCCTCCCCTGGCGCCAGGCGCTATAATGAAGGCTTGTATGGAAGCGCTTAAGCGTGGACAAGGAGCCCAGCTCTGCATACAAGTTTGCGGTGTGGGACAGAGAGCTGCCCAGCCCGTTGACCCGCCATCTTGGTCATCCTGTTCAGGAAATTACTGGTGGGGCCTAGTCAAGGGAGTAGCCAAAATATTAAAATCCCCTCCACTTCGAACCAAAAATCTTATGGCACCATGCAAACTAAACAAGTCATTACGAAAATCCTCAGAAGAGCTCTCTTGGCGATTCCATCCATGCATCTACCCATTCATCCTTCCCTCCACCTGCTGATATCCACAATGTCACCTTTATATTCTGTCGTGCACTTATCTTTCATCCATCATTCAGTCTTTCACCATGCTGTCCGTCCACCCATCTATATCCAAACCTATGCATCCTTCTCCAAGCCCATCCATCCATCACTCCTTTCACTCATCCATCCTTCCATACGTATACCCTTCACTACATTCATCCTTACACTCTAGCCATCTTCCCTTTCACTCATCCACCTACCCTTTCACTCAGCAATCCAATCATCCACCCTTTTTCTCATCCTTCCACCCAACCACTCACCCATCCATTTACCCTTTAATTCACCCATCCACTCACTCATCCGTGCTGTCACTCATCCATCCACCCTCCCTTTCACTCATTTATTTACCCTTTAATTCATCCATCCTTTCACTCATTCATTTTTTTTCATTGTTTTTATTGACAGCATGAGAAAAAAACTATTATATACACATAATCATCATTAAAGAAAAAAAAGAGAAAAAGAGAAAAAGAAAAAAAAAGAAGTTTTTAATAGAAGTGGATAAGCAAGATTAGAAATTTCAAATGTAAATATAAGAAAGGAAAGAATTCATATTATCGATCCCCAGATTTTCTCCAGTTTCTGCATTGATCGTATCCCCCTTGTTTAGGCCAGGGCATGTTCCATATCATATGTATCCTTGACCAAACTCCACCATTCCAAGACTGTCGGTGGGCTCTGCTGTATCCAAACCTGTGCTATTGTCAGTCTGGCACAAACAATTAAAATAGTTATTAAATCGGTCTGACAAGTATTCCAGTTATACCCCCCCCACTAATACTTCTGAAAATGTAAGTGTAACGGGTCATCCAAGTTTCTGAGAAAGAACTTTAATAACTCCTTCCCAAAATTCTGTTAGTTCTGGACACAGAAAGAACATATGTTTCAGATCTGCAGCCCTATGGTCGCATTTTGGGCATTTGGTGCGATCATTGTTGCTATGATTTGATGACCATTTCTTTATTCTTTCCGGGGTGTAATATAACTTGCATATTGTTTTATGTTGTTGCAGCCTAAGACTAGAAGAGTGCACTGATCTGCTTACGCTACTAAAAGCTGTAGAGAATGTGGTTGGTGTCACATCAGTGTCCAATTTTTTACTCCATTTCTCTGCAAGTTTCACACAATCGTCACTCTTAAGGCCATTAAGACTTTAATACCCAACACTGATCAATGATTTATCCTTTTCTGCATATAGACAGTTCTAGATATCAGAATCGGAGATAGCCGTAAGTTTTAACCTACATGTGAAATAATCACGTATCTGATAGTACTTAAAACGCGCCCCTTCTGTGAGATTGTGAACAGCCTTCAGTGTTTGAAATGTCATAAAATCATTATGGTCGCACAGATCCCCCAGAGTTTTTATACCCAGGCTGAATAGATGTTTACCAGCTTTGCCGTGAAAAATTTCCGGAAGACCTGGGTTACCCCACAAGGGTAATCTACGATGATACAATGATGTCTTACATTTGGTGAGAAATGCACGCCAAATAGTTACAATGTCCCTGGCAGTCTTGAACTTGACCCGCTTAAAGTAGTTTGGGTCATTAAGTCTAAAGAAAAACATATTGGGATCTTCACCCAGCATAAATTTATGAAAAAAAGGCTATTGATAGGATTTAGTAAGCTACGGAAGCGGCTAAAAAAAGTTGACCAAAAATATAATTTAAAATCTGGGAAATCGAGCCCTCCATGGTTAAATGGAAGTTTTAATAGAGCAATTGCTCGGCAAGCTTTTTTATTCCCCCAAATAAAACTGCTAAGGATCCCGTCTAAACGTTTAAAGTAAAGATTGTCCACCCGTAAAAAGATAGAACGAAATAAATAAAGATATTTGGGCAAAATCTTCATTTTTATTAGGTTTATTCGACCTCTGATACCTAACGGCACCTTTTGCCGTTTTTTAAGTGAGATAGCAGTTTCTTTTAAAAGTGCCTCGTAGTTTAATGCAAATATTTAATTTATTTTGGCAGATATTCTGACCCCTAAATAAGTAGCGACATTACATACTGTGAGCTTGGCGCTGGCAGGGGGTTCTGCAGTAAAGGGCAAGAGGCGGGTCTTTGTGATAGAGGGCTTTATTGTGGACAACAAAAAGTCAGAACACGTCTTTCTTGACACCGGGGTACGCCTGGGGGATCGGCTCCTGGACTGTCTTCTCCTCCGTGACTCTAGGCGTGACGTCCTCCTGTCGTCCGACAGGCTCCGTCTGGTTGAAAGGTCTTCCTGATCCGTCGTGACCCTTTTCGCCTCCCAGGCTCAGTGCGGAATGCAGTAAAAGAAAAGAAACACAAGAAAACTATCTTGAGTACGGACTCGGCACTGCAGCGGCCGTTTACAGGGAAGGGGGTGAGGGAGTAAACACCAGGCACACGTGCTCCCCTTTTCTCCCTCTTGCGGTTGTTGTGGTTGTCAGGGTGTGGAAGTACTTGTGCGGGGGGCCGGGCACATGAGCAGTGTACTGGAAATATAGGGAGGAGGTTTAAACATGCGGTCCACCTCCCCGGTGTCCCATCAGTCCCCGGAGCCGGTTACGCACCTGCGTTAGCCACGCACCTCCCCTGGGTGAGTGGCTGGGCGATCCGTGGGGTCGTTGGCCTCCTGGCGTTCGTCCTTCTGGTCCGGCCGTTCTGCTTCCTGCCGAGTCTCCGAGCTCCTCCGTCTCTCTGTCTCTCGCGTCGGACCCGCCCTGGGTGTACAAGCACACCTGGTTGTTGTGGTCGGCGTCTTTTGACGTGCTCCAGTCGCTCCAGGACTCCGCCCATTCGTCTTCCTCCTGAGTTTTAAAGGGCCAGTACTGCTCTGTCTCCTGAACATCGGCACAGTCTTTCCCATTGCCGTGATCTGAAGTCTGTTGAGGGACAGAAGAGCAGTTACTAGGGACAGCATGAGGGGGTACAAGGACAGGTGGGGGGATGGGGTCCAGGACAGGCACCCCGGACCGGGACACCCCGTTACACATACTCCCTGTATAGGGGCCAGAGATTTATAATTCATTAAGATTTGGGTCTTATTGGTATTGAGTCTATATCCGGAGACAGCTCCAAATCCTTTTGCCTCCTGTATAATTCCCTTCATAGCTTCCGACACATCTGTAGAGTATATTGCGATGTAATCCGCATATGCTGTAATTTTAAGAGAATTTGAGCCAAATACAAAAGGAGCCATCCGGGATTGATTCTGTAGGGCTAATAAAAATGGCTACATTGTTAGCGCGAATAGCAAAGGTGAAAGAGGACACCCTTGTCGTGTATGTCGGAGTATTGGAAAAGTAGAAGAGTACATCCCTGCTTAGCTGATTTTGGCAATCGGGTTGTCGTATAAGGCCTGGATTCAATTAAAAAATTGGCCTTTAAAGCCAAATGCTGACAGCGTAGCCCAGAGAAAGTCCCACTCCACTCGGTCAAATGCTTTTTCAGCGTCTAACAATATCATACCGAGTGGGGTTGATTCGACCTGAGCGACATCAAACGCCGTCATAGCCATGTTAATATGGGATGTGGTGTCTCTTTTTGGGATGAACCCGTGTTGCTGAGGTGAGACCATGCTCGACATTATTGGTGGCAACCGTGTTGCCAACATTTTTGCAAATATTTTAGCATTGTTATTTATGAGCGAAATGGGTCTGTAAGACCCACATTCATCGGCTGGCTTGTTTTTAAAAAAAAATATATATATTTGTGTTGAATTCCAAGATTTAGGGGCCTTTTTCCCTACCCCTATAGAGCGAATAACCTGGCTGAAGAGTGGAGTCAGCTCTTCGATGCATGCTTTGTATAATTCCAGGGGTATCGAATCCTCCCCTGTTGCTTTGCCAGATGGCAACGCATTGATAGCAAGTCTGTGATCTGCTCCTGTAATATCACCTGTTAGTGAGTCAGAGTGTTCATCCCCCATGTTTTTGATTATACTCCTGTTGATATATCTAAGTATCTCATCTTTGGCTATCTGGTTTTCAGGAGTGTAAAGTTCTTGGTAATAATTAACGAATTGTTGCAGGATCAGCCCAGGGTTATTAAAGACCTGATTATTAGACCCCTTGATTTCTTTTATAACAGTTTTAGCCCTGTCCTCTACAACTTTATATGCCAATATCTTACCTATCTTTTCTCCACTTTCGTACTGTGACATTGATATTTCTTCAGTTTAGCAATGCTTTTTTCCCTAAAAGTATTTTTCAGGGCAGATTTAAGGTCTATCAAGCGATGGCCCAATTCTTCTATCTTTGCCGACCTCGAAAGTAGTGCATCGGCTAATTGATTCTCAGTTGAAGTTATATTGGAAATAATGTTCTCATTTTCTCTCTTACGTTCCCTGTTCTGTCTCCATGTAAATTGTTGTGCAAACCCCTGTATGCTTGCCTTACAGGCATCCCATACAACTATTGATGAAGTCGAATCAGTATTTATATTGATAAATTCTTTCAAATGTTCTTTTAATTGTCTTAAAAAATCTAAGTTTAAAAATAAATATCTAGGGAAAAAATCTAAGTTTAAAAATAAATATCTAGGGAACGAAAAAGACCTAAGGCCTTGTCTCTCTGCCGTGATATTGAAGGAGAGGAGAATAGGATTGTGATCGGAGGTGACTTCTGGGCAGATTACCATAGTGCTTGATTCTAGAATCCTGTCCGATACCCAGGCCATGTCTATGCGCGAGCCTAATTTATGTGCAGCTGCATAATAAGTGTAACCAGCTATATTTGGGTGTAATACCCGCCACGCATCTTTTATGGTATGTATGCGGCCCAGATCTGTGATAGCGGCACGTGTCTTTCGCATTCTCTGAAATGACCCCGTCTGGTAGTATCGATGCCATAACTCATAATACAGTTAAAATCCCCCATTATTATGTGCTTCCCCTCCCAGCTTAACAACTCCATATTAACTTGGTCAAAAATTGATGGCTCGTCTATATTTGAGCCATGTATGCCACAGAACGTATATTTGCCGCCTTCAAGAATCAACTGAACTATAGCCCATCTCCCCGCCTTATCAGCAGAGATTTTACCGATTTCTGCTCTGAATTGCCTTTGTTTAAGAATGGCTACTCCTTGTATTGAAGCATTTAGGTCGGTACAAACAAGAACATCATAACCCAATTGTTTACGCAAATTTAGATCTTTATATGCAATATGAGTCTCCGTGATTAGAGCTATTTGTGGGTTATACATCTTTAACTCTTCCAAGACTAATCTTCTTTTATTCCTGTCATTCAAGCCCGCCACATTCCATGCCAAACATCTCAACCGATACATCTTATATAATTTTGCTTCCCATCCTTACATAATTCAAACAAAAAAATCTTGCTAATCATTTTCTCTGTACTAGTTATCCTCATGCTGCTTTTTTCCCCCCAAGTTACTTCCCCCCTCCTCAAAACCCGCCCTCTACCCTCACTTGGCCCACCCACCAGAAACCACCCCTTTACCCCCAGGGGAGACCTCCTCTTTTGACCCAGCTGCCGCTGTCTTGGGCAGCCAAACAGAGTCACAGCTGTGGGGATCAGGCCTACGCCTATGCTACTCTACTGTGTAGAAGTGTGGCTCAGTGGTTAGAGGCGGCAGACCCGGAAGCTGAGATCGACCGTGGACCAGGGTTCGATTCCCCGCCTCAGCGGGTCTCGGGCTCATAAATTCCACGGTCTCGACAATTCTCGCTCCGGTGCCTACTCGACTCACGGGGTCACACTCTGCGACTCTGGGCAATAGCTTGCTTAATCTCCACAACGGCCCCTCGCGGCGGGATGCCTGGCTTTCACCCTGTGGACACCCTGCCGGGGTTTCTCACAGGGGAATACCAGGACGGGTTCCCTAAGCAAGCACCAGGATGCCCTTTGGGTGACAGGTTTGCGCTATATAAGTACACCTACATTTACATTTACATTTACATTTACATTTACTCATATTGCCCTGCCTAAACAAGAAAAAAAATATATACAATTCAGTCTCAGAGTTTCCACCTCTTAAATAGAAAAAGAAAGAAAAGAAAGAGAAAAAAAGAAAAAAGAGGAGGAGAAGAAGAAAAAATAAATAAATCAGAGAAATGGAGACTCTGAAACCCCCATTCACATTTGACAGATTAGTCATCAGGATCGAAAGTCCGAGCATCTTTTTATCCAGTTCCAATGGTCTGCATGGTATTTGTTATCGTTTATTTCACATTTTTATCGTCTGTTTCAGTTTGCCATTTAATTACAAATTGTTCGGCTTCTTTTTCATCTGAAAAAAATATATGCAGCCATTCTTAAAAGTTTTTAGTCGAGCAGATTCCTGCAAAAAGACTTTCCCACCGAGGGCCTTTATTGGATCGATGAATTAGCGCAATTTCCAGCGCCTCTCCATTGTGGCTTTGCTCAGATCTGATCTCACAAAAAAGGTGACATAGTCTATTTAGACTGGAGTATTAGGTCTTGCTTTTAATGAAATAACCTGTCATATTAAAAAAGGTCGAGGGTATTGGCCCCCCTTGTTTCTTTGTACCAACTGCAGTCTATGGGCCCGTTGAATCTGTGATTCCCAATCCCAGTCGGAGAGATCAGAGAATGCCTTCTGAAATAGTTGTACCACATATGCCCTTGGATCGGCTCCTTCGGCCCCTTCTGCAATCCCGAAAAGTCTGAAATTCTGTCGGCGCTGCCGATTTTCCATGTCCTCGAGTTTGGTCTGCATACTCGCTATCTGAGCTTCATGCCTGTTCACAATAGCTTCTGTATGTGCTGATTTTTCTTCAGTATCCACGCCCCTTTGCTGCAGCACTTCAACCTCTTGAGATATACCACCCAGTTTGCCTGTTATCTCCTGTAATGAAGACTGTGTTTTACTGTTGTCCTCTCGCATCTGTTGGTAGTGCTCTTGGCCCTCCTGTCTTTGTTCATTCAGCATCCGTAGTATCAGACTAAGTGACAATGGTAGTTCCTCTTGATTACCCACCACAGGGGTCGTACTAGTCTGTAAGATAACTGGAGGTGAGTTAATGGCTTCAATATCATGAACCTTGGCAGTAAGCACCAAAGATGCGATTGGGGCTGCTGTCGCCGTAGATATTGATATTGGTATTACTTTTGGAGTAGGGACTGAAATGATAGCCGATGTTGCAGGTTGACCCCCCTCCAGTAACCTCGGGTTAGATTTTGGGTTAGTTTGATCAGATTTATCCAACATGTCAGGTGCTGGAATTCCATCCGTAGGACTGGTTCCGGAAAGTCGCAAAGTAATAGACTTGACACCGCCTTTCGCCTGTACCCATTTCCGCAAAGGACTGTTCTCTGCGATGACTTTTTCCATTGAGGCGGTAGCTTTCTGTTTACTAGTTATTTTTTAGCCTTATTTTTAATTTTGCCTCTTCCTTTCTTAATGCCAGCAGGTTTATTTGTACCCAGAGGTGTGCGACTCAATGATTCCGCATGGTCTTCATCAGTATCTATTTCCTCTATTGCATCCGTCTCATCCGTTTCCTCTATTGTTTCATCTACGACCGGAGGGGTCTTAACACCCAAATCAACCTCTATGTCATGATTTAGAGCCTCAGCCGTAGTTGAAGCTGGGGCAGCAAAGCCTGGATTTGGTACTGACGGCAATCTACCCATTAGAAAAACATTTAAACTTCCCCCGATAGCCTTCTCCTCTCTTACTTTCGCCACCAGTAGTTTCGGGGTCTCAAAATGTAGAGTTACCAGTGCACCAATATTTATCTGGGCCCCAGGGTCTAAATCTGAAACCAGACTATCAGCTAGTTTCTCCATTTCTGTCTCTGTCTCCGCTATATCTCCTTCAGGAGCAAAGGCAGCCTCATTGTTGTGCCTTTTGGCAGCGGCCACAGAGTTGCAGGATAAATCAACAATTGGCCCTAGAGTCACTTTGTTTACGCAACGCTCTCCCCTGCAACAATCCCCACACTCCCCGTACTACTGGCAAAAGACTCCATTATTTTACCAAGCAGCGGTAAGCGTAAGAGAGGCTTACCGGCTATCAGTCCCGTTTTCTCGACTGTTCTCGCTAAAGTCCTCTCGTTAGCCGGCTCCGCTGCTTCCCCGCCACCAGTAACATTTGTTTCGTTTGTGCCGGTAATTCGCCCAGCTCTGGTATTCCTATATAGGTTTTTAGGGGCCATTTCTCGTGCTGCTGCTGCAGGGGCTATCCTGTTCTCCCTCCAAATAATTCCGGCATTATATATCTGTATATTTACGAAAACAATATAAATTGCTATTGTACAGTGAAAGTTTAACCCGATACTGCAATGATTCCCAGACTTCGCCAGCCGAGCGCTGACCAGCTGACCGGGCCTAGTGTAGGCAGCCGTACAGAGTGGAGCAGCCTCCTGAAACGACTCCTCAGCGGCCGCCACATCCACTTCCAACCGTGCTGCACCTTGGGGGAGCTTTTTCGCCGCCGGACAAATCTTCAGTTTTTAGGCATAAGGAAGAAAAACGATCCTGCAAAGCTAAAGAGGCAGGTAAGTTCTATTCAAGCTCTTCTGGCATTAGCGCGGCCAGATCCACCATCGGCTGTGCTCTGGAACGGCGGCTTCAGTCCGCCATCTTGCTCCTCCCCTTTCACTCATTCAGCCATATTTTCATTCATGCATCATTTTGCTCATCCATCCACCCTTTCACTCATCCCATCCATCAATCCATCGACCCTCTTTTACTTGGCCATCCATCCTTTCACTCTGCCATCCACCCTTTCACTCATCTATTCCCACCCACCCTCCCTTTCACTCATCCATTCCCACCCACCCTCCCTTTCACACATCCATTACACCCACCCTCCCTTTCACTCCTCCATTCCCACCCACCCTCCCTTTCACTCATCCATTCCCACCCACCCTCCCTTTCACTCATCCATTCCCACCCACCCTCCCTTTCACTCATCTATCCTTGCATCCATTTGTTTACTTACCCATCCACCCTTTCATCCATCCATTCATCCACACATTCACCCTTTCATCCCCCTACCTTCCCTTTCATTCATCCATTCTTTCACTTATCCGTCCATCCACAATTGTATCCATCATCCTTCTAATCCCCCTTTCACTCACACACCTACACAACAGTCATTTCACCGACTCAACCAATCACCCACCCTTTCACATTAAGTAGAGCTCAAATCACGAACTCCACCCACGCCCCTGGGCCTAGTGCTGAAATTGAAACAATGAAATCAGGGGCCCAAAGTTTTTCGAATGAAGGAATGAAGGATACCAAAGCTGCCTGGTCTTGATTTCACCTCCTACATACATGCCAATCGACCCGCTTCAGGCGGTAGACTCCTGATTCTTAAAGCAAAATGTGATTTCATTTTAGCGGTCACCTGCCTGAAACTACCTCTGCCTCAATAGAAGTCAATGGAGAAAATGCGTTCCCCCGATTTGTTTTTCTAAATCTCCACTTTCCTTTACTTCAATGGTGGCAGTTACGCTCATACCTCTTTATACTCCCACCTTACACTTCTGCCTCTGTATCTCACACTTACAAATTATTTTTCATCCCTTCTTTCTCCCTTGTCATTGTATTCCAGCCGTTAGGGCGGGGCCATCCGCTGAGCATCCCTGTCAGGGAAGAGTGTTTATAAGTGTTTAACCATGAAACAGTTGGTGTTGTTGCACCAAGGATATTCTGCTGCATAACTAATTACTTATAAGGTCCCAAAAGCGAGACCTATTGGCTATGCCAATGATTGTTCAGTATGCGCGCAGCTTTGAGCAACTGCGCAGGTCTGTTTGTTGTATTTCATAGGATTTAAGAATGTTGAAGCTCTAGGTAATGGCAAAGCTAGCACCTTCTAGGTAATGGCGGTTATCAAAATAAAACAATTGATTAAAGCATCCTCCTTAATATTTTGCAATGAAACTTTTACAAACATCTTCTTACAACCAAACTTGCACCATTTCCCCAAGGAATTCCACTTACAGTACTTCAGTAAATCAAGACATTTTGTTTGCTCTCTTTCATCCTAATTGTGGATATAATCGCGCTGCTATACTACCTTGATCTTGAACCTATTTTGGCCAGTGAGATTTGCTGAAACTTTCAGTGATAGGACAACTTGGGCAAAGATTAATGCAAGAAGCGAATGTTGGCAGTAGTTTTACATGCAATTGTGAAATGGTAGGCAAAATATAAAATGGATATGCAGCTCATGGGGCAGACAAATATATTGGATCCACATGTAGATAAATGGCACTTGATAGTGAAACGTTTTTTGCATTACCTTTTAGATGCAGAACTAAATATGTGAAAAAAGCAGCACTTCTGTAAACCTATCGCATCTCAGGTGTTTCAAATTTGTGTATGTGTCCTAATCTGTTATGCTTGTGACTTGATTTAAAAACAATAGAGCTTTTTTTGTTGTTTCTCTTAGTATAAAACATCTGTGAGATAGCATGCCTTCTTACATTCACATTCACAACATATCACTGCATTGCCTCATTTAAAGTAGGACTTCCAAACCGAGAAACTCAAGACAGCCACAAGAAGCAAGTCAGAGAGATGAATGAAGGGGGCATTGGCAGTGAACCAATATAGCAAACATTTCGAGATAAGCTCCCGCATTTGCAGTTACAGTAGAAAAAAGAAAAGTTTCACTTCAGGTAGCGTAACATGATCTCTAGCAATTAACACCCATTTCGCATTTAAGCAGCCTTTACATGTGCAGATTAACCACTTGCCTGCATTTCCATTTCTTTTTAGCATCCCAGCCCCCTGGCTGCCCCTCCCACTGAATCACTTCACAGGAGACCCCCTCCCTTCTGCTGGGCCATCTCGACTTCTGAAAATACTTGTCCTTTAGCACCAAGGCTAAAATTACGGACAAATGTCGTCCGTGAAAACTTCCTTCACGGACAACGGACATTATGATAAATTCACGGACAGTCCGTGAAATTTACGGTTAGTCACCCTACTACCCCACCACGGCCGCCATCTTGCAAGGCTTACTGGCCCGCAGCGGGGCTTCGGTTCTTGTCTCATCGCCTGCAGCAATGGTGTTCCTCTCCTTTCACAATCGGTAGTGGGGCACTTTAGGCAGCTCATGAGAGCAAAGTCACTTTTCTATATACCCAACTGGGGCAAGATACTACGTGATTGTTGTCATGGAAGGCAGGAGCCTCACTTGGGTGCGCCCATCTTTGTAACCGGCTCTCTAGTGTCACCTGAACTAAGGAAAGCTATGAAGCCTTTACACATCGACTTATTTAACAAAAGTATTCCAAATGCAAATTGTGTAAAAAACATGAAAGTTGCAATTGGGTGTATGATTTTTAAAGGTTACAAATGCGCACACCAGATGTGAGTTTTACTAATTGATCTTCTTTAATATGATGGGAGTTCTATTGTACTGTATGACAAAAGTACACAGCAACTCAATTATACTTGATAAACTTCATTTGGGAGAACAGAAAGCGACTTCAATGCATTTTTAGGATGCATTTTACATTACAGAGGTGTTTTTACTGTTGGTAGAATGATTAACAGCACAGGTGTGGTTTTCCACTTACTTTCGCCACCCTGCCACTACCAGACATGCTTCTGACTTTATGGGGTGAGAGCCAGCTTTCTCAGAGAACAGAGACAAAGGCTGCTGTGGGCAGAGGTGCTTCCCACCTCTTCCAGGACAGAATGGCCTTCCTGGGTGGGAAGCTTCAAAGGCAATGTCTCCTTTGAAATCCAACCCAGGAACCTCCAGATAGTGGGGTCAGCAGAGCCCTCTTTCCTGCTCCACTTTTGGCAGGAAGAAAGGCGGGAAACTTAGCTAGATTAGGAGGAGGGTCCCCTCCTAGCCTACCCCACCCCTAAGTCTGGGGATGCGATGAGAAACCCTGTCCTGAAATTCCACCATCTTGGGATGGTGGAAAAACAACCTATCAAGGTTAGGGTAATGCCCCTTCCCACAGGAAGTGGTCACTAGAGGGTGTAGACACCCTAAAGGTAGGTAGCCGATTGGCTAATTCCTGTCTCCCTTTGCAACACCCCTAAATTCAGTATTTAGGTGGCACCCCAAGACCTGAACATCAGATTCGACGGACCAGAGAAGACCAGGACAAAGAAGACCAGCTGCATGAGAACTCAAGCCCTGCTGCAGAAGAAAAAGGCACCAAGCCCTGCCTGCTGCTCCCAGGACTCGACAATCCCTGCTGCTGTGTCACTCTGAAACCTGAAAGGACTCCAAGAACCCCAGCACACCTCAAGCCTTCAAGAAATTGTAAGAAGCTCCCTTGGAGTGAAGGTGTCACTCCCCTGCACACCGCAGGCACTGACGCAATGAAGTCCAGTTTGTCAACTTGCTGCTCCCTGATGAGTACAAGCTATCACTGAAGCAAGAAAAGGTACAACAGCTCTGGATTGTCATATCTGTCTCCTCACCACCACAACCTACCAGAGCCGCACGTACCAGTACCCAGGGTAACAGATCCCCAATGGCCAACACCAAGAAGAAGAGTCCACACCTGACTTCCAATGTACCAGAAGCAAGCACCCATTGAGGGATGTTGAGACACCCAAGACCCACTTCCTGAGTGGTCCAGCTCTCCCGAGATCGCCTCTCAAAGTTGCCAGCTCAACATCTGGCTGACCTGTTCACTCTGCACCTGGCCCCTGCACAGACTTACCAGCTGTGCTGCCATGGGCCTCAAGCCCTTCCAACCTCCTCCCTCGAAGGAGACTAATAAGACTTACCAGTAAGTCCTCCTGTGCAGTGTGTTTTCAAATGGCCCCCTTCGTCTTTGCGCACTTGCTTCCAAGACTATCAGCACTCTGCTCCCACCCAATACGAGATGCTCCTGAACTTCTCCTGCTAGAACATTGGACCTGGACCCAACATTGACCTAAAACAAGAAGGTGAACTTCTTGAAAGCACTGCCTAATTTGATATGCATTTTTCAGCTTTTTTCCCATTGTTTCCTATGGTGTGTAATTGCACATAAAAGTGAGATATATTCCGAACTTTGCAAAATCGTGACTCTGAAAGTACTTACCTTAGAACTGTTGCCGCTTTTATCGGCAGGAAACTGCTGCTATAGCGGCGATAATGGGCTTGATAATATGCCCTTGTGAATTCCCATAGAAGCCCAGGTTAACACCAGAATCTAGGCTTCTATGGGAATTCACAAGGGCATATTATCAAGCCCATTATCGCAGCTTTAGCGGCAGCTTCCTGTCGATAAAAGCGGCGATAATTTATCGCCCTTGCTTGATAATATGGCCCTGTGTTCTTAGTCTTAAAAATTCTATAAAAATCCATATTATTTGTATAAATTGGTCTCAGATTTATTCTTGAGTGTGTATTTCATTTATTGCCTCTGGAGTACAACAACTGTTTAGCACTACCCTTTGATAAGCCTAATTGCTTGCCTACACTACCACAAACACAGCATGTGGATTGTCTGCTTTTACCGCTGTGTACCATTTGTGGATTATCTGGGCCCTCTACACAGTGAACTTCTTTTTAGTATACTATATAGAAAGCCAGATTCCTACATTTGGTGGTTCAGCATTGGAATAGAAATCTTTGCATTTGCTGCAACCACTTTGTCAATAAGTGACCACATGAGTAAATCCCAAAATTGTCTTTAGTTAGTCAATTTTTCGATTGATCTATTTTTTCTAAATTTCTCAAATTAATTGCTAGGGCCTTGATTAATTCCCTGAAACTAACAGATTAGAAATGTAAAAGTCTGTACTTTAGTTGGGGCAAAGTATTTTGTGTGTAGTTATTTTTGTCACTTCAATACAAGGTCCAAACTTTAGTAAAATAATGCTTGATACCAATAGCCAAGCTTAGGAACTCGACCTGACTCCATACATGGACCTGAGGCGCTCTTAATACAGGGCCCTCTGTAAAGGTTATGGTATCAAGCCAGGCAAAAGTCCCAAGAAAGAATATCTCAGGCAACTGATAGCTGAGTTTGAGAAAGATCACCCAGAACTTGTAGCCCAGTCTGAGGATGATGATAATACCAATGAAGATGATGCTAAGAATGGGCATGAGCTAGTCCTATCAAACACAGCTGAGGACCCCTCAGATGAGAACCTCCTGCTAGAAAGATTGATCAGTAGACTGAACTTAGAAGCTCAGCTCCTGGACATAGAATGGCAAAGAAAAGAGATGGACTAAGACCTATGGCTGGTGGTAGCATACAAATAAAAAGGGAGAGTGAAGGCTCTTATGACTCAAAACTCCCAAACGGGACTGTCCCTAAATATTCATAAAGTGATGCCACACCAAATGGTCACTGCATTTGAGAGAACTTGTATAGCAAGAAAAGTAGCTAGAAAGAATTGGGCTTCTCTCTTATTGGAACTATCCTCAGGAAAATGCAGGAATAAACTTTGCCTGAAAATGATGCTGAGTCTTATGCCCTCATGAAGGGGACCCTGATTGATGGCTTTGGATTCACCACTGAGGAGTATAAAATATGATACAGGGAGAGTCGAAAAACCCAGAGTTAGTCCTGGGTGGAATTTGTTGACTTTTCAGTAAAAACACTAGGTGGTTGGTTCAATCAATCAGAAGGGTAAGGGTGGGGGGGAGCTGCTCCAGTCAGTCGAAGAGCCAGGTCTTGAGTGTCTTCCTGAAGATGTTCAGAGAGGGAGCGTGTTTGATATCGATCGGGAGCTCATTCCAGGTCTTGGCCACGGTGTGGGATAAGGCTCTTACACCGGTTCTGGTCTGCGGCTGCTCAGCATTTCAGCAAGGGCGAGGTCGGAGGATCGAAGGTTCATTTTGGGTACTTGGAAGGAGATTCTCTTGTTGAGGTATTGGGGTCCCGTGTTGTGGAGGCATTTGTAGGGGTGGGTGAGTATCTTGAAAGTTACTCTCTTCTCAACGGGGAGCCAGTGGAGGTTCCGCAGGTGTTAGGTGATGTGTTGAGGGATACCGAGGGCGAGTCTGGCTGCTGCGTTCTGTATGGTCTGGAGTTTGTGGAGCAGAGACTTGTTGATCCCGGCGTAGAGGATGTTTCCATAGTCCAGTCTGCTGGATATGAGTGCGTGGGTGACAGCCTTTGTTGATTCGGGGGATCCATTTGAAGGTCTTTCGGAGGATGCGGAGGGTGTTGAAACAGCTGGAGGCAACAGCGTTGAACTGTCGGGTCATGGAGAGGGAGGAGTTAAGTACGATGCTGAAGTTTTTCGGGCATGGTCCATGGGGGTGGCAGGGTTGCTGAGGGTGATGGGCCACCAGGTTTTGTCCCATGCGGAGGGGGAAGGTCCAAGGATGAGGATCTCAGTCATCTCCGAGTTTAGGTTCAGGCAGCTGCTGCTAATCCAGGATGCAACGTCCTTCATACCTTCCTGGAAGTTGAGTCTGGTGGTGATGGGGTCCTTGGTGAGGGAGAGGATGAGCTGGGTGTTGTCGGCGTAGGATACTATGTTGAGTCCGTGCTGTCTCACGATGGCGGCGAGGGGGCCATGTAGATGCTGAAGAACATGGGGCTGAGTGAGGATCCTTAGGGGACTCAGCAGTTGATTTCCATGGGTTCGGAGAGGAAGGGTGGTAGTCTGATTCTTTGGGATCTGCTGTTGAGGAAGGAGCAGAGCCAGGCGAGACCGGTTCCCTGTATGTCGGCGTCTTGGAGTCTGACGGTGAGTGTGCATTGAGAGATGGTGTCGAAGACTGCAGAGAGGTCGAGTAGGATCAGGGCCGACCTGTATCCTTGGTCAAGGAGGGTGCGGATGTCAAGGAGGGTGTGGATGCAAAAGTGGCGGCGAGTAGAGAATTCTCTGTGCTGTGGTTGCTGCGGAATCCGGATTGGGAGGGGTTGAGGGTGCAGTTTTCTTTGATTAATTTTGTTAGTTGGGTGTTGACTGTCTTTTCCGTGACTTCGGCAGCGAAAGGGCAGGGGGTCTGATGTCTGCATGTTTTCAGTCATCGGGAAAGATTCCGGTTTTGAAAGTGGCACTGATAGTGCGTCGTAGTTCTGAAGCAATTGCGGTGGTGGCTTTGTGGAAGATGTCCAGGGGACAGAGATCCATGGGGGCTCCTGAGTAGATGCCTTTCATGGTCGAAGTGGTGTCTTTGGTGGTAACTGGGGTCCATGAGGTGATGATGGGCTGGCTGGCGTTGCCGGAGTAGGAAGTGGTTTCGAGGCCAGGTGTCTGGTCGTTGAAGTGATCATAGAGACCCTTGATTTTCAGATGGAAGTAGGAGGAGAGCTTGTTGCAGACGTCCTGGGATGGAGTGACTTCCGTGGTTTTGCTGAGGGGCTTGGTGACTTCCTGGAGGACGCTCAAGAGTTCCTTGGAATTGCTGGAGTTGGTGAGGATCTTGTTTAGATTAAGGTCCTTTTGGTGGCTCTGGTGCTTTGGTGGTATTCCGTGATAGTGTTTGTGTAGGCGGTACGATCTTCCGATGTTTTTCTGTTTCTCCAGTTCTTCTTGAGACGTCTGCAGGTGCGTCTGGATTCTTGGAGGTCGGTGGTGAACCAGGCGCCTTCCTGGGGCACTGTCTGTCAGGGTTGAGTAGAGGTGCGAGCTCGTCTGCGCAGTTGGAGATCCATCTGTGGAATTCTTTGGCTGTGAGGTTGGCATCGGCGAGGTGGTGGGAGCTTCGTGGTTGAGAGTGGAGTTGAGCTGCTCCTCAGTGACTTTGCTCCAGTGTCTTCATGGAGGGCGGGGTGCGGGTTGAGGCAGCGTGGGTTTGTTTGCGAGGAAGTGTACACAGTGGTGATCTGTCCATAGGGTTTGCGGGGTGTGGCTGAAGCGGATGTTGTTCCCTCCTGCGAAGATGGGATCGAGGGTGTGTCCTGTCTTGTGGCTTGGCATGGTGAGGAGCTGTTTCAGTCCGATGTTGGCGCAGTTGTCCAGGAGGGTGGTGGAGTTGGGGTCACTGGGGTTGAAGAGGTGGAAGTTCAGGTCTCTGATGAGTATGTAGTCCATGGAGGCAATGGGGTGTGGTGAGATGAGGTCAGCGATGGTAGTGGCGAATGAAGTGCGGGGTCCAGGTGGTCTGTTGGCGATGGTGCCGTGAAGTGTGGTTCTAGGGCTGGTCTGGACCTTGAAGTGCAGGTGTTCGGTGGTGGAGAAGGAGTCACTCGAGGTGGAGAGTCAGTAGGAGGAAGGGGAGGGAAGTGCAGCTGGGAGGCTGGTACACCGGCAGGGGGAGGGACCGCAGGGGCATCAGCGGCAAATACGGGCGGGAATAGAATAGGGCTAAAAACGATATGGGAATGAAACAGGGACACACATTAAGACAATATCCAAGTGAGAAAAAAACGGGCACAGAAATTCAGACAATATACGATATGGGAAAAGTACCTAAGGCACAGAAATTCAGACAAAATACGATGTGAGGGAAATAACAGAGGCACAGAAGTTCAGACAAAATATGATATCAGATGGAACAGGGACAGCAGTCTTGAACCACTGCCTATCTTGGAGGTGGAAGGGGCACCAGCAGTGGGGGCTCAGACAGTGGAGCTGCACAGTCGGAGACCTGGGTCCCTGTCCAGGAGGTCAGATGTCCTGCTCAGGCATACGCGCAGTGGCCCCCATTAAATAGGGGTAGGGGAAGTGAAGTGCAGCTGGGAGGTGGGAGCGGGAGAACCGGTGGGGTGAGGGGCCATGGGGGCTGCAGCAGCGGGAACAGAATAGGGCTAAAAATGATACGGGAACGAAAGAGGGACACAAATCAAGACAAAATACAAGTGAGAAAAATAACACGGGCAGAGAAATTCAAACAAAATCCAGAGTGAGAAAAATAACAGGGGCGCAGAAATTCAGACAAAATACGATGTGAGACAAATAACAGAGGCACAGAAATTCAGACAGCAGCCTCAAACCACTGCCTGTCTTGGAGGTGGATGGGGCAACAGCGGTGGGGGCTCAGACAGCGGAGCTGTACGGTCGGAGAGCTGGGTTCGTGACCAGGAGGTCAGAGGTCCTGGTTAACAGGTAACAATGTGAATGCTTATGAAGGGCTTTACAATTTAATTATAAAGGAACATCTTATAAGTCATTGTTACAATGAGAAGTTAGATCAGCATCTGGTAGGTGACCTAGGTATACTTTCTCCTCTAGAGTTGGGGAAGAAGGAAGACTATCAGGTCAAACAAGGGTGACTAAAACTACTACTGATGGGAGTGACCAAAAAAGAGGCCAAAAATACCTCTCAACAGAAAGATGGTGACCAAAAAGATAAAAATGAGTCTTCTTCAGGCCCCCAAAAACCTGTTCAGGAGGATGGGCCCAAAAACTCATCACAGCCCAAGGCTGGATACCAGGGTAAGGACTGGGATCCCAAAAAGGCTTGGCGTCACGACTGTAAGGCACTCGGATGCCGAACTGGAGACCCTAGCTGTAAAAAAATAAAGAATACCTCTAGATCACCTGCAGAAAATGCAGTTGTGTGTCTCCAGGTGGGATCACAGGTGCAAAGGTGCCCAAAAGCCACTCTCCAGTGGCACATGAGGCCGGGGCCAGTGTGAGACCTTCAACCCGCTCCTGATGCCAGTCCCATACAGCAACCGGAGTAGTGAAAAAATGCATGCGGTCAGCATGGAGATCCTTCAATTTGTCTGGGAATAGAAGCATATAATGTAACCACATGGCCTTCAATTTCAGCTATACCCCCCCCCCCAAAGGACATTCACAACTGCTGCACCTGCTGGGTGCTGTTGGGAATTTGCAGCTGCTGCACCTGCTGGGTATAGTCCAGGAAAATATGGATTACCGGGTTCTCAAAGACAGGATCTACAGCCTGCTGGATAGCCATTAGAACTGCATCACTGTTCCTGTAGTTGAGTATTTTAGCAAATGCAGTGCACGGCAGAGCTCCCACTGGTAGCTTCGGAGCAAGGGCATTATGAGCCTGCTCAACCACAACCAGAGAGGACAGGGTGGCAGACCGAAGGTTTCCCTTACCCAGCATTCAAGGAAGAGCTCCGGCGACTCACCCTCCACAACCTCTGGAAAACCAACAAAGTGAAGGTTGCAACATCTGAAGCGGCCCTCCATGGCCTCAGCCCTGTGGTCCAGCACTGTGGTTTTGTCGGAGAGGTCAGTCAATGCGGATTTCAAAGTGACGCGCTAAAGCTTAGCCACATCCTGCTCCGTGGCCAGTGTCCATTTCACCACTTTACGCAGGTCAACACTCAAAGGCTCCAATGTCTGATGAGACAGCATGGATCTTGGCATGGACTGCAGCATTGGACACCTCAATAGTAGCCAGTATTGGTGCACCCATAGGCCCCTGCCACTCCACCTTGTACCCAGTTTTGTCCCCAAGGTGCGGGTCTCCCTTAGTACTCATCCCGGGGGCTGTGAATTAGTCCATCTTGGTCCGCGGTGCTTCTCGCTGTGGCCAGTCTTTCCCTGTTACAATGAAAAACTGTGGCTCATGGTCACCTCCTCCAGGGATAATGGTGTAAATCTTACTAGAGCTAAGGCCCACTAGAGCACAGAAGCGAGGTGAGCGTGCGCTCGCAAGGAAGAATCCCTGTTGCAATAGTCCCGGAGTCAGCCCCACTGTCCTGCAAGCAGAGTCCAACCTGAGGAGGTGTCAAGAGGGGAATGCGTGATCAAAAAGTTGTTGGTGCATTTTGCAGTCCCTACGCACTGCATATTGCCAGTAGAATACACCACCAAATCACCACAATCAGTCCCAAGTAGACAGGGCCATCGGGAAAGCCACGAGCTGGGTAGCTTGTAAATCGCAGTGACCCAAGTAGCTTCCAGGCCAATCTCATGTATTAATCCAGTCACAGGCACCTAGGGGGGAAAGAAGCAGGACGCAGGGCCCACGGGTGGGTTAGAGGTGGGATAGAAGTGGGAAGTGATCCCACGGGGGGCCCTGTGGCACCCTGACCAAGGCCTCACAACCTCCAGTCTCACCTGTCGTAAGCCAGTATTCGGTACTGCAGCACACTCACTCGTGCATTCCAGGCTGCAACAGAGTTATTGGCCACTGCGCATTGGAAGCCGAGTCCTCACACTGGGCCTCCAAGCCCACGGTGGTGCAGCTGCGCCAAGTCTCAGGGGGCCCTGCGATCACAGCAGGAGGGCATCAGTTCCACACGGCTCACAGCTGTACAGTCCCTGGAGCCCAGGCCACAGCAAAAATGAAAGCGAGCAGCCTGAAGGCAGGAAGCGATCCTCCAAATGGCACAAACAGTCCAGTAGGCCGCCCTGCTACACCGCTGCGCCTACTCTGTGAAGTACGCCCGCAGAGAGGCACTGGGTTTTTGCGCAATGGGGCTGGAATGACAAGCTGTGCGGGGTCAGGGGGTTGGTCAGGGGGTGAGAACTAGGGGTGGGTGTTATAAGGGTCCAGGGGAGGAGACTCTTCCTCTTCCTGCGTCCAATACCATTGGGGAGGATTGAGGAATTTGGAGGAGCGTAGGAGGGCAGTTTTTTAGTTGAGCTAGGTAGCCGATTTGTCGATGGATGTGGGCAGTCAGGGCACTAGTGTATAGGTTTCTAAGGAGAGCCAGCTTACCGGTCCATACATGATGTCTGCACCCGACCCGGAGGCTGTTCGAGCCGTGCTGCGGGTGCTTCGTCAGGCAGGCCCAAAGGATCTTCTGCGGTCTGGCGATTTAGAGCAGGTGTGGGTCCAGATGGCCCGCACGTCGGCGGAGTCGCTGCTTCAGTGGTGGCCTGCCAAGTAGAGCCACCACCAGGGAAGAGAAGTGCGTCAGGTAGGGGGCAGGAGCTGCCCAAGGAGGAGGCCAGTAAGTGCGGGGCGGGCAGCAGAGCCTGCCTGCACATCTGCCTGGTGACGCGGCAATAATCGATTAGCTGGTGAGGGAGGAGGGGTGGGCGGGAGGCTTGCTAGCGCATCAGCGCGTTGTTACTGAAAGGGACTCGGGCTGGAGTGCAGCAGTGGGGGAGGGTGGGGAAGTGAGATGCTGGCCCGGCAGGGCGCTGGGACCGGCAGCGTGCTGGGGACCCACATGGAAGGGGTGGGGGGTGAGGAAAACCCGGGCGATGAACAGGCCCTAAATTTATCTGGTTAACTGGGGAAACAAGACCACGAGGAAGGGCAATGGGAGGAGTCCCCATTACACCATACCTGGAGGCCAGTGGCTGGGAACACACAGCATTTAGGGGATTTGGGGCCCCCCATATTTCAGTTCCACACCTCCAGGGGGGATTCTCTGGGGCAGTTTTACAGCACAGAAGGGGCATAGGGAGCTGGGTGGCAGAGGCAGGAGCCCCCCTGCCCTGCTTCCCAGTTGGGGGGATGATGCTGGAGGAAAAAATCTGGGATCAGCGCATGCTGCTCCAGGAATCTGAGCAGAGGTGGGAGGAGCTATACGCAGTCACGGGGGACAGGGAAGCTGTCCTCTTGTAGGGGGGCCCCACCCCCCGTCAGAGGAGGAGGCAGCGGCAGCACAAGAAGCCAGCATTCAGGGTCCCAAGGGCAAGTGGGTGTGGGTGGAGGAGAGGAGCCAACCCAAGACAGGGTTAGGGACAGCCGATACTGCGGAGAGACCCAGTGGTGTTGGGGCCTCCTCAGGTTGGAGCAGCCTGGGGGGGTGCAAAGCAGTGGCGGAAGCTGGTGGAAAAGTGGAGGGTCGGCGGGCGTGAAATGGTCCTGAGGCACCGGTCGGCAGTAGCAGGGCAGTCAGCGGCGGCCCACCTTCCAACGAGGGATCGGGCAACGACGGCGGTCATGGAGGATGTTGGTGGTGTGCTTGGAAAGAAAGAAAATGTACAGAAGAGAGCGGTGCATGAAGTGATGTGGGCGCCTGTGGAGATTGAGTCTGAGCTACAATTGGATTATGGTGAGGAGAGTGATGAGTTGGAGGAAGGTGAGGTGAGGGATCATGATGATGAGTTGACGTGTGTAATGGAGGGCGGCCCTGGAGAGACAATGAAGAAGCTTAATGTTTTGCAGGAGGCAAGTGCAGCAAAACGCAAGACGAGGGCGGTGAGCCAGAAGAAGACAGTCACCAAGGGGACGGATCGAGAGGCACGAGCAAGCCTGACAGGTGTGGGCGACTGGTGGGCGGCTTGGAACAGTGGTCCAAAAGGGGGCGGAAAAAGGCCAGTCAGTGGCTGTGAGGGACACGGGACCAGCAGCAAGTGCAATAGTGGCACCTATGGCAAGGGGGAAGGAGAATGGGACAAAACACTTGGTGGTGGCCAGTGTACAGACGGACAAAATGGAGGGAGTAGAAGGGAAGGACGAGACAAAAAAAGACAAATATCAGAAGAAACACGCACTCACGCAGTGTTTCACCTTGGTCATGCCGTCAGAGCAGTGGTGAGCCACCAAGGGCAGAGGACAGGCTGGGCCAAAGGGCTCCTACTTCAATTAGGATTGAGGCCATGGGGCCGTGGCTCTCGAAGAACCCAGACAGAGAAGCTGCATTAAAGATTCAATGGGGATTTACCGAAGGTTTCCGAGTAGGTTATCAGGATCCTAGAGAAAGACAGTGGGCCGAAAATGTTAAATCGGCCAGTGAGTTGCCCGAAGTGGTGGCGGCAAAATTGAGAAGAGAAGTTGAGGAAGGCAGGATAACAGGCACGTTTGTTGATTGGCCGGTGGAAGACTTGATTATTTCACCTCGAGGGGTGGTCCCTAACAAAGAGCCGGTAGAGAATAAGATGATACACCACTTATCCTGGCCGAAGGGGAGGTGCGTTAACGACATTGCAGAGGAGGATTCGAGGGTGCTGTATTCCTCAGTAGACGATGCGTTCCGCCTAGTAAGGTTGTGTGGGCAGGGGGCGGAACTGGCTAAACATGATGTGAAATCAACTTTCGTCTACTGCCTATACACCCTGTGGATTTCTTGTTGCTGGGGATGCAGTTTAAAGGACTCATCTTCTTAGACAAGGTCTTGCCAATGGGCTGTTTCGATCTCTTGCGCATTGTTTGAGATGTTGAGCACGTTTCTGCAGTGGGCTTTCATGAAGATAAGTGGTCACCGGGAAGTGTCTCATTACCTGGATGATTTCTTATTCATTAGCAGAGGAAGTTCAGGAGACTGCAGGAAGGCGTTACAACAGTTGCAGGCCATGGTGCAGCTTTTTGGGGTTCCCTTAGCACTGGAGAAAACAGCTGGGCCCAGCTGTAGATTGACGTTCCTTGACATCGAACTGGACTCAGTCCTGTGGTTGGCCAGGTTGCCCGCAGGGAAGATGATGGAAATACAGGCTTTCCTGTTATGGGTGATTGGTGAAAAGAAGATTGATTTGAGGACAGTACAACAACTCATGAGTTTCTTGAATTTTGCTTGCCGGGTGGTGAGAGCTGGAAGGATGTTTTGCCAATGCCTTAGCATGGCCATCTCTGGGGCAGTGCTACCACACCACAGAGTCAGGATTTCAATGGATGTCAGAGTGAATTTGAGAGTATGGCAGACATTTTTGAAGGACTTTAACATAGTGTCGTTGACATTGTACAAGACAGGATGATCTGTCAAGTTCAAATCTTTTCTGATTATGAAACAGTACAAAATGCACAGAGAGGCAACACAAATATTTCAGGGCATAAATGCACAAAACATCAATGATCTGGACTCTTCAATGATTTCAACAGATGATCCTTTAATAGCTTTTTAGACCACTGGTAGTGGTGGAATACAGCCAACGCGTTTCATCCCAAAGGGGGCTTCCTCAGGGCAAATTTCACAGCACACGAATCTTTATACTCATCACTTCACTCCCAGGATCATCCTATCCCAACACTTTTTAAAAATCTGTGAGGCAGTTATCCATAGGGTACGGATATTCACACGGAAACACTTTCAATAGGTCTCCCACTAATGCAAGAAGGTTCACAGTCTCTTAAAACATGTCGCAGAGTTCACCAATAGGTAAATATATTCCAGAAATCCAAAAATGTATTCTAGTCACTATGATAGGTGACTCTCAGAAAACGTACTTCACACTCGTCACTGCATTTCAGCGTTTCGGCCTGTCTGCTTCCAAGAAGACCGCCGTCACGTCAGGACACTGAGCAGGGAGTTATACGTTTTGTTCTCAGTTGTATTGAAAAGGGTTTGTCACAGACGACGGTAGCCCTGAAGTTGGCTGGGATTTCTTTTTACAGTAAATTGTAAGCAGGCTTTGACCCGGCAAAAGATTAGATACTAAGTAGGATGCTAAAGGGTTGGGGTCAGGAGCGGGGGGAAGGGATGGGAGGAGCACCCAGGGAGGCTATTACTTTTGAACTGTTACAGAAGTTGTTGGGGGGGTTTGTCCACTTGTTGTTATGATGGATAGGAGGTTTCAGTTTTCCGCCTATGCATATTGTGAATGTTTTTTGGGGCGTTTCGGGTTTCGGAGCTGTTGGGCACTATAGGGCGGACGGGGAGAACATACAAGGAAATACGATTGGATGGGGAACGACTGGGGATTTGGCCGGGGCATTCATAAATGGACCAGGTGGGTAGGGGAAAATGGGTGTGGTTGAATGAGACTGGATGTATGGGAGTGTGCCCAGTGCAAGAATGGTGAATTGTCTTGGGTGGGTCAAGAGGGCTGTCAGGTGACATTTTTTGTCACGCGTCCGGGGAGAAGGTGACAGCTTTTTAGTTATTGGTGGTACTGCACATGGCTTAAATAAGAGTGGGTAAGGACCCTGCTAGGTATGGCACACACTCATTCCGCATTGGAGCTGCCACAGCGGTGTACCGGCTGGACTGGTCATGCGCAAATATGGGTGAGATGGTTTTTGGGGTGGGAGATGTCAACCGTCAGGCCTCTTGTACCCTTTACTTTCCTGTTACATCATAAAACTACTAGTCCCAGAATGCCTTGGGTGGGCTCACAGCTTGTATGCTTTCCCAGACTGCCTTACTAGCGATCAGCTGACCTGTTCCAGCATATAGCCGAGCAGATCATGGCGTCAGGTGCTTGGCTTCTCTTCCTGCATTTGGACCACGCCCCTTTTCCTGTTTGCTCGAGTATGCTCTGGATATCCTTTTGCCATTCCTGTTTCGTGATTGCTTCCATGTACCCATTGCCTGAACACCATGGGTAGATGCTGCTTTTCAGGTTTTCACACAGCCGTACAGAACAACCAAAAACATTCCAAATGGAGTGACATGTTAGTTATTCTGTTCCGAGTTAAGATCTGGTTTTTAGACCTTGTGCTGGCTGTTTACAACCCCCTACACCACTCCTATTTACTGTGATTTCCTGGCAAGGTCACTAACACACACCTATATTGTGACACATTCGTTTCATGAAGATCTGAAATGCAAGTATTTTATCAGAAATCTGAAAATTGTACTGGCTGTGAATTCACAGGTAGTGGCCTGCATGGGCCAGCAGACCAGAATCCCATCATTTGCATTCCCAAACAGAACATGTTTTAGTAAAGCAGGCCATGTACATAAAGAGCCAGGTGCTGCTCTTGAAAATATTTCCCATTTTGGAACATATCAGAGGAAAAGACAGCGGTCCTTAGGACCACTGCGTGCTCCCCCATAGACAATCTTACATGATTCCTAAAGGGGAAAGTGTCCTGCCAGGACAGCGTCTCTTTTGTGAAAGAGATGTGATCCAAATCCAGAGGCACATTTATATTTCTTTTAC
Organism: Lissotriton helveticus; assembly: GCF_964261635.1. Lineage (NCBI taxonomy): Eukaryota > Metazoa > Chordata > Amphibia > Caudata > Salamandridae > Lissotriton > Lissotriton helveticus. The sequence goes on from NC_136062.1 coordinate 1,593,880, forward strand.
GAAGCGCAACGTAGCAAGCCACCTTGCTGTGCTGCGTGAAAGGATATGAATGCGTCTCATTTTACCACTATGTGGCGCATTTCTGTCCTTTCCTTGTGCTGGTGCACTTTTGTCTGCTTAACGCCAATGCAGGCCCCGTTGTGTCATGTGGCAAGGGTGCCTATATTAAGAGTAATTTTCCTCTTTCTAAGTGAGCTGCACAGAGAGAGAATAAATAAGGAGAAATAAAGATATTCCTCCTCATTAGGCCTCACAAAGAAGACCAGATGGGAAGGCAGAAGCTTTTCATTCTTTAGCTTGTAATCTCTGCTTTTGCCCTGGTCTATAAGATTTCAAACAAATCTTGTCCCTTTCAGGAAATTGTTCAAGATGTGTGTTTTTTTGTCTTGCCTTTAACCGCATGCGCGCTAGCGGTTTTCCCGCTACGCGCTGCGTTTTTCAAATTACCTAGTTACATGACGAGCTCAGCTCGTCATCAGCGCTCGGCCCGTTACGCTCATGACGAGCTGAGCTCGTCATCAGCCCCGAAGGGGTTAAAGTAGTTTTTGTTCCCTCAGTCAATTATGAGGTCACTAGCTCCAAGACACTTCTGTATTCAAGCGCTTTAGAAATCTGTTACTTAATTTCCTGGGAAGCGGAGCATTTTGATGCATTCCCAGGTCTATCATTGATGGTAAATCAGTGAATGCACCAAAATCCATGAGTGGATGCATGGGAACACCCACGCTCCACCCATGGAATGCCTCCCTGCAGCAGAGTAACTCAATGCTGCCTTGCATTACTCTAGATTTAACAAGCCATGAAGGGACACACAAGGTGGCCTTGCGTGGCTTGGATTAACCTCACTTAGGTATTGTGTAGTCCTTGCACTCTCTTGCATGATGCAAGGGCGAACCAAAATCTTAATAAATATGGACCCTGGTGTTGTCATCTGATCAATGGTTAGCGACTGCAGTTGTGGCCACAAATCACTGATACATCCCATGGTGACAAATAGGTTCCCTTTTGATGCCCCTTCCTATTTGTGTGTCTGTTAATATGTTGTGAAACTCTTTTTACAACTCGGAAAGACTGTTCTGAGTCATAAAAGGAGTTCTGTAACTATGAAAAGGTTCTAGTGCGGTTTCACACCTTGTGATATTGTGAATCGCAGAGTTTGTGGCCACAAAAAGTCTTTCTACATCAGACCCTATGGCTTGCTTTGTTAGCTTTTTGTGCTTTTAAACTTTTCCTCCATGTTAAATGTAATTCTCTGATTCTAGATGACTGTATGCTGGATGTACCTAGGACAAGCAATGCATTAGGATTAAAACTATCAGTAAATTATTTGATATTCTCTACAGCACTCTGACATCTTTACTTTAATCAAAGTCCAAAATACTTACTAGGAAGTCATCTATTGCCGATGGCTTAAACTGTGCAATGGTGGTAAATGCCGATGATGTATTATCCTCTAATCTTCTATTTCCAAACCTTAAATTCAGTACTTTGGCAATACAAGACGATGTTTCCCAAGACATTCAGAGCTGTGTTTTGTAACTGTGGGGTAGTTATTTGCCAAATAGTATGTAGCTTCAGAACAAAATGTTTTATTTCTCTGGTGGTAGACATATAGGCATTAAAGTCTCCAAATAGCATCATCTTGCCCTCCTTTTTTTCAGAATTGTATTTGGTGTAAGCTCAGAACCGATGTATCCATTGAACAAAAGTAACTACTTCGCTATTCCATTTTCATGTAGTACATTTATTTCCTAAAAGACTCACAATCAAGCACAGAATGAGGTTACCATGTTTGACTATTTAATATTATTTCCAGTGCTTACTTAGCGTAATCATTTACGTGTTTTTTCACCGACAGGCAATACAGAATAACATTAGCACACAAAATTTGCTCTAGTAATCACAATTCTTGTGGACGTATTATATGAACTCTTTTCAGTTCCTCATTTTCCAACCACTGGAAATGTCTAAAGTAGCATTTCGATTAGAAGAACAAGTTACTTACCTTCAGTAACATTTTATCTGGTGGAAACTCTATCTAGCCACAGATTTTTTACCTTAGAATATTCCCCAGGCGTCAGACTAAATCCAGATTTCTTTTTTGCAATCTCCCTGTGTGTCAGTAGGTGGTGTCATTCGGGTCTGCATGGTGCTGATGGTGTCATTCGTGCCAGAAGTAATGTGCATGGTGCCTATATAAGTGCCACCCCTTTGCGCTGACATCAGTACTTGACTGTTTTTTCCCCCTGGAAGCACGGAGTAAAGCTGAGAAAGAATGACTAGTGTACCAGAAAGTGAGGCCCTGAAGGATTTCTCTTATAGGAGTAGACAGTTTGCAGAATGGGGAGGATCGATAGATCGGTAAGGAATATTTGGCTAGATACAGTCTCTACCAGATAAGGCGCTGCCAAAGGTAAGTAACTACTTCATCTGTTAGAAACTTCTAGCCACAGATAGATACCAAAGTAATCACTCTGCGGAGGTGGGTTTACGGACTGTTTTAAGCAAAGAAGTCCTAGATGACTGGGTGGGCAAAATACCCATCTTGCCAGACCTGACTATGGAGGCAGTAGTGTTTGGCAAATGTGTGCAGTGCTATCCCTTTCTTTGCCCCTTCCAAATCCAACAAAGAGTTGATCATCCACCAAGAATTCTTTGGTACGATCGATGTAGAACAACAATGCCTTTAGGAAAAGTCCTCAAAGAATGAAGCCAAGGAAAATACTTGTCAATTTTCACACCTATAGCCTTAAAGATTTGATACTCACTCAGGCCCTAAAATTAAAGTCCTTAAAGTATAAGGGCTTTATTTTTCAGGTTAGGTCCGATTTGTCCAGAGCTACACTAGACAAACAGTGGGAATTGGGGAGGAGACTAGATGCTTTTCGGCAGCTAGGTGCCACCGCCCAACTTAAATTCCCAGCAGCACTAAAGATCATGCACAATGGGGACTCATAGAGTGTTTTCCACTTACAGTAGGTATGCACGGGGGGTTGCGATCCTTGTCCACAAACGAATACCCTTTGTAGTTACAGACAGTAAGATGGATAGAGAAGGCAGATATGCGCTACTTTCTGGAGTGTTGTATGAACATAAAGTTGCTTTGGTTGGGGTCTATGGCCCTAATACAGACTCCTTGGCCTGTTTCCATGACCTGCATCTAACCCTACTCCACTCGGACATAGAGCTGCTGGCGTTGGGAGGCGATTTCAACCTATTGATGGACCCTGTCAGGGATAGCACGTCGTCCTCCCCAGATCGCAAGCCACTTGCTCGCGCTGCGGTAGCTGCTATTTGCTCACACTTCTCCCTGCTAGATGTGGAGGCCAGACTGCATGCTCATGCCCCTGATTTTACTCACCACTCCAGCTTCCATAACACTAGCACAAGACTTGACTATTGGCTACTTTCTCCGGGTCTGGCGGGATGGGTGGTTGATCTCAGCACGCTTCCGCGCACCCTTTCTGACCACTCACCTGTGATGTTGACCCTGGCGGTACCTAGGATGGGTGGGTACGAAAGACAGTGGCGTTTCCCGGTAAGAGCCCTTGCAGACCCGGTCTTTACTGAGGAGATCCGTACTGCCATTGGGGACTATTTCGACATCAATACTGGCTCGGTGGCCACTTGGGCCACGTTATGGGAGGGGTTCAAGGCCACCATTAGGGGAGTCTGTATCACCAAGCATGTTGGGGCTCTGCGTGAGGTCCGTGCTACTCTGGACCGATTGGAGGCCGAACTACTGGCGGTGGAGGGCGAGATTCTCACTGACCCCTCGCCGACCCGCGAAGCTAAGCGACTTGAGCTGCTCCTTGAGTTTAGGGAAACCGCGGACAGGGAGCTGCGGTTTTTGGGCAAGTACCACACGGCACGCCAATATGGTGAAGGGGATAGGCCGGGCAGATTACTGGCCCAGCTTCTCCGCCCTCCACGACAAGCTGCATACATCACAGACATAATTGGCTCACAGGGCACACACCTTTTTTCCACCCCCGATATATGTGACACCTTTCTGGCTTACTACCGCCGCCTTTATACTTCCGCCCTACCGGGGGACCGCCGTGACCCAGGGTCGTATATTAATGAAATTGCCATGGTGTACTTAGAGAAGTACATGCAAGACTTCCTGGCCGATCCCATTACACCGGACTTTATAATTGAGGCCATTGACTCCCTGAGGGGCTCATCGGCGCCTGGTCTTGATGGCTTCACGGCCGACTTTTACAAAGAATATAAGGAAGAACTGGTACCAAGACTTGTCGAAGTTTATGCAGAGGCTTTGCAGACCGGTGTTCTCCCCCCAACGCTCCGTGAGGCAGTCATTGTTTTGCTGCCCAAGTAGGGACGCGATCCCACGGTCTGCAGCTCCTATCGACCGCTTTCGCTCCTCAACCTCGACTATAACATTTTGGCCAAGGTGCTGGCGATTAGACTGGCGCTGCTGGTGGATGCTATTGTCTCACCGGCCCAGTCTGGCTTTGTCCCCCATAGGTCCACCTCCCTGAATCTCCGTACGCTTTTCTCCGTCTTACATAGGATCGACCCCTCCACTCCGGCGGCGGCTGTATTTCTTGACGCCGAAAAGGCGTGCGACACTCTGGAATGGCTTTTTTTCCTGTCGGTGATGCGGCGGATGGGCATGCCCGCGATGTTTGTTGCCACGGTTGAGCTGCTGTATACTGCCCCCACGGCTCGCATTCGCTTGAATGGCACCATCACTGAAAGGTTTACCCTCTCTAGAGGCACCCGGCAGGGATGCCCCTTATCCCCACTCCTCTTCATCCTTGCTATGGACCCCCTTGTGCGACACTTCCAGGAGAGACATCTCCATAGGGGACTCCAATTCCGCACCGGCCCACTCTTAGTCTCGCTATATGAAGACGACATGGTCCTGTATGTCCGTACCCCAGAGGCCAACTTGCAATCCTTGCTGTCAGAGATCGCTTGCTTTGGCGAATACTCCGGCCTCAAAGTCAACTGGCACAAATCGCAGCTGTTTCCGCTCACCCCCGCCACCACGCGGTGGCCTTGCTCCTTCCCACTGGAATGGTGCGAGGACTCCGTTAAATACCTGGGGATCCACGTGCACCTTGACACAGTGTCCATTATTTGTCTGAACTACGGACAAGCCCTAGATTTTTTGGAAGACAATACGGACCGGTGGCTCCGTCTCCCCCTGTCTATGGCTGGCCGGATTGCTATCGTAAAGATGGTAGTCCTCCCCCGTTTTTTGTACCTTTTCAATAACATCCCGATCCCTCTCACCAAACTTTTTTTCACCCAACTTCGCACTGCCCTGTTACGGTTAGTATGGGGTGGTAAAAACCCCCGTGTGGCTTGGCGCACATTAACTCTTCCATATGAGAGAGGAGGATTTGGGGTACCAGATTTTTATCTTTATTACTTGGTCGCGCAATGTTCATATGCACACCCTTGGTTTCACCCGGATGCTAGAATCCCACATCTGAGACCGGAGGCTGACGCGGCGCTCCCAGTGTCACTTCATGCAATCCTCCCTAAGGGCCTCTCTCGTGACCCACATGACATACACCCGCTGTCCACCACTGCCTGGGCCTGGGACAAGATGAGGCGCTTACTACACATAGACAAATTGTATTCCTTTGCTCTTCCTTTACCCAACCCTCACTGGCTCCCCATTACCAGCGAGTCGGTGATTCGTCGTACGCTGTCCAAATTCCACATACTCACAATCGGCGACCTGTTCCCTGATGGTCATGCTTTCTCTCTGACAGAGGACTCCCGCTTCACCGACCGAACATTCATGGATGCCTTCACTTTAATGAGACTCCGCTCGATGTTACGAGCTGAATTTCCCGCATTCCCCCTTCCCCCTGAAGACAACCCCGCCCTTACATTTATAATACAAAACACGTCAGGGGCGCACGTGGTGTCCAAGCTCTACAAATTGTGCTTGGCCTCTTTTCCAGCTTCAGACGGGGTGGTGCGCGCTGCATGGGAGCGGGATCTGGGCACGCAGATTTCGGACAACCAATGGGAGGCATGTTGTACTGTGACCCGAGATGTATCCATGAATAGTAGACACAAGCTCATACACTTTAAATTCTTGCGAAGGATGTATCACAACCCGGCGCTTGGTCACAGAATCGACTCCAGTAGGCCCCACTGCTGCCCCAAATGCGACGCCCCGCAGGCGGACTTCGCGCACCTGTCCTGGACCTGCCCTAGGTTACACACTTACTGGCAAGAGGTACACCGGGTGTTGGGCGACATGTTGGGACTGACGTTGGTTGCTACTCCTGAAATTGCGTTGCTGGGCTACGTTACCAATTTCCCCCGCTATCTTTGCAGATTGGCGTCCATTTGCTTCCTCTTGGCCAAGAGGGAGGTGGCACTGCTCTGGTGCGCGCGACGCGTTCCGACGCTCGCTTCATGGCTCAGGAGTGTGGCCTACAGCAACGTGAATAGTGTTGAATATTCGGAACTCCTTCCTACTTCTTCCCGCCCAACTGACATTTGGGGTCCATACTGACAGTACATTGCGAAACTCACTCAGGAAACGCCTTCCCAGTCGCTTCATCCTGTCACGCCAACTGGGGTGGGCTAGAACAAGAGCTGCTTAATGGCCACACTCGACTACACCTTGCTGTTTGGGCTGCTGGCGCTGGCCCCATGCTCCGAGCGGCTGCGTGTGTGTCATCTGGTGGTGCTATGTCCATTACACTGATTGTAGCATCCCGACAACCGCTCATCGCTCCCGCGTTTCCTATGCAATTTGGCCTCGCCCCAGACACTGGCTCGCTCGGGCGGGCGCCCCGGGCAGTACACAAGGGTACGACTGCCTTTACTGTTCACTGCTGTTTCTTATTAATGCTCACCTGTGTTTGTGAATTCTTGATGCCCATTCCGAGAGATGCCGGGGGGCCGGGTGACACTTGTTGAGTCTGTACTGCTAATGTTGCCCATGGGGGTATTTGACACATTACGAACTGGCTGGCTGTATTGGTCTTGCAATCTCGTAGATATGATTTTTTTGTTTTGGATTTCTATTTCTGTTTCACATTTCTGTGTTTTGTACTTCTGTGTTATGCTTTTTATTGCTATATTTCAAAATGTTACCCTTGTATCATTCCATGATAACTCCGCAATCCTGATGAATACACCAGTTTTCACCGCGCGATGTTATATAAGGCATCTGATGATTCCGATAATTGCTATGTCATTGATATTTTGTTACACTGTGGATTGCTTATCACGCTTCAATAAAAAATATTTTAATTAAAAAAAAGATCATGCACAACAACAAAATGTACAACCTTAGGTCGATACAAGTAGCAGATGAATTATTGTTAGCCTTGGGTGGCAAAGGAGGGTCGTCGGGCTAACTGAGGTCTAATATAATTGGATATAAATCCTCTAATATGACCCCTCCTCTCCAAGTGGTGGGCTTTTTCTTTGGTTGCCAGTTTTTGGCTTATGTCTTTAGGAAAAGATTGAAAAAGATTGAAAAATGATTGTAATATGAGAGTATCTAGAAAAGTGTTTAGTAAAAAAAAATATATATATTTTATAGCATATAAAATGTGAGAGGGGAAAGGAATAGAAAAAATAAAGAGGGGGCAACAGGGGTTGGGATTTTTTTTGTGGGTTTTTCATTAATTTAACATAAGTTTTCTAGTAACTATAGGAAATACACAATTTGGAGGCTATAAGAATTCAAGCTTTGAACATTATAAGAGGGTAAAATCTTGAACCTTGTACACACGGTGGGCGCCTGGAGGGAGGGAGACTAAATTCTGGACACTGTCCGGATTGATAGGGCAAGGGTTTCCCAGGGAGGGCGGTGGGGGTTGCAGTGGGCACGGGGTTAGGGGGCGGGCGTTGTTGGGGGAAAAAAGTAAAAAAGTTCCTCATGTTTCTCCTGGTTACTTTTGTTTTTTTGTTAATGGGTAATAAGGTGGTCTTTGGCATGATCTTACCGCTTCAGAGTTGGCATGGGTACAGTGTGTAGTGGGGGAATCGCAACCTAGTCATGAATAGTTGGCAGCTTCTCTCCTGGAACATCAATGGCCTCCGCACGAGTCCCCGAAGGGATAGGATTTTACAATATCTGCGGGATTGCAAGGCACAGGTCATTGCTCTCCAGGAGACACACCTGACGGAGCCAGAACTCCATGCTCTTCTAAAAAAAAATCCATGGGTTGACTTTTATGTTTCCACAACGCAAACCACTCACAATAGGGGAGTTGTGATTCTGTTTAAAAAATCGTTGAAAGCCCGGTTAATGTCTAAGTTAATAGATCCTTGTGGCAGATGGGTTATCTCTACTGTCACCATCGCAGGGGGTCAATTTACTTTCGTAGGATACTACGGCCCCAATTCGGATGACCCCTCTGTCTTAGAATCCCTCTTTTTACATTTGCTATCTTTTCCGGAGCCTGTTATTTTTGCTGGGGATTTTAATCTAGTCCTTAACCCTCTGTTAGATAACTCTCCAAGCAGTCGAGCTTTGTACCACTCGAAGTCACAAACCCTCCTATTGGCCAATATGAAATTATATGGCTATGTAGATATATGGAGAGTAAGGTCGGGAAAGCAAATGGGAATTTCATTCCATAAATATAAGTACCATCATCAATCCAGGATTGACTATGTTTTAATTAGCCGGTCTCTGGAAAATGCAGTAAAGAGCCTTACGTATCTCCCCCTACATTTATCTGATCATTGTGCGGTTTTGATGACACTGCCTTTTTCGGGTCCACTTAGAGTTGATCGTAGAAGTTGTTCCTTTGATCGTTCCCTGCTTGTGATGCCGGACGAGATTTCCTTTTTGTTAAAAGAAAGTGAGGGTTTCATGAATGTGAACATTGGTTCTACTAATTCCGTAATAATCTGGGATTCTTTTAAGGCCTTTCTTAGGGGCCAAATAACCAGCAGGGCTTCTTATAGGAGTAGGGTCTATAAAAGGGAGGTATTCTCTAGCGAGGTCGAAATAGCCAGACTTCAAAGTGAAATTGATCTGCATTCGGCAGCCTCCCCTTTGATATTACAAGATTTAAACAACAAACTGGTTCGTGCTAAGGGCGAATTAGAATCAGTGCTGAACGCCCGTCTTTTACAAAGGTGGGAAGTAAGCAAAATCGCCCATTTTCAATATGGCGAAGGGGCAGGGAAGCTTTTATCATGGAAAGCCAAGACCGATCGGGTGCGTAATAACATTGGTTTAATTAAGATGGACGACGTGTCCTATTCTTCAGATGAGGATATTAGGGCAGTTTTCCGATCATTCTTTGAAGAAATTTACACTGAGGATAAGACTATTGACCAGGAGTCTGTTGATGAATGGCTAAATGATATCTCCTTACCTTCACTGACCCCACAACAATTGATCTTACTAGACCAAACGATCCCTCAGGAAGAAGTAAAAATGGCTATTCAGAGTAGTAGGTCCGGGAAGGTGGCTGGCCCAGACGGCCTCCCTGCTGAGATCTATAGGGTTCTTGAACAGGTGGTTACGCCTTTTCTAACTACATTATTTAATCAAATTTTACAGGAAGGGATGGCACCACCAAAATCCTGGGACAACGCCTCAATAACTTTAATCTTAAAACCAGGCAAATTAGCTACGTCATGCGGGTCGTATCGACCAATTTCAATCTTAAATGCGGACTATAAGCTATTTGCTTCTATCTTGGCTAATAGATTGGGTTCTGTGGCAGGGGATATCTTACATCAAAACCAGAGAGGCTTTGTTAAGGGCCGACAACTTTTTGAGTTTACATATGACCTTATAGGCGCCATCGATATTGCCTCTCAGGCCAGTTTACCACTAGCTGTTCTCACCTTCGATGCTACCAAGGCCTTCGACAGGGTGAACTGGTCATACCTGTCGGGGGTCTTGGATAAATTTAACATTGGAGAGTGTTTTCGCCGAGCAGTGAGACTGTTCTATCAGAATCCTACAGCCTCTTTGTTGGTCAATGGTACACTGACGGACCCCTTTAACATCTCGCGTGGAACGTGGTAGGGCTGCCCTCTTTCCCCCCTTTTGTTTGACCTGTATATCGAGCCCTTCGCGCAGCGGTTGAGGGACGACATTAACATCCAATCTTTTAGTTACAGGGGGTGGAATATGAGAGTGGCACTGTACGCCGACGATATTCTCATCTTTTCTTCAGACCTTAGCTCTGCCCTGCCGGTTGTTATTAAGTTGGCCCAGGATTTTGGCGATATCTCTGGAGACGAGGTTAATGCCTCTAAAACAGAGATTATGATTTGGAACCACAAGCACTTACCTGTTGGGGTTCAACCAAGCTTACGAATGCGATATTTGGGGTTGGATATTGTTCAAGACCTCAATAAGTTGGTCAACGTTAATTTCTCTCGTATTGCTAAGGAGTGTCGACAACTTATGAAGTTTTGGGCTTCGCTGCCATTATCAGTCATAGGAAGGGTAAACCTCATTATGATGACGGTCTTGCCAAAGATCACTTTTTTGTTTAACACCATTCCTCTTTATTTTGAACCTTCATTGTTTGTTAAACTACAGAGTGATATCAACTCTTTTATCTGGGCCCAGCGCGCCGTGACAATAAGTTGGAAAAAGTTAAGACGATGTAGAGAAAAGGGGGGGTTGGCAGCCCCAGACCTTCGATTATACGCCTGGGCATTCCAGCTTAGTCATTCTCGAATGTTATTAAAAGTACCCACTAGTTGTGGGATTGGGGACATGTTTAGTGCCATGCTCAACGGGGAAGATTTTGCACAGGAAGGGTTCCTTTTTAAGTTTGGAAATCCCAAATTTAAAAAAAAATTAAATTGAAGGTCTTGCAGGGCCTGGCTAGAACTTGGGCTAAGGTTAATACTATCACTAAGACGGGCCACTTTTCAAGCAGAGCGCCCTTATGGGATTCACCTGGCAGCCCGGGCTGGCTCTTGGATAGTCTCGCCTTGCCCTTGAGGGAGGCCGGTTTGGCAGTTTGGGGCGATTTGTTCCCTGATGGAGCTCTAATTCCGTGGGAATCGTTGAGTGCTACAGTTGGCCCTAATCTTTCTAGATTCAAATACATTCAAATAGCTAGTTGGGCACGTACACAGGTCACCCATAGGTCAAAATGTCAACTAGGTGGCGTTACGTGGGTGGAATCCCAACTGGTTGACAAAACCCCAACAAAGAAGGAGGTATCATTTTGGTATCATTTAATTCTGGAGGAGATGGATGGCGATTTCCAACTGCCCGAAACCCTATGGGCGACATCTTTTCCTGATCTGGAGGTGGGAAGTCTTTGGACTTCCTCTTTTAAACTGTTATGGGATATTGTCAAACCAGCATGGCTCCGAAGAAACCATCTTTTTGTATTGCATAGGGCGTATTATTCGCCCCAAAGGCTCTCTAAATTTTCGACAGACCGTCCAGTTTCTTGTGCAAGATGTGGGGCAATTGCAGCATCTGATCTACACATGTTTTATGAATGTCCACTTTTAACGCCTTTCTGGTACTCCATTAGTATATGTCTTACAGCTAGCCTGGTTTGTCCGGTCACCTTGAACCCGGCCTTAATAATTTTTGGAGTCACGGAAGGGGTCGTTGGTCTCCCAAAAAGTCTGCTCTTTTATGCAATCCTTCTGGCAAGTAGGGAAAGTTGTATTAAATGGAAGGCTCTGCTCCTCCCTCCTTATTCAATTGGCAGGCTTCTATATTACAGGTCTCGAGACTCGACCTATTAAGATCTGGCAATCTTAACAAAAGAGCATTTTGGCACCTTCTAAAATGGGCATAGTTTATGACCCATTACGTTGTTTTTTTTCCCCGTTTGGTCCAATGATTACGCTGCTTTTGGTCATCCCCTTCATCTCTGCTGGCAGAACCCAGACCAGTCAGAATGCGCCCAGGTTGTGGGTACTCCGGTGCAGCAAAACATTACCCCTAATGGTCTCTGTGAGTGGGTCCAGGAGAGTTCAACTTCACTATTTTGTGGGTAGGTTTAATCCATGCCTTCCAAACCAGATCACTGAGGTAGTGTGTCACTCTCAACTTATTCTTACAACGTGGCCAGGGTAGAAAATGAGGACCAAAAAAAACCCCCCAAAAAAACAATGCTTTTTTTTAATCCATACGGTGGCGGCTCTAATCTTTAAAAGGATGAGGAGGTGAAAAAAAGACAGGGAGGGTGATGTGCTGCCGGATGTGAAAGATATGACCACCTTTAATAAAAAGGATGCTCAAGTTCTAAGAACTAGCTTGCCTGGGAAGATTGAAGTGTAGGGAGGGTTAACTGAAAGCGCCTGCAATTTGCTAACCTTCCCGGCAGATGTTATTGCCACAAGGAAGACAGTTTTGAGAGTTAGGATCCAGCGAGGACAGCTGTGCATCAGCTCAAACGGAGAACACATGAGGAAGGTGAGAACTACATTTAAGTGCCATTGTGACACAATGAAGGTCTTGGGAAGAAACATATGCTGCAAACGCTTAAGGAATCTAATCATAATAGGTGACTTAAAAATGGAAGGTGGGTCCTGCCCCCGTAGAAAGGTGGAAATAGCAGACAGATGTCCTGTAACTGTGCCGAAACCAAAGACTTGCCAGGCCAGGGTAGAACAATTAAGAGAACTTCAAACAAGGATCAAACAATTTAGAGTACACCAAGCAACAAACTTGGCCTATCAGCAGGCATAAATAGTTTTAGTGGAAGAACGTCAGGCTGCCAGATTGACATCAAATACTTCTGGATGGAGATTAATACCCTCAACTGTCACCACTCAATCTCCATGCATGAAGGACTGGACATCTTTGGGTGCAGTACTCTGTCCTGTTGCTGCGACAGAAGATCCTCCCGAAGGGACAGCCTGACTGCAGGACAGATGCTCATGCTCTGGAGTTTAGAGCCTCATACTCTCTGTGCCCAGTCCAAAGCCACTAGAATGACTTGGGCCAAGTCATTTTTGATCTTCTTGAGAACTCTGGACAGGACTGGTGGTGGAGGAAAGATGCATAGGAGTCCTGCCATCCAGTTGAGATGAAATTAGTCTCTGAGCAGGAGCCACCTTGAAAACTCTAGTGCACAGAATTGCTGACATTGTCCGTTCTTGGCAGTGGTGAACAGTTCTAACCAAGGCTCCCCAATCTTTAAAGAGAGCTTGCACCACCTCTAGATGGAGACACCATTCTGGATCTGCTAGGCATCAGCAGCTGAGTTAGTCTGCTCTGAATTCAGAGAGCCCACCAGATTCTGAACCACCAGGAATAGGTCCTGACATGCCAGCCACGTCCAGAGATGCAGACCCTCATGACATAGGGTCCAGAACCCCACTCCGCTGTGCTTGTTGCAATACCACATGGTTGTGGTGTTTGTATGTGAACACAAGAACAAGCCTTCCCTTGATAGAAGGATTTTTTAATGCCAGTTGGATGGCTCTCAGTTCCAAAAGGTTGTTGTGAAGCTAACACTTCACCAGAGGCTCCACCTCTCCCAGGATGCCACCCCAAACCAGAAGTAATGCATCTGCCACCACTGTGACCTCTGGTTGGGGAAGAGAGAGTGGTCTGCCTTTGGCCCAATTGCAGTCCTAGAGACACCACTGCAAGTCTTTATCAGTTTCCCCGATATCTGGACCAGGTGAGAACGTTTTCCCTGATGCAGTGACCATCGGTTCTTCAAGTCCAACTGCAGAGCCCAGATATACCAACGGATGCATGAGGTGATGAGACCCAGCAGCCTCAGAACCAGACTCACTGAAATCCAGGATAGAGCCTGAAACATCGCTATCTTAGCCTTAAAATCCTGGACTTGGTGTTCAGGAGGTTAGGCCCAAAAGTGTACAGTATCTAGAACAGCTCCTATGAAAGGGAGTGTCTTAGAGGTAGTCATGTGTGACTTGGGCAAATTGAACCCCAGTGAGTGCAAGAGGTCTTTTGTAGTCTAGAAAAGGGAGATGACCACCTGGAATGAGTCCGCCTTCAACAGCCAATCATCAAGTTTAGGGAAGACTGGAGCTCCTGATCCCCATAGATGTGCTACAACCACCACCATCACTTGTCGAACATGCTAGAAGCACTGATTTAAGTAAAAGGGGAGCACAGTGAACTGATAAAGCTCCTGGCCCACTGTGAACCACAAGTAGAATCTGTGGACAGGCAGGGCGGGGATATGAAAATAGACGCCCTGCAAGTTCAACGATACCATCTAGTCTCCAGGGTCGAGGGCAGATAAGACCTGAGCTAGAGTGAACATCTTGCATTTTTACTTTTTCAAGAAATAATTGGGAGGTCACAGATCTACAATAGGACAGAGGCCTCCATCCATCTTTGGCACTAGAAAGTAGTAAGAATACTAATCACGACCTACTTCTGATGCTGACACCATCTCAATGGTTCTATATGCCAGAAGGGCCAGTACTTCCTGCCACAAGAGCTCATGATGGTCCTCTGTCAGCCGATCTAGGGTCAGCGGAAGTGGCGGCTGGGTTTGTTGGAAGGGCAGGGCATAACCCCGTTGGACAACCTGGAGCACCCATTTGTCTATTGTGATTTCCTGGCATTGGGGCAGATGGTGTAAGATTCTACCGCCAACCGGATATCCATGCTGGACCAAGGGCATACTGCTGAGGCTTCGACTGTGCAGTTGCACCACCGGGGGTGGCGGATTGGGCAGAACTCTGGCTTTGGGTCCCACAAGGCTTGTGGGAGCTATGCCCATGGCCCCAAAGGGACTGTGCCTGATGGCTAGGGTGGCTAGGAGGAAATGGTTGCAGCCATAGTCACGGAAGGGGTGTAGGGTGAAATGCGGTTGTCGTGGGGCCATACAGAGTCCCAAGAACCCAGGGGTGGCCCTACTGTCCTTGAATCTCTTCAAGGACAAATCTGACGTGTTCCCGAAGAGGTGAGTCTCATCAAAGGACATGCTCATAAGGGATGTCTGGACATCCCTGAAAAGCCAGTATTCCTCAACGGGCTGTGACGAGCACCACTGAAGAAGCAATAGCTATGCCTAAAGATTCGGTCATATCCAAACTGCATCTTAATGTGAACTACAATTCATCTTACCCTACAGAAATATCTTGGGAGAGTATGGTCAAGGCCTCATCCAGAACCACTGGCTTTAATTGCGCAACCATATCCCACACAGTATAGGAGTAACATCTCAATAAGTGTTCATGAGGGCTTCATTAAAGGGTGCTGAAGAAGATACCCTGGCTGAAGCACCTCTGTCAAGGCATTGGTCTTAACCTGAAATGAGGCAGCTTTAGATCCAGGACCACCACTGCTAAGGAAGCCCCTTCCTCTATAGCCCCTGTGGGAGGAGCGAGGAGTTCAGCGTCCTGTGAGCTGACCAGACCTCTGGTATCAACCAGGTCCTCGGAACCAGCTGTCATCGGCCTTGGACTCTGCCAGGCAGGTCAGGGTAGTTAAAGGGTACCTCAGTACACCGACTTTCACGTTCTGCGGTGGGCCCTTCAGGGAACTAGGGCTCCATCTCTAGCTGAGGCCATATGGTCCTAACTGGCGCCAGAACCGATGTTGCGTAATGCCGGCCTAGTTCCATATCATTGAAGGGAAACACAATGGGTTCTGCACTGCCGAACTGAGAACAGCGCCACTGGAATAGTCCCAGGAGGAGGTCCAAAGCCGTGGCTGGGGCCGATCTGGATTTACAGAAGGATCCTGATGGGTCAACTGGTCCAGAGGGCAGAGCTGCTGGCGGAGTCCCAATTAAGGACCATCCAGAATGCATGGGATCCAACAAAGCTCCAGAGGGGTTTGGCCACCCAAAGATGAGGCCCATGGCCTTACTCTTGGAGTTGAGCTGGGGTCGCTCCAGCTCTGGGATACTCAGGGAAGCATGGAGTGGACCCAGTTTCCAATGCCGGTTGCACAGGAACAACCTGAGAGCAGAGCTTAGATCTGCGGCATGGTTCCCTTATGTCGTCCATAGAAAGGGAACGACGCAGAGAAGTCGTAGAGCACTTCGACTTCTTGGACTTCTTTTAATGGGATTAAACTGAAAAAGTTTGGGAGCGCAAAAAGGACTGACACAAGATAGTGCGGGGTGCCCTGAGGCATGCCATGTGAATGGGATCTGGAGCAGAGTGGAGTTTTCATGGCAAGCAGCCAAGAACTGCATGGCCCACTCACCATGGGCCTTGGGGGTCATGGTTCTGCGTACACGCTGCGGAGTCGCGGTCCCTCTCCAGGCACCACAAACACACCAAGTGGGGGTCCGTCACCAATATCTGTCGATGACAAGCTCCACAATGATTTAACCAAGTGGGTTTCTTTGGGGACATCTAAAAAAATGAGAAAAAAAGGGACACTATTCGTCGACAGATTGGTTGAAGAATCCAGTCAAAAATTGACTGATGGGAGCTCTTCAAGATCCACGGTGATGGCGTGAAAGAGAAGGAACTGGGTTATGCGTGCTGGGGTGGCGCTTACATAGGCACTATGAATGTCACTTCCAGCATGTCATTGATGCCACATACAGCCAAACAACACCACCCACTGGTGCACAAGGAGATTGTTCAAGAATTCCGGATCCAGTCTGATGCCTGGGGAATATTCTAAGGTAAGGAATCTGCAGCTAGAAAGTTTCTATCAGGTATACTTACATTTGGATTATAAGCTAAACAGATGCTTCCTGTCTCTCTATGGCTTTAGCACTCTAACAATTCACTAAAATATGTCCATACCACCTTTAGCTGCACATTCTTCTAGGCAGCCTGGAGTATCATCAAGCAGTCTCCTTCTGGATTCTTCAAATTTTTGCAATCCCGCATACAAGGACTAAAATTAACCATTCTCATCTGACAGTTTTTAAATGGATGAAGTATTGTTGCACTTAAATTGTTAAATATATTATGTACTACACTTCTAAATTTCTTCTTAATTTGCAGCTGCTAATGTGCAGGCCATAATAAATCTAGGAGCGTGTTGCATCCTTATGGATTCTGGGGCAGTGAGAAACTGTATGGTAATACCAGCACTGGCTTATGTTGATGCATGGCGAATGCAGCACCTTGCCAGCTCACTCCAACCATATTTGTGAGCATTATGATGTCAGTATTCTCTGGTAATTTTTATTATTAATTTAATACCACATCTTCTCATTTACTTAAAAGCGCATCTGCTGCTCAACATATTTGGATCTGCAGTGGTTGTGTTTAAGATAGGAAAACAAATAAGAACCAGAATTTAGTAATATCGCGCTGGAGTATGATTTCCCCACATTCAGGTTGGAAGAGGACAGTAACAGTGATGTCATCTGTAGTGCCGTGTGATCATGTGCAGTAGGACCCTTGTGGTCCTCGGCAGACTCCTTACAAAGTTACATAGTCAGTTGAGAGGTATCTGAGTGGGTTTTGGTGTGGTCAATAAAGTTAATATGACATAGTACGTTCAGTTAAGGGTTGCGTGCTGTACAATAAAGATGTGTGTTACAGAACTCTGTGTGTGGCGTGCTCATTTGCATGCTCCAGAGCTAGGGAGGACACAACAACTAGAGACAGCTAGGGGATACATGCCATAAAAGAACAAGACTGCTCTCCCTGAGAGTTTACCGAGGTCCAGCAAACTGCTTGTGTGTGCCACTTGTGCCCAAGAAGCAGTCTATGGTTGACGTGGAGTAAAAGCTTTGCTCTATCTCTTACAAGGTCTTACAAGGTCCTCAAAGAAGGTGAAGGCCCTACAAACGAGTACAGTCAGAAATCCTACCAAAAGCCCACTGTTAAGGCTGAAAGAAAAGATACTGCACCACAGCGTAACACTGAGCCGGGAAACATCCTTTACCACGTGGATTTTACTCCGCGTGGCTTTCAGAACGCGTCCGTTACAACGCAAGTCGTAACCAGGACTTGCGCTGGACGGTGCTACAGGATTAAGAATAGTAAATGTACTATTCCAACACCTTCCCTAGTGTCCACGGGGACTGGTATTAGAATAGTAAATTATACTATTCTAAATCCGCGCCCCCAACAAAGGGACGCGTTGTAAGAGAACGCGTTGTGACGGTACGCGTCGAACCGTCATACATCCCACTGAGCCATCATCGATACAGAAAGAAAACTAAAGGCAACAACAAACAGGTACGATGCACAAGGCTGAGAGCGTAGACCAACAAGTGCAAGAAACAAAACTGTTGCTCACCATTAAGAAAGAAGATGGGCCATACAAAATCAGCCTGGGTGAAACGACCCAGATATAAGCCCATGGCTGATGCTTACCCTTATCTAGCATTGCAAGTTCAGTGAATTTATTGACTAAGTAGCCATGCATTTCAGAGTCATCGATGGCTGCCACTCTGATTCATTCATACGACGCATGCTGAAAGAGACACTCAATCTGTAAAAGGTACTCAGACTGCAAGAGTTGAGGAACTTGCAGATCGGAAGCCTGCTGATATGGAGCTGGAACAGCCCTGAATGAATCAACGTTGATCATGAAAAGTATGCAGAAACACAAATTGGAGGCCCTTAAGATGATGTCTCAGAATAAAAACAAATTGTGTTGCATTTCCACCCGAAGGTAAATGTCCCGCCATTGGATAGATATGCAAAGGCTGTGGCAAAGAAGACCATTTCATAACGGTCTGCAAAGCAAAATAGAAACTAAGGGGTATATTACCAAGGCAGGCGTAATGAAATTATCGCCGCTTTTGCGGCAGTTTCCGTCCGTTTCCGGCCGCAAACCGACGATAATTTCATCGCCCTATTAGCAAGCTGTCGCTAACATCAGTTAGCGACAGCTTTCAGGTGATAGCGAGCGGTTTGGGGCCCGCTTTGCATGTCAGCGATTTTTATCGCTAATGACATGCAAAGTGGGCGTACCCAACCTGTTAGCGACTGAAAGCAGTTGCTAACATCGCTATCGAATATTATCAACGCAGGTGTAACGACAAAAAAATGTGCGCTAAGCGCGCATATCGCTGAAAACTAACGCCTGCTCAGACCAGTTCTTAGCCTGTATATCCAATGGGAGGTGGATATTCAGGCTAAGTCCCTATTAGCGATAATGCCTGAATATAGCTGGATTTCCAGCGATATTCACGCATTTCGCCGCTATCGCCGGATATTGTATCGCTTTGGAGATAAACATTGCTAATAGCACGTTATCTCTGCGATAAAATCCGGCGATGCGCGGCGATAAAAAAAATGTCGCTAAGCGTATTTAGCGATAAATATCACTAGTTGTTGATAATGTGCCCCTAAGTGTCTCCCAATGAGAAGAGAAAATGGATGCCAGAAAGTTCCAGAAGCATTCTAGTCATGCCCACAAGGCAAAATGGCAACATCAATTAAGGTAAGTAGAAACTAAACGAAGTCAATCAACATCAAGTTCATCCTCCAAAGGCTCTTCAATGTCATCATCGAGCGACATTGAAGAAGATGGAATTTCAATGGTGGTGTCGACCTCAAAACGGCATGCAAATGTAGGACAGGCTACTTGCAAAGAAGAACACAAGTCATGGAGAGATCCCCTCGTGGTTGGACCAAATTTTTGGGACGTTGCCCAAAGATCACGTTAAAGGTGAATAGCTGCCCTACAACTTTTATTATAGACAGTGGTGCATTGACCAATATTAAGCCAACAGAAAAATACAATGACCTGTCTCCAATATCATGTCTAATGCCATGGAAATCAAAATGTACACATGGGCTGCTTCTACGGCATTGCAAAGTCATTCGTGGCGACCAAGAAGCATAAGAAAACGACAGTCCAAACACCAATTTATGCCCTCCAAGGTATACTTAGTCGAGTGCATGTCTGCTCGGTTTCAGCACTGCTGCCTACATGGGACTGATACCTAACAGTTACAACCTTAATGCACATTCTGAAATAGTAAGTCAATTCCAGTTGTTTGTTTCTTTGACTGGGGAAACTCAGGACAATGGAGGTGTAACTTCACATTAATGAGGACATTCGTCCTGTTGCTCAGCAACATCATCGGATTGCTTTTCATTTACAGGAGGCCATTGAGAAAGAACTTGAAACATTATTGAATCATGACATCATTGAGTGATTACTGGCCCGTTGCCATGGGTTTTACCCATAGTGGTAGTGTCAAAAAAGGACAGTGGAGGTGCAGTGCGCATTTGTGTTGATATGTGTCTGGTTAACAAACAAATCGAGAGAGAAAGACATCCAGATCCACACGTAGCGGACATAATTACAAAGCTGAATGGCACCAAAGTCTTCTCCCGTCTTGACTTGAACAAAGGATACCATCAACTCGGGCTGGAAGAGAACTGCACGTACATTACTACTTTTTTTACTAATGTAATTTTGTTCAGATGCAAAAGACTCAGCTTTGGTGTGTCATCGGCTGCAGAAATCTTTCAGGATGTTATTCGTCGAGAAATTCAACTCATCACTAAGGGGGCTCCCCCACATGGGTGGAGGAGCGTCGCCCCACTGCTTTTTTGCAGTATGAGAAGCGGAAACATAAAATGGTATTATGGATTCCATTTTATGTTTCTGCTTCTCGCATTGCGAGAAAGCAGAAGGGTTATGTTGGGGGCGGGTGGGTGGTCGGTCCTGCTGCAGGTCAGGGGAGGAGTGGCTTGCCCACCATTGTGGGTGCTGGCTGTTTGGTCAGCCCCAGGGCTGACCAAACCAGTCATACGCACTCTCCTGTTTTCTCCATGTAGGCTGCATGCAGCCTGCAAGGAGATAACGTCCTCCCCATAGACGCCTGTGTGGTCGGCGTTCCAATCACAATGCTCCCATTGCAGCATTGTGATTGGCTCAGGGGAGGAGAGGGAGGCTGCCTGCTTCCTGGGACTTATATCACAGAGAGAAGGAGATGCGACATGGGACCGAAGGCGTAGTTCTTTTTTTTAAAATTACCCCCTGCGTGATCCCCTCCACGCGTGACCCCCCGTACTCCCACCTGCGAGTCATGCCGGCTGCAACTGCTCGTCACACATGCTTTTAGTTACAGTGATGATATACTAGTGTTTGGGGCCACACAAAAGGGGCATGACAAAGCTCATAAACAAGTATGCTGTCTGCTCACTGATTCAGGCCTCACTTTAAAAGCAAAAAAGTGAGAGTTCACATAAACAAACTCACATTTTTTGGCATATTTTCTCTGAAGGGGAAGTGATTCCTGAACCTGAGAAGATACAACGTTGTCATCCGCTTACCCAACCTCCAAAAGATGTAACCATGCTGCAATCCTTCTTAGGCATGGCCAGCTATTGCTCCAGATACATAACTGGCTTTGCCACAGTGAGTGCTCATTAAGAGATTTGACAAAGAAGAATATTCCATTGTAGTGATCCTCTTAACATGACCAAAGCTTCAAGAAAATCAAAACACAATTGAAAATACATTGAAATGGCTTATTTTGATGCAAAGTTACATACTGAGATTATAGTAGATGCAAGCACAGCAAGGTTGGGCACGATCCTTGCTCAGCACAATGGACATCCAAATGCTCAGAGAAACATTGTGGCCTATTCTATCTATCTTAGACTGAACATGCCTATTCTCAGCCAGAAAAGGCAAGCCTGGCTGTAATGTTGGCTTGTGAATATTTTCATGTGTTTTTGTATGGAAAACATTTCACCCATGTCAATGACCACCAGGCGTTGCTCACCATTTTTGGAAATCTAAAAGCCAAGAAGCTTCCTCATATCGAGAGGTAGGGGTTGCAATTGCAAGAGTATGATTACACTATTGTGGTCAAGCTGGAGAAGGATCAAAACCCCTCAGATTACTTCTCAAGAGTGCTGTCACAGCATTACAGTGCAACATCTAAAGTGACTGAAGAATATATCAGTTTCATAGTAAAGCATAGCACACCTGCAGCTCCATCCATTGAGTTGATCATTGCTGCTACCAACACCGACAGAGACATGCTCACACTCAAGGATATCAGTGCAATGCAATAATGGAGAAAACATACTCAACCTCTCACAGATGATGTTGAATATCACAAATTCAAAAATGTGCAGCAAAAACTTTTCATCACTCATGAGGGTATTATACTAAGAGGGTCGGGAATTGTCATACCTGGGAGCTTGAGGCAACAAGTTATTGAACTGGTACATGAAGGACATTGTGGCATTGGTGCCACCAAAGGAGCCCTAAGAGATCGGGTGTATTTTCATTGCTCTGATGAATGAGTTGAGAAGGAACTGAAAGCATGTCACCTGTGTAACTGCTTATCTCTCAATACAACACAGCATCCACTAAATATGTCTGACCTTCCTAAAGAAGCGCGGGAGAACATTGCAGTTCATTTCTTTGGACCCTTAAACAAGTAACATCATCTCATGGTAGCTATTGATGAATACTCAAGTTTTCCAGTAGTGGAAGATTCATCATCAACCACCCATGACAAAGTCAACGAGAGGCTGGATGATAATTTCGCAGAGTGGGGTGTTCCCTCCATTCTTAAATGTGACAATGGTCCACGCTTCAATATCAGAGATTTTAATTATTTTCTTTGGGGCAGATTTACGTTTCCTGGTGCATCCCTGCAAATCAGCAGGGATGCACCAGGAAAGATGCGTGACGCAAGTTTACCCTTGTGTCACCACAGATGCGCCACATTTACAATGCGGTGCATCGTGGCGCAAGGATAAACAGATGCGTGTCACATCTCCCGGCGTAAGTTTGGCGCAGTGCTGGAGTTGTGTCACGGGCGTGACACAACTCCAGCACTGTTCCAACCAGGCCTATCCTCAACATGGTGCGTCCCGCCTTACGCCTGCTTCAAGCAGGCGCAAGGTTTTGACGCAGCGGCGTCGTAAAAGTGACTGAGTGAAATCTTGTAGATTTCACTCAGGCACTTTTCCGAGGTGTTCCTGTGCCGGAACTCCCCCATGAAACCTGACGCAGGTTTCATGTGGTGCAGGGCTTTACAATGTGACACATCTCTCTAGATGCGTCATTTTGTGAATAGAATATAGAGCAGTGAGCAACCCAAAATACCCTTGAGGGCTTGGGTAATTATATGGAAGGGTAAAGGTGCCTTCAAGGGAATATATTTGAATCACAATTGATAATTCAAGTTTGACTGAGAAGGATAACGTAATGATCCTTGTAAGAAATTAATTCATAAAAGTCAATTAATAATTGTAAAAACACAAAAAAGAATACATAGATAACAAACACAAACACAAAGGTGTATAGGAAAATAGAGTTTATCAAATAGTAAAATGATTAGTTTCATATACAGATACAAATGCTTCAAAGTTAATTAGGTCTGCAGGTACACGGACAATATATTAATGAACGACTCAACAGAAACTAAAACACCTATCCAAAAAACTAGTATGTATCATAGAATATGGATAAGGCGAAGGTCGACGTTTCGGTCTCCTAAAGAATCATTTGTGAGACCATCTTCAGGACTGATGTTATCTATGTATTCTTTTTTGTGTTTTTACAATTATTAATTGACTTTTATTAATTAATTTCTTACAAGGATCATTAAGTTATCCTTCTCAGTCAAACTTGAATTATCAATTGTGATTCAAATAAATTCTCTTGAAGGCACCTTTATCCTTCCATGTTGTAAATAGGGCGCAGCGTGGCACATGGTTTACGCCGCCACTGCGTCACAGAAGTGACGCAACACCGGCGCAAATGTGGCTCACAGGGCTCATAAATCTACTACAGTGTCGCTTGTATGTCAAGCATCAGAAAAGCACACCACTCTGATCACAGAAAAATTGTGTTGTTGAACGATTTATGGGCACCCTGAAGAAAGTGGTTCCGTGCGCTGTACTAGAAGGAATAGATCTCAGGCCAGCCTTATGTCCAGCTCTTCATGCCTATTGGTCAACTCCCTATTTTCTAACAGGTGAAAGCCCTGCCACCTTTCTAATTGGGAGAGCCATTGGGACCAAGCTACCCATATGGACCACGAGTTGAATAATAGACACTGATCAGATTTGTGTTGCGGACACTTCTCGCAAAAGCACGATGAAGACCAATATAGGTAAGCACAGATGCGCTTGGAACACGCTTTTTGGAAAAAAGGAGACCTGGCCCTAGTCAACACAAAAACCAAAGCACAAGACTGATGGTTTATTTGATGCTGATCCATTGTGAGTCGTGCCAAGTAAAAGACATATGGTGACTGCTCAACGTCCCGGAAAGTCGATTATGAGAAACTCATTACATTTCAAGCGTCTGCTTCGATGTTTGTCGCCTCCAGATATCCCGAGTAAGACAAGACCACCTGAGTGTCCAAGTCAAGCATCTGAGTCTGTAGCTACGAAGCCAGATGACAGCGCAACTCCTTCACCTTGTGTGACTCGATCTGGGAAATTGGTGTGAGCACCTCGATGACTTTTTGAGAATGTATATATGTTGTCCGTACTTTTTAGGTCTCGGCTAGCATTGCTGCGCACATGCGCAACTCGCTCGGCGAGATTTAATGTAAATGAGTACTTTTAGAAAAGGGCTTTAAGGCCCACCCCTCATTTCCATTGGCTGGCATCACCGTTTATGCTAAACGGTGGCCAGGCATTGGAAAAGAGCTTTGATTGTTACCTCCCTTTGGCTTTTTTGGATGGCCCACTTGGTCATTACTGGTGTTTTGGGAAAAGTATCAAAGCCGGATCTCCCAGTGCCCGGTACAACACTCGCGGGCCTCTGCTCTTGAGCAATGGCGGCCAGTTCTTGTTTTTTTATATTCTAGACTACTTTTGACCCTTCATTTATGGCTCTGCTGCAAGCAGACCAGCAGAAGAACCTTTCCAACACAGCCCCCTGGACTGATAACATCTTCCATAATTCCATAATGTACCCCTCCACAGTAAACTTCTCCCGTTCACTTTAAAAATGCAAAATGCGAGCCGTTTTCTATCCAGGCTGTTGTGCTGCGGTATTGCGCCGTGTGTCCTTCCAAGAGCTGCAAAGTGTCCTAATACCCCAGACATTTACTCCATGGAAGTGCAAAGTGTTCCAACTTGATGTAATGAGCCATCTGCTCTTTAGCAACGCTCCTGGATGTAGAGTGGAATGAATTACACGAGGAATGAATGAAATACAACTGTACCTATTCCTAACCAGAGTGCATCAGTGTTCGTCTGACAACCACAATTCTGAAAGTTGCATTTTTGTGCGAGTGAACAGTGCTAGCCTCGGGGTACACCCGGTGTTTGCCTTTGATCAAGGCGGAGGCTAGCCAGTATGAAGCACACCGAGGCCAGCTACCAAATGAGGGCAGCCTCTAAGGACACCCTCTCGGTGTCTGCCACGCGGGTACTCGCTGAGGTCAGTGCGAGGGGTACAGCAAGGCTTTAAGTGGGTCGGGTCTTGCTGGTGCCCAGCACCGGCAGTTCTACACCAAGTGCCAAGAAGGGTCCCTATCGGCCTCTCCATTTGTGTCCTCACCCTCGGTGAACACATAAATGTAAACTCTGTGGCAGTAACACCCTTTACTACCTTAGGTCTAGCATCGAAGAGACTGTTTGTAGTTCTTTCACTGTCTCATCATTTCGGAAAGGATGCATTTTCAATATTATATACAACACAGCTATAGTTATTGCTTATTCATCTTCTGCAGCTAGCAACCATTGGCAAAGCCCATAGTACTGGCTTGTTGTAAGTGTAATGTTGATTGCTTTATTATTTATCTAGATGCAATGATATAAACAGCAAAATGCCAGATGGGCTGCACACTATGCTACGTACAGATTTTTAGCTTGGGTGTTTTTAATCCACGCCCTTAATTACCGCAGCCACAGCCCTTTAAGAGACCCCCCAGTGGGTTCATCCCACTTAAAGCCCTGAGGTACAGTGCGCTGGCTCCTGTGAGACCGGCTCCCTCGCCCCCTTTAGTTTACAGCAAAGACCTGGGCCGCGGACACTCTGCATGGCATGTAAACAGCATGGCTCCCTGAGGAGGGACTACCATTGGTAGGGCACCCCCCTCGGTTTCTGCAGAGTACCCTGGCTGAGGTCAGCGTGCGTGGGATGCAGCGAGCTGGCTCCGGTGTCACTGGCTCGCTTGCCCTCTTCAGTTTACAGCAAAGACCTGGACTGAGTCCAGCCTGCACGGAATTTAGACCATATGGCTCCCTAGGGGGGCCTCCCATTCTTAGGGTACAGCCCGGTATCTGAAGAAAAAAAGAGGAAGCCAGCATGCATGGAATAACCTGAACTAGACTCCCTCGTGACAAACTGCACACCCGCCATTTTGAGAAAATCCGGTGTAGGCCGGACTTCGTGAGATAATCGGAACCTGCCTCCTTAGTGAAGCATTGCCCACCTCAGAGCACACCCCAGAGACGCTTTAAGGCATGAGAAAAGTGGGCAACCTTCCAAGCCCCCCCTGCCTTTTGCTCAATTTCAACCTTTCACAAATAATTCAACAGTATATGGCATCACATGGCTTCAATGACCAGATAATGGGTAAAATACATTTGAAATTGTTCTGACCATGGGCCCCCAGTATATATTTTGCCCAGGCACCCAAAATTCCTAGAGGCACATTGCTACACCCTGTGTTTATTTCCAAACAACTGGGTTAAAGTCGGCATGCATACAATACTCTGAGCCTGGCTATCTTGTGACGCTTTGCCCTCCTCGGGCTAACCCCTCCATGTCACAGAAGATCCAGGTTGGGGCAGGTGCCGCTCAGGGTACACCCTCAGGGTTTCCCTCTGGGTTCCTTTTTCAGAAATCCAGGACTGGATGGCCAACCTGCATAAAAACGCCAACCCTTGCTACGTTACGGGAGTACCGTCCTCAGGGAGCATGCTCGTCAGGGCTGTGGAAGGCCTGTCTGCATGTCAAACTGGGTTGCCAACCGGCAAGATTACACCGAGCCTAGCTTTGGATGGCGCAGGACACTTCCCTAGGGCTCCATGCGCCTGGGCTGTGGAAGGCCTGTCTGCATAGGTACCCCAAACCTGTCTCAGGTTTTAAGGACTGGCCCCCTCAGAATATACGCTTGGTGCCCGGTGAAAGCCTGGGCTGACTGTCCATTTCAGGGCACCATTTCGTGTTGGAGGGCAGCCTGCATGGGTTACCCTGAGCCTGACCCCAGTGTTCCCGACTGCCCCTATCAGGGTACACCATCAGTGCCTGGAGAACACCTGGGCTGAGGCCAGTGAAATGATGTGACGGCCTGCCAATTACAGGTCACACTGTCCGTGTCAGGGAAGCCTGCATGTCAAACCCAGAGCCTGACTATGGCATTGCGAACTGTGCCCTTCTTAGGGTACACTTTCTTTGTCAGAGGGCCAGGGGCCGAGACTGTGTTAGATACCCCGAAAGGGCTCCAGTAAAATGGCCGCCCTGCTCGATGCCCGGAGAAGACGAGGGCTGAATTGAGCCCGCGCCTCGTATGACGTACCGTAAAAATAACATAAGGAGCTATACCTACAAATAGCCCAATACCAATTACCAAATAACCAGTCATTTGGCAGTGAAGAAAGTTCAATCGTTTATTATGCAAAATACTCTATAGAGGAGCCTCTCCAACCCTCACCCATCAGGGGCGCAGAGAAGACTGCCGGCTTACATTCAAAACCGCACATATATACTTTCAGTTCATCACATGTAGTCACCGTAAATGGAAAAACACCACTTGGCTCTGGGGCCCCTAGGAAGGACCATATATGGCAGACATGATTGGTTCAAAGCTTTACTAAGTTATTACTGGGAAGGTCAGGAGGGGTGACTCCCTTTCGTCCTGGTGCCCGGGAGTGAAGGCACGGTGGCTCCAGGAATGCGCTTATCGCACCCAAGCCAGATGCGACCTTGAGTCCCAGGACAGAGGGAGAACAGTTTACTTTCAGCTGCTCTCAGTAATTCAAATGGACTGGGAACTGACAACTAATGCAGAGTACACGTGATCACAGCTCAGGTCTGACACAAGCAGAGAAAAGATGGCGTCTGTACGGTTTCTCGGCCTAATCTATTAGTATAAAACAAATGGACAGAATAAACATTTTCCTACGAACTAAAGTAATAGAGGTTATGCTGTCTGCATATTAAGCATAGAGGATATATAGATACATCATGCTAACACAATATATATGTCTGATACTTCTCGTGTAGGGGAAATCTAACTTATATCCCTCAGAACGGCCATTTTAGCATGATGTAGCTAACTAAAAATGGTTTCAGTCTTCAAAGATCTCTTTGTCAATCTGCATCATATCCTTTATTTCTTGCTGAACTAATTGGGCTTTTACCGCTGATGGAAAAGGACAAGTCACAGAGGAGGTGAGTTTAGTAGCACAGTAAGAGCAGCATGCAGGCCCACATTGTATGCCAAGGCAACAGGTGAATATGATACCGGCTATACTTGTCAGTACCATCAAAATTTTCCATCCCCAGGTGAACAACAGTCCCCAAAACCAACCAGATAGGGACCAGGTATCAGTTTCTGCGTATACTTCAGATGCCAAGCGATGTAACTTTTGAATGGCCAAATGAACAGAGGGGGCGGAGTCAGGGATATATACACAACAGGAACTGCCGATCATGCAGCATGCTCCTCCTCTGTCAGCCAGAATGATATCTAAAGCCATTTGATTCTGAAGCGAGACGAGTCTCGTCGCTTGAAGCTCTACAGTGAAATTGGTCAATATACCTGCAGTAGTATTGATCACCCTTTCGACTACTCTGGACAGACGCCGTACTTCCTTACTAGTGATGATGGGTCCCCAAATAGGAAATACTCCCTTTACAATATCAATAAAGTGCTGCTCAGGGGTATCTGTTTGGTCTATGTCGGTGGTATCTATCTCCCTCTTACCCCTGAAGAGGTGCAGACTCCGTTTATCTAATCGATGATCCTTATGATAATTGGAAGGGGCTATATAAACTGGAGGGTACAAAAAGGACAAATAACAACGGCCAGTCCAGCCGTGGGGAAGCCAGGCATAAGCATTTTCTCCACAGACAAAATATACATTTGGGGGAGTCAACAATGGAGGGCTACTGAAAGTACGCAACCGATAGGTGTAATTGCATCGAATTTTTCCTACCGATATATACCCTGCTCCCTGAACACAAAATGCAGAGGTACTGTTTAATATAGGCACTGGAATTGCTCTATCATCTGTGACATTTCTTTACTTAAATTGTTGGAAATACTGGGTGAAATTATATTCTTCAAAATCCAGGATTTCGTTTTTTAACCAGGTGACATTTTCATGTTCCGTATACAAATTCATACATGCATTTGGATGTAAGGACCCCTCCCCGTCATTTCCTTTGGGTCAAAGCCTTGATGAACCTCTATATATGCTAAAATCATCTCGTAGTCTTTCACCGAATATCTTTGAGTATCTACAGTATAATAAATGTACATCATGGAGAGTAACTTAAGCCAACCTTCACAACTTCCTAAATAGGACAAGGGCAAAGAGATGAATAAATCATGCTTGTGCATAACAGAGGGCAAAAGGCCTCAAACCCAACAGTTTGTAGTATTCGTAGCACTGTGTGTTTGATGAAACATTTCAACAAAAACATTTTTCGTATAAGTCTGACGGTGCCTTTCCTTATGCGGGGCTAAGGTATAGAATATATGTTCCCGAGGCTGGGCAGTAGTTCCTAAAACAGTATGCATATGGTGACGAAATTCTAAATATATAAACACACTCATTAATATTAATAACAAAATCGCTATTGTGACCACAAATGCAATTTTAACACGCTGTGTCCAACTCGAAAAGACAGGCATATATACAGGGTGATAACGTGGTGCAAGAGGACGTTCCTCCTCGGGAACAAAACGGGCAAAAGGGTACATGCTAGCTAAGAGTCGAAAAATAAACTCAGGCAATGCAGTCCAACCCGCCAGCGGGTCCTTCTTTCCTGTGTCCGTTTAGAGCCTCACAGGCAGGCTCCTATCGTTCATCACAAAGAAAAACCAAAGCAGACTTTCACGTTGGGGTTATGGTCTCACACAACCCTTGAAGAAATCACAATCTGGGCCCCTTTCAAACAGGAGATTCAGTCTTTCTTTCTGAACAGAGCAAACAAAATGTTCCAGGCTTTCAACATGTTCAGTCCAGTGTCTCGCTCAGTACCCCAGAAATGTTCCTGACAAGCCCTATTACCCGAGTCTTTCCCTATCTCCTACCATCTTCACCTGGGGTACTGTGTCATTTTCTGGGCCGCAGATTGTATCGAACATGGCCAGGCATTTCCTGATCAGAGAAAAAAACAGAGGATGGTGAATCCGTCACAACAGGAATATCACGAGCCTTTCGCTCAACTGCAGGGGCAACAGAATCTGGGGCAATCACTGGTACAGATGACAAGACCCCTTCCAAGCCTGGTGCTCCTTCTCCTTGCCCGTCTCCAACTTCCAGGGCCTCAGAAAAAGGGACAAAGCGAGGGGCTTGTTCACTCTCCTGGGTCAAAATTCCTTCCTGGTTTTGCTGATCATAAGGAAGCGGGAGGGGCATTTTTTTGATATGAGACACGTGGATTCAATGTCTCTTGCCGTTCACCTTCACCGCCGTCCGCGTGGTCAGTAGAATATGATGAGGCTCGGACCAACGAGGGTCCAAGCTGGATTTCCGCTGATAGTTGCGGACCAAGACCCACTGTCCTGGCTCCAAACGATGTCCAGGACCCTCCGGCAGGGGCTGAAACACTGCTGAAACCTGTTGATGAATGGAACGAAGATCTTTAGTCAAAGCATACAGATAATCTGTCATCATAGGATATTCAATATCACGAAATGTTCTGGGTCTTGGGACACCCCAAACATTGGCAGGGCGACCAAAGATAACTTCATAAGGTGACAAGCCAGATCAAGAATGTGGGGTAACCCGTATTGACATCAATGCTAATGGTAAGGCATCGGGCCACCTTAACCCAGTACTGTCTTGAATTTTTGCCAGCTTTAATTTCAGTATTCCATTATACTTCTCGACCAGTCCAGCAGACTGAGGGTGTCGGGCCGCATGGATTTCTGCTTAATTTGCAACCCATTACAAACATGACTGATAAGATCAGCATTAAAGTGCCCTCTATTATCACTCCAGATCACCCGAGGCAATCCGTAGCGTGGGAAATACTCCTTTATCAGAGCTTTTGCTGTTGCCAGAGCAGTGTTTTCTTTAGTCGGGTAGGCCTCCACCCATTTACTGAAGGCGCACACCACGACTAGAAAATATTTCACTTTATTTACGTGCTCCAGCTGGATATAATCCATTTGGAGCACCCTCAAAAGGCAAAGATGGTGGTGCAAACTTCCCACTGAGAACAGGTTCCCTACCTCCAGAATTATGTCGTAAACAAACCATGCAGTAATGAACCAAATGAGCAGCAGTCCTTGGGATATTAGGATTATTCCAAACAGGGTTCAAAAGTGCACAAATGCCCTTTGCCCCAATGTGTGCTGAGCCATGTGCCATGGTCACTACGGCATTCACTAATGCATTGGGCAACAACCATCTCTGTTTCTCGGTTAAATCAACCCAGCAATCGTTTTCATCTAATCTCCCCACTTCCTTTTCCCAGTGAGCCAGTTCAGCAGACGTAGCTTCCTTCTGTATCTCTCGGACACTTTCCATAGTGTTATCAAAAATTTCCATCTCCGTCACCCACCTAGCAGAAGTAGTCACGAACATTGAGGACATTTTAGATTTGGCAGTTTCTTTAGCTATCTGATCGGCAAAAGCATTATCTTCACCTACGGCATCCACCACTGTCTTATGTGCACTGCATTTACTACAGCCACCTTTTCTGGTAATGTCAATGCGGTCAGTAATCGTAGGATCAAAGGGCCATGTTGTATTCTCTGACCGTGGGAAGTGAGAAAGCCCCTCTCCGCCCACAGTCGGCCAAAGCTATGAGCCACGCCGAAGGCGTATTCGCTATCTGTATAAATATTTACTCTCAATCCTTCACTTAACTCACATGCCCGGAGCAATGCCACTAACTCAGCTGCCTGTGCTGACTGATAGGGTACTCGAGAAGCCTCAACTACAGTGTGAAGAGTCGTGATCACATATGCAGCTGTCGTCGTGCCATCTGGTAACTTGAAACAAGAGCCATCCACATACAACTCCCCTTGGGGGTCAGATAGAGGAATGTCTGTGAGATCTACCCATCCCTTTGTCTCTTCCTCTGTCCAAAATATACAATCGTGTACATCATTGTTTTTCTCGTCCGAAGGGAGGGGTAATAACGTGGCAGGATTCAGAGTGGCACACCGTTTAATTGTAATATGGGGAGCAAACAAAGTCAATTAGTATCCAGTAAGACGCGCACTCGTAAGGTGCTGGGTCTTCGTTTTGTTCAATAATGTATCCACAGCATGCGGTACCATCGCTGTGAGGTCAATATTCAGAACGAGCCCTTCCGACTGTCAAATGGCCACCGCGACTGCAGCAGTTGCCCTTAAACAGCTAGGAAGCGCTTTGGCGACTTTATCCAACACCGCCGAAAAATAGGCACAAGGTCTTTGCTTACCACCAAGTCCTTGTTTTAACTCAGAAAGCGAGCAGCCGTCTACCTAGTGTACATAAAGCACAAAAGGTTTTCGGCATGAAGGAATGAATACTACACAAATTTTGGTGAAGGTATTTTTAATTTACCTTCCCTATGTTTTATAGTTCACAATGAATACATCATACAAAATTGTCTCCTTGTAGCCAATTACACCTAATCAATGAATTATAAAAATGCACATATAATCACATTCTATACAAAGACATAAATCTACAAAGAAACACAAAGTAACCCTAAAGAATAATGCAATTTTGTTAGTGGCTTTCATACACATCTGGACAGACCACTCGGAGGTAGTCATAAACACACACTTCTAAGTCAAGCCTCTACTTCTATTATTTACAGTGTGACACTCTATGATTTAGAAGTACACTATATCTCCATTGACTCCTCCTTATAAGCGTCGTCGACGTGACCACGTTTCAGCCTATCTTCTTAGGCCTCCTCAGGACAGGGTTAAAACATACATTTATTATCTGTATGAAGACAGCTGAGTGCATCAAAATATATGGCCAGTTTATAGGTCTTTACAGGTCGATGGAGGATCCTTCGCCTGCTGCCGCCCAAGTGGGCATTAATCCATGGTTAACAACTCTCAGGACCGTAATTCCAGAGGCATCTCTTCCTTTTCTGAGGTGTTCCTTCACTTAAACGCACTCCTACCGAAGTCACCAAGTTTCTCTGAGTGCATGTATTACTTAATACCAGAAAGAGGTGCATCTGTCTGTTCCTACTCTCTGGACGGGTGCAGAGCAAAGCGCAGATTTTAAAGAGTCAAAGGCTTTCTGACACTCATCAGTACAAGGTAGAGGATCATGCACATCTTTAGTGGTTAAGTACAGGAGAGGTTTAGTAAGAAGAGAGAAATTAGGAATCCATTGCTGACAGTAAAAAGTTATGCCAAGAAATGCACGAACATCACGCTGAGTACGAGGTACAGACATGTTAGAAATGGTAGTCACATGCTCAGGGGTTAGTCTCCTCCCCTCTTTCGACAGTAGATGACCAAGGTAGGTCACCTCCTGTTGACAATATTGGAATTTCGAAAGAGACACCTTATTACCATTAGCCGCCAAATGAGACAATAATTTAACAGTGGCGTCCTTACAACCCTCTTCAGTATCAGAAGCCACCAACAGATCGTCGACATACTGTAAGAGCACATTACCAGGGGGCAAGGTCAAATCATCCAATAATGCTTTCAGGGCCTGACTATAAATCCTAGGACTCTCGGTGTACCCCTGGGGAGTGCGGCAAAACTGGAAGCTGCGACCAGATAAGGAGAAGCCGAAAATATGACAGCTATCCAGATGAATTGGAATGCTAAAGAAAGCATTCTTTAAATCAATAACGGAAAAATACTTAGCAGTGGGAGGGATCATAGTGAGAATAGTAGTGATGTCAGAAACGACAGGGTATTGCAGCACCAATATCTTATTAATTTCTCGCAGGTCAATTACAAAACGGTAAGTGTCAACATGGTCAGGGCCGCTGCCAACAGGGGCCTTTTTCAAAATCAGCATTATAGGACTATTGCATACATTGGCAGCCGTTTCTTCCACTACACCCTTATCGATCAAATCTTATGTTTACCAGGAGAATGTATAGTAAGATAAACACCGTCAGGAGAACAATGAATCTTCGCATGCAACTTCTTTAACAAATCCAACCCTAATAGGTTTTCCCCACAACGTGAGGTCAACAAAACCGGAGAGTCCACTGTGACCGGACCAATTGTAAACGGAATAGGTTTAGAAATGGGGCTCACCACCGGAATTCCAGAAAAACCCACGAAACATTATTCTGCCCGCACAGAGTAGCCCCTGGGACCAGTGAACGAGAAATAGAACTATTCATCGCACCCGTATCAACTAAAAAGTTTTTGGATGTCCCCATCAACCGCCCTCGCACATAAGGACCTTGCTGATCAACGGGTATACTACTGACACCTGGCCCCCACTCTGTCCTTGGCTGTCCTATGTGTAGGCATACCCTTCAGTCCCATCGATTACACATTCTTCATTTTAATACCGCCTACCTCTTGGATAATCAAAATAATTCTTCAGAGATTCACCATGTGCTGCTCCCTCTCTCCGCATATCACTTCGATCCACGCCAGCTCAACCTCTTCCTCTCCCTTTTACTGCCCCATTCTGAGCCAGCAACAATGAACACTGAGCTCGCCAATGCCCTTCCTGTTTACAGTAAGCGCATTGGTTTATTCCCAAAGCAACAGCTGGTCCTCCGCCTCGTCCAGTTCATGCCCCCCTCGGGACAAAGCCTCTACCGCCTCTCTCTCTGCCTCGTCCCCTGATGACTTGCTGTAACAACACCCTGTCTTGAGATCCTTTGCTTTCTTTTCCGTCTTATCCTTACTCTCATTTTCCCTGTGTTCATAATACTGAGCCATGCTCAGTATAATCGAAGGTGTAGAAGTGGTCCAAGTACTCTCAGCGGCTTGTAGCCGCGCGGAGACTTCTGGCAATAGATTGGTCACAAAACGATGAACAAATAATCGTATACCACCTTCCACCGACAAATCTTGCTCACTAAAGTCAATGAATACCCCCTTAAATCTAGTGAAGAAATCCGAAACACTTTCATCCTTCTTCTGCTTATACACTGTCAATTTGTCCCAATCTACCTTACGGGGTGGAATTAAAGAGTGCATATAGATAATAATCCGACCCGTTAAGGCCAATATTTCGGGTTTCCGCTTATCACCAGGTTTCCAATTCTTGTCCCAATCTTTGATCTGATCCCAAGTTCCTCCCAACTCTGTGGCATGGTCCTGGTCATGCACCTGACGCCACACGTCAACAGGGACTAGCAAGCCGAAAAATAGCTCTATGTCAGCTAAGGTCATAAAAGCTGAAGAAGCCGCTTCTGTAAGCTCTTTATAGTAAGCCGTAGGGTTTTGTCGGGGGTCGGGCAGTTGTGATTTTAGTGAAAGAACTTCACTCCTTTTCCAAGGGGCATAAACCCATTGCTCTTGGAATCGTGCCTCTACACGAGGTCTAGTTACTTGATTTTGATCGTCTCCTAATTCTGGTGTTTCAGGGTGGTAAAGAGGATGGACTTCCTGCATAGGGTGCTGGGAGTTCCAAGTTGGACATTTCGAGTGCATCCATCCTCGATAATTTAATAAAACCTCAACATTCCTGTACTCTTCTTCGAGTCCTAATTCAGATTTATGAGCCCGGTCCCGTATATCATACATTACTTGTGGGGCCTTTCCTCCTGGGAAACACTGCTCCCATAAAGAAATAAGACGGGTGGCCATGTGTTCCAAGGCATACTGCTGCATGACGGGCTCATAATCTCGAAGTGTACTCCATACATCAGCTAAAGTATAAATAGGATTGCGTATCCACTGGGATGAATGATTCGCAATCGTCTGTTTTTCTTCTAGTCCTACTGCTGAATGAGTAAACAACTTTCGTGCACCAAGATCCGCCAGAGCACGAGAGGGAGTAGGGTCAGCTAGAGTTGGGGTCGTGCTCAAGGACTGGGAAGCCCAAGCGGAAGTTGGGGGAGATAAAACAACCGTGGACACAGTAGGAGACGGCAACGCATCGGGCCAAAAAGTGGCTGTTCCAAATGCTGAGGGAGCTAAAACAGAGAACGCTCCCAGAAGAGAGGGGGGAGAGGAAACGACAGGAGCAGAAGCCTTTGGAGCCGAAGCAGGAGTTAAAGAGCCCGCAGGATATATGCGTTGTGGAGCATAAGGGGCAGGTGGACACGTATCCAATAAATCCTCTTCTTATCCTCTGGCTCAATCCTAGTTACATAGCTTTTATCTACTTGCAATATAAATTGCCTATCTGTGCAGTCAATCCCCTTCTCAGTTTGAGCTTTATCATAAGCTATAGCCTTCTGTGTAATCGTCTGACCTTTCATTTTGCATAACTTCTCCTCCCTGATGCGCCTACGCTTTGCTTCCTTTTGCCACATGTTTTAAGAATCAAACATAGCCTGCCGACTTTGTTTGGAAAATAATCGATCTTGTAAGAAATGTATCTTTTTCTCATCAAAGGACCCGGTTAAGGGTCATTGTAGTTCCAAATTGTCTTTGGTATATTTATCTCAAAGTAATAGAGAGGGACCCACCTGCCAAAGGGGAGGGGTACCAATATGGACTTAAGTCACGAAGGAAATGCCCAAATGGCTTTTATTACACCAATCATACAAAACTCACATACTACCTCACACCAGTGCTGAGAGAAAGGACATAAGAGATATAATCCACAAATAACTGTACTAAAAAGGAATGTTTCGTTTTATTAAAATACATACAGAATTATACTTCAGATGAATCAAATGAAATGTACATAACTAATTAAAAACATTGAAATACAGTACATAAAAGTTACAAAACCAAATTATTGGTTACAAAAAAGTAAATTGGGAGCAAGAGAAAAGAACACTAGTTCATAATTCTAGAGGAAACTACTAAATCAAGTCAGTGTTCAATTGTGTCCGCAATGGATAGGGATTCAATCTTAATCATACAGTACAAATGACCCAACAGATTTTACATAGTATCCTCTTCACAAAGCATCAACGCGTTTCGGTGGGCCTATTGGTGAATGGCCAACACCTTCTTCAGGAAATAAAATATGTCCCAATCACAATCCAAATAATCTGTAAAAATAAACAAAACAATAAATCATTATAGAAACCCACAAATACAGTTATATCCTCATCATCTAAAACCCCCATACAGTTTATACAGCATCCCTATGTCCAACATCTCAGCCAACTGGTGAAAAACTAAAGGCACTCATATATTCAACACAGCCATACATCCTTTCCTGGATGGCATGTGCCCATAAAGAGCATCAGCATCAAGATTTTGATCAAAAGGATTGATATTATAGTATTTCATATTGTTAAAAACGTTCAAGGAGTATCCAAATAGGATCAAACCAAGGGGCCTGTCCGCCTCCCTACTACAGAACCCTCCTCCTATCAATTCATCTTACTATTTAAAGAAAAATCATATTTTATATATACCTGAGTTTTCAGGATTAGTAAGCAATAACTGTATCCACTAAAATAGGTTAGGTTTAACATGAGATTTATAATATAAATTTAGTTTTTAGCTATCTCGAGCGAACTAGAAAACTATTACTGAAGCAAAGATCCTTTCAAGTAGTTTCGAAAAAAAGATTTTTGCAGGTAAAAACTAAGATGTACAGAGTGTTGAAGTACAGTATTTGTCCGAACGATAGTAAAAAGATTAAAAAAACTTTTCTAAGCAAGTTTATTGTGTCATTGTGTTTTGGGATAGACAGATGCTGTAACAGGACGAAGAAAGGTCTACCATAATTTAACAACCAATCGATTAGCAGTGGACCCCTGTTTGTCTTTGACTCAGGTAATTATGCTTGACATAACCATATCTTGGTGCGAGCTCTAATAGAAAGGTTTTCACTTGAGAAGCCACTGAATGGAATTATTATTTATGTTGTGGCAGATATCGAGTTTACTGGGTACTAATTACACTGAGCTCCAAGTGGAAATACAGGCACGGAGGTTTTTACTAATCCCAAAAATTCAGGTATATATAGATATATATATAAAAAATATGTTTT
The DNA here is from genome assembly GCF_964261635.1 of Lissotriton helveticus. Lineage (NCBI taxonomy): Eukaryota > Metazoa > Chordata > Amphibia > Caudata > Salamandridae > Lissotriton > Lissotriton helveticus. The sequence continues at coordinate 1,631,899 of NC_136062.1, forward strand.
TTCTTTAAATAGTAAGATCAGTTGTTAGGAGGAGGGTTCTGTAGTAGGGAGGCGGACAGGCCCCTGTGTTTGATCCTATTTGGATACTCCTTGAATGTTTTAAACAATATCAAATACAAATACTATAATATTAATCCTTTTGATCAAAATCTTGATGCTGATGCTCTTTAATGGGCACATGCCATCCAGGCAAGGATGTATGGCTGTGTTGAATATATGAGTGCCTTTAGTTTTTCACCAGTTGGCTGAGATGTTGGACATAGGGATGCTGTATAAACTGTATGGGGGGTTTAGTTGACGAGGATATAACTGTATTTGTGGTCTTCTATATTGTTTTATTGTTTTGTTTATTTTTACAGATTATTTAGATTGTGATTGGGACATATTTTATTTCCTGAAGAAGGTGTTGCCCGTTCACCAATAGGCCCACCGAAACGCATCAATCTTTGTGAAGAGGATACTATGTAAAATCTGTTGGGTCAATTGTACTGTATGATTAAGATTGAATCCCTATCCATTGTGGACACATTTGAACACTTACTTGATTTAGTAGTTTCCTCTAGAATTATGAACTAGTGTTCTTTTCTCTTACTCCCAATTTACTTTTTTGTAACCAATAATTTGGTTTTTTAACTTCTATGTACTGTATTTCAATGTTTTTAATTAGTTATGTACATTGCTTTTGATTAATCCGAAGTATAATTGTGTATGTATTTTAATAAAATGAAACATTCCTTTTTAGTACAGTTATTTGTGGATTATATCTCTTATGTCCTTTTTCTCAGCACTGGTGTGAGGTAGTGTGTAAGTTTTGTATGATTGTTGTAATAAAAGCCATTGGGGCATTTCTTTCGTAACTTAAGTTTGGTATATTTATGCCTTAGCGCATTAAACAGAATAGGTAAAATACCATGTTTAACATACATATCATAACTTGGGCTGCCCTCAAGCGGGGCAGGCTGACTTTCATCCAAACGTGTGCCTTTTTGGCGACAGCAACATCCAAAATATAATTTGCTAAACCACGGCATTCTTATTATTGACAGTTAGATCTTGTTCAGAAAAACAGTCTTTCAAACATGGCCATGTTCATACATTCTCAACATTTCCATTCACTCTCAAGATCAAAATGCGGACAGAACAATACATACATAGATACACCAAGAAATAATTTTCAAAACGACATGTCTTTTTCCAAACAAGGGAACGGAGCCCGTCGACTCCTGTTCATGAAGAACTAATCAATTCAGATTCCAGACCAACAGATACCAAAATCAAGCAGTCCAATGACTACCAAGAGACCGTCGGACAGGTATCAACCACAGACTGTCCTACAGACCATCCCGAAGCCGTCCTGGTTCACCCTCGGGACTATTCTGACTAAGCCTGCTGCCTTAGCATCGCTTCAGATGTGTCCCGACGGACACCCAGGTACAACCACGGGTCTTTCCGAGAGCAGTCCGGCCGGGTGCGCACCACTGGTGCCACACCACGGCGTCCGATCAGAGTCTCTGTTATTCACAAAACAAGTCCATGGAGCATCTACCCGTGCAGCCACAATGCTGCCCCGTCAGACCCCCAAAGTCCTCCGTGGTACACCGACTACCAAATCCAACACAGTTAACTGCTTCAAGGCGCTACTCAACAGCCCGTTCCAAAAACACCAAAATCAGTTTACTCACCTGGTGCACACAGGTGCAATTGCGTATTCTCCACTGCCAACTCCTGAAGACCAACACGGTCAGCTCCCGGGTTACGCCCGTAGTACTCCGGCGAAGGGTCACTAGCAGGTGGAGCTCCTTGATCGCGAGAGCAGAATAAGTCAGAATTTCCTGTCAGTCCACCCACTCGACCAGAGCTCCCCTTTTTTTGTACTTTCTACCCGATTACGGGAGGACGACCCTAACGCGGAGTCCCACCAGAGTCGCCAACTGACGTACCGTAAAAATAACATAAGGAGCTATACCTACCAATAGCCCCAATACCAATTACCAAATAACCAGTCAGTTGGCAGTGAAGAAAGTTCAATCGTTTATTATGCAAAATACTCTGTAGAGGAGCCTCTCCAACCCTCAACCCTCAGGTGCATGGAGAAGACTGCTGGCTTACATTCAAAACTGCACATATATATTTTCAGTTCATCACATGAAGTCACCGTAAATGGAAAAACACCACTTGGCTCTGGGGCCCCTAGGAAGGACCATATATGGCACACATGATTGGTTCAAAGCTTTACTAAGTTATTACCGGGAAGGTCAGGAGGGGTGACTCCCTTTCGTCCTGGTGCCCGGGAGTGTAGGCACGGCGCCTCCAGGAATGCACTTATCGCTACCAAGCCAGATGCGACCTTGAGTCCCAGGACAGAGGGAGAACAGTTTACTTTCAGCTGCTCTCAGTAATTCATATGGACTGGGAACTGCCAGCTAATGCAGAGTACACGTGATCACAGCTCGGGTCTGACACAAGCAGAGAAAAGATGGCATCTGTACAGTTTCTGGGCCTACTCTATTAGTATAGAACAAACGGACAGAATAAACCTTTTCCTACTAACTAAAGTAATAGAGGTTATGCAGTGTGCATATTAAGCATAGAGGATATATAGATACATCATGCTAACACAATATATATGTCTGATACTTCTCGTGTAGGGGAAATCTAACTTATATCCCTCACATACCCAGAGGCAATCCTCATAAAATGTCCCGAGATTGCCTGTCCATCTCAGGGCTCGCTTCAGGTGTCAGAGGGCAGTCTGCATATGTTACCCCGAGCCTGACTGCCCCCATCAGGGTACACACTCGGTTCCTGAGAACACCTGGGCTGAGGCCTCCCTGCGTGATGTGCCCTGACAGGGCTCCGGGGTGATGACCTGCCCCTCTCTGGGCACAGTTTCCATGTAAGAGGGCCGAGGATGAAGGCAGCCTGCATGGGATAAGTACACTCAGTCTGTTTCCTGTAATATTCACGCACTGTAAATCACATTTTCCACATGAAAAGAGCCCCTTCAAAGGGCGGTCAGCCAACTTTGTCTTCAATTTATCTAAGGGCACCGCCTCGCGAGGTCTATTGGTGCTCAGAAGTCAAAAGTGTTTATTTTTCGGCCGCAAATGTTGAAAGCACGAACTGGTCTGTCAGCTGCGTCCGTGAGGAGGGTCAGGATGCACAAAGCCACCTTGGCAAGGAAGACCATGGGGAGAGTCCTCTGGTAAGATCCTACATGGACCTGGGTGAGAGGGGAGTTATGCCCTAGCTGACAAAAGAGGCTTTCTGCAGCGAATATCAGATGTGTGTGTGCAAGAGCATCTATGGTGGGCATTGAGAAACGTAAATTTTAAGCAAAACGCGAAAACACAGGAATAAAACAGGAAAATACATAAAATAAAACCAATACAAACAAACTGTGATCACGCACAGACATGCACACATGTGCCTACATGCTTACATATGAAAGATTTGGAGGTACATTACAAGCTGCTAGACCATTGAAACATTATTTTATTACTTATAACCTTATCGCCTTTACTGTTAATAATATTTGCATAGCGCAGACCTCACTGAATGGACAAAGTAGCGCTTCACGTTTGCCCGTTACCACAACACATTACAACAAGCATTAAAAGTACAATAGGTCTCACCTTTCATTAAGTTAAAGCCATTTGCTTTGCTATGCAATACCATTAGCAAAGCAAATGGCTTAAACTTAATCAAAGGCGAGACCTATTGCATTTTTAATGCTTGTTATTCAAGAAGGAGATACAGCGTCATCTGATCATGTACAGTTGGACCCTTCTGGTCCTCAGCGTACTCCTTACAAAGTTACATAATCAGTTGGAAGGTATCTGGGTGTGTCTGGGTGTGGTCAATAAAGTTTATGATGTAGTGCATTCAGTTAACAGTTGCATGCCAAAGAATAAAGAGGTATGTTACAGAGCTCTGTGTGTGGCGTGGTCATTTGCATGCTCCAGAGCTACAGAAAATGCAACATCATCTAGTAGCACCAACATGACTGACATTGAGAGATGCTGGGATTAGGGTCTATGAGAGTGCCGGGCATATGGATGCATAAACAATTCATGGTATGAATGATCTTATGGCCGGACTGGGAACCAAACCGGCCCTGGCAAACTGCTCAGCCATCCCCCATTCCCCCAGGGGTGGGGGGCGGGTGCAGTGGAGCTGTTTTCTAGGGCCGGTTTCGGCCAATTTTGTTATAGGGGGCCGATATTGCCGGCCCCGGTAACAAAAACGCCCCCCCAGGGCCAAAAACCGGCTCCCCCTTGTGCCCCACCGGGAAATTGCCTGGTGCCCGCTGCGGCCAGTCCGGCCCTAAATGATCTTTCATACACAGTTCACTTTGATAGCATGTTAAAATTAGCAAATTCAAACTATGACGGCTTTCCACCAGTTTTAGATTAGATACAATTTTAGAAAGAAAATGTAGGCTGGATTACAACCTAATGTGTTTCTTTCTTGATTTTCATGTAGTTATTTTTAACCTCTGGTGATTGTGTGTGCATGTGTGTAAGATAATAACAACGCATTACGGAATGAATGCGGAGCCAGACTGGGAATACAAACCAGCCTGGCAATTCAGTTGGACCGGGGTTACTAGTGAGAAGCACTGCTGCTGCTTTTGTTACAGGGGGCTGATATTGCAGCACTGCTGCAAAATCGGCCCCCAGAAACAAAAACGGCCCCCACCACTCAAAAACAACCTCCACACTTCTGGCCCACCGGGAAAACACCAGGTGCCCGCTACGGCCAGTCCGGCCCTGAGTGAAGGGGATCAGGGGGTGCGGCTGCCTCAAGTTTACAATGCATTTATGACGTACTCTTTACTTCACATGCCTCAGTCTTTGACTCCTAACAGGTATAGAGGGGGAGGAATAATCATTAACAGATCTAGAATTATAGGTAATAAGTTTTTAACTCCGGGGCGGTAATACAATTGCAATAGTTTGCTGAAAGTTTAAAGGCGTCAATACACTAACAATGCAAATAACTGTACCCTGTAATGTAATCTCCAACGTCTCAATAAAAGAATGTCATATGAAAATGCAACGGAAATGTTACAGCGTGGTTTATTGCAGAAATACTGAAACTGATTTATGAAAGATAACACATTAAACACCTAATTTATCTGCCGAGCAGCAGTACAGGTTACACAGGAATGTCATGTCAATTCCCCCACACAATGAAACGTTTCTGCCGCCAGATCTCATGCTTTCGTAATTAGAGAATAATTAACATTAACAAAAGTGCTAAATATTGCTATTATGTTTTATTAAATACAAAGGAAGAAAACAAGAAGATATTTATGGTAATAAGAAAATATAGGCCCCAAAATCTTTATTACACACTGTACAAAACAAAATATTGCACTTTTTTCAGACCACAATTATGTACAAACATATTTTACAAAATTTTCCATTTAACTTAAAAATCTCTTAAAATAATCAAAACCCTATATTGATTCCACAGCTAAAGATAAATTCCTAAACCCTCCAACAGTCACAGCCATTTTTACGTCTCAGACTTGACGTGGCCATAAAGCATTCAAGGGACAACAAACAATACGAAAGTTAACTTGTATTGGTTAGTTAAGTCACTTAAAAGGCTAAGGTATTGGAAGGTGCCATTTATAACATTTGCTATACGTTTTAAAGCAAAAATAATGACTTTCTCTCCCGTACTGTTATCCATTGCACAAGACGAGAAATTTAAATTTAGGTTGGCTTTCTGTTAGCGTCAAGATAATCAATCACCATCTGTCCTTAACTGACATTGCAGTTTAATCCCGGCATTTATTGACCATAATCGATCATTTTACTTTCTGGGTACCAATCTCCATAATCAGCTTTGTGTGGCTTGTAATCTTGAAGCATATTTTCCTAAACTGTGTATCGATATTCCTTTGGATTTCATCTGAAATACTTGTACCCCTCATCACCTAGTATTCCTTAGCTGGAATGAAAGGACTCAATGCAGGAACAGACTGAGTGCTACGGTGTATCTTTTTGCCTCATTCTTGAATCGATGGACGTAACAGGTTCTGATCCGTTGAAACTTGGGCATAGTTTACTCATGTAGTAGTCAGAATGTAATATTTTGAAACTCTCACATATGTGTCTGCAGTAGCAAAGGCTTTCATGCACACACTTTTTTTTTCAAAGCTACAAAATATTTGTAAAATTTAGAAAGGCAGATTTGTTTTTAGTTTATGACAAACAATAATGCAATATCTAGGTTTCTTGGGGGAAAATGTCTGCAGAAATTATTTTCATTGCTAGAATTCACAACAAAAATGTTTATGGGAATTTTTTTCAGCCGAATCTTTTAGAAAAGGTGATGCGCTTCATATCTTGTAAAGATGTAAAGATGCAGTCAGTCAGTTTTGCAAGCCCTCAGTGACACATGATAAATATTTTCAAAATAGTCTATTTGTAGATTTTTATATTAAACATATGAACGTCTGTACATTTTAGAGTGATTCTAAAAATCTCAGAATTAATATTAATTCAGTGAGTGACAGCAATATAGTGCTGACGGAATTCTGAAACTGATGGTTTTAAAATACAGTAATGCACAGAATTCTGACAAGATCACTGCACTTGTAATCCCATCTTGTTGGACACCAAACACTCCCAGGCGATTCCCAAAGCACTACAACAACACCAATTGAGGTTTAGAGTTGTTTGCGAATACCCAGGACATGATTCCGATTGATAGTGAAAAATAACTCCTTTTACGATGTCATACTATGCACTGCTCAAAAGTGTGTGCTTGTTTGTGAACACTAAAGAAATTAGCAAGGCACTCAGGCCCTGACTCAAAACACAAGGATCAAGTACAGCCTGTCTATGGTATTCTTATCCATCTTTATAATTTTCACATCTTTACTTAATCCACAACGCATTCCATTTTACACATTCATAATTTACACGACTTACCCTAAATGTGAGTTGTCTATACTTTCCACAAAATGGGGGTTATGTGGTTTAGAAATTGTGACCTTTTAATCAAACCACTTTGTCATCTCATTTTAAGGGCCTGAGTTAGCTCTCGGCAGACGGGTTACTCCACCACATCAGTAACGGATATCCTGTGTGCCGACTTATAAATCCCTTAGGATATAATGGTATTTATATTTCGGCAGCAGTGGCAAAGCTACAGAGGGGTTGTCCGCCCCAGGGTAGCACTGTTTTTGGGATAGCGGAGGTAAGCAAGTCATGTCTTTCGACTACCACCATCCCCCAACCCCCTGAGAACAAGTCATCCGTTGGCCGCCAGACCCCCCTGGAACAATTCGTCTGTCAGCCGCCACCCTCGCTCTTACCTGTGCCAGGCGGCAAACTTCGGGTCCGCACCGGATGGCAGTAGGTTCGGCGAACAGGATACCTGTCACTGTTGTGACGAGTAAGCCATTGCCGAGACCTTAATCATGCCCTAGTTTATTTCTCCTGACATGTTCCCTAATCTTATTGCCACTTGAATGAAGTAAGGTAATTGGTGCCCTTTTCCACACTTTTAGCAGACCTTATGTATAAAAAGTAAATTGTGAGACTTGTTTATAACTATAGAACGACTGTGCTTTTCAATGTGGTTTCCCCGATTGCTCCTATTCCATTCCTAGGAACACCCACTGGTGTAATCTAAATTTCAAACTGCAACTACATAAAAAAATATTTGACAGGGTGTTATTTGCGCAGAAGTAAATTAAACATTTTCTAGTAGCAATCCAGACTAACTTCTGGGTAAAACCTCTCAGTATAAAGCCGGGGCTATCTGCTTTTAAATCTTGTGTAAGAGGCACTTTGTTAAATTCTTTGTTTGAAGTACTGAATTTTACAACTTAGATGTTCCAGGTGTTGCATTTGACTTGCATATTTACCCAGTATTGTTCTTTTATTTTGTTAATGTATAAAAACACTGCAGTCTAGTGCCTGCACCAATCAAAGTAACAGGGTTACTAGGTGGGGAAGTGCATACAACTGTTTTCATTTCAACAAAGGAAAAAAAAATGATTCCAGCTAGAAAAGCAAGCCTCGCGTCTTGTGTTAAAACTATAGGAGTGGTAATTATGTCACACAGGTGAAATGATTGGTACAAAGAATATTTAAAAAATGCAGTTACCTGCAGGGCTGAAACATGTAATCTGTATACCACAGAACCCTAAAATGTTGTTTTATATATATATCTGTATCTCACTGACCGCAAATCTTTATCACATTTGTCGTGTGAGGCACTTCGTCAATAAAAGAAAAGGAAAGCGGTAATTTCCATGAGATACAGTATATAAGAGTCAAACACAATTCCAACCGATGGCAGCAGTGCATGCTGCTAACTTTAAAAGATGTCATTAAGGCACTGCATTGCGCCCTACATTCACAAAATACACTTCGTAATCTATGACATCCTGGAGAGGAATTGCTATGAAATAATTTTCTACAAGGGCATTGCATAATGCCTAAATCATTTAAAAATCTCTCAGATAATATACACAAGAAATGGTTCCAGGAACAAAATCTGTCCATATCAATGAGTAATGTTGTGTTCACCTGTTGTAGGTTGACACCAGAGGTCAAATTCTACATAGCGGTTTCTGTCTCAGTGCATCAGCACTGACTGGCCCTTCACACCTGCACAGCACAGCACCGCACAGCACAGAGCAGGACTGTGGGAACACTGTAAGCCAAACCGAATCAGCTTATTTTGACCGGTCTTGTTCACTATTTACATATTTTCAACATGGAGAATGCGATGTCCTCTTCACTGGAGAGTTAGGCTTCCCTGCATGACTCGCAGCACCTTTGTTTGTAGATGTCTAGCAAGCATAGCTTCAGGTGTTTGACAAATGTACAGTAGTGGGTGGTGTCCTTGCATTCTCCCGCTGAAAAAAATACAATGGCATTTAAATATATGGTTGAAAATATTTGCCAAGAGATTGAGGAAAAATTAACCCCAATAGTAGAAACAAAACCAAGCAATTCAATTAGATAATTGTTGAACATTTCACAGATATCACACATAACCAAGGTAATACATAGATAACCGGAACAAATGTAATGAATGAAGGAGGGCATTGTTGTCTATTTCAAATGTAGTGCCTGTCTGGTCGTTTTGGAACCTTAAAGGTATTGTATCAAGAGCAAAGGTGTATCAAAATGTATCCATGTCATGGAAGCCACTACACGGTCAATACTCAATTGAGGGGCAGGTCCCAGAATCCAAGTGGCTTCTTAGTGTGCCCTGACTGAAGCGATACAAAAAGATGTAATCATTTCAATATTCCCTTTTAGCCAAGATATTACAAGAAGGTTATTAGAATGCTTTACGAAGAACTATATTAAGAAAATACAACCCAGGTACAAGATAAACAAATGTTATAACATAAATATAAATTAGAAAAAAATTAAAAGATATTCGCACGTTAGGATTGGCAGATACTGGCAGACAGACAGGTGTAATGAAGCTTTCAGGCCTTGAGGTAGCGAGCCAAATTAACGAAATTCACAATGTTCCACATAGAATGAAATCACAAAGAGTAGCATGCTTCAGTTTAAGAGAGAGGGCAGGAATTCATTCGGTGATTAATAGTTTGAGCAATATGGGTTTTTCAGTCAGTTTCTGAAAGAGGCAAAGGAAGTGCTCTGTCTGATATTTATAAGAATGTCATTCTATATCTGTAAAGCAATACCGATTGTGCGTCTGGTAATATGGATGGCAAGACATGAGTGACTTTAATGGAAGGGTATCCAGTAACAGATAGAAAGCAGTGGACAAGTCACTTGTGACCAAGGTACTAGTAGGAGTTCATAATCACAAAAGTTCCAAGTAGCAGGAAGAAGGCAGGCGGACTGAGAAGCCTCAAGTGGCCCTCCCTGAATGTCCCATGAGCAGGGGAACTTCAGAATTTCTTACACAAGTTAACCCCAGGTGGTCTGGTTACTGCTTTTGATGCAATTCGGGGGCTGCTGCAATTTGGTCACACATAATTGGTCTGGATTCCCCTATTCAAGAATTTTGAAATAAATATTTCAGTATTTGGAGAGGGCCTGGCAGACAAAATTAGCTCCCAGTATTTGATGGATTCTTTTGGGATATGATCCTGCTACTCAATTACCTTCCACATTGGTAAAATTACTATATGCTACAAGGGCAGTGGCCAGATCCTTATTACTTCAAAATGGCGGACACAGTTGATTCCTTTAACATGGAATGGTGGTTAAAATGAAGCAAGTCAGAAATAAGGAATGGCTGTCTGCACTGCATTGTGGGAGTGGGGGGGGGGGGTAGGGAATTTGCTAAATTGTGTGGACCGTTCATGGAAGAAACCTCGGGGTCCCCTGAAGAGGCAAAATATTTAGCTAGGAAACGGAGCTTTTTAGATTCCTTCTCTGTTTAATGAAATTAGGAGTTTTAATGCACCATTGTTTTGGGATTTATTCTGTGATAAAACATGATTTGTATATGGATTTACTGCTTGTGTATTAATATCACAAATTGATGTTTTTATTGCAATTTTGTATCTCAATAAAAAAATTATCATACATTGTTTTTTAAATACTTACTTGCTAGTGGTTAATCCTTCCTGTTTGTCCCTACTTTTTGTGCTTGGTTTCCACCCAAAGAGCACACCACAATTACTGTTAACATTACGCTTTGTATTTATGTGTTTATTTGGGTGAATATTTTTTTCTTTCCTGTTCGTGTCACTGTTTGCCCATCTTTATTGGTTCAGCTTTGGCTCCCGTCAATTAATATCCCTGTCCCATTCAAATACCACGATGAAATGTCAGACACTTCAGATGATCTTTTCAAAATCATCTCTTTACTTTTCTCCCACTTTACAGTGTGAGGATTTCCCCCAAGCTCCTTCCGCTTTGCTGCTTGTTGCTTTAGAGAGCCTCCGTCACAGGGCCTTCAGCAGCTCTTCCATGCAGCTCAGTTAAGGGCAATGCTTGGGATACTCCTGTCGCATTTTCTCTGACCCTTGTTTATATAATGTGAACTCGAGTTACCCAAAGGTGTTAGAGTGCTTCACGTGAGCGCAAGGTACATTACATAATGTTAGAATAATATTTGGGGGCATTTTTATAGAGTACCAACATGACTGACCCAAAGGTATTGAAGCGCTTTACATAAGCGCCAGTTATATTTCAAAAAATCAGGTCCGAGTTTTTTGTTTTAGGTGCGCGGAGATTAAGTGATGTCAACGCCGCCCCTGTTTATTAATTATTTCCCCTCTACCTGACATAGGAGCAGCATTTTACCCTCTCACCTCCTCCCATGTTGCTGCATGCCCACCCTGATGCCTCTCCCTGCCATGCTCCTCCTCTCAGAGCTCTAATTTAAAAGATCAATCATGGCAGCTCCCCAGGGACTGTGAGGCATTTTTTAGTATATAAGATGTTGGAGCACTTTACATGAGCGCTAATTACATTACACAATGTCAGATTACTCTTTGGGGGCATTTTTATAGAGAGCAAACTCAAGTGACCCAAAGATACTGAATCGCTTTACAAAAGCCCTGTTTATATTCTACAAGGCCAGGTTCATTCTTTTGTTTTTCGGTGCACAGAGATTTAAGTGATGTTGACGCTGCCCCTGTTTATTCATTATTTCTTCTCTACCTGACAAATTAGAGCAGCATTCGTCCCTCCCACCTCCTCTCATGATGCTGCATGCCCTCCCAGTTGACTCTTCCTGTCGTCCTCTCCTCTCAGAGCTCTAATTTCAAAGCACATTCACCGCAGCTACCGGGGGACTGTGAGACATTTTTTATTATATAGTGTGAACTCGAGTGACCTGAAGGTGTTGGAGCACATTATATGATCACTAGTTACATTACACATTGTCAGATCCATTTTTGGGGGGCATTGTTATAGAGCTCGAACTCGACGGACCTGAAGGTATTGGAGAGCTTTATGAAAGCATCAGTTACATTACACACTGTCTGGTTACTTTTTTTGTTTTTAGGTGCTTAGAGATTAGAGATTAAGTGATGCTGACGCCAACCCTGTACATTTATTATTTCACCTCTACCTGACAATGTGAGCGTTTTGTTGTTGTTGCTGTGTCTAGTGCTCTTAAAGAAGGGGGCTGGGACAGAGGGCAGAGCTGGGGGTTTCCTGGTAAATGAATGGTGCGAGCAGTATTTTGAAAGGAAAACTCTGCAGAAGGGTGACTGGTTAATAGAGTCCTGGGGGAGGAGGGATGTGATGTCCTCACCATTGGAAAGTACTTCCCTGATTTTTTCATTGGCTGTTCAATACTCTAGTAATGCAGTCGCTCACAGAATGTTATAGTGCTGTTAACTTGTATTGACACATTTGACTTTCTGTTTGTGCCTTAAAAAGTCTTGGAATGTGTCCATAAATGTTTAGTGTGGCAAGCATGTATTCCTGAATCACATTGCATGACTTAGTGTGTATTAATTGTATAGCTCTTCAATCCCTGGTGGCACAGTACCGAGGATAATGTGCTGCATGGCTAAACACTTAGAAAGTCCCAAAGGCGAGACTTATTGGCTAATAGAGGGAATGCACAAAGCCCAGCTGCCACCCTGACCCAGACGTGCATTCTAGTGGAAGGCAGAGCCACAGAATGGTTCAAGTAGGAAATGACAAATTTTTAAAAGTGGCATATTCAGACCTCTAATTTTAAAACCAACTTCACTAAAATAAGTGTTTTTAAATTGTGAGTCCAGCTACACCAAACTCCAGTCTTCTATCTGGTCCCAATTAGAAGGTACACTTGTAAAGTGCAAGGCAGCTCCAATGCTAACCTATGGGAGAGCTAGGCCTTGCTGTAGTGAAAAACTAAGTCAGCAGTTTTTCACTACCACGACATGTAAAACTCTAAAGTACATGTCCTACCTTTTAACCACACTGCACCCTGCCTCTAGGGCTACCTAGGGCCTACCTTAGAGGTGTCATAAAACGGACATTTGTGACTGACAACTAGGTGAACTTGGCAGGTCGAAAGGGCAAATAAAGCTTCACCCACAGGCTCAGCAGTGGCAGGCCTGAGACATGTCTGGAGGGCTACTCATGTGGGTGGCACAATCAGTGCTGCGGGTCAACTAAAAGCATTTGATTTACAGGCCCTGGGCACATGTATTGCACTGTACTAGGGATTTATCAGTAAATCAAATATGCCAATCAGGGAGAAACCAAATGCATTTTATACACAGATCTCATGAACTTTAGTACTGGTTTGCAGTGAAAAAGTGCCCAGAGTCCTAAACCAGCAAAAGCGAAGTTCTGCACACAGTCAAAAATAGGAGGTCCGAAAAAAACAGGAGGTCTGAAGCTAAAAGACAGAGGACCCCACCAAAATATGCCAAGTCTAGAACCCAAACTATAGCTCAAAGCTAGAAGGTTGGTTACAAAAATAAGTGGGAGCTGCAGGCGGATGGAGACAATGTTAAGAAAGCCGTTTGAGGTCTGAAGGGCCATCATTTATTTATAATATGCATTTTGGGGCTTCTAAATATATGTGCACAGAGAGGTGTTCCTAATATTGTCTACTTAACAATAGCCTTAGAAAACTCTGTCACCCAAATTCAAAATTTCAAGAGGTTTACCCTCATTAGAGTTCACACAGGCATGGTGTGAATGCACATGAACTGACACCCAAGATGGTGCCTCTGGGAGGAGAAGGTAAGGAATATGGAGTCTACAATACATCTCAAGCTGCTATGGTCGGAACAGGAGGTTTGGGTGAAATGATCGGGAGTTATGTTTTAGAAGGCCAATTCTGTAAAGAGCTGTAGCCTATGGGGAAATGAAAGGGATATCATCCCAGCTGCATTAGGGGGAGCTTGCTAGTCATATGGAATGTGTTGTGATAGTGTCTATTATGTTTTATTTGCTGGATTTCGGTCACATAATCCTGTCTATTAAGGCCATCGGAATGCATTATAATAACTGTAGTTGTAATTAAGATAAATAGCAATGGCAATATTCAGAACCTATGTTTGTATAGTACTGTATACCACAGTTTTGTCATTTCTAATCACAGACAGTAAAAGGTTTTTAGACAACATTACAAAACCCAAACATAATCTATTCCAATGAGAGAATATATAAATCCATTTTTAGGGATATCGGTGAGGGGTTGTATGATAGAACCATGCATGCCTTTACCACGCATGCCTTAACAACATGGGCAGTACAACGAAAGCGTTGTTACCAACCGTTCCTTTAGCACGCAAGTCGCTACCACAACTTCTCTTAGGGAATCGCTGGACTTTAGAATAGTATAATTTACTATTTCAAATCCAGCCTGTGTATCAGTAGGAAAGGTGTTGGACTTAAAATACAACACCAGTCCAACACCACGTTCCCTAAAGCAAGTTGTTGTAACAACTTGCATACTAAAGGAACACGTGGCAACATCAAAGTCGGTATAGTGCCCGCGTTGTAAAGGCACTGCATGGTAAATGATATTTCCTAGACTGAGGCTTTACCTAAAGAGAACAGTCATTGATTGGCTACAGAAAGGAGAGAGATCGTTGGGAAAAAGTGGGTAGACTGGGGGAATGTCTTCTATAATTATATCAAATAGCTACCATGGTACACTAGTAAGTATCTCATCATTCATTGAAACTAGTGGGTGTCAAAATTTATAAAATAATGTCACTGTGAATGACAAGAAACCAACTGCAGACACCAGGCCTCCACTACCTTGAATACCTCTCGAGCGTGGTGTGTAGACTACTAAAAACTTGCATTCTACTGTATTCAGTGATACCAAATATCCACCATGTACATACTTCCACAGGATGTGGCACTGCAGTGCTGCCAAGTCATTGGTCGCCTCCTCCAACTGCAGTATTGATCAGCCACTGCTTTGCTGTTCTTCATGTGCACACAGTCTACTCTTCTAGACTGGATTCCATTCCCGCAGGCCGCTGTACACGGTCTCCACGCGCCTGCTCGCCAGTACACGTCACACATCTCTGAGGAGCAGTTTCTTCTGGAAACAGGCCTGAGAAGAACAAAGATCCCACGTAAATTGATGAAGATCTGTCTTTACTGTATAACTAGCAACAAACTTATTAATACCGTCAGTCATTGTGGAGTCTTTCAGAAAATTACATGTAAGTATTAAAGTGAACCACAGCTTCTGTTCTAAACTGGGCTGCCATGTTCTACTGAGGTCTTCTCTTTGAATTCGGAGACGGAAAAATGGTGTATTAATCTAGTCTCGTGGAAAGACTTCAGAACGTGAAGTTCTTAAATTAGGACTACAATGAGACATATTTCCTACAAAGAAAAGCAAAACCTCCCCACCTATCTCAGCTGTTTATTCCATGTACAAAAAAGCAAACGAATAAAGGTCATATAAATATTCTAAGCAGTGCTCGGCAACAAGTACTATATTTTTCCGAGTAGCTTACAGGTAAATGTCTTTGTTGGCAAAACCAGAACTTTTTTAGCAACAAAGAAAATGCTCTTTTGCTGCCTTTTAGTAATTGGCTGTATTAAACTCTGCATGTTGGCGAATTATTGATTCATTCTATTTTGCTATGTTTAGAAAATTTGTATTTATCATCCCAGCTTGCCAGTTTCCTGAAAGATATTTTTCCCAGTTTGGTCGCCTTGTTCACTCATTGGGCTAATAAAAGCTTTTCTCCCAATTGTGTACGTCTATGAAGTAATCTCAGAAATAGGTGGAAGTGAGGGACGCGTTCTTCTCTAAGCATAGAAGGATCTGGATATCTTTCGAATAGCAGTAAAACCAAATTCTAAACAATGAATAAGACAAGCAAACAAATAGAAACAAACATTAAAAGAAATGTGGGCGCTGCTAAACCTTGGGTAATCCAAATGATTCCCCTTCTAAGATATGACCTAACGAGTATTGTATTGCATGTGGGTTGTAGTAACTGAATAAGAGTTTTATCTTCTCTGCACAGGCATTAAGATCTTCAGCTCTACTGTTTGCTATGCAAGACATCTGATCAATCTTTAGGGTCTTCTTTAAAAGGGTTGCTATGGCCTTGGGAGTCCGTCACTTGCCATTGCACTTGCAGGCCACTACATTTATAAACCCAAGTATAATTTTACTGGCCTATTAGTCAAATCGTGGTTTATATGTCGGCCTCTTCTGCATGCATTTAATGCACTCTTGTTCTTTCTTAAATTTTGATGTTGGATCAACACAGTGCGTCATCAATTTCTAAGAGCAAGACTAAAGCTAAAATATATTTGTGTAATACGCTACATGAAGGCAGAATGGAGTGGAAAACATCTTTCAAATTTGTTTACAACAATATTCCAGTTAAAATAAATCCACATTAAAAAGTAATGGACAACCCCAGAGGGTGTGTGCGTGTTTTACGTGATGATTCAGTTTCCATGTTATCTTTATCTGCTGTCACTTTCACGTGGGCACAAACCCTAGGCTGCCCCCTTGCGGGAGTAGGAAATCATTGTGTCTATATACATGGAAGGTTGTCAGCACTTCCCAACAACTCCATATTTAGGGAACTTATATTATCTGTTTACTAGGAGTAGTGAGCCCAGTATTTATATTGTTCATGTCTTTGCTTTAAGTGAGATCCTACACCTATGTACTACACATATGGACAAGTGATGATTGTAGACAATGGGTTCTGACCCATTCAACCCTCTGGATGTTTTGATTTTGGACTACCTGTTTCTTGCATGATTACTGTGAGTGCATCTCACTAATGGAGTCTTACTTACTCTAAACTCTGTTAAAATGGATTGAGGGGGCTATCAACCGGTGTCTGCTGTTTAAAGCAAGGTCAGATGCTTCCCAGCTGGGGTAGGAGGCTCTGGGTTGGCTGCACGTAAACAGGTGCACACACATGGGTGCACGTGTCTGCAGGATGAGCAAGTGGAAGTAGTGTCTAGCTCGGCCTGCTAACTTCACACCAGATAGCCTGTCACAGAATGGACTCTTCAGGGATTGGTGCTGACCTGCTGTAGGCTTTAAAAAGTGAATGGGCATTCATAGTGTAAGTCTGAAGTGCTTAACCTAGAGTGTATGCATACTTTATTATACATTATGATTGAAACCCGCATCGATGAATAATGTTACCATTTTCAGACCTAGAGACTTTTATGACAGACTGATCATATGGTATAAATTGACACAAGTTCAGATCTAATGCCACTTTTGTCATGTCTGCACTTCTAGCACTTAAAGATGTTTCATGTTTCTCTGGTTCAACTTCTAATCAGGTTACAGACTCTCGTTCCCCCTGCTGGGCCAAGTTAATTACTTTGCTTGGCAGTAGGAGGATCAAAGTCACTCTTCCCCACACAATAGAGCCATTTGCCAGTGCTTGGGCTTACTACAGGGAAAGGAAAGGATGGGGGCAGAATTTGTAAGGTGATAGTTTTAACTTACCTTTTACTCTGCACATAGCCTGGAAAGTCTCAACAACACAAAAGCAAAGGACAGCCAGATCTCTGGAGCCAATCACAGATGACATTTTGGAGGGAAGGGTCCAGGCAGCTGCTGCAGCTAGGGGCAGGGAACAGTCCCACAGAGAGAGTCCTTCAAAGAGCCACTTCAAGTGCCATTTTGGAATATCGCAAAATGGTGTGCGGGAGGGTTGGGGAAGTGGTGGAATAAATAGTGTGTCATCCCCGGTTTGGACAGAGATGCCTACGTTCTGAAACATCCTGCACATAATTAAAAACCTCTAAATAGGGGAGAGAGAAGCTGGATTTCACAGGAATTGAAAGAAGACAATACCCCTGTTTGGGATGCAGGAGCACCATGGACTGAGACTGGATGGGGATTTGTGGACTCGCCTTTCCAGGGCCAGTGGTGTTGGCCCCTTTACACCCTCTAAGGGACAGTAGAGGGAGGAACCAGCAGAGAAACTCTCAAGGAGAAGGTGTCTTCAGGGATTTCTGAAGTAGGGTGTTTGGGTGGGTACCCCTTAACAGTGGGTACACCCCCTAACTTCTGCTAATACATGGGTCCCCTTGAAGAGTGCAGTCATTGTGGGTATTCTTCCAAGGGCGCTGCAGGATGCTGCTGGAGGCATTGCCAGGTTTAGGAGAGCACCAGAGGCAGGTCAAAGGACAGATCCTGAGGATGAATCTATTGAATAGCAAAAGCCAGCTCCCAAAGGAATGTAAAAATGTAGAGACCAGGAGGCCTGAAGAAATCTTTAGCAGTAGCTAGAGCTGGCCACTGGGAGTAGAATTACTTCACAACCGTCTAAATCGGGCCTATGAGGGCCAAGAAAAAAAAGGGAAAACTCAGTACCCCAGTAAGTTTAGCTTTCAGCTCTTGGAGCTTCTGAACTCTGTGGGGATGCCTAAGGACCAGGGAAGGAAAATGCCCAGTGGGCACAAACTTGTTCCCTTAAATTTGTCCCCAGGGACCAAGCAAAGAATACAAAGAATAAAAGCAAAGGGCTCCAATCACAATGAGCTCTGCCACACTCAAGAATATCCTACGAAGGGAAGGGAACTGTAAGCGTCCCAGGGCTACCATGCATCACAGGGTGGCTGTCCCTGCTCTCCATGTCCTTTGTTAGGGGGGAGCAAGGATGGCATTCAGCAAAACCATTCTGGCAGCTGTGGTAATATAGAGAGCCATTCTGTGCTCCGGCCCGCGCAGGTAAGTGGTGGGTGGGCAAGCAGATCAGACACTGGCTCCTGTGTGACTCCCAAAAAGTGTGTTGAGCACTCAGGATCTGGCTGGGACAGAAGGGCTGTGGACGTCCCCCATGGACCCTGACAAAGGCAGCAATTGGTGCTCGAGTGGAAATCACAGTGTGAAGCAGCTTGTAGCAAAATACAAAAAATGCATTGTGTCTTTGAGTGTGAGGCTGCTCCTCATTCAAGCATGATTGAGGGTAAAGGAGTACCCCATTATCCACAGCAAAGAGCTAAAAAGTTTCATATTTTCCTTTTTTGGTGCCCCAGGAAGAGTAGTTGCAAAAAACAACAAGTGATGGACTGAATGTGGATCAATGTCACACACTCCCCCAGTCAAAAGATCTGGGCCCAAATCCATCGTTTTTTTGCACTCCACACCACCCTGGGTCAGATAATGGCTTTATGCAAATCAGCTCTGACCCTGTTGCCCCATGGGAACAGTCCAGTCCGAACTACAACAGCCATATCTTTCCCAGACCGGAATCAAGCATCCGAGGACCGGACCGGTTTCGAGGTAACACCTCTCTCCAGGAAGAGTAGTGGCAACACCAACAAACAACAGAATGATTGTGGAGCTGCCAGGAGTGTGGCAGTCCCCACATTAGCCCCCTCCAAGTGTCCCCCAAAGACTGACTTAATTCTCCCTGATGTATGTCCGAGGAAATATTTTTTCAGTCTATAAACCACTCTACCATGTGTGATTTTGCACAAGGTTTCTGTAATTTAAATTTTAATGTTTTTGCGACAATTATAAAGTTGACTGTCAATATATATGTCTTAATGAAGGTTATTGGTATGCTTTATTGGCAATCAGAAGTGTAATAGTAAATCATTACATGTTTTGTTGAAGGTCACTGAAATAGTTTGAAATGTGTTATTGACATTCACAAGGTTGACAGTGAAATATTACATGCTCTGTGTGTCATTGTAAGATGGTACCATCCTTAGTAAGTTTAATAGTGTTGCATTAGGTTATGATGGCATATTCCTGCTTTTATGGTTACAGTGACTTCCAAGCAACTCCAGTAGTCCTGTTCTTTGGTCATTACACCCCATTACATATGTCTAGTGTATGTGGGGACATTATAGTTGTAGGGTTCAGGGCTCACCAGAGTTGGGAACTGTTTGTAGGGTGTTACAATAGGTATTTCTAACTGCTGATATGTAAGTATTTGTAATTACTAATGGGTAATATTGAGTAGCTTGTGCTATAAAGTACTTTTTCTTTTTATAAGTAAAACACTGACTTGAAAATTAATTTACTGGATGCTATTTGTAGCATGTCTGGATACGAACCCAAACCATCTCCCCTGTGTAAGGCTTGGACTTCTGTAACTTGCTACCCTGAGTGAGTAAGGTGCTACAACAGAGCACCTGGTTCCTAGTGTTGTAGACTTACGACTTGATAAGGACCCATATCGTTTCCAACTAATAACCTGCTTTTCTAAAATGGTACAGAAGATTAATAACAGGAAATATCTAGCTACATAGGTATGTCCAAATAGCAGCTAAGAACAAGGATAGGTTAGATAGGTCAAAAGCTGCAGAGAATGTTATAACCAGAAGGTGTCATCGAGAAATAGAACATGGTGACAGTATAGTACATGTGAAAAGTGGATGCAAGAGCATTCCAGACCAAGAGGACAAGTAAAACTAAGCATTGAGTCTGGACTTGAAACATTTCTATGAAAAAAGAGTGAAGTGGGTGATGGAGCCAAAAGTTAGAGCATAAAGAAGAGGTAGGCTGACAGCAGTTTAGGTGGTAGTTGAAGTGGGAGGTCACATGTCCCACTGCCTCAAATATCTAAAGGCCAGAAGCCAGTAATACTTTCCTGCAACAGACTCTCCCTTAAATTAGCCAAACACAGCGCCCTAGTGTGCATTACCACAGATGGCAGCACAAGGTAGAAGATCACTAGATCCACTGTCCACACTATTCTGGTTCCAATACGCAGCAATCACCACTTACAGAATAGATACCTTCTCAGGTATCCCTGCTAACTCAGAACTCTGACATAGGCAAACAGTGATGAGGGCATAGCCTGTTTGTGCATGGTAATGCCCTCATTCACAGCCACAAACCACCAAGAGAACAAACTCTCCCAACGTGTTGCAAAATGCACACTATACAGTTCTCTATGCACCAAGCATTGCAGATATCATTACACAACAAAACTTGAACCATAAAAAAACAAGGCACACATTTACTTCCACACAGACGAGGCTTCCTCAGCCCCAAAGGCTAAACAATCCAGTGCATAGATTACATACAGGAAGAGGCCTCACCGCAATCCACAAAACCATTTCACACTATACACAAATTGAATCAGCAATAACCAAGTCATTCCAACTCCTTACCTGTCACTCTCACCATACCAAGGAGCTGCCATCAACCTAAACTGCGGACACTCAACACACCCACCAGAAATTCCTTGGAGATTTTAACCTCAGTGATTCAAGAACCATGCAACTTTGATGTTCTGAAAACACACTTCTTTTCTCTTGGCACATCAAATAACATATCACCTAACCTAGCCACTTCAAAGGCATAATCATGTCGGACTTGCCATCACTCTAATAAAATCGCTCCATTAACGTGGAATGGATTAGCCATCTTGCCATCTCCTCCCTCTGTTACTCTACACATCAAGTTTAATCCAAATGATAAAAACAAACTACAAGGGCTTGCTGGCTTGACTCCTGCTTCCTGAAGTCTCAGGGACACAAAAAACGTCCTAGAATCCTGCTGGTTTTGCTGGACTCTGCCATCTGTGAGTCCAACCCCTCCATTCCTGGGCCTCAGAAGTGGGTTTTTGCAGCTTTTCCTACATCAACATAGCAGCGACTTTGCACCGATCGGAACCTACTCATCGCCTTCAATGCCGAAGCAGTGGCACGGTTCGATGCCAACAGACAGAGCAGCTCAACATCAAAGCTGTGCCTGCATCACAAATGGTTTCGACCTTAAGCTTCTCTCTATGGCGCGGATCTGCACTGATGCTTGCCTCCATCCACGGATTGATGACAACGCGGTGCCTCCTCGACTCCTCACCTCGAGTCTTCAACATAAATACTTTGGTCGATCCTAGGTACTTTGTTAGCGGGACTTGTCTGAGTCCTATAGCCGGACTGCCCTCCATCGCAGTCGGCCTAAACTTTGGATTTACCCCGGTTTAGTGCGACCTCAAGTACCGTTTAGAGCTACTGATTTCTAAGCACTATTTTTGGTTTGTTCTTTAAAAATTCATAACTCTAGTTCTACTTATCAGATTTTTGTTGTGTGGTTTTGATTTGATCATAAAACTATTCTCTATGTTTCTAAACGTGTGTGGAGTCTTTTCGTGGTGTATTCATTGTGTTACTGCATGTGTGTGTGTGAGTTGCACAAATTCTTACACATTGCCTTTTAAGTTAAGCCTGCCTGCTCTGTGCCAGCCTACCGGAGGGTGAGCACAGGTTAATTTAAAGTGTGTATCTAGCTTACCCTGACTAGGACTGTGGTCCCTACTTGGACAGGGTGCAGACCTCTGCCAACTAGAGACCCAATTTCTAACAAACACCTTCAAAACCATCTCCTATAGAGACAACATTCTATCCATATTTATTGTGAACTCCCTCCATGTAGATGACTTAACTCTCATCTTCAACATGGTCAACACCTTATTCAATCAAGAAACAGACTCAGGTGACTTTAAAACAAGACAGATGCATGTGAAAATCCCACTGTGAACCCAAATAATGTCATCAACTAAAATCCCATCACCCACCTTCCAGTCACCACAAAATGTATTGGAAAAGCAGGTTTCATCCAACTCCAAATCTACATCAGCAAATTTGGCTTCAGATCATAGTGCTATCCATCAGGTACTCCACAAAGCCCACTGGATTGTGAACAAGAATGACTAAAGCCCCCCATTAATGAAACCCCATGCAACCCTATAGCATAATCCGGATGCATCTATAAATTGAGGATACACAACTCCATCTGAAAATCTCCACTCCAGGCAACATCCTGCAACTCAAAAACTGCCTCAATCACATTTAGAATTTGATATCCAAGGCCTAAGCACAACTCAACACAACAAAGAATGTTTTCTGTTTGCCAATGGCAATGCAAAATCACAAATTAAAGTCCAGCTGTCCAAAATGAACCTGGAGGGATTTGCCACCAGCTGAAATGCAATGCAAAATTACTCACATTCACTATCAACACCAACCTCTTCTTCAGTGAACTCATTGTAAAGAAAAAGAAATGCGATTGTATCAACTTTCCCTCCTGAGGAAAGCAACTACTTTTGTCCTAGAAACTGCCTTCAGAACAATAGTATGAATCTTAGTACTTGTGCATATGGATGGAGGCAAAATCCTGCTGTACAATCTTCCAGACACTTCATTGGATCTTGGAAGGTATCCATCAAAACCCTGAAGATCTTCAGAAACATCACCCTTACTCCTCAAGACCACCTGCATCAAATACAATGCCTCAAAAAAGGTCAGGATATTTCAAGACTGGAAATTGCAACAACAAAAAAGAGAGATAAAACGGAAGGTCAGCCTTCACCATCAAGGTTTCTAGGATCTCGAGTCTCATCTTCTTCGGCATCAGACCTACTACAACCCTCCTCTAATTCAGGAAAGATATGAAGAATCACCTTCTCAAGAAAAGTATGTCTCGACACAAAAGGACTAACATTTCACAATGATTAACTTTACTATAAATGATTCACAACTGTTTTCTATGACTCCAACCCTTACACAACCCTTATATAACTTTCCGTTGCTCTGTAACTTGGATCATATAATACAAATGCCCAAATATACAAGGATGCAGACATACGTTGGAAACACCAAATACTTATTTAACTGTATGAGAAAGAAAATGACATAAATGGGAAATGGAAATATCACAAGGAGATTGAGGGGAGAAAGGTGAGGGACAAATGGCTGCTTAAGAAGATTATTTGAGAAATTGAAAATATAAGAGTGGGGCAGAGACATAGGTGTGAAGACGAAGAAATAGAGACATTCAATGGTTTCGTGAACAAAACACAAAGACAAAAATAGCAATGAGAGCTTTTGTCACCTGCAATAATAAACACATTTTGTGGATGCTGTACAGCTGAAACTGAAAATTGCAGGTTAATGAGATGTGATAGGTGAAGATACGTTGGGAATCAAAGATGATACCCAAACTAAGGACTAACAGGGACAAAGGTTTATAGGACAGAAAAATGAAAATAACCCATGATTTAAATATGTGGTCCAATAACTGGAGGGAACATTTTAGTTTTTTTGAGGTGGAAAGGGAGAGAGTGAAGACATTAAACACTTTGTGAGTGAAACACTGCTAGAGCTTATTATTATGAAGGAAAGAAGAAAGGGCAAAAAGATTTGACATTCATATATATAGAATTATAGCAAATATAACAAAAACAAAAAAAAAAAAAAATATTAAATGAATGAGATAAAGAGGTAAAATAGCATGAGCCCGGGACAGATCCATCAGGAAAGTTGTACTAGAAAGAAAATGTAGAAGAAGAAGCATTGTCCCAAATAATGGAGTAATTACATTTATACAGTAAAAGGAAAACAAGGAACAAAGAAAATAGAGCAAATGAAAAAAGGGACTATGGTGAACAGAGAGATTAACTCTACCATAAACTGTAGTTTAGTTAAGTGGAATGAGGAGAAAGCACAGCTTAACACGTCAAAAAGAGGTTACTGACAGAGGGTCTAATTCACAAAGTCCAAAGTCCAAGCTTTAAAAGCTGGGAATTTACTGTGGTGTTGCTCAAATATTTGGTATAGATTTTCAATTTGTATAGGTTTCACAAAGTATCCCAGGAGTACTCCTGTAAATCTATGAAAGTCATACATTTCAAGCAGTATTTCTGTTAGATGGGAAATTCTGCTTGAGACACAGGTCAGGGCATTCCTTGGTCTGACTGAGTATTACAGGGGATTTTTCTAGTACTATGGGACCAGTGTGGTCCCGCTGACACGCCACACTTCCAAAAAGAAGCCCAAGAAGGTTGATATGACCTCAGAGTGTCAGAAGGCCTTTGTCAATTTGAAAGATACTATGTGTTCAGCACCAGTGTTGCTGGCCTCTGACTAAACAAAGAAGTTTGTGGTTCAGACAAATGTTTCAGATATAGGGATTGGGGCAGTGTTGGCACAAATAAATGAAGAGGGCCTTGATCAGCCAATTGCCTTCATCAGTTGGTGACTTCTCCCCAGAGACAATAGATGGAGTGCCATTGAGAGGGAAGCCTTTGCTGTGGTTTGACCCCTGAAGAAGTTGAGACCATACTTGTTTGTCACTCACTTCTGTGTTCAAACTGACTATGGACCTCTTAGATGGCTCATGCAGATGGGGGGGGAAGGGGGGTATCCTAAACTGCTGAGGTGGTCTATTTCTCTACTGGGGATGGACTTTACAGTGGAACACAGTCCTGGGACTGCTCATGCCAATACAGATTTTCCAGATTCTACCACTTAGCTGATGAGGACTTCAAGGGTGTGGGTTAGTTTTCCATTACCTTTTGTTTGGGGGGGAGCTGTGTGAGAAAGCCATCCTTTTTGCTCTGAACTCCTCCATTGTTGGGTTGTACTGGTGGCAACTGACCCTGACTGTGCCCTGGGCTCTGCTTACCAGACCCAGGACCAATGCTCTGCTGTAAAGGTATATAGTCTAATTACAGTTGGCGCTGACAGAACCAATACGTCCATAGTGGATAATAAGCCTAGAGGGATTCAACCTGCCTATAAGCTTATAATAGGGCAAGGAGGTTTAGGGGCCCAGTGATTTCCTGCACCAGTGTAAGCATTGATGTGTTGCATGCTGTCATTTTAAAGGTAGCCCTGCTTTGCAGACTGTCTTTAACATTAAATTATATGCAAATTCCATGTTGGATTTAAATGTACTTCCAAAGTCTCAAACATCCTTATTTTTACATATAAATCACCCCTGATGTCCCCCCTAGGTCCCCAGGGGTAAGGTGCCTTATAACATTAGGCAGGGACATTATAAAAAATGGTTTATAACCCATGGTAAGGGAAAACTGCCAATTTCAGATTTCCCCGTTTTAGTGAATGACTCCATATCAAATTAATAGTTGGGGTAAGTCCAACACTTATCACTGTTGGATTTGTCATACCTATTACAGGAATTAAGTTATTAAAAATTATTTTCTGTGAGCCAAAGTCCAGCTTTTTAGCTGCTCTCTCCTGATTGGCCATGCTGTGCCAGTATTACCTGATGAGGTGTGAAGTGTCCTGTCAGAGGACATGATAGGTTTCCTATGAGCAGAGAAGTACAAGTTGCAGAGGAGCAGGTGGCTTTTTTCCATTCCTTCTTTCAATCTTTCTTTTCTTCTGTCTATTCTTCTGTCATTCCATTTGACCTTTTCCTAGTTTTCTATGCTCATGTTGTTCCTTCACACCTTCTTTGCATGTTTTCTTTTTGTATTCCTTCCATTCATTAATTTTTATTTCTTCTTAACTTCAGTTGCCCATCCTTTTGTCTCACATTCCTTTTTAGGTCTCTGACTAGGCAGCGCATGCGCTGTCTCGTCAGAGAGATGCTGTATTCAGTATAGTGGGGAAAGCTCCGCCCACTTTCCAGCTATCATTTTGATTGGCCACAATTCTAAATGCTACATTTTGATTGGTTTTTGGGAACTTAATTCGGCCTCCTCCCGACCATGACATCATTTTCCTCCTTCCGAGGCTATCAGCCCCTTTACTTCCACAACAGTTTGGTTGCCCAGCCTTTCCCCGTTCCCTCCCGTAGGCCGTAACTTCTTGGACCATCACCACCTACACCACCCCCTCCCGTCTATGCCTTCTTTCACGTACGCTCTTCTGTTGAAAATGCAATAGGTCCCTCGTAAATACGAGTCCTAATGCATTTTCAGTGCTTGGTTGTCTTGTGATTGGTCCATGGATTCGCACTCTTTGTTGCATGCGCCCGATGCCATTATATGCATTCGGGACAAAACAGTGGTGTAGCCCGCAGCGCCTGCACCCGCCCTTCAGCCACAATCGCTCTATACCAGCGTGAGCCTGCCGCAGCTCTCCCTCGGCCGCGGCCAGCCTGCAGCACCAGCGGCCACGGCTTCACGTCGGATGGGGTAAACAGGCAAAACAGCATCAAGGGCCGAGATGTCAGCAGGCCCTGGACGCGCGGCAGAACCCGCATGGGCCTGGAATCTCATCCCGGAAGTTTCACCGGCCTCCCAACTCACTGTCCGTGGCTGGTGTGGTCGCAGCGTCCCAGCGCCAGCACCTTCAGCTCCCGGCTGGCAGCCCTCTGTCCCCCTCCACCCCTCCGGACCTGGCTCCCGAGCGGAACTGCGTGCTGTGCTGCTAGGAGCTGAAGGTGCTGGCGCTGGGCCACTGTGATCACGCCGTCGGATTTGTCTTGTCCCATCTCACAATGATCCCAAACCCTATGCAAAAATATGTTATTTTAGGTTGTTGCATAATATGATATGACCGCTTATAGCAGGTGCCTACCACAAAGAAACTGTCGGGTTTCACATCCATGTTGTTTTTCTTATTACACAGATTGCTTTGTTCCTCAGTTTACTTTAATTCAAGACAGTTTGGCCCAAACTCACACATAACTGTCAGTGTTTTGTGACTAAGAACATGTACTTCAGGCGAGCGCCGCTGTCTCTCTTGCCATTCCACAATTGCATAATCGGTGGTCACAATATTGAATACCGATGGCCCACTCAGCCTTTCATCCTTCTGAGGTCAATGATATGGGCTCCTTGGGTAACAATAGACAACTGTGTTTAGCGCTGATACCAGAAGGAGTGACGTGTGCTTTACAAATCTGCACATACCTATGCTGCTCGATTCAGATTCAACTAACGATAGCTTTTAAAAATCAAAATGTTATTGTCAGTAGGCTCTATTCTGTCCCCAGCGCACGCATAGCATGTAGTTTGAGCCTTGATTGTAAATTGTAATTGTGAATTGTAAATGTATTTATATTGCGCTTACAATACCCGACGAGGCTTTTTCGGTGAGTAGCGCGGTACTCCGGACTCTAAGATTAGTAGTTTAGTCAATTAGAACTGTGACAAGAATTCTTTTGGTTACCCTGTGGTTGGAGAATATCCAAATAAGAACTTTATTTTCAGAAGATACCATGGAAATGGAAAAAGAAAGAGAAGAAAAGAAACTCAATACTACTAAAGAGTTTTTTGATTAATATGAACATTTATATTCGCAATCGTTGCTCAGGTTTGAAATTGTTACGGGGCTCCATTGAGGTCAGCCTCAAACTTTGACTTTGTCCCGGTCAAGTGCAACCAGATGTCCCAAAGTGGAGCTATATGTTTTTAAGCACTAGAAAGTGTTTTTTTTAACTTGTCTTTCATGAATTTTAGAATTTAGACAGTTGAGAGTTGCATTATATCAGCCATTCACAACATTAATTCCCATGAAAACAAATTGTTGACATATACTATATAAGCCGGCTCTATAAAATGTATAAACAGACAGGTTTTTGAGATACTGTGATATCTCACAGAGGATACATTAAGGTGTATGGGGGAGTTCCCCATGCGTAGTGTGTCGGGGGAGAGGACTGATTAGAGGCATCTATTGTTAAGGTTTGGAGCGATGCACGCAAGGGTGTCCAGATATCTCTAGGGCAGGATGTGGGAGGTTGTAGATTGGCATAGTCCTCCCCAAGCCCTTGCAATGGCTCTTACTCTCCAACCAGTCCGGTACAGTGGGTGGCTTGGCACTACCTCAATGTAGGGATAGCTCCCTTTTGCCCAGCAGTAGCGCCATAGAAACTAGACAACGTATTGTGTGCGGAACGTTCTGGGTGTACCCCAGTAGGGTATTCAGAGGATATGGTGACTTGGCATTGGCGGTCATAGCTGAAATGTGGGAGTAAATAGCCAACCAGTAAGTGGAGACTGCCGGACATGTCCAGGTTAGGTGTGCGAAATCCGCACCGGGGGCGTCACATTTTTTTCATCGATTAGATCTGGAGGTGTCAAATTTACCAATATCAACTGGGAGAGTTAATACCTGTGTAAGTATTTGAAGTGTAGGAGTATGTGCCTCTGATTGATGGAAATATTTTTGTTTTGTGTGCAGCAGTAGCTCCACATGTGGCCCGTGAGCTGCATTCATAGTTCTCTTTCCCACATGTCATTCAGGAATGATAAAGTCTAGAAGTCATGTGGCTTCCGTCTGTGGCAGTGGTCAGCATGAGCACGGGTGAGAAGTCGTCCAGTGGCAGTGGGTAGGTGGGCAAAAGGGAGCGTAAAGTGTTGTGTAGTCTCCCATAAACAAACAGGTCCTTATAAAGAATACCTTGTGCTGGTATGGTGTTGGTTAAGTGTAGGACATGGCCATTTGGAAATAGCTCACCTATTGTATGCAATGAGTGATGGTCTAGCGTGTGTTTGACCAGTGCCTCCTTAGTGAGGGGAAGCCATGGGTTGTTAGGGAGAGGAAGACCTCCAGCATATAAAAGGCCACCCAGTAATTATCACATTCAGCACCATGCCCAACATGTTGTGGAGACAGGCTGGATATCTTGGTTTTCCAGTGGTATGCCTTTGGGTAGTATCTGTGAATGGAGTAGTCCTTCTTAGTTACCCACGTTCAGGGCGAATGTATGGGATGTGTGCACATTACACTTCCTGGTGTCTATGCATCAGTATTTGTCGTACGCGATCCCTTGCACTCGTGCAGATAATGTTTCAATTACGAGACTGTTGTAAAAAGGCAGCTCATTTGGCTGGCAGTGATGGGACTGATAGAATCAATTTGATTTGCAACTAAAAGGACCATTAAAATATGGACGCCTGAGTTACTAAACTAAAAGGTCTTTCACAGTTTCTGAAATGACCCCTGAAGCAGCATACTTCCAAGCTGTCTCTAATTTGGTGGCAGGTTTCTTTTCTCTGACAAAGGATTCAGTTATGTTATTCTTCTGTAATATTCCAGTTATAGAAGAGTAATATTCTAAACAAAGCATTTGCAAGTAACATTATCAGTAATGGTTTCTGCATTCACTCCTGAAGAACATCATTAAAGTTAGATACAATGAATAACATGCCATGCTTTATATTTGCTATTTACTAGGAAGGGAAGTCACCCTCTGAACACAGTTCTCTTTCAGCAAGACTAATCAGTACCTTTTCTCTTGGCAATATAAGTCCGGTGCCACAGTCCCATTGTAATGCTGACATTGTATGTGACGATGCTGCAAACCGAGTGCTTGACCCACACATCGATTGGAACACTAAAAAGAAACAAAAAATATCATAGTAAGTTTCACTATGAACATTACACATATCTATGAAGAAATCACACACTTGCTCTGCTGGCATATGCTTCATCTGTGAGGAAAAACGTTTGCTCATTGTGTATTTGAGGAAGGCTTTCAAATCCACTGGGTTTTGTTTCTGTTTCATGTCTAAAGAAAACTTGTCTCTCTGTTGCCGCAAATGTTGCTTTTCTGAATGTGAGGGAAGCTTGTACTCATGTTTCCTTTATTACACATGTTCTTTCTTTGAGTAAGATTGAACTGCTGCTGCCTACATAGTAGCTGTTTTGTGTGGTCAAGAAAGACCACATTTGTAGTACATTAAATAACAGTAAAGTTTTACTGACTTCTAAAATAAGTTTCATTTGAATAGAGATTTGGGGACAGATTTATCATCACGCATGGTGTTGCAAGAGCAACAAAACAAAAGTCAGATTGTGTGGCCCTGCGTTGCTTGGTAAATCTGGAGTACCGCAAGGCAGCGTAAGTCTTGAGTTACTCTACCTTGGTAAGTTGTTCCATGGGTGCAGCATGGGTGTTCCCACGGATCCACCCATTCGTTTTGGCGCATTCCCAGATTTACCAAGACTGGAAAACTTGGGAATGCATCAAAATGCTATGCCTTCCTAGGGGTGGCACAACCAAGAGAAATAGCTTTATTTCTCCTTGTTGTTTCCTCTGTTATTTAATTCTTCAGCACACTTAGAAAAAGGAAAAAGCATTTGAGGATTGCTTTTATGTAGGAAGATGCCCCTTCCTATACATAAACAATCCTGCATCCAATGCAGGCACCCTTGCACGATAGTGCAAGGGTACCTGCCTTATCGATAGACAACACAATGGATGCCAGTGCAGGCAGAGAAATTATTTTATCAAGCTGCAGTTCCACTAGTCGTTACTAGCTTTCCCTCACGAGTCAAATGCAAAAGTATTTGACCTGAGGGACACCTAGCAACGAGTAGTTGAACTGCAGCTTGATGTAATAATGTCAATGCTTTTGCATTTGACTCGTGAGGGACACCTAGTAACAACTAGTTGAACTGTAGCTCTTTGTAGAATTATTTTGATAATGGATACTATAATTTTTATTGCCCACTGCTAATCTCGACCCTTAATGCTTTGCAGGGCCTTTGATTTTTGATTATATTTTTGCCCAGAACTGTGCTTGGGGTGGTCCTAAGGGGATGGGACCACCACTGAATCATTCAGCATGATATGCTCGTTGTGTTCAATAAATCTGCTTGGTCCTCCCCCTAGGTTAGGGGGGACCCCAAAATCATCACCTCTCTCATAGCCTGATATTTTTCATTTTCAAAGTTCACTTTTGTGAACTGGTTATATGCTTTTTAGCATGTAAACCTAGCAGTTGCTTTATCAAAGCATTTGTGGGTGCAGTTTAGCAGCTGACTCCGCTATGTGGAGGAACAGAGTTTTTGCCTGAATTCCGTGTTTTTAATGGAATGCGTAGTTAACAAATCTCCGCAAACAAACTCCGCGAGCAGAGCAGAGTTCATTGCCCACGGTTATTAAATACAGTAAAATAAAATGTACACAGTTTTATTAAAAACACTAGTCAGCCAACTAGCAATTAATTAAAAATTACCGAATAATTAAAATCTGTTAAATATTTTAAATAGTTATCAATAAAATGATTTAATTACATACACTAACTATAAATTAAAAACTATAATTTACATATTATAGAACGCCCTCTAATAATCCTCTACAAACTCAACAACCTGCTCCTAACTTTACAATTTCTAAATTAATAAAAAATCAAACATATTTCGGATACAAATTTACAAACTACGCTAAAACAAATTAAACAGAAATATTATTACAAAAATAATAACCTAAAGTACTAAAATAATTAACATTCCACAGACTAAATAAAACAGAATATTTTAGACAAGCATATTAAGAAAATATATATAATTGTATTTTTTTTAATATTTCTTTTTATTTGAAAAAATAACAAGCAAGGCATGAATACAAAATACAGAGTGCATAGTTCGTACCGAGGTGGAAAATCTCTTTAGCATACAATAGTACAAATAATACCGCCATGAGGGAGGGGAGGAGAAAAAGGGAAAGAAGCAGAGTCAACATGGGGTCAGGGGGAAAGCGGAACATCCATGATGGTAGTTGCTGGTGGTACACATATGTCACCCCGATATCGGTTCCAGGGACCCCAAATTCTATGCCATTTCCGAGGGCGACCCCGGGCCAGATATACCGTTTTATCCCTAAATATGCACCAGTCCATGTTTGCCATCCACACATCAAGAGTAGGAGGCCTCTGGGACCCCCATAGCTGCGCAATATTATGTTTGGCGATCATGGCCCCCAAGGTCACCCACTGTGTCTGAGCAGCATTATGATCAGTCGACTCCCAAACATTCAGTAAGCAGCGACTAGCCTCGGGCAGAAGAGCAACACCTGTAACCTCCTCCATCACTTCGTGGACTCGTTTCTAATAGTCAGCATCTTCCCGGCGTTCCCAAATGATATGAAGAAATGTACCCAACAATCCACAACCCCGTTTACACAAACCCTCCTCGGAAAAGCCCATCTGAACCAGACGCGGACTCGTGACATATACCCTGTGCAAGATTTTCAGTTGAACCAATCTGAGTCTCGCTGGAATTGCGACCTCCTTAGGAGAGGAGATCGCAGACTGCCAGTCTTCATCGTCCAGTTCAAGGCCGTCACGGGTCCAGAGATCACGCAAATGGAGCAGAAGGTCTGTCCTATCATTGATCAATTTCTTATAAATCAGGGAGATGGTACTATCGGGCATATGGCCATCTAACACCCGATCCTCCAGCGGGGTAGACACCGGTATTACTTCCCCTTCCTGGAAGACTGACATCAGGGCATGTCGGACCTGAGCATAACAGAAGTACTCCGTTTCTCCCAATTCAAACTCCGCTTGCAAGGCTGAAAACTGCTTCACTTGCCCCTTGGCCCATAGGTCTTCCACCTTCGTGATGCCAAAGAGATCCCACTTATCGAATCCCTTAGTATTCCACAATTTGCCTAGTCTATCAGAGCCAAAAAGCGGGGTTGCTAAGGTCAAACGATCCTTCCACCCCAACGAGCTAGTAGCGTCCTTCCAAATACGTACGGCCGTCTTCGTAGGCCTCGTCAAGAAGCTAATCACCGATTTGGTGTACAGCGCCCTATCATAGTTACCACCAGGCAGTAGCCACCGGTCCATAGCAAATCCAGCGTTCAACTCCGGGTCATACATACCATGATTAATAGCCCCTAATTGAGATGCCCAATAGTATCGCTTAACGTCGGGGAGAGCTATACCTCTGTCATACCATGGGAGTGTAAGTTTGGCAAGCGCTAAGCGAGGTCTGCCGTCCCATAGCAATTTCCTTTGGAGACCCTCTACCTTCCAGAAATAACTAGCCGGGACAACATCAAGCGTATTCTGAAGGGCGTACAAAAAATGGGGCAGGGACATCATCTTAAAGAGAGCCGCGCGTCCGAGCGGCGACAGTGGAAGCCTACGCCAACCCGCAACGTCCAGTTTCAAACGATCTAAAGGAGGGATACGATTTTTTTTATACCGAGTTAAGGGGTCCATAGACACATATATACCCAGATATTTAAACCCCTCCTGTGTAACTTGGATGGGACAATTACGTGGAAGGAGAGGGGCGTCACCACATAGCACGTAGAGATATGATTTCGTCCAATTGATAACCAGGCCCGCGTTTCTGCCAAAAGAGATCAACACGTCGCACAATACTATCAACGACTTTCTGGGTGAGGTCAGATACAATAAAATATCGTCCGCATACAACGAGATACGATCTTCGTACTCCGGGGACCACTGAATACCCCTCATAGAGGGTTCCCAATGGATCCACGCAGCCAGAGGCTCAAGGGCCAACGCAAACAGGAGAGGTGATAAAGGACAACCCTGACGGGTACCCCGCCCAAGACCAAACGGAGCAGAAACACGACCGTTGACAACTATCTGTGCGAGGGGTTCCTCGTAGAGAAGCCGCACCCATCCAATGAATTCGGGCCCGAAACCAAATTTAGCTAACGCCGCCCACAAATACGGCCACTCCACAGTGTCGAAAGCCATAGTGGCGTCCAGTGACGCCAAAATGGCCGGCTCACGCAACGTCGCAACCCTCGCGAGAGCACCGTGTAGACGCCTAAGATTCAATGCCGTGTTGCGATGCGGAATAAAACCAGACTGATCTGGATGGATTAAGTCACTTATAACCTTAACCAATCTATTGGCCAGTAACTTAGAGAGAATTTTAGGTTCGGCGTTCAAAAGCGAGATCGGCCGATACGATCCACATCTGTTCCTCGGTTTCCCTTACTTATGTATCACAACGATTGTCGCAAGCCGCTGATCGCGGGGGAGAAGACCCTGCTCTCAAGACTCTAGAAACATATCCCGTAAATAAGGAGCGATCTTATCAGGCCGGAGCTTATATAGCTCTATCGGCAAACCATTTGGACCCATAGCCTTACCCGAACGTAGGGAACGCATCGCCAAGGCCACCTCGTCTGCAGTTATTTTGCTATCCATGAGCTCCCTGTCTGCGTCAGAGAGACACGGCAGGGCAATATCTCGCAGCAATAAGTGAGAGTCTTCCTCTGGTCTATCCGACACCAGAGAGTAGACCGCTTGAAAGTGTGCAGCAAAGCATGCCACTACCTCCGCCGGGTCGGTAATCTGAGTCCCATCCTATCCCTTTTATCTAGCCCTGCTATCAACTTACCCGCTTTATCTCCGACATCGCAAAGACGCCCCTGTTGTTCCCGACCAAGAGCCTTCGCAGTGTCAGTAACTAACGTCTTATATTCCAACTGTTTCAACCGTAAAACATGCATCTTGGCGCGGGTTACTTCTTGTTCTAGATCTAACTCCAAGCCTGCTATCTCAGTTTCTATCCGCACTACATCCTCATCTCTCTGTTTCTTGATTCCAGCAATCAAAGACAGGGCTTGTCCCCTCACCACAGTTTTGAAGGCTTCCCACAACGACACCGCGGAAGAGACCGAACCCTCATTCTCCCAAAAATAAAGATCTAAGGACTTCACCAATTCACTACGGGTCTTAGGGTTCCGGAGATACCAAGGGTTAATCGGGGCTACCCGTCCCCCGGTCCCCGATGCCAATTCGACCCGAAGCCATATAGGGGAGTGATTTGAAATACCTCGAGCCATATGTTTGACCTCCACAACAGAGGAAACCTGCGCCGCTGGTACCAACACGTCATCTATCCTAGAGAGGCTGCCATGTGCACCAGAGTGGAACGTGTATTGCCGCTGGGTAGGATGTAGTAATCTCCAACAATCCACCAGGTCTAGGGTGTCAATGAAATCCGGCAGCCAGCTCTGCGCCCCTCTAAGGTCTCTAGACGGATGTCTATCAATCATACCAGATACCACAGCATTGAAATCCCCACCCAGGATCAATGACCCCGCAGGGAGATCGAGTAAAACCCGCCCCAGATCAGCAAAAGTTGTAGACTGCATGCCTGGAGGAACATAGACAGAGACCAGGGAAAGTGTCCGACCCTCCCAACGCCCAGACACAGCAACATATCGCCCCCATCATCAAGGACTCAAGCGAGAGAGAGGTCCTGACCAGGATTTCCACTCCCTGGAACCCAGAGGAGAACCCTGCATGGGCGAAAAGACGATAACCCTTCCTGTTCATAGCATGGCATGTATTCCCAATCAAATGGGTCTCCTGGAGCAAAACCACATCAGGGGAATGACGTTTTAACAATTGCAATACAACCCCATGCTTGATCCTGTCCCCCAACCCATTCACATTCCAACTCATCAATCTCAACCCTCTACCCTCCATCTCAAAAAAGGTAAAAGATCCAACCCCGGTCAGAGCGCAGCACTTCAATGAAAGAGTCTTGCAATACGGTGCCTTGCGAAAAAAGAAACGGAAACCCCAACAAACCCCCCTCACCTCCCTGAAACAACCCCACAGGACACCCCCCACCCTGCACCCCTGCATAAGACTAATAAGCCACCCCAACTTGCAGTGTGCCTGTCGCCCCCACATCTAAACTAAACTACAAAAAGTCGAACTGAGGAGGAAAGAGACCCACAAGAAACTCCATATCCTTCCCTGCTATCTACAAGTGGTCATACAGCAACATTGAAACCCCACAGTGTTAGTCTCCGAAGCGTCCCCAGAAACCAAACAGATGATGTTCATTTCTGCTCCATCGAACCTCCCTCTGCTCCACCGGACCGCCGCTCCGGATCTCGTCGGGCCGGCAGAGTGTCCAGCCAATCAGCCACCATCTCAGGCTTATCAAAGAAATAGGCCCGCTCATCATGTTCATTCCGCAACTTTGCAGGGAATAGCATGGCATACTTCAGGTCCATATCACGGAGTCTCCTTAATCCCCCAAGAAAACTTAGTCTCTGCTTCTGGACCGATTGGGTGAAGTCATGATAGAAGCTGATGGTGGAGTTCTGAAAGTTCAAGGGTCCACCCGCTCGCGAGGCCTGAAGGATAGCGTCTCTAGCCCGAGAGTTAAAAATTTGCGCTATCATAGGCCGCGGCGGGGCACCCACCTTTGGCTTACCACCTGGGACTCTGTGAGCTCGTTCAACAGTGAAAAATTTACTCAGTTCCTTGGGCGCCAGATGGTTAGTAATAAGATTTTCCACAAAAAGGTCAGCTGCCGGATCTTCCGCCTTTTCCGGAACTCCGACGATACGGACGTTGTTCCGCCGAGCCCTTCCTTCGAAATCTTCCAGGCGACGCGTGACAAGATCATTAGAGGCCCGTAAGTTGCAGACTTCAGTCTGCAGGTCTACTACATCGTTCGTCAAACTTGATGTTTTTATATCCAAGTCCTTAACTTTTTTGTTTGTTTTAGTCAAGTCCGTACGAATCAAATAAACATCTATCGCTACAATGTCCAGCTTATGAGCGAGCGTCTCCATTTGCTTCCCGAGGGACAATTTGATGCCTTCGATGGCGGCCATGACGTCCTGCAGAGTTGGGTCGGTTGTCGGATGCATCGAGTCTCTCGCCTCTTCCAGTGGCCTACCCGGCCCACTGGGCGACCCCTTGACCTGGGCATACCGATCCATTACATTGGTTTGGGTATATCCACCTCGCCTGGTAGTTTTAGCCTTCTGTTTGTCTCCCTCCGGTTTCCCCGCCATTACGGGAGATACCCTGGTAGAGTCCAAAGCAGGAGCTAAAGAGGGGAAAAACCAACCAAGAGGACAGCCAAAGAACAATAGACAACACCAGACAGCCAGGAATGTTGACCAATACGGCAAAACGGCCGTGAAGCAGAAAATCAGGAGGCCCAAAAAAAAAAAAATGGCGCCTAGGTGCCACACCAGAGTCAGCTGAGAGAGACGGTCAGCCTTCCGTCGAAGGATCAGCACTTCCAGCAATATGTGTCTCACTCGAATGTCTGATCGGGGATGTGTCCTTGATTGAAGAGGGGGGGGGACGCTCCCGGCCCGGGGTCTAGTCCAGGTGGTAAAATCCAAAGTGAAAGTAAGACCCGCTCCGGATGTTAACCACCACCTCAGGCCAATGTTATTCAATTACGCCCCGGGCACACTGCCAACTCCAGCGCCGGGCATCCCCGAGTCCAAGGCTGCAAACTGTCCAACACCACAGCTCCGGATTCCGGGGTCCGATCGGGACGCACGTTGCAGTTTTAGTTTCTCCTGTGGGTCATCTGTACGAAGACGTCAATAAAAATCAGGATAAATGACAGGATATGAGCGGGAGGTTACGAGGGTCTCGAGAGCCCTGTGCTCATGCGGCCATCTTGGTTGCGCGCGAAGCTCCCTGTTATAATTGTATTTTTAATAAACTATTTCAAATACCTATAAAGGATATTTTTTACCTTTAGTGTTAAGTTTCACTACATTATTGACATCACATTTTTCCGGTCATGATATTTGTGACCCACAACATTTTTTTCCCCAACATTTTGGTTAAACACCGATTGGAGTTCAACCCAACTACTCTGTCTAT
Organism: Lissotriton helveticus; assembly: GCF_964261635.1. Taxonomy (NCBI): domain Eukaryota; kingdom Metazoa; phylum Chordata; class Amphibia; order Caudata; family Salamandridae; genus Lissotriton; species Lissotriton helveticus. The sequence continues at coordinate 1,669,889 of NC_136062.1, forward strand.
GTCCATAATACTTAAAGCTTTTTAAAGCTAGATACTGTCATAGCAATGAGGAAGTGCCTTTGGTAGAAGGTGCTATAGGTTGCTTTAAAGTATGACACTATAGATTAGTCATACCCATAAAGCTATTATCTGACCTCTAACTGAAGAAAATACAGGCTGTCTAAACCATTGCTGATATCCCTAAATTTGGACATATGTTCCAAGTAATTGCAGATGTCTATTGCCTTTCAGTGCAATTCAAAACTATGCATAACTTATAATTGCACAAGATATCGATCTATACTACCATATAAAGCACCAGTGTCCTTTCTTATGTTCATATATTCAAGGTCATCCCTATTTCAGGCCTTTCTTTGCAGCATCTCAGTTGCTTTATAGATCATCTGTCACAGGGGACAAGATCAACTTCAGAGTTACAAGGCTCCCAAAATCAGTGCAAGTTACACCCTATGTCTTTCCTGTTCATTTGTCAAGCGCTTGGTAGTCTTTGGCCAAAGAGCATTGTTAAATTCAGAAAAATATAAACAAAGTGCGTAACACGTCCCACATCAAATGGGATTTGCCTTTGTAACTAGCAAGGGTTTACAGATGGATGCCACATTGCCTAACAATCACTGTCACTTTAATGAATGCCACCTTTTTCCCCATACCAATAATTTACTGGCCAGAAATGTAGAAAACATAATTTGATAGATTTTAGTGTGATGATAAAAGTTTGAACCTCACAGACCTTAACACCTTGTCAACCAGAACGCACCCTCCCCTTTCTATACAAGAGAAGTTACCTTGCCCCACGGATGAGCTGTCCATCCTGCACATGGATTCTGAGAGCAAGGTTTCCTTCCCGCAGGACGATCATGGTATCTACAGGCATCTGATGGCAGAACGAACACTGTTCCATTGGCTGTCATTTGCTGACAAGTTATATGTCGCTGTTGGAATCCACCACCACAGAAAGCAGAACATTCAGCCCACAGGCCGGTAACCCATCTACAATTTGAAAATACACGTACTTAAGATTTGCAAAAAAAGTAACACAAGTAATACATTTTGAAGAAACACTGTAATACAGTTCATTTATTAACAGTTAGTGGTGTTTCAACTGGCCTTTGACTTATGCATGCAATACAAAGTCAAAAATACTTTCATGCAAAAAAGGCATTGTGAATTAGTGCAATATAATCATGAACAAATGCATTGTACTTGCACAAATATGGTGTGCATCAATTGAAAGCCTCCTCAGTAGTTACCAAGGTACCATCAAATTGTGCAATCACTGATGCTGAGCTGTGGAATGCACAAATCTAGGGACTGCCATTTACACAATAAAGAGAGAAGAGGACAGAAAGAAGCTGTCCATCTCGACAGTGATAGGTGCCTGTATTATTCGCATGACCAGAAGAGAACTCCTTTTGTCCTAGCTATTGATCTGGTGGAAACTTTTTTTTATTTTTTTAAATTCTTTATTTTTCGGTTTATTGCATGTTTATACTTACAAACCAATAATTAAATCATTGTTGCGGACATAATTTATACAACAAAAAGAAAACATTAAATATATAGGAGGTTTGTTGTTATTCACAGTGATATGTCCATGTGTTGCAACATAGGCCCCCAAATTTGAGCCCCCAGCTTTTTTTTCTTCACCGATTTAATACTGTACAGCCTATATTCCAAATTAAATTTGTTGTAACTTTGCACGCCACATTTCAAACGATGGTGCTTCAGGTTGAATCCACACAGAAGCAACGCACAGTCGAGCAACTGCAGCTTCCATAAACATAAGATATTTAAATGGGTAACATGCCTGAGTTAGCTGCGTCCCTTCACCCACTCCTGTAAGCATCACCTCTCTAGAGATACACACATTAACCCCTGTAATATGAGTCAAAAACTGCGATATATCCTCTCGAAACTGATTTAATCCTATGCAATCAAAAAAAATGTACAATATCAGCATTCTCCATCTGACATCTATAACATTTCCCATCGTGGGGTCCCCCCCACTTCTACATTTTAACAGGGGTGTGATATAAGTTGAACAAAGTTTTATAATGTTGGGTGCGCAGGTTAGCTGTCAACATGACTTTAGCTGCAGTATTGATTGATTGTTGCACATATGTTCCTGTAGTCCCAAATCTTTCAATCCACTTCACATCATGTCTCTCTATATCATCACATAAAGTCTCTGTCAATATACCATATAATGTCCCAATCCTAGCTCTTTTTTTTACTGCCTCTATTAACACATAGGGTGTTACTGCTACATATCTGCAATGTTTAGTTAAGTAGTCACGAATTTGTAAAAATTTAAAGAAGTCATGTTTAGCTAAATTATACTGTTCAGCTAATTCTGTAAAAGAGGCCATTATCCCACCATTATACCGATCTCCTAAATATCGAATCCCCTTCTCACGCCATCTATCCATCCCAAAATATAGCAGGGAATAATTCTATAACATTTAAAGGTGTATAATGATTTATACGACCGATCGATACCAATTTGCGTGTTGTCTTCCAGGCTTTATATGCTGTGCTAAAAAATTTAAACCGCGTCCTCTTAAAATAGCTATGTTCAAAAAACGTAAGTAAAGCCTCACTAACCTGAGTCCCCATCAACATTTGATATATATTAGGCGCTTCTGTATGTTGTACTTCCGCTCCGATCACCAAATACTGCATGTTTTGCAGGAGGCAAACTAAATAATAGAATGTAAAATTCGGTACTGCCCATCCCCCACGCTCTAATGGTAGCGTCATATACTTCGAAGCCCGGCGAGGTTTCTTCTGACCCCAAATAAACCTATCAGCAAGGGATTGCAACTGTAACAATTGAGGGCGTGTGAGCTCAAGTGGGACAGTCCTAAAATAGTACATTTCCCTAGGAAGTATACACATTTTGAGCACATTGCATCTCCCTACAATTGACAAATGCAAGCACTCAACCCGCTCCAATTGTCGCCGTACCGAAGATACTATGTCTGCCCAATTAACATCCACAACCTCTTGAAGTGACTTCCTAATTTTAACGCCCAAATATCTAGCTTCTTGTGTAACCCGTGCTTCTCCTGGACAAAGTCCTTAAGTACAGACAATCTGGGTTTTAGATACATTCAATTTATACCCAGCAACTTCACCATATCTCTGAGTTAAATTCTCAATTTCTCTTACCGGTTGTTCTGGGTCAGACATCACTACCGCTATATCATCAGCATAAGCAAGGACATGCACTTGATGTTGCCCAAGTGTCATTGACTGTATTTCATTGGTTGTTTCCAGCAGAATTAACATTGGGTTAATGTAGATAGCAAAAAGGAGGGGCGAGCACAGACAATCCTGCCTTGTTCCCGTAGCGATATTTACATAAGATGACTCTCTGCCCATAGTGCATATTTTAGCCTGAGGTCCTTTGTACATAGTTTGTATAGATGTTATATAGCGGGGTCCAAACCCCATCTTTAGCATAACGGCCCACAGGAACGGCCATGAAACGCGATCGAACGCTTTTTCAGCGTCTAATAAAATTATAACCATATGCTTTTGCTGTACACTGGCATAATCTATTGTTGTGATCACCATAAGTATATGATTAACCATGCTCCGACCTGGTATAAAACCATGTTGATACCTGGATACTAACGGGGATATGACATGAGACATTCTAGTTGCTAAAATTTTTTAATACAGCTTGCCTTCTGCATTTATTAAAGATATGGGTCTATATGACCCAGGGAGCCTCGCAGACTTATTTTTCTTTTTAAAAACCACAATATTGGCATCATCCAAAGAGGGTGGTGAATTTCCCACCTGAGCCTCTAAAAATGTAGCCAACATATCTTCTTTTATAATAGAGAAAATTATCCGGTATATCTCCAAAGGGAGTTTGTCTGGTCCCGTCGCTTTCCCTAAAGATAGTGAGCCCAATGATTCCTCCAATTCTAACATTGTTATTAGGGTTTCCAGCTCCTCTCGTTCTTCTTGTCCAAGCCCAGTCAATTCTAATGTCTGCAAAAACTGTTCTATGTTGGCCTGCTGAACTATGTCTTGCGTGTAAAACTCTTTATAATAAGAATGGAACACCTCCAATATCCCTTCCATAGTCTCTACTACGCTCCCTTTCCTATCTTCTACCATTGTAATTCTCTGGGCAGCTTGCCTACCCCGCAGCCTTTGAGCTAAGCAGCGACCAGTTGTCTCCCCATATTCGTACCTTTTCTCTTTATACGCTTTATATTGAGCTGCTATTTCTTGACACCATATCCCATTAATCCTAGCCTTACAGCATGCCGTCTTAGTTTGTGCTGCGTTGGGATCTGCCTTGTCTCTGACCACTTGTATACATTCCCGTTCTGCTACCTTTAGCTCTTCTAATAGACCCGCATTTGCTCCTTCTGTTGCCTTTGCTTAGTCCAACCATAGCTAAGTGTCTCCCCCCCAATCCAGCTTTCAGTGCGTCCCAGACCATTGGTTGAGTGGCTGAGCCTCTGTTGCTCTCAAGAAATGATTTTGCCGAGGTTTTAATATGGCTGATATAGTCGGAATCACATAGTAGCTTCTTGTTGAAAGTAAATCTGTATTCCCTTGCAAGACTAAAGCCAATAAGATCTACTAGGACGGGTCCATGATCCGACGTAACTCGTGGCCATACTTGCATCCTTGCACCGATCGTGAGTGGACGGGGCAAAAACACATAGTCTAACCGAACAAATTTATTATATGGGTATGAATAAAACGTATACTCTGGATCCCCCTGATTCACTACTGCCCACCTATCTACTAACCCATGATTCTGCAACAGTTGTTGTAGGGCCCTATACACTCTTGGTTTACGCCCACTGTACTTCCCATGTTCGGGGTCCCACATCTGGCCTTCCCCATTTATATTAAAATCCCCAGACAGTATCAGCGAGGTTCCCCATTATGTTATGTTATGTTATGTTATGTTACATAGTTTTTATATAGCGTACGGCTACTCGAGAGGAGTGTCCCGACGCTTTTCCACCAGTGGCTCATAAAAAGTAACACAACACAGCTAAAAACAGAAAACATAAGAAAAAGTAAAAAGAAGCAATTTAATAAAAGAACAGACTAAGAATTAAAAAGCCAAGTCTTCAGGCCCCTCCTAAACTGAAGCAAATTGGCAGTACTGCGAAGTGAAAGTGGAAGCAGATTCCACAGCTGGGGAGCTCTGCAGCTAAAAGATCGCCCTCCGGCACGGGCCTTCCTCACCCGTGGGACCACAGCTTTAAAGAGGGATTCTGAACGGAGGGAACGGACTGGATGATAAAAGTTCAGTCTCCGCTGCAGATATCCCGCCCCTGATCCATGCAAAGCTTTATGCATCAGGGTCAGGGATTTAAACTGGATCCGCTTCCTAATAGGGAGCCAATGAAGCGTCTGAAGCAACCTCGAAGCACGGGCTCGTCTGCCAAGACCGAAAATTGCCCGGGCAGCAGAGTTCTGCACCACCTGGAGGCGCTGAACCAGGTAATCGGGGAGGCCAAGAAAGAGGGCGTTTGCATAATCCAGCCTCGAGCCGACAAGGGCCTGAACGGTAATCCTCCTGTGCTCCTCCGACAGCAGAGGCAAAAATTTGCGGAGCATCTTCAGGATTCCGTAGCAGGTGCCGGCCAGGCCAAGAATATGAGATCGCAGCGACAACTGGTTGTCTAGCTTGACGCCCAAATTTTTGGCAACCTGGGAGGACTGAGCAGGAGGATTCATGGCGGACGGCCACCAATGCTGCCAATCCGGATCGGCGACGCAACCAAAGAATAAAATCTCAGACTTGCCCGAGTTGGCCCTCAGACTGTTCCGTTGGAACCAGTCGAAGACCAGCGCAAGGCAGTTCCGGATTCTCTCTCCATCAAACTCTTGGTCTTTCCCGCATGTGAAGAGGAGTTGCGTGTCGTCGGCATAAGAGACGATCTGGGCCCCGTACGCCTCCACCAAGGCCGCCAAAGGGGACATAAAGATGTTAAATAACGTGGGGCTCAACACAGAACCCTGTGGAACCCCAACTCCCAATGGCGGCATCTCGGCGGAGCTCTGGGAAACCCAGACCGCCTACGCCAATTCAACATTCAGAAATTCAAGGGTCTCTGCCTCTTCCAGATTCGAGCCGTAAACTGTACAGAGAACTATCTCAGTATCCCCTATAACACACTCCGTAATGGCCCACCTCGTCACATTGTCGACCTTTTCCTTACCCGTGCCCGAGATTCCGCATCACGCTAAAACCGCCACTCCCCTGTTTATAATAGACTGTCTAGTTGCTGTAATTACCGTATAGCCCAACTCAGATAATAGCCTCCTATTAGACCAGGGGACGTGTGTCTCTTGCAAACACAAAATATCTGGATTTATTCGCTTTAAATCAGCAGCGACACGCTTCCTTTTAAGAGCATTATTTAGACCACATACATTAAATGTGCATATTCGCAACCTCCTATCACACCTCCTATCTGCCATTAATGTCATCATATCTCACTGACATCAGTATATCTATATAAGGCGCATCAAACCAACTACACATGCTATGAACTGAGTTTTCTCCCTCTACCTGCCACCCACCCTTCCCCTTACTCCCAAGTGCCCCCTTACACTTCCCCGCCACCTACCCCAGAAAAGCCCCCACCTGCCGTGACCTTCCCCTATTATCGAGGCCTTAGGGCCAATCGCCCTTGTGATGCTCGGTGATTAGTACACATGGTGCTCACCCTTCCCGAAATGTCATTATATATGCAGATGAACTGTCACACTATCGCTCTTTAATATTCTCCATCCCATTTTACAACTACAGTAATGCCAGGCATATGCTCTCTAAACATCGTTCCTAGTCACCCTAAATATTGTAAAGATTCTTTGGCAACAACCTCAGAAGTAAAAAAGCGTGTCAGACCCTTATTAACAGTAGCTGGCTATAATAGGAACACTTGTACGCCTTTTGCTTGGAATGGATTTATCAATTGACGCATCTGCCATCTTTTTTCCACTGTAGAGTTGTAATAATCAGGTCTAACAAAGAATTGTGTCCCTTTCCCAGTTCTCTTCTTATCAGGTCGCACCAAGTTATATACTGCTTGTCTAGCCAAAAAGTTGTTCAAAGAAATCAAGATCACCCGTGGTTACTGCGCCGCCTGTCCATTCCTTGCCAGCTGTTGCCAGAAAGGAAATCTATGCGCTTGTTGTATTTCCTGAGTCTATTTCCATTCTTTGAGTTCAGGGAGTGTTTCCGCAAACATTTCAATTACAAATTGCCGGACGTCTTGCCCCTCCAAACCTTCCGGCGCGCCCAATACACGTCGATTTTCCATGTCAACCAGTTTATTATGCACATCCTCTTTGTTAGCCCTCATATCGGCGACTAGATCATTTTGTACTAACATCTGGTCTTCTAACGATGAAATGCGAGTCTCAGCCTCAGCCATTCGCTCAGTGAAGTCATTACATGTTTTTGCCAGTCTTCTCACAGTATTCTGTAACTTCCCACAGGCGGTGTGGGTCTTATTATTCTCTGCCTTTGTTTCCTTCCTGTGAGCAGATATGCATTTATAAATTGCTTCCAGTGATACTTGGTCTTGTACTTCCTCCGGCAAGCCCCCAGCTGCCTCATCAGAAAGATCCAATTCCTCAGATATCTTTTCTCCTATGGAGAGACCCCATTCCGGTAGCTCCACCGTTTCAGCAGCAGCAGCCCCCCCCGCCTTGGCCACCTTCCATACAGTGCAAGTTTCCATTGTTACATTGGTGGGGGGCTGCTAAGAGACCCATCTCCCTGTAATTGAAGATCGTAATCATAGTCTTCCGACGCATCTGAATGTTCAGACATAGAGTAAAATTCACTCTCCTTGCTGCTAGTGGCTTCATTCCTTTCATCACTTATTGCACCATTTCACTCTGTTACAGAGGGTTCGCTATAAACTACAGCATTAATCTGAACCTTCTCAGTAGCTTCTGACACCAGAGGGATTTCTTCAGAAGTCATGGCAGCCGACTTGCCTCCGCCAACGCCGCCACTTTGGACTGCAGAAACTGCGGGCATTCTTAGGAGAGCTAATGATGGTGTTGCCAGTTTCTTGCCAACGGCCACTTGAGAGATCAATGGAAACTTGGGGGCCCCCTGGGTAGAGCCCTTTCCTTGTAGAATGGCCGCCTGCTGCTCTTCCCCTACATGTTCCTTTCGGCCTTTCCCAGCTAGCGCTGCCCGGGTACCAGCTGGCGCTTCCACATTGCCCCTGGTCTTTTCGACACGACCCGTTTTTGGCTGCATGATTAGTTGCTTCTTACCCCACAACTACCGATAATATGCGCCGTTCCACCACACCAGGGTGATTTCTCACAAACTCGCGGTTCTAAATGAATCTTATTTCCTAAAAGTGAGAGAGTACAGAGAGAGTACGAAATCCCCTCCTGCTGTCGCTCTTTTTCTTGAAATAATCTTTAAACATACAGTGCACCTTGCCGCAAACAGTGTCAATGTCCCTGCTCTCGATTTGGCTGCCGCACGCACTCACCGGATTCTTGTGCTATCTTCGTTGTTTTCGTTGATTTTGAGAGTATTGCAGTACTGGCATGGTCGACCAAAAGGTAAAGGGAGAACAAATCAAGGAGCAGCCAAACCGCCGGGAGTGATTCCTCTCAGCGTGTGTCTCCGGAACCTGCAGCGAGCACTGCAGCGCGAACACCGCCGCCCACCGCAGATCCAGCTCAGGTGTGCCGCGATTCAAACACCGCTTACTGCCGCTTGTTGCCGTTCACTGCCGCTTGCCTCCATACACCACTGGTGGAAACTTTTACTGAGGAACATATTTTTCCTCACACAGGACTTGGAGACTCAGTTTCCTGTCCTGAATCAGAAAGAAAAAACACACACAAGGGGCACAGTAGAGATACCCTTCCCCGCCAGTCCTGGTGGGGGAAGTAGTCCCATAACTTAATTTCTTTTCTTGTCTCGTGAATCCGGAGTGCTGAGAATAAAAATGAGGGTTCCTGCCCATTTTCAAAATGAGCCCCCTCCAGGGTGGGCCAGGGCCAGAGGGGGTTGGCAGTTGTAATGTTTATGGAGAGTGGGGTGCACTGTCCTCCTCCCTGAGCTTTTTTCAAGCCACGGGGAATCCGTTTTACAGGGCTGCGTTTTAATAAAAGAGAGGTGGGTGCGCAGGCCCCCTCCCTGAGCCTAAAATAGGCCCAGTGACCCAATCCCCTATGGCCTCATATCAATAAAGGGGGATAGGGCCTGTGCCCCCCCTCCCAGAGACTTAATTAGTCCCCAGGAACCCCATTCCTCCTGGGCCAATAATCTCAATTAGGGGAGGAGGGCTGGGGCGGAGGGCTTGAAGCCCCTTCCCCTAGCCTCACAGCACCTTCACCATGCACTGCTAATTACCTCAAATATTACATCACTTATGTTCTATTACATCATTGATAACATTACTGCAGCATTTGAAATCCCATCATTGATAATAGCACTGTGCATGAGGGGGTGTAAGTTATAGTTACTTTAGGGCACGTGTTATAGTCACTTGAGATAACTTTAAGTGATGAATTACAATGGTTTAGTTAGTTTAAAATAGTATGTTTTAACTGACATTTTCAACTTAACTATAACGTCCCGTTAATCTTTGTTTTTGTCTTATAGAAATACATATACACACACACATATTCACAAACGTGCGCACGCATGCACACTCTTCAAAGGTTTTATGGCACATTATGTGACCCCCACACAAAAGATGACACTACCCTTAATCTCAGTGAGTGTACAGTATACACCTATACACACACTCGAAACTGAGCAGCACAAGACATGACCTTCATACCTTGCATCACAATCTTGCACGTTGCATGGCTGGTGATGGGCAACCGGCTGTTGAAGATGCTCACACATGGCCTCGCTCACTCTCTGTCCTCTGTCGTTTACACAATGCCTCTCTCGGAGCTGGGTGCCAGAGTTTCCACAGCTAGCAGAGCATGGGCTCCACTCACTGTGTTCCCATTTATAATCTGTAAATGAAAATAAATGAACTGGTTTTAAAGATTCTCCATCAGAAATATAATTTAGTTTGCTTTTAAGGTTGAGTGTCAATCAGCTGTTTAAAGTGATTTATTAAGCATATTTAGGTATACACGTCATTTGCACATGAGCGAGGGCATGTAATGGGTTGAATGTAGCTGCATCAATTCTAGCAAAGAAAAGCACATTTTTATGGGGCACTATTGTGATTTTGAGCTGCCACCAAACAGTAAAGGAAGGATGAGCGTGAACAAAGGATAGGGAACTTTTTTTTTAATGTATCATATTCCCAAAACTATATTTTTGTTTTTGTTAAATGACACACATTTATTAAACCAAAATATGCAATAATGATCCTGTGATGAACGTTAATGTTCCAAATCTTTTCTGTTACGGCCAATATTTTTAATGGCGTAAGACAAAATATGCAAAGTGAAAGCATTAGAAAGAAAATAAATAAGCAGACTCTCAAAGGTTTTTCCAGGCGTACATTTAAATTATGCCTGTAAAATGCTGTAATTTACACATCAATAAAATATACACGACACATGCTCCTCTGTATTGTTTCTTTCATGTGTGATAACGATGTGTGTAAGAAAGTTGACGTTCACAGGAGAGCGACAAAGGTGTATTCAAGGAAATGCAATGTAAATAATGTGATCACCTTTAGAGTTGTAACTGTCGGGGTAGTCACAAATCTGTAAACATGCACTAACCACCGTCTCTAGTAACTTATATTCAAAATGTATCTGGCATAAATGGTACCCAATTATATGACATAAAACAATCAAGCTGTAGATAAAAATAATAAGAGATTGCCTGGACTTTTGTAAGTGAAGAAGCATATCCAGAAAAAACACACCTAAATCATTTTCAGAGTGTATAAGGGGATATGGAAAGGCAATGGCTTTGCAAGCAAACATTTTCCATTATGGTTCTGATGTTTTCTTTTATAAGTTTCAGGTTTCGCAAATGACGTAGATCTGAGGTAGTGAAGAAAGTGTGGTGAAGTAGAGCAATCAGATCAATATTTTCAAGATGATGTGGTTCAATCTGGGCTAAAAAGTTTTAGAACAAATGAATGAATTGTAAACAAGCATTGTCAAAGTCAATATCCCTTTGGCTCTCCCAATGCTTTTTTAGGTCAAGCGTTCAATATCTTTTGTATCTTCTCTTGTGTGCTTAAAGCCACCCCCTGCTTTAATTTGTTTGTTTCACTGTCCTTTAAAAATCCATGCTGTTTAGTGGTCAGTCCTGCCTCTTTGTCCCTCCTTTTTCTCTTCCGTTCCTCCCAAGGAGGGAGCATCATTACGCTATAGTTGCTTGTCTGTTTCTTGGGGGGCTATTTTTTTCATGGTTTACTGCTCCTTTTACTGTTTGCCTGCCTATGTTCAGCTCAGCACCCGTAATTGTTTGCATTTTAATGCAGAAATCTTTCCCTCCCATATCTTCACATGTCGCTGCATGCCCCTCCTGATTCCCCTTGTGCCTGGGGCTCCCATCCTGCCCCTCATCCCTCCCGCTGTAGTGTAGTTCCTATATTTCCAATAGTCTCTGCGCATTGGAATAACATATTCTATGGATTTGATGTAGGACTTAGGTCGACTAGGTCTCTATCGAATATAATAGACTTAATTGTGAGTGCCAGCTAGCTCAGAGGTCACTAGAAACGTTCTCAAATAAACAAGAAGGGATTAGTTTCTGACAACCGCATAAACATGAAAACTTTGTTTACCCAAGATAAAACGTATCTCCAGAGTCGTGGAAACAATAGATAGATGTTTTACTCAGTCAATCGTGCATGCTTCGTTTCATCAGAGGTGCAGAGAAATAGAGAGACGGGTGTTTTCAATAAAAGGATTTATTGAATAGTCTTCTTTCTCATGCAAAACAAATTAACTGCTACAATCGTAATAATGGTTGCAAAGTATAATGCGTACAGTAAGAAGAGTATTATAAAATAATACTGTAAAAGCATGGTATGGTTTCTAAGCCATTAAATACATACATAAATAACAAAGCTAAATGTACTCAACTGGTGCTTCTAAAATACGCCTACCCCAATGTACCTAACCTAAGTCTAGTACAAGGGAAGAAGTAAGTATGGTGTAGCATAGGTTTAGTTTCTTTTTGCCAAGAATCTATCCAAGATTTCTCTTAGGGTCTAATCAGCTCCGTACCTTGGTTTTAGAATGAAGGAGGCCTGGCAGCTCTCTGTCTCTCAGGACTTGATTTCCCAACACCCCGCAAGGGGAGCTTGTAAACACTGGAGCTGGATTCTCAGCAAGAGAAAGGACAGCTTCTCTGTCAGTGCGTCAGTTGGAGGGTCGGCTTCCTTCGGCACTTGCTGTAGCGAGCTGCGTCGGGCAAGTAGATGATCGAACTGCTCCAAACCACCGTTGTTTGCTAGGGCAAGTGTAGGCATATTTATACCTTGAAGGTTTCTGGTGTGACGTAAGGTCGAACATAATAATGTCACCAAAGAACCCCAAGGGAATGGTAGTTCTTTGAAAACGCCATGATTTCTAGGTCAAATCAATATTCAAGAAAGGGGATGTCCCTGACTGCTGAAGCCGAGTTTTCCAAGAAATTGTTGTGGCTTTTTGGAACTAGTGGAAGTAGCCATGCCTGTATTTGGACTGGATGGGTTATATCTAAATACGGTTATGATTCCTATGCCTATATAAGGGCAATGTGAATTGTACCTATATAAGGGCATGAATCTGTAACTTACGCTTGGATCCTAAAATGCTACACAACACCGCCATGTTACTTGTTTTTTACTGAAAGCCAGCATCTGTTTCTTATGAAACATTTTTATGGGATTGTGCTGGAAATGCAGGGTTGAACATGGCTCCTAAAATACATGCATTAGTCCGTCCTCTCTTTCTGTCTTCAGACAGCTGCTACATATACCGTGTCCCATCCAGCTCTCATGGTATTTCTTGGACTGATGAAAAATTATGGCTTCCAGAGGACAGTGCCAGGTAGGACCTGAAGCAACACTTGTGAAATCTTGCACAAGTGTCTGGCTTTGGCCGTTTCAGCTAGGCTTCCATGCTTATCCTCCTTCAGACAGTGAATGTTCCCCTTGCTAGTAATGAAATAATACAATCAGCCACACCAGCAGCACTCTTCTGTGTGCTTAATTGGCTAATGCGATGGGAGGGATGAGAGCCGGGGGTGGCGGCGGGAAGACTCAGGCAGGATCATCTCACCCCAGCTGCTACATAGCCGCATCGGATAACCGAGTCGCCCTGCAGATATCTTTCTCGCTGTCAGTCTTGCGACCGGAGCCTTATGGTGGGGGCAGCTGAAGTACTGCGTGCTGCCAAACGCAATGATTTCCTAACCCCTCCCTCTCCTTTGTCTTACTTTCTGCCCTCTGTGACAGAAGGCCGAGGATGCTGTGAATGGGCATGTATGAGCAGTGATGTGCAGCTCACTGAGGTGGCATCACACCACTGAAGAACAGGCCAGTCAAATGGGCAATCTCGGTTTCTTCGACACGGTAGTCTACAAACTTTCCTCTTCTGGTAGCTCTCTGTGCTCCGACAGTGGCCTTTGACTGCTCTCTTTTTGAATAATGGGATTTGAATTTATGTCCATGTTTGTCTGCTTGAGTGCACAATTTAAAGAGCTTCGCTACAGACCACCTTTAGATTATTAGATGTGTCTGGCTTTAATGTACTAACGATATCTTTTTATGAGTTTGACCATTCCGCCGTGCCAGTGTTTGTACTTTTTGTATGTTCTTGTATCTGGTCTTTCTTACTAGTAAACGGGACGTGTCATTGTAGTACTCTGGATTTACGTCACCAATATTAAAAGTTTGCATCCCAGTTTTTACATTATATCGCCATCTTACTACTGACATCCCACTGGGGTGATACAAGGACCCCTTAAAAGGAAAAAGTATGATGATTTGCAAATTGACCAAAAATCGGCTTACTACTCATCGGCATGGTTTTAAAATTAGGGACTAGAAGAAGATGTAGCATAAGCAGTTGTGTAATTGATAAACAGTCCATAGGTAGCCATGAGCCAGAGGAGAGGATAGTAGCAGCTAGGGGGCAGAAACGTATGTCTACTTCAAAGTTGGGTGGCTTTTGAGGGCCATGTCTTTAAGTATATACTGACAGCCATGCTGAGTTATTTCCGTTGTTGCTAATGCAGGATCACAATTCCTGTTGTACCATTCGCACTGATGTGCGGAAATGACGTCCTAAGTCTGCTAGGGTGCTGACCAGCAGAGAGAAAGAAATCCCAGGTCTTGGAGGAGTTAGGAATATGGTGGCCAAAAAAGTGCGGATGTGCTGGGGTTTGGGGCAAAGCCACGGCAGCACTGGAGTGCATTCTTTAATGCAGGGCCATTGTCTGAAGTTAATCTCGGACAGGTTACTGGCCCTGACCTGTAGACGCTCAGAGGTACTCACTGATTGCAGGGTCTTTGAGTGCAAGCAGAATAAGTTTGCATAGAAGAACACCGGTTCTGGTTAAGCCAATTTCTAGAAACAGATTTTACACTTATTTCAGTCTAAAAAGGTCACTTGAGATTTTTCTAACTACTACTGCATAGTGACATTAAATACTATCGTTTTCATTCATCCTAATTAGAGTAACACTCCTTTTGAAACAGTGTCAGGGCGCAGTACCAGAAACAAACCACCACAGAAGAAACAAGCATTGGCATAGCCAATAGGTCTCGCCTTTGGGATGTTATAAGATTTTAGTTATGTTTTATATTATTGTATGTGCCTTGTGAGACGGGCAACTGCAGCGTATTTGTGTGCATTGAGTGTGAACGTGCAGCCTCCTCTGTGCCTGCAGAGCAGCTGGGAGTGGGAGCAGAGGAAGGACTCCATGAGCCACTTAAAGCTCTTGCCTGGAAGAAGGGGGCAGTGTGTGTAAGCAGAGGCCTTGCCACCTCTGCCTCGGCCGCCACTGTCAAAACACGATTCTGCTGACTTCTTCCTTCTATAAGTCAACAGCAACGGGCTTAGCATGACAGCGTATGGGTTAAAAATATGAACGGCAACAGAAAAGCACCACTGAGACAGCTGTGTGAGATGAACAACTGATAATTTGGCTATTGCAACTCAAGTTGTACGTTTTTATTTTTTCCAATTCCTAATTATGCAGCCATGTTGGATCGCAGTGCACGTCAGAGTGCTTTCAGACACAGGGCACAAGATGGGGGAGAGAAGGAGTAATGGTGAGGAGCATGGGATGGAGGGGGTCCCTGAGTGGAGTGGGCAAGAAGAAAAGGGGGGTGACATTTGGAGAAGGGGTGGCAGGGTGAGGATACAAAGCACAACAGATCGAGGTCAAGGGTCAGATAAATGCAAAACTGAGTAAGGGAGACCATTATCAGTAGTGGGCAGACATTGATGGCAGTGTTTCTGTGGGTCATCCGCATGACACTATGGGACTGGTCTAATGGTATTAACGGCCTGTGCTAGGCTGGGAGTGCTCAAGCACCGAGGCTCGGCTGCTGCAGTGAGGCCTCAGTGGCTTATGGAACTCAAGCGGCTAAGGAGCCAGGAGCTTGGACAGGCATAATCATGTTATAGCTGTTTTCTGGTACTGGCCCAAAACAAGAAGTAAACTCCTCGCACATGTTAGTTCCCTGTGAGGTCACTGTTGTGTAAGGCCAAAACATAAGATAATCTATAACGAATCCCCCAAAGAAACAGCATAACAGTGCATTGGCAGGGCTGTGCGTGTGCATGGCGTGAGAGAGAATGGCGCAAAAGAGAAGCGCCGCGAGTGAGCACGGCAGCACTGCGAACAAACTAATTGAAAACAGATGGTGACATGACCCCGATCAGATGGTGCCCCTGCTCGTAATCGCAAGCCATGGGCGGATACATTTCCTGGGAAAGTTGGGACATGCACCCGCCTTTGCCCAATTGGTGCTGTCTTTTTAGAAAGACACACGCAAAGCACAATAGAAAGAATGCTAAAAAACATACGCACGAGTATGTGCAAAGTCCAGAGTGATTCCAAGAGGTCGTTTACCTAGAGTAGCGCATGTGCACTGTGCTAGGCTCAACCTAAAAAATTTGAGTCTCTGTCCTTACACATCTGTTTTAAAATTTACAAAGCGGATCTTGAAACTGCTGTAGTCCATAAAGAAGATGCAGTGTCTGCTAATTTGTGGCCTCCAATGTCAATTGTGCTTCTGAACCAGAACAAACAATCGGACGGTGGTTCCTAGGGTCTAGAGCGCTGTGGGTCGATGCCACAATGAGTCAAGCATTTAAACACGTTAGCCAATAAGGTGCCATCAGGGGCTCACCCACTAGATGATAGGTTAATGAACTGCATGTGAATATACTAGATTAGCGGTTCTTAATCTGCGGTCCCAGGAGGCACGCAACTCCTCCTCGTGGGGGTCCACTACTGCTTAGAAACCTAAATAATATTACCAGAGTCATAAAGTGAATATAAATAAAGTAAAATTGGAAATTATAAAAAAACGCCAAATTATTCAATCTGCGTAGGTTGGGGCCCCTGGATTCCAATAATGACTCAGTGGGAGTCCACAGAAGTCAAAAGGTTAAGAACCACTGAACTAGAGTATCAATTGAGATGTCTAATGTTAGTTAAATAAAACAAAACAATACAAAACTTACACTTAAAACAGTCCCGGGCGAGTTAATGCATACTAAATTAGAGTTTCCACGCAAATAGTTATTTTCCATTTGGTTTGCCCTAGCTGTTTAAATGAATTTATAAGGGTCTTAAACTTGTTTGATAAATTGCAATTCCTGCCACAGGGTGTGATAAATCATTACACTGCAAGTTCATGCACCCATTTTGCATACCATACAATAAAATAGGAAAAAAAGAATATATATCAAATTGACTACAATTAAGCGGAATTAATGTTCCTCATGCTCTGCATCTAGGAGATGTTATACTTCATAAAGACGTCTTCTTTTCTGTTAAAGCAAGCCAGAACCGACTGCTTTGTGGCGATTATGCCCAAATCGCGAAGTGTTGGTGCACACAACATGGAATCGTTTCATTTTTCGTTTTTTTTTTAAAATATGTTTTTATTGCAGATTTATAAACAAAACATTAAATTAGGCGACCTTCCCGCCCCTGAGCACCAAAAGACAAAGTTCCAGAACAAAATTTCACACAGCCATTCAGCCCACATCCCGGAGGCCGGGCGGCGTACGTGTCCAGTCCTTATATGATGTCCAGGAAGCCACCTCATAGAGGTATCCAGTCAACGACACAATTTGGTATCTGCTTTTCTTGTAACTCCAAAACAAACCCCCTCCCTTGTACCCCCATCCGAATACAGCATCTCACCAGTGGTGAGCAATACCATCAGCAACACAATCCGCACCTTGCAGTCACACTCCATAATCTACCCGTGTTAGGACTCCTAAACGTCCGTCTTGTACCAATCTATGTGTCAACCGCAGCCCAGCCCTCCTGCAACATTCTAGAGTGGAGGCAAGTAACCGCCTTGATCGTACCCGCAGCCATTACCACATACTGACAGGCCATAGTCATTTCGGGCTCCGCTAATCCCCCTCTCCAGTGTTTCTGCATTGCTGCCACTATCGCCGCATGCAACAGGTAACTCCCATGAGGTAGTCCAAACTGCTCCTGAAGTGCTCTGAAGGGGACCAAAACCCCATCAATATACAGGTCTCCCACCACCTGAAGGCCCAAGTCCTCCCATTCCAATAAAGGAGACCAGTCTCCTCCATGTGGCAGCACCGTCAGCATCCCCAGAGGGATCTCCGGTGCATATGGGCGCACTGCCTTCGCTCTCTTTAAGCTCCTATGCCAACATAGCTGCAGTGTCCTCTCCTCCATGGTCAAGCCTCTCAACTCTAGTTTCTGCTGCATGATTATGTACGATAAGATATGTCTTTGAATGCCCGTCCCTCTATCTTGATCCGGTCCCCTGAACTCATTAGCGATGTGTTGGGTTAGCACCTGTAACTGTGCCGCCAGGTAGTACAACTCAAAGTCAGGGACCGCCATCCCCCCTTCAAGCTTGGGTCTCATCAGTGTGTTCAGTGCCACCCTACGCCTCCCACGGCCCCAGAGAAAGTCAATAATCATCGTCCTCAGTTCTTTAAAAAACCGTTGGGGGATCTACACCGGCAATAAGTAGTAGAGCAGCCTGGGCAAGGCCACCATCTTTAGCAGTGCCACCCGGCCCTGCACCGAGAGCGGGAGAGATGCCCAGAAAGTCATGCAGCCCCTCAAGGCCCTAATGCAACGTCCCACATTACCTTCCAGCATATCCAGAGCCTCGTGATATATGCGGACCCCTAAATAAGTAAAGCAAGTACCTTCCCATACAACATCCACTGTTAGTGGCGGGTAAGGCACATCCTTCCGCAACGGAAAAACACACGTTTTGTTCCAATTTACCTTAAGGCCCAACAGTTTCCCAAAGCTTGATAACATCGCAACTGCGCCTTCCAGCGCCACTCCCGTATCCTCCAAGTACAGCAACAAATCGTCCGCATACAATGATATGTGGTGAAGCCCACCACCATTGCCAATCCCATTGTACATCACCCCTATCCGCGCCTGGGCCGCCAGCGGCTCCATTGCCAATGCGAATAACAGAGGAGATAGCAAGCATCCCTGTCTCGTCCCTCTACGCACCTGATAATCAGAGGATATCACAGATCCCAGTTTCACCCTAGCCATCGCAGAAGAGTAGAGAACTCTCGTCCAGCATCCGAATCTTTCACCTAAGCCAAATCAAGGTACACCCATTCTAGGCTATCGAAGGCTTTCTCGATATCAACCGTCAGCACCGCTGGTTTTTTCTCTGGTTCCAGTTGGCTCTCCAACACTCGTATCAAACGGCGAATATTAATGGAGGTGTTCCTAGTGAGAATGAACCCCGCCTGGTCCGTGTGTATGAGAGTCGTCATGTGCGGCAACAGTCTAGTGGCCAAGATGCTACTTAGGATTTAATAGTCCACCGTCAGCATAGACAGCGGTCTATATGACGTAACATCTGTAGCCTCTCTGCCAGGTTTCAGCAGCGGGACCACCAGCGCCTCCCTCATTGATCGGGGCAGGCATCCCTTCTCCAGGGCTTCGGAATATACTTCTAGCAGCTTGGGTGCCAAGACATCTGTATATTTGGCATAGAATTCAATTGGTAGACCATCAACCCCCGGCGTCTTGTTCCTAGCCATCTGTTTAATGGCTACCCTAATCTCTGATATCGTAATGTCACCTCCCAATTCCTTCGCATTATCTTCATCTAGCGCCGGGAGCCGAACGCCCGCCAGGTAAGTGTCAATCTCATAGGCGTCGGCCTCCAACTGACTTTCATATAGAGTTGAGTAATAATTCAAGAAGCACGACTGGATTTCGGGCTGCGAGTAAACCACCTCTCCCGTCACCACCCTTAAACTCATGATTGGGCTCCCTCTAGGTTCTGGGTTAGCTAGTTTCGCCAGCAGCGTACCCACCTTGTCCCTTTCCGCATGTACCTTGGTGACATACAACTTATAATCATAACACCGCAATCGTTCCGTTTCCTATGCAACCAACTCCCTCGCTTCCTGTAGCCTGGCCTGCAATTCCGGACATTCTGGCCTTTGCCGTTCTAAGTCCCTCAATACACCCTCCGCTTTCTCCAAATCAGCCAGGACTGTCGTTCTCTCATTCGAAAACCTCCCCATGCAGAGGCCCCTCACCACCACCTTCATAGCAACCCATTCTACTGACCTAGAAGTGGCTGTACCCTCATTCTCGACAAAATAACACTCAATGCCCTGGCGGACAGTATCGCTGACCACCTGGTCCTCCAGGGTGTCAGGCCGCAACCTCCATGTGGGGACCGCTGATCTCACTCGCTGCCATTGAACAGATACCAACAGGGGATTATGATCTGAGATGGTCCTGGCTAAATACTCCATGTATGTTATCATGGCGGCCAACGGACCACTGCACAATACAGAATCTATCCGCACATGTAGAGCGTGTAGTGCCGAGAAAAATGAGTAGTCCCTAGAATAAGTATGTTGCTCTCACCACACATCAATAAGGCCCCACTTCTCTTGCCAATCATTCCTGTACGTAGCCAATCTGCGCACCGGGGAGTCTGCCAGTGGCGGGTGTGATCTATCTAGCAATACCTCCGTAATGGAGTTAAAGTCCCCCCCGAGTATTATGGGACCGGCCAGAAAATGAGCCAACGAACCAGATAACCCTTCATAAAAGTGAGCCTGATCCGTGTTGGGAGCGTACACACTGCATAAAACCACATCACGGCCGTACAACCTCCCCTCTACCACTACATATCGACCTTCAGGGTCTACCACATGGTTCGTGGCCTGAAAAGGGACTCCCGCTCTTACCCACACCAACGCTCCCCTTGCAAACGCCGAATAGGATGTGCCAAATACCTGGCCATGCCATCTCCTCTGTAAGGCAATGCATTCCTGTTTGGTTAAATGAGTCTCTTGCAATAGCGCTATCTGGATACCACGCCTCACCAGATATGCATGCACCTTATAGCGCCGTGACATAGTCCGAAGACCACGGACGTTCCATGTTAGACATTTCAAATTAGGTAACGTCCCCATTATAGGCAACATTCAACCACCCCACCAGTATCTCTTGATCGCCCACATCATTTCAGCACAACCCCTCAGCCAGAACCCCCTTACAATCACCCACAAAAACTCCCACATCCCCCCCCCAGAACAGGACCTAATAACACATCATCAGTCCCCATCCAAACATCAAATATAACACCCAATCTTCTATTCTGTAGTAGCCACTACAGATGGCCTTAAGGGCAATGGGAGGACGACCTAGGGCCAACCGGGGGCAGACCAAGCCCTCACCCAACACCCATGATCCCATATAATAGATCATCACAGTACCTTCTGCCCTGCAGAGCACCAGGGTCAACAATCCCAACATAGTTAGTCAACGTGGACAACATCCGAAATCATCACTCATTAAAGAGCCCGTCTGCCGTTTGGGGGGGTGACTAGTGGTCCACCAGCGCCGTCCACGTCCGAGATGTCTCCCCCAGACTTTTCTTCTTCTCCGTCAGACTCTGATCCCACCGACTGCTCTTCTCGTTGCGAGCCCGTTATCACTGCAGTTGCTGCCAGAGCCCCCTTCTTGTCCGCCGCCATTTGATTATCCTGCATCGCCCTCTTAAGTTTGTTTCGCTTGCGGATGCGTTGTGACTTTCGTACCTGGGTAGGTTTCTGCCTCTCTCTCTCTCCTCTACCTCTGCGGTCCGTCCCAGCTCTGTACAACTCAAGCCAGGTCCAAGCTTCGTCGGGAGTCTGAAAAAAATGGGTCGAACCGTCCATGATCACTCGCAGCTTAGCTGGAAAGAGTAAGGAATACTGTATTCCCTCATCTCTTAGTTCTTTTTTCACAGCTAAATAAGAGGCTCTATGCTTTTAGACCTCCTGTGTGTAGTCCGCAAAGATCGTGACCGGGCTGTTATCCACCTGGAAAGGACCTGTCGAACGCGCTCTTTGTATTAGCAGGTCCCTGTCCTTGAAGTGTAGTACCTTTACCACCACCGGCCGTGGCGGGCGGCCCTGCAAAGGCGGCCGAGCTGGAACCCTATGCGCCCGTTCCAAAGAAAAGAAGGGGGATAGGCCCTCTGGGGCCACAACTGTCTTGAACCAATTCTCCATATAGGCAACCGCGTCACTCCCTTCAACTTTTTCCAGTAAACCTACGACCCGTACGTTGTTCCTCCTAGTTCGGCTTTCGGAATCTTCTGCTCTCTTCTCCAGTGCCGTCAAGCGATCGAGTATATCGTTTAGCTTATGTTCCGCTGTTACCACCGCAGGCTTGAGTTCCTGGAGCAGTAGCTCGTTTTCTTTCACCCTATCTGTTAACTTAGCGTGATCCGCCCTCAAGAGGCCCAGGCCCGTGGCGACCTGTGCAATATCCTGATGTAGGGACTCCTTAGTTGCTGTGATAGCCTCTAGTATTCCATCCAACCTTTTGTTCAGTCTCTGCTTCTGCGCCGAACCCTCTAGGTCGGTTTAAGCCTTATGGTCTGTCACCGGCCCGTTCGCCTGATCTTGCCCCTGTCTCATTTTCAGTTCACGACCATTCGCGGCCATCTTGAGCGCCAAAATCACCGTGTCCTGTATGTCTCCGGATGGGTCGCCCGGTCTTCTTTCGATTGCCAGAGCGGTGTTCCTCTGAGTATATGCTTTGATTTGCAGTTACCACTCCCGGAGATGGAACTGTCCGGAAGCCACCGCGTCCTCCCCCGCTCCGCCTTCAGATGGGCAATCACCTGTCAATCGTCCTGTGTGCCCGTAGGTCAGGCCTACTCCCTTACTTCGTACGCTGTTCCTCGCTCCAGCCCTGGCCTCTCCACCACAGCACGCTGTTTGCCGTTGGGACCTAGTAGTGGGTCGAGAGGACCTTCAAGGCGCCCGCAAGTCGGGGGCTCCACCTTCGGACACAAAATGGCTGTCCCTGATCAGAGGCAACCTCTGCCGGTGGGACAACGAGCACCGCCAAAGAGTTCACCACCTCACTCCAGCAGGAAGTCAACGGCTCGTGAGCCTCCTCCTGTCTGACAGGCCCCTCCAGTGTGTTCACCGCACCCCTCAGATGCACTGTTCGAAGAGGCCCCGTACCGTTGCACTGTAATTGCCATGCAACTGCGGGAGATCCAATTAGGCGTGCCAGCACCAGGTAGTGAGAGTTCACTGTCGTTCAGGGAGCAGCTCCGTGTGGTTCCCGGGCCCCGTCCCCCTCCCTTGATCCAGGTGCCTGCGATTTCAACGGTCCGACTATGCCACGCCGGAGAGTCGCTCCCGGTTGCCGATCACGTTATTGGGCGCCAGCCCGTGTCACTGTGTTCATCGGGGGTGGGTCCCTCAGCGCCTTCCCTCCATTCAAGTTTATAGTCACCCCCGTGGGCCACTGCGCTGCACAGGGGCGCGAGGATTTACCAGGGCCTCGGCGCGGTGCTACCGGTCGCCCATGGGCTGTGATCGGCGGCTCCAGACAATCCCACACCTGCGCAGTCCCAGGGTCGGCGCTCCTCCTCGTAGCCCCGCTTCAGCTTTCCGCTATCCGGCCCTCCTCAATAGCGGCCGCCTCAGATCGCACTCGGATAAGGAGGTCTTCCCCACACGGCCGCCATCACAGGCATCAGGCGTCACACCAGCGATCGTCGTCCTTCGAGGCAACGGGAGGTTCCACTCTTCCCTAGCCTCGGGTGTTGTCCGTTACGGGGCGTATGCTCTCCTCCGCTCACCTCTCCAGCCGCTGTCCGCCATTTTTATCCCCTCATTTCGCTTCGCCTCTCTGCTTTCATTTTCCCCGGCTCGGGGCTGCCGACATTTTGCCCATAGACCGCTGCACCGCCAGCCCCGAACTCGGCTCTCCACACGCCGTTCGGGTCTCCGCTTCTTCAAAAGTGTGCTCCAGCTTCGCCCTCGGTGCTCCGAACAGAGTGCCAGTGCCGCAAGCGGCCCCTAGGCGAGGTTAGTCAGGAGAATTGCGGGATCAGGCGCGGAGCTACGAGCTCACGCCACCATCCCCATCGGCGTCCAAGCCACGCCCCCCAACATGGAATCGTTTCATGCCGCTACAAGTCGCTTATGATCAAGTTTCCTTAAAAAAGAAACTGGCCCTAGGGCTCAATGTTATTGCTTCAGTTGCACTTGAGATCCCAAAACTAGATCACCATTTCAGTCTTATATTTGCCCACAAGGTGCAATAACATTTTTGTTTGCTTTGTTCTATACGTTAGGCAAAAAGTCTATATACTTTCTGAACTATAGCTCTGGATGAACACTGACCCTTAACCAGGGTTACTTGAATGAGTCACATATTATGGCCCAGTTCCTGGCCTTGAGTCACCTCTTGGGTTAAGTCTTGACTGTTCGACCTCGCTAGCCCTGGAGAGGTAAGCCCCAAACAGGGGACTCTGTCACTTAAGCGGTGAAATAGTAACACAGTTTCTGGAACCCCTGTGGTAAACAGTTACTAACCCGAGAAGCGTCCAGTGATCATCAGCTGCATCAAGACCTTGAGAAAAGGCCAGACAAAGACGAAAAGCAACATTAAATGAGACAAAAATGACCACCGAGATACATGTACCAATGATTGGTCTGAAGGCATAAGTAACGTTAAATTAATTGGTACTACACACTCATCAGCAACCCCATAAGAAAAATGGGCATTGGAGAAGGAGTCTGGTGATATCGTGGGCTCAACAGAAAGAGGCCTGACGCTATTTTTCTCTTGTTTTTTTGGAACGTGCGGGAGCTGGGGTACAGACTGCTATGGGGCAACAATTGACGCGCTCTTCTCTCCTGTGCAGGAGTTTGGCTTAATTAAAGGGATATCCCTCCTCCCACAAAGTCCACCGACTATAGGTTCCCTCTTATACATGTCCCAGAGCTCGACCAGGGCCTCAAGCTTCTTCACAACTCTGTCAAAGGTTCTGCTCTGATACATACCCAAGCCCTGCACCAACCTTTTATGGAGTCTGATTCTGAATACACACAGCAGCGTCGTCACAGGCTCCGCCCCTTCCAATGCATGCCCATGCTGGTAATGCATACCCTAGCGCTATGGGTGTGCAGCAGGTCCTATACCCCTTGTAATCCTAGCCCCAGCCCTTCAGGTGTAAGGCTCCGCCTCATTCAATACTTCCAAAACATGCCCCAACGTTGAAGCTTTTTCAGCGTCTAACCCTTGTAACACACAGCACTGCATCTCTGTCACAGACCCCAGAAATTCTAAGCACTCCCTTTGATACAGGCCCGAAGCCTGCATGCAGTTCTGTGAGAGTCTGGGTCCTAATGCACACATTATCTGCAGCTCTGTCACAGACTGGGCTTCTCACAATTCTTCTAACCCTTGCAGCTCTGTCTCTGCTCCCTCCAATACATGCAGCAGTCCTTGCAGCTCTGTCGCCCTCTGCTGCTTTAATACATCAATCAATCAATCAAGGTACTTGTAAAGCGCGCTACTTACCCGTGATGGTCTCAAGGCGCTGAGGGGGGGGGGGGATGCCGCTACTGCTCGAAGAGCCAGGTCTTGAGGAGTTTTCTGAAGGCGAGTAGGTCTTGGGTCTGACGTAGGTGGGTAGGGAGGGTGTTCCAGGTTTTGGCGGCGAGGTAAGAGAAGGATCTGCCGCCGCCGGTCGTGCGTTGGATGCGGGGGACATCTGCGAGGGCGAGGCTGGCAGAGCAGAGCTGGCGGGTGGGGGTGTAGAAGCTGAGTCTTCTGTTCAGGTAGGCTGGTCTGGCGTTGTGGAGTGCCTTGTGTGCGTGGGTGAGGAGCTTGAAGGTGATTCTCTTGTCGATGGGGAGCCAGTGCAGGTCTCTCAGGAGGGGGGTGATGTGGCTGCGGCGGGGGGCGTTGACGATCAGTTGGGCGGAGGCGTTTTGGATGCGTTGTAGCCGCCGTTGGTGTTTGGCTGGGATTCCTGCGTAGAGTGCGTTGCCGTAGTCCAGTCTGCTGCTGACGAGGGCCTGTGTCACCGTTCTTCTTGTTTCGGTCGGGATCCATTTGTAGATCCGGTGGAGCAAGGGTAGGGTGTTGTAGCAGGAGGAGGAGACGGCGTTGACTTGTTTGGACATGGAGAGGGAGGAGTCGAGGATGAATTCTAGGTTGCGTGCGTGGTCAGTTGGTGTCGGTGCTGTCCCTAGCGCGGTCGGCCACCAGGAGTCGTCCCAGGCTGTGGGGGTTGGTCCGAGGATGAGGACCTCCGTCTTGTTCGAGTTCAGTTTCAGACGGCTGCTCTTCATCCAGTCGGCGATGGCCTTCATGCCCTCGTGAATGTTGGTTTTGGCAGTGTGGGGTTCCTTGGTAAGGGAGAGGATGAGCTGGGTGTCGTCGGCGTAGGAGATGATGTTGAGGTTGTGGTGGCGGGCAACTTGTGCAAGGGGGGCCATGTAGATGTTGAACAGCGTCGGGCTGAGGGATGAGCCCTGGGGGACGCCGCAGATGATGTTGGTGGCTTCTGAACAGAAGTGTGGGAGGCGGACGCTCTGGGTTCTGCCGGAGAGGAAGGACGTGGTCCAGTCAAGGGCCTTCTCTTGGATTCCGGCTTCTTGGAGGCGCGCCTTTAGGGTGCGTGTCGAATGCGGCTGACAGGTCCAGGAGGATGAGGGCTGTTGTTTCGCCGTTGTCCCGTTGGTGTCTGATGTCGTCTGTGGCGGCGATGAGGGCTGTCTCGTGCTGTGGTTTCGTCTGAATCCGGATTGGGATGGGTCCAGGATGTTGTTGTCTTCGAGGTGGCGGGTCAGTTGAATGTTGACGATTTTCTCGATGACTTTTGCCTGGAACGGGAGCAGGGAGATGGGTCGGAAGTTCTTGAGGTCCTTGGGGTCCGCCTTGGGCTTTTTGAGGAGGGCGTTGATTTCGGCGTGCTTCCAGCTTTCCGGAAATGTTGCTTTTTCGAAGGAGATGTTGATGACCTTCCGTAGTTGGAGTGCGATGGCCGCGTCTGCTTTGTTGAATACACTGTGTGGGCAGGGGTCTGACAGAGATCCTGAGTGGATGGAGTTCTTGATCTTGCGTGTCTCGTCGTCGGTGGTGTTGGTCCAGGAGGTCAGGTGGTTGGTGCTGTTGGTGATCGCGGGGGTGGTGGGGTCGTGCATCGTTGGTGCGGTCGTGGAGTTGAAGCTGTTGTGGATGTCAGCGATCATGCGGTGGAAGAAGATGGCCAGTGAGTCGCACAGTTCTTGTGAGGGGGGATGTCGTTGGCGCTGGCGTCGGGTTTGGAGAGTTCTTTCACGATGCGGAAGAGCTCTTTGCTGTCATGTGCGTTGTTATCCAGGCGGTCTTTGAAGGAGGATCACTTGGCTAGTCTTATAAGGTGGTGATGTCTGCGGGCGGCGTCCTTGTGGGCTGCGTGGTTTTCTGGCGTTCGTTTGTGGAGCCATTTTTTCTTCAGCTTGCGGCAGGCACGTTTGGAGGTCAGGAGGTCGTCGGTGAACCAGGTGGCTCTCCTGCTGGCGTTGTTGTTGGATGGTCTCCTGAGTGGGGCGAGGGTGTTGGCGCAGTCATCGATCCACTGTCTGAGGTTGCAGGCTGCGGCGTCAGGGCAGGTGGGGTCGGTTGGTGGGTTCTGGGCGAGGGTGGTGGTCAGCTGGTCTTCGGTGACTTTGTTCCAGTAGCGGCGCGGCGGCTGTTGGGTGCGATGGTGCGTGGTTGGTTTTTTGAAGGTGCAGTGGATGCAGCGGTGGTCGGTCCAGTGGGGTTCCGAGGTGTGGTCAAAGGCGACGTGGGTGCTTGTGGAGAAGACGGCGTCCAGCGTGTGGCCTGCGGCGTGGGTGGGTGCGGTGACGAGTTGTCGATCAGAGTGGCGGAGTTGTCGTCGTCGTTGTTCTCGAGGTGGAAATTCAGGTCCCCGAGGAGGATGTAGTCCATGGAGGTGAGTGCGTGGGTACTGGCGAGGTCGGCGATGGAGTCGCTGAACTGAGCCCGGGGACCGGGGGTTCTGTAGATGAGTGTTCCTCTGAGGGTGGTGTTGGGGTCGGTGTGGATCCGGAAGTGCAGGTGTTCGGCGGTGTTGAGGGTGTCGTCTGCGTGGGTGGTGACCTTGAGGGTGGACTTGTAGATGATGGTTATTCCTCCTCCGATTCCATTGGTGCGGTTCCTGCGTGTGATCTTGTAGCTGTCTGGGATGGCTATGGCGATGTCAGGTGCCGAAGAGTCATTCCACCAGGTCTCGGTGAGGAAGGCCACTTCTGGGGCGAAGGTGTTGAGCAGGTCCCAGAGCTCGACGGCGTGTTTGCGTGCGCAGCGGGTGTTGAGCAGAATGCAGCAGAGGTGGTTAGGGATAGTTCTAGGAGGTTTGGTGGGTCTGTCGCAGGTGAAGCTGCAGCTGCGGCAGGAGAAGGGTCCGTGGGTCCGTTTTGGGGCGGCCTGGAAGCAGGTGTTGTGTCGGCCAGCGTTGAGTGCGTGGAGAGAGTCGGCGTTGTATCTGAGTCTGACGTCGTGGCGAGTGTGGGGTCCAGGGGGTCTGGCGCTGGGCGCAGTCCAGGCGTGGACTGGCGCAGACGGGCTTGCCTTAGGCTCCATTAAGAAGGGTGCGAGGGAGGGAGGAGCAGCTGGGAGGGGGAGCGGATGGCTGATCAGGCGCGGGGGGCGGGGCCGCAGGGGAGGCAGCGGCGGAGCGGGAAAGAGCGAAAAATAGGAATCCAAACAGAGGCAGCAAGGGGGACGCTGACGCGGTGGGGGAGTGACCTGGCCTGTGAACAGGGTTACAGCTGTCAATCTCCGCTTCCTCCAATAAATGCCCTACTTTTTGGCTGCCATCCCCATCCCCTTCTAATACCTGCACCACCCACCGCAGCTCTGTCAGCCTCTGTACCTAACACATGCATCAACCTTTATAGCTTTGTCAGTCTCGAATAAATTATCCACCCGTCTGACCATCAAGGCTCTGCTCCAGACATACACCCCAACCTCTCGTATTATTAGATGCTTTAAACTAAATTTATGTGACAGTAATAGAAAACACGATATTTTTCATGTAAAAAAATAGAAGTGACAGATGGCAGTAGTCCTTAATGTTCTGTCGGATGTCTCCACAAGGGTACTTCCACTACTTTGCCCATCATTCAAATCACATCATTAAGATAACGTCATGACGAGGCAGTACTTGTAAATGGCGCACTACCACAGGGCTTGAAACTTCGCAGCACTATAAATTGTACTCGGATAATCGACCTCTGAAAGGCTCTCTGAGGCAGCTTCGATTTTCAAGTTACATACAGTGTCAGAGGAAGGTTCTGAACCCATTTTGGCTATTTTACTGGCCTGGCACTTCCAAACACCCAAGAATGGCAAAAAGAAGATGGGAGGGGAGAGAGAAATACAGAAAGTAGGAAGGTCAGCGGGGAGGTCAATATGGCATGGCGTCAGTTAGAATAAAGCTGCGAAATGTGCAGTTTGCACCCAGTAAAAGCCTCGCGGGTTTAACCTCTTTCCTCGGGACCTCAGCAACTCACAAATCTGGCAGCGATAAAGAGTGGGCGCCTTTTAATCTAGAAGGGCGTGGAAACGCAGAGAAGGCTAAAGGATGCGCGCTGCGTGTGTGGGTTGGCAGCAACATGAAGCATACAAGTTATCTTAGGCAAATCGACTGCAGCACTGTTTTTTTTATGTGAGTATAAAAGGGGGTGGCCCTTAAAACTCAGGACCTGGGTCCGTGGGTCAGTACATACGAGGATGGTCTGAGTATTGCAAATATAATATACATATATATACGATTCTAAATAGAACCACGTTCACCTTTAGAGTTGAAAACAATCAAAAGAATATCTAATTTTTCAATTCATTCATTATGGCATTTTATTCATTTATAGCCAAGATTATGAAAAGCAATTTATGGTAGAAACATGTAATTGTAACATCATTACATTCCATATTCGAAATCGGTGCTCTCTGTGAAAAGGGGAAGGGTAAGTGAATGAGTGAAGGGGACAGAGTAAAGGTGTTGTGACATAGTAGTTACATCCAAGTTGAAAATGAAAAACCTCTACAACCAGACTAATGGGCAAAGGTTCCCAATTTTACATCACACATAGATGGTGAGAATACATCTCTTATTTAGCTCCTATGGTGTGTCAAGAAAATAGGCGTATTTCTACGTTTCGACCCCTGATACGCAAGAAGGGCAATTCACAGCCTCATGTTGGGGTCTTCATCAGGAAGAGGAAGGAGAGCCTATAAGGTAATATGAATACACAAATCAGAATTTTTTGGAGGGTGAACAGACGTGGTAACATTATTCAAGGTAGTGATGTGGGTGGTTACCTACATCAGCAAACGGTCGTGGAATGTGCCGTCCGCAGGGGGGGCTTCCAAATGCTCCAATGAAAACTGAAATAAAATGAAATAGGTGCCATCAGGGCCCTATACTTTACTGGATCAAGGGTTTAATCGGGGGTGGTAGATGGAGGGACTTACTTAGTGTGCCGGTAGATACTGGGCACAGGTAGGTCTGTCCTCGAAGGGTAAATTGGTCTGAAAAAGAAGGGGAGGCTACTTTTAGCAAAATGTGCCGTTATGGTGAATAAGATACTGCACTAAGGCCAATTAAAAAGTTTAAAAATAGGGATCAATGCTCCCACATTTGTTACCTTACAGGGGTGAGGTCGAGGTCACCCTGTTACTCCAAACGCGTGTTGAATCACGAAGGAAATCGCGGTGCCGGTTTATTTTACTGGAAAGATAAAGCGGAACTAAATTCAGTTTAATTGGTCCGCTAGTTACACTAATCTTGAGTGAGTGTGGCCGATTGTGATTGCGGGGCGCCCGATCGGCTGGTTTAATCTGCACATACCTTCTGAAATTGGAACGCGCGTCAGCGCTGTCACTTCCCCGGCTGCCTGCATCCGAATGAACTCGCGGTGCAGGCGCTCAATGCCAGTGAAGGCTAGATGAAAAAGGGGCTCGGCCCGCCGGTCCAATGGGATCGGGGCCTGATTCGCGCGCTCCATGGAGTATTCTTAAAGGGATAGTTTCCCCGTGTGGAGAGCAATACTGGCTAAACAGAGTCAGTTATGGGCGATTGTTTCTGAGAACAGATCTCAATTTATGGCAAGTGAGGTCCCAGGCAGAGGCTCCGTGGGTGAGAATGCATGGAAGTATATTGTCTCCTGTTGAGCCTAAGAACGGGGACAGTGGAACACAAAGTGGTGATACTGTATGTTACACCTCTCTACATTTTTAGCAGCAATATTAACAAGTCTAAGACCAAATCCACACAAGTACATTGTCTCCTGTTGGGCCTACACCGGAGCAGTAGACCCCAAGGTGGTGATACAGTATGTTACACCTCTATACATTTTTAGCAGCAATATTAACATGTCTAAGACCGGACAAATTGCACATGGATGCGAATACTTGAAAACAGCAACAAATGGTACACATTCCTCATAGATGTTCAGGGCGTGTTATGTGTGGTGGCACGTTATTTTTACTGGTAATTATGCACATGTGTAAGTACAGGTGGAGATACAGTTGCCCAGGGTCTATTCGGGATTGAGTCCCGCCATCTGCGAGAAACTAGCCTCAAGTTCATTAAGCCCCTTGTGTATTGTTTGGAACTTCTGCATCCATTTGCATTCCCTTGTGTCAAGAGCGGCAGCTAGATTACCACCCCTAGGGCCGAGGGTGATTTTTTCAATTATCAACCAGCGGATGGACTCTGGTGGATGGTTTTTCTCAGTAAAGTGCTCCACCAAAGGGGCCCCTGGGGTTGTGCAGCGAATCCTGCTACAGTGCTGGAAAATGCGGTTCTTAGCTTTTTGCTGTGTCTGTCCAATGTACATGAGGTCGCATGGGCAAAAAATCGCATAAATCACTCCGCTTGTGTTACAATTGGTCAGAGATTTAAGGTCTACTGTCTGGTCGTTGTACCGTATTTGCTTGGTCTCCAGGCACAACGGGCAAGCCTTACATTTTGTACATTTGAAATGGCCCAGCAGTTCAGGTAGGTTCCATAGGTTCCGAATTGTCGGTGAAGGTGGGGTTTCCAGTAGAGATCGCACCACCGAGTCCCTTACGTTCCTTGATCTTTTGAAGGCGTGCATAGGAGGGTCAGGAACTTGCAAAATTTCTCCTACCAGATCCCAGTGTTGGTTCACAATTTTGCGAATGGCATTGCTTTCGGTGCAGAAGGTGGTTACACATATCATTCGCTCTTGTGTTGTTTTTCTAATCCTTGGTTCGAGTAAGGTTGTCCTGTCTTGAAACCACGCCCTTTTCCTGGATCTTTTCACTAGGCGTTTGGGATAGCCTCTGTCAATTAGACGGGTAATCAGGTCATCAGATTCCCTGTTTTTTTTATGCATTAAACAATAGTGAAAAGGCATTGTTTCTCCAGAGCGAAAGATCACAGCTCCTCAAACCCCCGTGCTCAAAAAGCTGCCCCGGTCCCTCGGCCAAAAGGGCCCATCATGTCACACCAATTGCCTCTTCCGGTTGGTAAAGCTTCAATTATGGTGCGCGCAGTAAACAAGAGCCTCAAAAACAGCTCCAATGGCTAATGCACCTGCTACGAGGGTCTGTATGCAATGCAAGCGTTCGTCACGGTTCTGTCAGAATCCTAAGGCAGCTCAGTAAATTAATGGGGACTTGTAGCAGAGTGCCTGTTTGTGTGAACGAGGGCAGGAGAGAGGCCAGGTAATTGCAGGCTGTAATCTGAATAACTGGTTCGATAAAGGGTTCAGGCTTGCTGCAGTGATCTTTGGTACCTGCGACCTTTGAGAGTGCAGAATCTCTGCGTAATACCTGGCTGTTAATGCAAACCAAAGTCAAACAGCTCAGTGAGATGTGCAATAACATCGGTCGAAGTGTAGGTCGCAGCCTTCCTTTACAGCCGAGCACATCCACCCCATGTCGATAAAATCAGCAATACGCGCATAGCGCTGAACATCGGAGAGCAGACGTTTTAGGCACTCCTAATTTTTACATAGCGAATAGAAAAGTGTTAACCCAGGATCACACGTTGCATTTTAGAGAAGCTGCATGAACAAGAAGATAGGACTTTTCACTCCACAGTCAACACGTTAAACCCTAGGAGACTTCTTGTTAGTAATGGTCACTGGACTTTCGAGAGAAATTCGGAAAGATACAATTTGGTTAAAAGATGGACCGTGCATATTTTGGAGGTTCCCAACACGCAGCAGATGAGTAAAAAAAATTCTGCTCGATAGATGCACAGTTGCGTTTATAGTCGGTGGAAATTTAATCTGTGCACTGAAGAAACTGACAGTAGTTAAAAACAAACATTGGCTGCGCGGACATAAAAGTAATGCTGTGCGGCCGCGAAATGAAAAAAAAAAAGCAACAAACACGAGCGCCTCACGCGGCAGGGGGGCGTGGGGGTGAGAGGAGGGGGCGGCGCGATTCACTTGCGGGAGCGATAATTGCCACTAGATGGGCCGCGCGCTCCTGTGAGTGGATCTCCTGACGTGCGCACGTTGCCATTGAAGGGAATGGAAAGCGTGCATGTGCTTGGCTGAAAAGCCAGAGCGATCGCAAGAGGTCTTTTTGCCTTTGCAACGCATGCGCGTTGAGCGATCGGAAGAGGTCTTTTTGCCTTTGCAACGCATGTGCGTTGCGAAGGCCAAGACCTAAAAATGGAACCTCACC
Source organism: Lissotriton helveticus (assembly GCF_964261635.1). Classification (NCBI taxonomy): domain Eukaryota; kingdom Metazoa; phylum Chordata; class Amphibia; order Caudata; family Salamandridae; genus Lissotriton; species Lissotriton helveticus. The sequence goes on from NC_136062.1 coordinate 1,703,043, forward strand.
CTAATAGAAATACATCTTTTGAGTGTTCTTTTGGGCATGCCTTATTTAAAAGTGCTCTATGACCTCCTCTCAAAACAGACTTTGAGCATACTCTTTTCAGATACTCTCATCAACATCTTCATTAGCTCTTCCAAACCAACTTTTAACATGCACTTTTATATACGCACATTAAAAATATAGTTTATGTCTCCTAAAGATTGCATTGGTATTGCTTCTAAAATAAAAAAATAAATGCAGACCACTTCATAAACCAATCATTCCCACCCTTGTGGTCTCATGTATTGTATAACAATGCTGTTCGTGTCCATCGAGACGACTTGCCTCATTGCATATTAAACTTATGTTCTCTTTTCTCAGTATCGTAATGGCATTTTGTACATCTACTTATGTTAGTGTATCTGACATAATAGATTGTGGGCCTGATTATCATTACGGTGGTCCATAGGACCGCCGTATTTGTTGTGGCGATCCGACCACCACCACCTTACGCCACATTCTGAGTGTGGCTGACAGACCACTACAGGACCGCTTCCTCCGCTGGGATCCAGGATGCAGTGGCATAGTGGTCTGAGGCAGGATTATGCTGGCTGTGACACAGCGGCTCTGCAGAGCATTTTCCGAGTTGCCAAACTGCAACCTTTTCCATGGCAGTAAGCTCGTCATGATCAGGCAATTAAGGGGGCCCTAATAAGGTCACCTGCTGCTTCTGGGCCCAGGGGGTTCATGCGGGGAGGCACATGTAGTGCCCACTGGATTTGCACACCTTGTTCCTACACAGTGTGGCATGTATGCCATACAGTGCAGGATGGTGCAGTCAGCACTGTGACAGCGGTGGTCTGCATGTTGGGCTCTTCTATGAGCCTGACAGACCGCTGAAGTCGGACTGCGGCAGCACTACCCGCCAGACCAGGATTTAAATCCTAATCTGGCGAGTGGCAGCACCATATCTTTGTTGGTCCTACAGTGGATGGCGCATTGCACCATCCGCTGTAGGACCACCAAAGTCCTAATCAGGCCCTTAAACTTGAACTACTTTAAGACTAAGAGTTATGCAACTGTGATTGCACACAACTGCTTAACCTTCACCAGCTACATTTCCTCCCTAAACTGACTCATTGAGGCTACTCCTACTCACTTAACTGTAATACATGGCCAAACTTAAATAGTCATCCGTCTCACTTCCTTATCGTTTCTCTACCTGTCATTAGTCCTCCTGTCAACCCTACTGACCTTTCTTGTGTGGAATAAATTGTCAACTTCACGAAACTAGGACCGGCTGGTCCAGTATTTAAGCGTTTACAAGCTATTAAGTTGCTTATACCCCCTTGGAAATCATTTTTCTTCATGTTTTTTATTGTAATATTTGTTGGTTGTGATGTAATTATAATTTTTTGTAATGTTTGATGCAGAAACGTTTTTTAGTGTGTAAATAATATTTGTCTTTTGATGTATGTACAAAGTGTATTTAGTCTTGTAAATATTCCAATACGTAGTCCTTTATTCTGTTATGACTTTTTGAAAATTTGAAAAAAAGCATAAAATGATAGACACTGAGTAATGCTGTCTAAGGGTGGTTACAATAAACTGGTTTCTTACCCTTCTTGAATATTGAATGAGTAATTGTGGTGTGGGCACTGTGTGTTTTTGCAACCCTACTGACCTGGCATCTGAAGATTTACCCACCTCAGGTGACCTCATGCAATAGCTCTTGGCTTTTATAGTGCCATATGCACTAGAATGTGAGCACAACACAACTGCATATTTAACCTAAACAGTTTTCAAAGATTTCAGACTTCTGATTTTTCAGCAGCGGAGGTCAAATACATAACTTTGCTTATCTTACAGCATATTTCTGTGAATGGATGTGGTTCTTTACTGTACGTTTGAGCTGAGGGCAAACCAGTGTAAGGAAAATTCCAGTGAGCTCTAATGATACTTATTAAAAATCCAAAACTTTCAGCGGCTATAAATCTAAAACTATGATTCCGATATAAATACATACCTCTTTGGACAGGATGTTGGTCAGTGTATGCCATTGTGCCCTTTTCACATTTCTGTAGATATTGGTTGCAATGTTATTGAAGCTAAACATTTTTTTCACTAATTTCTTCCACTCTATGTAAATGAAATATTGTAACTTACTGTTCTGTTTTCTTTTGGCCTAGTAACATTTATCTTTGAATTTTACAATTGCGCCTGTCATAAAAGAGTCGTGATGGTTCAATTGTAAAATAGTAACTATCCCCCAAAGTAGAGATACTATAGATTTTAAAATCCCACTTTGACTCCGTGACTTGCACATTATAGATTCCTGGAGAAAAAGTTATCATGGCGTCGTCTTTTCAGCAAAATGTTTTTTTGCTGTAAATAATTGATCCTATTGTTGCTCAAAATTAACTTGTTTCTGTCACACCCACTTCCTACATCCCTAACCGCCTTTTCCTAGAGGCATTAGATGAATAGTGTCAGCCTTTCACTAAAGGATTGTTGTGATCGATTCACATCCATTTTATTAACCAAACAAGGACACATATCCACTCCACCCCACACATTTCCACCACTAACAATTCCAATCCAACCTATATAATTCCACTCCACACCACATACATCCACTCCAAATCAAAAGACATTGTCATTTGCAACACCAATAGCTCCATTTTATTAAGCAAACAAGGACACATATCCTCTATATCCACACAATTCCACAACTAACAATTCCAATCCAACCCACATATAAATCTAATACACACCACATACATTTACTCCACTCCAAATCAAAACACATTTTCATTTGCAACATGAATAGCTGATTGCATTGTAAATGCTTGTTGCTATTGTGAATGTTACATTCCGCGGCATCATTGCTTTAATGTCGTTTGATAAAGCCGAACAAAATACATTCAAAGATGGGTGTTATGGATGCCCAAATCAGCTGCGGCCACTTTTGTATGGATTTTATGGAACCATAATAAAATCCATTCAATGAATGCCACCGCAAATGTGCGTGAATTGCAGCAGACATTTTTGAATACATTTCTTAAGCAGAGCAAATGCATTTGTGACGGGAATCTTCAAATATATTTTGTTCTTATTTAAGAAAACACATTCACAGATGGCTCCCTCATCCGCAATGACCTTCTTTGAATCGATTTTCTTAAAGCAAAATAAATATGTTCCGAACATGCTTATTGGAGCATGCGCGGTAGGCATCTGTGAATGTACTTTGTTGAGCTTTAAAAACGTTATTCAAAGACGGCTTCTGCAGATTTACGTGCATCAGCTCTGGCAACCTTTCAATAGATTTTTGTAAAACATTGCAAAATACAGAGACGGATACCCACGGGATTTAAATATTCTTTTTTTTAAAATTCTATTGAGCAGAACAGTAGGGCAATTAAAACAATATACAATAACCAATGATCAGGAATAAAACAATTTAGCAAGCGATGTCCAGTAGAATACTTTGATCAAAAACATTTAACCTTATTAATAATATCAAGCGAGAAAAAAAAAACAATGTTTCCAAAATCCTAATTACTAAAGTGCAAACAGTACTAGATGCTCAAGTATGTCAGGGATGGCCAGGAACCTGTATTATTATTGGTACTAGGCTTTAACCCCTAGACCAATTCATGTTCATTAAGTAATTAAGTATTCTATCGGTATTAAAACATCCCTACAACGAATACCTAAATGTCTTAGCTGAAGAGCTATAACAAGAAAGGGCTGAGTGCTATCATATTCTGCACTCGCAATAGCCATAAAGTGCTGACCGTGCCATTACTAAAACATTACAGGAATAAACCGTCTTGTTGTTGACGTTTATCTTGCCCACCCCAATGAAGATGAATTTTCGAGATTTAGTAAACATTCTGCTTATCCAGAAAATTCTGTAGTAATTAAGTGCATGGGTGTCTATCCTAAAATTTTATAAAAATAAAGTGCAGGGTGCTAAAGTGCTAGGTGATGGACATGGACTGTTCGCTATCAAAAAATGTCCTGATATTAGTGACCTTTTTCGTTGCCCTAGCTCTTTTTGCATAGGCTTCTTCAAACCTTCTTGTCCTTTGCATCTTGTTCGCCCATTTTGAGTAAGCAGGTATATCCTCTGACCTCCAATTTTGGAGGATTGGGGAACGGGCTATTATGGAGCAAATCGCCATGTATGCCTCTTTGGCTTTGGACAAATCAGATCTTTTAGAAAAACCAAAGAGAGCCACCTCGACTTCAGGCTCGATCGTCTTATCGATAGCCTGACTTATAGCAGAAAAGATCTCGCGCCAAAATATTTCGAGCTCCGGGCATGTAAAAAATATATGAAGCCAATCGCCCCCATCACAAAGCTGGCAACGAAAGCATTTATTTTCTACTCCCAGAAAGCGTTTATTAAGAGCTTTTGGGGTGAAATAGGCCAGCCAACGAGATAGAAAGGACATTCTTTTAAAATTGGCTGGTCTGAGGGCCTTGCTACCTAACTGTGCAATCTGCTCCCACTCCAACATTGAGAAGGAGCAATTAGTCTCGCTGGCTATTTTGGCTAGACCTTCTTCAACCAAAGGAGACTCTTCACCCTTTCTCAATAAGGTATTCCAGTTCCCTACTCCGTTTAATTTGGCTTTATACAGCGCGTTGGCCTGAGCTGGTGTCATCCCACCTGTTCACAGGTTATATTTATTTATAAAATTTGATATCTGCAGATATTCCAGAAACCACGTTTTTAATCATTTCTCAGACCTAACTAAAACCTCGGGCCAGGTAATGAGTTTCCGAGAGGTAAAAAAATTACCCACTTCTAACCCACAGTCCTTCCATCTTTTGCGCTTTCTAGAATGGATTTAAAGCCCAAAGATCTTACAATCCTCTAATTTCAAAAACTGAAAACCAACGAACCCAGTCTGTTTAAAAAGGACTGTAGTCCATCAGAGAGATCCCGGATAGTCTTGTATCGAGTCTTTTTAGGTAATTTAGCTGTTTTAAAGAAAATAGGGACTTGCGATCCTGACTCCTGTATCATTTTATCATAAAAAAAACATATCAAGCAGACCATTGGGATCCAATAAACGTGCTGTGAGATCCAGGATTGCTGCATATAGTACGTGCGAATATTGGGTAATGCTAGAACCATTTGGGCCGTTCCCAGCTGTAGTATAGGCAGCTTCACCCTGGTAGCTTTTCTATTCCAAACAAAATCCCTGATCATTGACTCAATCTCTTTAAAAAAATGGGAATTAATCTTTAACTGAACATTTATAAAAAGAAAAACCAATAAGGGAAGTATAGACATTTTAATAACACCTACACGACCAATCAAAGTTAATGGTAAAAGAATCCATCTATCGAGCAAAATGTTTATTTTATTAGGCATCGCTAAATAATTTAAACTAAATAGTTGTTCAAATTGATTGGAGACATAGACACCCAGGTATCTAATAGGTTCTGTTTTTAAAGTTTGGGATTTTAGATTTAAAGGTAGAAAATTGCAATCCACATTCAGTGTTAAAACCTCAGTTTTTGTCTGATTTATTTTGTATCCACCAATCAATTCAAATTGACTAAATTAGTGAAAAGCCTGATCAAGATTAGATTTGTTAGGCCGCAGATATAAAGTTATGTCATCAGCAAATAGTTTTATTTTCGCCATTCCTTCTATTGGTGGCTTGATTTCAGGGTTTCCACGAATACTTATTGCTAATGGCTCGATAAAAACAGAATGGGGGACATCGGACAGACTTGTCTACTACCTCGATTTATATTATTGCCACTATTGTATTGGCATTAACTACCACCCGGGCTGGGGCACCCTGATAGATGTTTTTTAGCATATTAATTATCTGGGCAGGAAAGCCAAATTTTTGCATGCCGAAAAAAAGTGCATCCCAGTTTACCAGGTCGAATGCCTTTTCGGCATCAACCATTGTATCTAAAGTTGGAGTGTTAGTATTTGTGGCAAAATCGAGGGCCTGGATTAAAAACCTGGTATTTGAGGACATAGACCTGCCAGCCACAAAGCCAGACTGATCGGGGGGAATTAAAGCCTGGGCAATCGGAGTAAAGCTTTGGGCCCAAATTTTCATTAAAATCTTGAAATCAGCATTTAGGAGGCTAATCGGCCTGTAGGAGTTAACATACCTATGGTTCTTTCCCTTTTTAACAAAGCTAATAATGATAGACTCCTTAAAACTAGGGGGAACAATGCCTCACACACCACATTAAATAATTTGCAAAAAAAGGTGCCACATTTTTAGAGAAGATTTTGTAAAATTCAATTGGGAGCCCATCAGCTCCTCAGGCCTTCTCCCCAGCTATTGTTTTTACTGTATCTGAGATTTCTTCGACCAATATATCACGCTCAAGTTGATCAGCTAATGAGCCGGGTAAGACAGGAAGGTTTACTTCATCAAAATATTTGTGGATAAGGTCAAACCCTACATCGTATTTTGTAGAATAGAGCTATGAATAATGCTCCAAGAAAACTTGAGCTATATTGTCTTTATCTCTAATGATAGTTTGAGTCTTTGGATCAATAATTTCTAATATTAAGGCTTTCTCCTGTATGGTTTTGGTTTGCCCAGCAAGTGTTTTACCCACCATTTGGCTCTCCTCATATACTTTTTGTTGGAAGGTTTTGGAGCTATTTATTTCTTCAATTAAAAAAAATTATTTTAGAGCAAGCTTTGCCCTTTCTAACTGAGAGGCAGCATCTCCACTCCCCTGAGGCAGAGTATCTCTCAAGCTCATGGCATTGTTTACAGCCTGTTGGAGTTGATTAATCTTCTCCCGCTTTTTTCTCGCCTGAGTGGCTGAACACGCGATCATCTGTCCCTGTATTGCTGCCTTAAACCCACACCGACTGAAAAAAATTCTGCTGTATCTTCATTAATACAAAAAAACTCCACAATTCACTTTTTAGTTTGAGCAACCCAGTTTAGATCTTGCAAAAGTAAACGATCCATCTGCCACCTGGATTGAGTCTTAGGTCCTCCTTCAATTTCCAACTCTATTGTAATAAGGGAATGATCTGAGAATGGGTTAGCCCTTATAGTGCTGTCTATAACCTTGAGAGAGCTTGATATAAGAAAGAAATCGGTCCGGGAAGCCGTGTGAGATTGATTGGAATGGCATGTAAATTTTGAAGCAGTAGGATTAGATTTACACCATTGATCAACCAATAGGTATTCCCGCTTCAAGACCTCCAACACTTTCCTTGTTTGGGGTTTTAGTTCTTTTTTCTTTTTATTAGAATTGTCTTTTTTCAGACCTTGACTAAAGTTAAATCTCCACCCAAAACTATTTTCCCGGGAGCCCCCCTAAGATGCTTAATAATCTTTAATAGGGCTGTGGTATCATCAACTATCGGGCCGTAATAATTTATAAAATTTAGGATCGTCCCGTTTAACTTGGCCTCAACCCAAAGCTATCGCCCCAGGGAATCTCTCTGAATTTGACCAAATTCCCAAGGAAGACTACGGCAGGAATACATAGCCACTCCTCTTTTGGCCAGCCCAGCTGAAGCAAAAAAAGCGTGCGAGAAAAACCTGGGAAGCTATAGCTTAGGAAAATTTGTTTTTAAATGGGTTTCCTGAAAAAATAGTACCTGGGGCGAGAAAGACACTAGCCACCTTATTAAGGCTCCATATTTTGATTTGTTTAGTACCCCATTAACAGTGATGGAAATAGTGCGTCATATACTGGTCATTTTTGCCCTAGTTTCCATTGACTATGAATCAACCAAAAAATACTAAAATCAAAACACTTAAATGTTCCCATTTTCTTAATAGCTCTATTGCCCCCACTTCTGCTCTTTTTACTGATATTTCCTTTAGCCCCCCACCCCTGTTGACCCACCCCACGAGAGAAGTGAACCACCATGCTAACCACCTCTCGCTCCCCCTACTACTTTTGAGGGTGCCATGAAACTGCACTCAGAGTGTCCCTCCCCACCGGCAAGGGATGCAATGGACTACCTGGCTAAATAGTAAGGAAAGCAGTAGTCTATTAATTTGTGCCTTCTAAGCGCCAAGCTTTCCTTGAAAAGATCCTAAGCCTCTTCTAAGTTCTAAAAGAACAGAGAGAAAATATAAGAAAAGCCATCAAAACAACAGTAAGAAGAGTAAACACTCGTAAGTCCAATAGTTCATTGTGATTCCGAAATTTCAAAGGGCAAAGGATCGAGAGGAACTCTGTGGGCCCTGGTAATTGTAAGGTCCCCGCTGAACTCAGGAAGGACTTTTTCCTTAATATAGGCCTCCACCCATTGCGGTGTCTGGGCGCCTTCCAGTCTCTCGGAAAACTCCCACTATACGCAAGTTGGAATGGCGAGAGTGATTTTCCAGCTCCTCGAGTTTATTTTCAAGCGAGCTCCTATCTTTAGTAGCTCCACGTACTTTAGTACATAAACCGGTCATCTGGTCCTCCAGCTGAGAGATCCTGGACTCACTCAGCTTCCTGAATTTTGACTGGAAGACAAGCCACTGCATCTTCAATTTTTCCTAAATGGAAATGAAGAGAAGCAATTTCATTCTCCTGTGACCTCTTCATGTCTCTTATTTCATCAAGGATGAGATTGAGTGGCCTTTTGATGTCTAGCTGCTTAGTGGAGACTGTTACTGCTGGATCATCTATTCTAGTTTCCAGAGACTCTGAAACTGGATCGGACGCTGGAAACTGTAAAGTGTCTGAAACCTTTTGCTCTAGACTATGAACCAATTGTAATGCTTTTGAGGACTTCGGCTTCTGAGTTGGAACCTTTCGCTGTTTTTGCTGATCCCAAGACCCTGGAGATAATGCCAAGTTGCTACCACTCAACGTCTGGTTCTGAACCGGCTGGGACGACATCTGCGGCACAGACTCTACACCAAGTGAAGGTCAGGACTTAAAGACTTAGCATTCAGTTCTTGCATCAGGGGGGTTGAGGCTAGAGAATTCTGGACTTGTGGAGGCGCCGGAGAGGTAGAGGAGGTAGCAGGCGAGGATGATGAACTGAGGTCCAGTGGAATCTGGCAAGGACTGGCAAGATCAACGACAACCATCTGCGGTGAGTGGGACTGAAGAGGGACAGGCTGTTGTAGCTTTTTTGTGAAGTCGGGAAACTCCTTAACACTTTTTCCCTCCTCTCTAGTGCTTTCGGCAGTTCCTAATTTATCCACCTTTGGCTTGTCAGTGTCACCGGTCATTATTGTGGGTACTAAAGGGGAGGTTCTGACTCCCTGGCATGTCCCGGAGAGCTCATCTTCCGAGCTCTCGAAGCTGGAATTGTGGTCAAGGTGGTTTCCTAAGAGACCTGCTCTTCCCACCCTAGAGGACGAGCTTTGGCTTGTGCCTGTGCCAGGCGAGTCTTAGCCTTTAGGCCTGTTGCTGATTCGACTTTAGAGGCTAGACTGTTTTGTTTATTATGTCTCCCCATATTCAAGGTCTCCCGAGAGATGCAAACGCTGAGTGCAATGAATACAATGAAACTGCTTAGACCGGGACCTCTCTCTTTCACTCTTTCCTAGGAATATACTGTAGCCGCTGTTTGCTTTTTGAATTTTACATTCAAAGCCTCGCTTCACCTCACCTCCGCTCCCAGCCTCCTCACCTCTCTTTACCTTCTGGCATGCTATTTTTCCACTCCAGCCGCCAGCCTAGTTGACTAGCATGGAGAAAATAATCCTTATTGGCCTTCTCCTTACACAACCGTCCAGAAAAAAAGGGTTCCAAATCCACATTCACTTTGCAGCAGTTGAAGAGAGAAAAAGAAAATCCAGCAAAACCGTCAACGGCGTCTGTCACCGGCTGCAGCTCTTGTACAGGAGCTGTGAATACCGGAGGTTTTGCTTCATCCAACCTGCAATTCCGTCACTGTGACCAAAATCCGCTGTCCCTTTTCCCGCACAGCGCTGGCTAAGCCACGATATTGCCAGCCGCTACAAACGCCAGTTACGTTGCAATTGGCGTCGGGGCGTGGTCACCTACGGCTACTCAGAGGCGTGGTTCTCCGGCATGCTGTCTGGATTTAAATATTCTTCTTGATCTAGATATCAGGATGATTATGGTCCATGCATAGTGGGAGCGCCCTGGAATCTTGAACAAACATAAATGTGCCTAACATGAAATGCATGAATATCAAGAAAGTACAGAGCTGATCCGGGCGGCAAGCCCGTCGGCTATTGAGAACAGTTTGTGAACTGCTTCACTCGATTTATAAGGTTATACGGATGCTTCTAAATTTCAATTCAATTTCTATACGACATTACTGCCTGAAGATTACATATTACATGCCCCATAATGCTATTGGGGAGTCACAAAAAGAGAACCTGTTGGGTTTAGATATGCCTCACAGAGCTGATTGGCCATAACTCACAATTAGGAGAAGACAGGTGATTTTTCAAATATGAGTGACCCAGCCCCAAGGTAAAAGCTCAAACTACTTTTCAAACAGAGCCTGGAACGTCCTGCGAAGAAATTACACCCAGTAAAGTAAACAGTGCACTTGAGAATTAAATGTCTGGCTTTCACTGTGATTTTCGACGCCATTGTTTTAAACAGATGAACCAGCAATCTCCTTTTGATTTCAGAAAGAATTAATTGACCGCAAGAGTTTTGATCAACTGTTGGCTGCCTTAACAAGGATTTCCCAAATTCTGTTTGGCTTGTGTAAGCAGGGACATCATAAAGATTTTGGGGGCTGTGGCCCAAACATATTTTGGGGGCCCATGTTCAGAACAACTGTGGATTTATGATCCAATTCGAGCTCTTTCATGGCCTTATTGGCCAGGTCACTGACAGTGCACACGCACACTCGTCCAAATTCGAAATGTATTTACATCTAATAACTTGGGATAGAGACAAGTGTGTTCAATACTGAAATACAGCAGCAGCTCACTAATATTACGGCAAATAATCTGTGCGACACCCTCCCATTTCTCATAATGAAGGTCCTGTTTTGATCTAAAATAAAAACTTTTTTATGGGTGTTGCATTAAGATGGTATATAAAACAATCTATTTAAGAATGATATAAGGTCATCTGGGCAAGACTCTCTGCAGAACAGAGTGGACTGTATCAGGGGGCCCCCAGAAAGGCTAGGGCCCTGGGCCAGAGCCTACTTTGACCATGCCTTAAAACGTCTCTGTGTGTAAGACACTAAGGGGCCCATTAGGATGGCGGGCGGATCGCCCCCCGCCAGGCCGGCGGTAGCCACCGCCGGCCTGGTGGGGGCGATCCGCCCACCATCCTTGTCAGAATGACCCCCGCCATATTAGTATGGCTGGGGGGTCCGCGGCGGACGAAAGACCGTCCGCCGCTTTTCCGCCCTGGTCACAAGGCGACCGGGGTGGAAATGGGTTTATAATGGTGGCGGTGTCTATCAGACACCGCCAGCCATATTACCATGGGCATTTTCCAATGCCTTTCCGTGGCGACATTGAAGGCATGCAGAGTCTAATTTGGGGGCCCGTTGCGGGCCCCCAAGGACTCCAAGGGGTACGGTGGTGCACATGGGGGGTACCTATGGTACCCCCCTGCATTTCAAAGGACAACGTGGCAGGCACGCGCGGTGCCTGTCACGTTGTGCTTTGAAATGCACAACATGTATTTTTGACATTGCGGCGGGCGGTGCTGAATGCACCTCCCTCCGCAATGTTAAAGATACAGGATGCGCCCGCCACTGTGGCGGGCACATCCTAATTCCCCCATGGGACTCCCGCCCTTATGGCGGGTGGTCCCGTTATGGAGAAGTGTGGCTCAATGGTTAGAGCGGCAGACCCTGATGCAGAGGTCTGGCCCGGGACCAGGGTTCAATTCCCGCCTCGGCGGCTCTTGGACTCAATTTCCCCGGACCTGATAATTCTCGCCTCGGTGCCTAGTCTAATCATGGGTCCCACTCTGTGACTCTGGGCAATAGCTTGCTTAATCTCCACAACGGCCCCCGCAGCGCTGTGGATGCCTGGCTTCACCTTGGGGGGTGCCCAGGAGTGGACATTTCACAGGAAAACCAGGATGGGTTCCACAGCGGTCTGAATACAGCGCTACGAGGCCTTCGGGTAGAAGTGCGCTATATAAATACAATACATTTACATTTACATTTACATTTACAGTTATCCGATAGGATGGTGGGCGGACAAAGTCCGCCCGTCATCCTCATGAACCCCTAAGTCACTCTGCTTGTGCATGCATGTAAATTACGAGACAGCAGCCAGGTCTCGCAACAATATAGCCTAATTATGTACTTGCAACATTGTAGAAAAGTGCAGCTTTCAGCCAGGTTAGAATCACCTTTTTTTAAACTTTGGAAAGCTTGTAATTGTACTTCCTGACTTGTAAATATGGGATACTAGTGTATTAAGAGTGCAAAACGCAGTGACTTGAAATGTTGCCAGTTACTGAGAAGTTTAAAGCTCACCTTTTTTTACTTATTCGCCCGCTTGGACACAGGGCAGTTATTTATTTGAATGAAAAGTTTGGTGGTATCTCTTTTCATGTATAAAGGCCAACTGTCTATGAGATTTTACACATCAAAATGATTTGCGAATATTTCAGATTATGAATGAATAAATGCTGGTCACAGTAATTAATTTGTGTGCCCACAAAACAAGCAAATGTATTAAAAGAATGTCAGCATTGATATTTATATTGTTGTTCAATTTTGTTAGTGGCCTAGCCTTGCTGATGTAATATTGGCCCAGTGCCTGTATTTCTTTGAAAACTTTTAGAAAGTGGACATTTCTCTGTGCTTATGCCTCTTTGCTTTGCAGCCTGACTCCATTACACATCTAGGAGAGGGAGAGGTCGTCGAAACGTTACATTTGTATAGGTGGTTTCCTGCCCTTACACAAAGTGCTGATTTATCCGCTATATACATTTTGAGTATAAGTACAGGGGATCTGAACCCATGATTTTAGAAACTGAATGGGACTTTTGACCAGACGCTGCTGGCTCTACGTGCTGCACATTGCCAGAGGACTGCTGTGCTGCCAGGGGAAGCCGCCATTGTGACTACTTACTTTGCTGTGTTGGCCTGCTGCCTGCTGATCGTTGGGCTGCAGAAGGGACTGCCACTTTGCATCTGGCCTGCCTACCTGCTTTTTGTGCCCCTGTACTCTCCAGGGGCTTGTGAGCTTGCATCCTATTCCTGTTCTTGTAGGACTTTAGGGATTCTGTGAAGCAGCCTAGAACTGGCAGTGGAACTCTGAGCCTGTCCATTTTTAATTCCAGAGCATCTCCTCTAGGAAATCCGATAGTGAGTGGGGCCATCCCGCGCTTCCCTCACAGTTGGCCTTGCCTCTCGGTTTCCACAGGAAGTGATCACAGCAGCCACGGAGGACTCCAGGGTAGTCTCCGTTTCGGGCATAGTCCTCCTCTACCACGTGACGAGTAGAACCCTCCGAGGGAGAAAAGGATCATCAACCCGCAGTTGACCACAGGCACGGGTACTGCATTAAGCAAAGTAGAAGGGAAGGTGCATCTTCTCGTTCTACCTATTCAGGGTCACCACAGGTGTACTGTATCTCATCAAATAGGCGCGCAGGTGCTACTGTGGCCGACACTTTTTTCATAAATACAGTTGTTCAGCTGGGCACAAAAGAATCCCCCATAGCATTGCTAATAGGAGTGCAGAGGCCCAGGCCCTACGTTTCTATAGTGATAGGTGGGATTCAGTTTTTTTTCTAAACCAGTCTGCATCGCCTGCAAAGTATCTATGGTTCATGTCAATATTTGGTGGTTTATGTGGTTTCCCTTTAACCTAACTCACAGTACATGCACTCATGTTGTCTGATGCATGTCGTTTTTGCCATGCAGTGTCAGGGATAACGAGAACTATCTCAGTATTTGCATGATATGCACAGTATTTATGATTAATGTTGTTTTGGTCTTGTTTTATGTATAATATACCATACATTTTTATATAATCCTGTGTGGAGTATCTTTTTTGGTGTGTTCATTGTGTTTCTGTGTGAGTGTGTTGTGCAAACACTTTACACATTATCTCTGATGATAAGCCTGATTGCTCTGGGCCAATCTACCAGAGGGTGAGCACAGGCTATCTTTAGTGTGTAACTTACTTGTCCTGATTAGAGTAGCGGGTCTGCCTGGCTGAGGCGCATAACCTAGCCAGCCAGAAACCCCATTTCTAACAGACAGTTCTTGCTATTTCTATTAGTCTTAAATTAATAAATAAATAGCTAAGTTAATGAGCTCCTGAATTTCAGTTTAAATGTAAGCAAAGAAAAAAAAGTTTCTAACATGAAACTGCTTTGAAGGCCTAAAAATAAACACTTGGGTCAGAGAATTCAAAAATCTAACAAATATGTGGGCCAGATGTACCTATCGCTGGTCACAAAAAACTGGTTGCCATATTTCTGCAACTATTGTACTATTTTACAAACCGACGTATGTACCAGTTAGTCAGTTCTCAACATATAGATTCCCTGTGGGTGGCATTTTGACCTAATTCATGAATATGAATGAGATAAGTCACAAATGGAGACCAGCTAGGAAAAGCAGCCATCACAGGGGTAGTGGCCTGCTGAGATACGCAGACCAATATGTCTATGATTGCTTTTAACAAAATATTTTTTTTAAATGTAGCCGGATTTCCTTAAAAGAAAAGGGGGTACATTAAAATAAATAAATATGTTACCAAACCAATTTTTTTTTAGAGAAGGCAGTGGCCCATCAGTATTTAGAAGGAATGCCCTAACATGCCCTCTCCACATACCGATTCGCGATTTGGTCAAAAATCCAAATTTCAATTCGGTAAAGTGTTACTGAAATACAATTTGTGGTTTATACATGCCAACGGTCTTTTTGCAGCAGCAAGCAGCCTAATTCTGCGAACTGAGTTGATACAACTGGAAAAGGCTTCGTATTTCTGGCCTTAAGACACTTAAGTTCAGATTCATGAATAGCATTACACTTGCAAACAATGTACTGCACTAATTGGTAGGTTTGGCGAGTGCAAAAAACTAATTTGCATGAGTCATACTTGAGTCGCAAATGAACTAATGAGTCACAGTATCAACTTGGCGATTTCTTGGAAATCTCCAGAAAACAAAAGCATTGGTAAATGCATTAGGTTTCGCCTATGTGAATATTAATATATATATCTTTTTGGGTAAGTTTTAAGTTGGTGAGCAGTTATGAAATATGAGTTAAAGAAACTGTAATGTGTTATGACTTGTTTTTTGAGAAAGGCAATATATTGTGAAGTATCTGTTTTTTACATAAAGCAGTCCTGTACCCTCAGTTGATGTTGTGAAAGACAGATTTATCCACTGTCTGGAATATACAGAGGTTTTTGGATGGCGATGCAAAGTTGTGAATTCCATCGCACCACATTGAGTGGATTCTGGGACACAATAGCATTTCAACATCCTTAGGCAAGTAAAATAAATACCAGTGAGGAAATATTCATTTTAAATATGCTGCATGTGTTAAGTGGTGGGGGTTAAAAATGACTGCAATTAGAATACCAGGTGAGAAACTAAATGGTGAAAGCTCAAAAAATAAAGATAGACAGGGCTTATAAAATACAGACGTGCTTTAAGTAAACAGATCTCTTTCGCTGGCCTGCAGCTGTAGAGCTTTTACAGAGTAAAAAAGAAGCAAAATAAATGGACTGATATATACCTACACTTTTTAAGTTAGGCATCAAAACTGGCCAATTCCACCAACAGAGACGTGGTAGTTTGCTATTTTCCTCTGTTTCCGTCTCTTGTCAATACAAAGAAAATGTGAGTGAAAGTAGCAGCGAAGAACTGAAGAGTGAGTTTTTTAGCTAACTAATCCTGAGAAGTGGAATCTGAATATTTGATGTGAATGGTGCTAGACGCCACTTAATGTTACTTGAGGTACGTTCATTCATATGTACGAAAAGTACCAATCATCAAGGAGCTGCTTTTACATGCCAACAGTGTCGTAAATTCATGCACTGAGAGTACTGAACATACACGAGTCCATAATGCACTATTGAACAGTTGCAATCTGCAATAAATAATGTACACAATGTGCTTTTCTTCTATAGTACTAATATTTATGCAACCATTCTGTTTAATAAAGCCTGTAAAGCATGATACACGGCTGTTTGCCTACAACTTTGGGGCAGGCCGCAAAAGTCACGTAAATGCATAACAGAAAAAACAACTCCCCAGCAGCCCCCCTACGGTCCTGCTCCTCCGTGCTCTAGCATTCATAAACTATGTGTCATGGGCCTCTTGGTCTAGCATAGGAAAGGGAAGGGGGATATAGCCGCATATACAGTGATGTTTAGTCTGCATTAAGGGTTTCGTGGAGGATCAAGCAAAGTAGCCGCAAGTAGGTTGGACATGTTAGATCTCTAAATTCATAGGATAGAATTTAAATAAAGGGTGCCCAAATATCAGGATAGAATATGCTTTTGGGATCCACAGTTAGGAACACCTTCTCCATCCCCAGGATGAACCATAGCGTGTGCAACCAAGAGGTATGGTCAGGAATCTTGTCTGTACATGAGGGATAGATTCACCTGTTGCGCCGCCCCCAGAGCCAGTGCCATTTGTCTTCCCCCGGTGGAGCCTCGAGGATAGGTCAAGGGATTCGGAATTCCTAGGACAGTGTATGCTGGGAACCTGGGATGAAAATGTTAAAAGCAGTGTGGATGTCTGTTAGCACTTGGTCCCAATATCGGGGAAGTTTTGAACAGTGCCATGGGAGAGAGAGGATGGTGAATCCGCATCATCGTCAGCACCACATGGAGCGCCCAGGGCTCCACCTATGAAGTTGCGCAGGAGTCAAGTGCCAATAAGAGACAATTTGATAGGCAGTTTTGATGCTGGCCATGTTATGTGCCGTGTGATGTACCCTATAAAAAATGTCCTCCCATTTTTTTGTAGTAAGGGCCCGCCCCATCTCTGCCTCCCAACATACCTGCCCTTCGGTCTTTATTGTGGAACCCTCCTTGGTCCGAAGGGCATGCATTTCCGTTATGAGATGCTGATCATCTGTTTTGAGAAGCAGCCACTACTCAAAGGGGTTCATGGGTTCCTTTGTTTATACTCAGGTGATGTCACCCAATGCCAAAGCTGTAAATATGGAATGTGGTCAGCTGCAGTTAAAAAGCTATTGTCTTTTAATTGGTGAAAGTAAATAATCCCGTCTTGACTTGAAGATGTCCCGCAGCGCCGGTAGAGGCACACTGTCAGGGAAGCTGTTCCCGCTCCAGGAGGAGCCCCGCATTAATCGCCTGACTGACGCACGGGACTCCATTGCCCAGGAGCCCGTGCAGGACCAACCCAGCGTGGAGGCACGCCCACCCGCCCACCGACGCACAAGAGACCTCGCCGGACCCGCTGGTGCGTGTCCCGCAGCGCCGGTAGAGGCACACTGTCAGGGAAGCTGTTCCCGCTCCAGGAGGAGCCCCGCATTAATCGCCTGACTGACGCACGGGACTCCATTGCCCAGGAGCCCGTGCAGGACCAGCCCAGCGTGGAGGCACGCCCACCCGCCCACCGGCCTACAAGAGACCAACAGGCTGACGCAGCTCTGGACCAACGCCGGACGAAGCCCGGACAAAGGGCGGGCCCTCTAAGGCCCTCTGAGGCCCGAGGAGGACGGGACGGGCCACCCCCTTTCGATCTTCGCCCTTTGCACACTGGAAAAGGGAGGTAAAATGAACTAACTAACTCTATCAAAATGACTGCTATTTTCCATATCCTTTACTGAACTAGTCTTTAACCTTCCTGTGGCCAGATAATTAGTGCACGTGTGCTCCTGCTCAGTCCCTTGTCATTGTTTTATCATATATTCACTTTTAGAAAAGCTATCCAAACAATGACTGACAAAGGTCTTTTCCTAAATAACACCTTCCAGGGGGGGCAGCGGAAGGGGACTTTGGATAACTACCTATCAGGACCACATCGGCAATCGAGTCCGTCATAGAACGAGCAGAGAAAATTCTTCCCACAGATCTTACATCCAGTACCCATTCAGCTATGGTGTTATCAGATCAAACTCAAAATTTTTCTTTATTGGAGGAACTAAATATGCTTTGTAAAACCGGGTACACCTATGTTGATAATGGGAAAGACCAAATAAATGCTTCTGAACATTCAATGAAAATTTCTAGCCTGCAGTTTATTACCACACCTCAACTAAACTCAAGCCATTTTGGTTCTCCCCCTCCATTAACATCTAACGATACTAGACAACTGCCAGTAAATGCTCAGGTATCCTATCCTAATAGTAAGCGCAAAGGTCCCAAACAGAGGGGAAGATCGGCTAAAAAACAAAGATTGCACCAAATTCCCTCCCCGGCGATTGATAACACCCAAAAATCACCAGAGGTATGTTCAAATCTGGAGTTGCCCGCAATTATTATTCCACCTGACCTATTGGCCCAGATTGAAATCCTGATCAGGTCCTTAATTTCCCCACTGGAAAAAACAATTGAGGCAATAGGGGAAAGGCTCTGCTCCATAGAGGAAATCACCAGGGCAAACCTAACACTCACAAAAGGTTTAGAAGGAAATAATCAAGATGAGACTCTAATTACTGCTGACATTCCAATCTTCCCTGTACAAAGAAATACCACACTAACTCATGCACATGCCCTCAAAACATCAAAAACATCAGTTATATCAAACCCCCCAAAAACTGAGAAACCTGCTCTTAGAGAAAGGCAAATCAAACTACTTACATCGAAAGTGGGGAAGTCCAACAATCATGATAACACGCAAAGAAGGGCTAAGCACATAGATCTACCGCCGGAGGCAGCTCCATTTGTGTGTATCCTGTCGGGCGTGCCAGAGCTTACTAACAATAAAACTGAAAGACCGGTAAACTTGCTAAATAAGGTGTCTTTCTGGCTGACAAAGAATAGACCCCTACCACCCAATATTGATGGAACGATTTTAAATGTTAGAAGGGTAGGGTGGTTGGGATCTACCCCCAAGGACATACGGGGAGACCTGGTTTTGGTCAACTTTAGGGACTCCCGAGTTATCCAACATCTCCGAAGTAGGCAGCCACAAACGGGCGATGGCCCAATTGGAACATGGGAACTGTTTGACTTTTATCCCAGTACTACATATCTGCCCCCTGTAAAATCATACAAATAAATTAATCTTGGTATGGGTAGGAGTGGTCCTGGATGTAGTAAGCACATACTATCTGCCTATTATTTATTATTCTAAAGGCTCAGACCTGGTCCCCTGGCTTGTTAAATCCGTTTACAGAAGGGCTCTCGTCTGTTTTATTTTTTAAATGTGTCATTATAAAATAGCAAATATATCCTATTTCTTAGCTGCCAGGATCTGCTTTTGTCAAATTGTAAAAATGATTTTATCAGTATAATGAACTGTCGATAACTTTGTTAAATCTGTTTATGTAGTGTCCATGTAATGAATATAATCGATGTCTGCTGTTATTATGTTTTTGTATCTTGTACGCTTTTATGAATTTTTTACTGAATTCGAATAAAGCTTGTTGATTGATTGATTTGAAGATGGAACCTTTGCGCTTGCAGCCTCCTTTGTACCACCGCGAAAATACACCATAAAGCTGGTCCAAGAGCAATCGAGTCCCACACGTTAAGCATCAAGCTTGTCACTGGTGAGGAATACAGACCCCAAGCCCTATGTTTACGAGGTAGCCAGACTTCTCTCCACATACTGGAGCAAGTAACAGCCTGGTCTGTGAAGTACCAATGTTTTTCAGAGAGCGGGTGGTTCCACTCTAATAAAAAGCAGAGCTGTGTGGCTTGGTAGTAGCAAAATATTAAGGGAACCACCAGTCCTCCATCATGTTTCTGGCAGTATAGTATCCGTTGGTTAAGATGGAGTCTTCTTCTGTCCTACAGAAAATTGCCAATATCCAATTGCAGAGAGCGAAGTGCAGAGGGTGGAGGAGTCCGCTGTAGTGTCTGTAACACATAGAGTATATGTGGGGAATAGTCCTTTTAACTACGGCTACCTGACCTGTCCAAGAGAGGCAAAGCCATCTCCAGGCAGACAAGGCCACGCTTGTCTCAGAAATATGAGCAGAATAGTTACAAGCCAAAGTCTTAGGGAGAGACCATGCCAGTTTAGTGCCTAGATAGGAAATGGAACAGGGGTCTCCAACTGGTTGATCATGAGCTACCGGCAGCTCGCAGATGCCCTGTCAGTAGATCTTGGCCTGACTTCTACTTTATTATCCTATCGTCTTTGTTTTGTTTATTTTTTAGGCCTATTGCAACTGCTTGTCTGCCGCCGTAGGAACCAGCTGCCATTTGAGACTATCTGGGGGGGGGGCAAAGTGGTTGACGTCGGCCAGCGCATGTGCAGTGTTGGCTGCCCATGGAGAACTACTATGCGCGCCTTTTGCTGCATGACTTCTTGCTATGATTCCGTTGCATCTTTGCGGCCGGAGCGGCAGCCTTGAAGGCATAATTGGCTCCCCATGCCGCAATACAGGAAATGCAGTGCCAGCCACCTTAAGCAGAACCAGACAGGCATAAGGTTTGTGGCCAAGAGGAACATTCTGTTTTTTAAAATAGATGCTGAGTTATGGAACGTGGTGGATGAAAAGGTGTGAGAGACACATGGGCAGGTTATGGTTTTTAGTATGAATGCAGCTTTGAACAGCGCTGCAGGTACATATGATTTCTTATGCATGTAGTCTTCTTAGCTGATTATGGCAGAGGCCAGGTGTACACAGTTTGTTGAAGAGGAAAGCCAGGACCAATACCAGGCTCTCTGGTTTTATATTGTTCATTGCAAACACTAAATGGGTTCTGTTTTTCCCTCATCAATGAAGTTGGGCGTGGAGGGACTTTGGGAATGATGCACAAGTTGCTTGGTCTTTAGTAGCTCACAGTGATTTTCACGGATCAGAAGTTCCTTTCACTGCAGAAAAGGTTGGAGACCCCTGATATGGAGTCTTTTGCCCATGCAAAAGGAAATCGAGAGTGCAGGGTCATTTTGTATGGAGGAGTGACTGAGAGGTTCAGATACTGAGATTTTTGCAGGCATACTTTGAAACCCTAGATATCCCCAAAAAGTTGGAGTTCTTCAATTAGTGCAGGAAATGAGATCCATGGGTTAGTTGTATTGTCTTGTATTGTATGAAGCATTTATATAGCGCAAAACTGCCACCCTGCGGGTATCCTGGCGCTTAGACTACAGACTAGTCAGCACGAAGATCAGCCTGAGCTGGTAGGGAAGATCTACTTTTCCGCCCTTGGAAATAACCACGTTTTCAGACTCTTTCTGAAACATAACAGTGAGTCGGCCTGTCTAATGGGCTGGGGCAGGTCATTCCAAAGACGTGTGGCTGCCACACCGAAGGCTCTGTCCCCCATCCTGGTTTTCTTGAATCTTGTCGTTCTTATAAGGCTCGCATTGGAAGAGCGGAGCTGTCTTTTCGGGTTATGCCAAGTAAATCTTTCCTGTAGTGGGACGGGACCCAGGCCATGCGCTGCTCTATACACAATATAGAGAGATTTGAAACACACTCTCTCTTTCACCGGCAGCCAGTGTAAATCTCTCAGGGCACCGGTCGTGGAGGCCCTGCCGTGCCTGTTCAGTGCCAGTTTTGCTGCCAAAGACTGGACTCTCTGCAATCTCTGTAGAATGTACTGCGGTGCACCCAAATACAGGGCATTGCAGTAGTCCAATCTACTAAGCATTACGCTCCTTACCACAAGCGAGCGGGAATCTTTAGCCAGAAACGGAAGGATCTGGCGTAGCATCCGTAACAGAGAGAAACAAACCTTGGCAGTTTTATTTGCTTGGGACTCCATTTGGAGATTACCGTCCACTAATACCCCAAAATTACGCACCATTTTGGCAGGGGCTATAGGATCTTCCTCTGGGATGAGCTTAAACTCCAGCCTAGGGTACTGCTGCAGGCGGGCAAAATATAACCTCTGTTTTTCCGCTGTTAAATTGCAGAGAGTTTTGCTTAAGCCAGCCTACTGTCTGGAGCATACACTCTTGAACTTTGTCCATGGACACCACCTGTTTTAACATCATCGGCGTAAAGCCTAATGAGGTGATGGTCTCCTCCGAAGTGAATCCCAGGGATACCCAGACTATCCCTTATCCGGTGCACCATAGGCTCTATCGATAGAGCAAATAGAAGAGGGGATAGGGGGCACTCCTGGCATATGCCCCGTAACATATGGAAGGTAGGAGACAAAACACCATTGACCCTCATTGACCCATGGATGGAGTTGTGTAAGCAGCTGACCCATCTGCTGAATTTGTTACCAAGGCTGAATGTGGTACATAAACAAGGATACATAGTCCAGGTGTAGTAAAAGATCCCTCTTTATTAGCAGGTAGTTAGGTGGCAGGTTACAGGATAGGAAGATACAAGGAGAATCCCCACCAGGAGAGAGCAACCAGCTCCTCAGCCTGAGATGACCAACTGACAATCCCAACACAGTAAGGCACTCAAACATTCCATGATGTCACAGGACATTCTGATAAAGTGGTAGAGAGGGAAAAGACATAGAAACCATTTACCACACATCCTCTTCTGTTAGTGAACAACAGCAAGTAAGAAGTTAAGACGGAGCAGAAGGATTCAGAGGAGACTGTAGACAGAAGAGCTAGTCAAAGAGACAATTTGAAAAGCAGGAAACTCAAGAGTGAAAGCAGAAACAAAGGACAATTAAAAGAGGCATGTAGAAAGATATTCATAAGATGCACAAATGGTCATGGTTGGACAAAACACAAGAATGCAAATTACATAACATGCCCATCAACCCTCCTTAATAAAACAAGGTAGCGATCCTGGTAAACTAAGTAGGGTGTAACAACTAAATGACAAAATGTGTGCAGGTGGAAGTAAGCACAATAAGATGAACTAGCAACCTACACAGAAAGAAGGAAAGCCTTGCAATAAAGACTAGTGCATGACGTGCACTAACAACCTCCCCTTCAAGGGTACACCAAGAAAGGCAACCTTTAAACTGTGGAACAAAACAACTCCCCAGGAAAGGGTACACCAGAGAAAACTAACACCCCTGGAACAAAGTACACAGTAGCCACACACTGACAATAGTGGCGCAACTACACCAAGAGGTAGCGCTGACAACGCACCCCGACTACCCACATAGAGTGATGCAACTTAGACCAACACAGACAACCTCCCCTAACAAAAGGGTACACCATTGAACAATGTAGAAATTGTTCAACGCAACATCACTTAATGGCGGCGCTGACCACGCACACCACCTTCCCCAGAAAAGGGTACACAAAGAATACTAATCCTTGAAACTTTTGAACAAAATAGTTACATGCAGACAACCTCCCCTAATAAAAGGGTACACCACGTTAGAAGTGTGCAACGTAACTTCTTCAAAGGGTAACAAGATGACCCTAGGAAACAAAATGTGGCACTGACTGGCACCAAAACTTCCCCACAACCTCCCCTAAGTAAGGGTACACCATAGGGTACTAACCCTTAGAACATGAATGGGGCATTGATTAAACACAAACACCCTAGCTGCCCAAGCAGGGTGAACCCAGGATACACACCCTGTGAGACCAAGACTACAACAACCCCTATATATAAATAGGGTACACCATAAGGTACAACATCGCCCTAGTTTCAAAATATGGCATTGACTTGCCACACACCCTCCCCTAAATAAGGGTACACCGTAGGGTTAAAACGTTGCCTTAGGAACCCAACCCAAACTCCCAATGGTAGGGTACAGCATAAAACAACCACTGACAAAAAAAAAACACAAAAGGAAAACATACTAACAACCTCCTAAAGGTAAATAGAACCATCCATTATGCTCAACACACAAACCAACCCACAACATACACTGAAATACAAATGAGTTGAAGCATAACAAAATGATAAAAACAAAAGACATTAGTTCCGGTGAGCGATTTCTCACCCGAGATCCTCATAGATTGCTCCAGGCAGTGACAAGCAACCCCAAAATATGCAAAACAGCAAGCTTGAGCTCAGGTATCTCACCCGGGTTCCCATTGACGTCTCCTCCTAATAATGGCAATGACCAAATGCGCAGTGCGATGTAAAAAAAACTTGGAACACAACGAAGGCTTGAAGTGTTCAAACACCAAATAGTCACGTAAGTGGAAAGTACCAAAAGCGCAGTGCGATATGAAGCTTTTGAACACAAAGAAAACTTGAAATGTGCAGACACTGAAAAGTCACGTAACCTGTGAAGTGGGGAAAAGAGTTCCATTTCTGACCTTCCGCTTGCCGCTGAAATTGAAATGAGTCCGCTATCGTGTGGAGACTTTTAGCACCAGACGCACTCTTGCGAAGACTTGCCGAACAGGACGCACACTTGGGAAGACTTGCGCACTGACATTAAACAAAATGGCGGCATGCCGTCACGTCTGTGCCGGATGGCTCACGGCTTAGACGTGCTGAACAATGTTGCATAGCAACTGGCAAGTGGCAAGAAGCAGACGTCACAAAGAAAAAGATGCCGGCAACACGGGACCGGTAAGGTTGTGTGCGTGCAAGGGCTCGTGGCTTGTTTAAAATGTGGCGGTTCAACTGCTATGAAGATAATTACACCGTAAGTACATAAAACAAAACAAATTAAAATGTCCCCTAGTCACCAATTAAATAAAACTCACAGTCAAGTTCGCACAAAGACGAGCGTCGGTTCACACTCAAGGCAATGTGCTCAATTTGGTCGCAGTCGCAGGAAAGCAGGGGAAACTTCACTTTTTTGGCAAAACACACACCGTCATAGAAGTAGGTACGCTGTGAGCAAACATAATAGATGATGGCTGTTGTGAAGGAGAAGGCACTGCCAGCGCCGGGGCAACTCCGTGAAAGCAAACACAGCAGGCGCTCACAGGATAAAACGTGCCCACACTGTGGGAGAACACGCTGGTCTCACCTGTTCCACAGTGGATGCAAAAAGGGCGAACTGTCACAGTACAAAAGTCGTAGAGAAGCAGTAGGGTGATCAGGCCAGCTGAAACTCAGATGCTTTTGTGGCTGGAGACAGGCAATGTCCAGATGACAGTAGGATGGCAGTTGGCTCCTTCAGACAATAAACGCCCAGGGTACAGGCTGTCCAGAATGAAAAGGACGCTGGTGGGGTTTACTGGGCGTTGCTTTGATTCCTTGAAGTGACTAGTTTTCTTCTGTTTAGAGTTTTACTGGGTACCAGATCTATCCTTGGTTTCCTTAAAGCTGAGTTACAATCCTCTTTCTGTGCAGCGTAGGTTAGTCCAAGAAAAGTCGCCAAAATGTGGTACATAAACAAGGATACGTAGTCCAGGTGTAGTAGAAGATCCCTCTTTATTAGCAGGTAGTTAGGTGGCAGGTTACAGGATAGGAAGATACAAGGAGAAACCCCACCAGGAGAGAGCAACCAGCTCCTCAGCCTGAGATGACCAACTGAAAATCCCAACACAGTAAGGCACTCAAACATTCCATGATGTCACAGGACATTCTGATAAAGTGGTAGAGAGGGAAAAGACATAGAAATCATTTACCACACTGAACTTTTGTAGGGTTGCGAAGTGATAGGGCCAGTGGAAGCGGTTACACACTTTCTGGGCGTCTATGGAGATAAGCAAATCTTCATTCTGGGACCTCTGAATTTTGAGAAAAAGATGCAAGAGGTGCCTGGTATTACGGCTACATTGTCGTGCTGGAATAAAGCCTGCTTGGTCCGGCTCTATCAGACTCTGCTTCAGTGGGATAAGTCAGCGTGCTAGGATACAGGTGAACAGTTTGGCTTCTATATTTAAGAGGGAGATGGGTCTACAGGATCCACAGATGGTCGGATCTTTGCCCGCCTGTGGAATAACCAAAACGGCAGCTTTTAGCATGGAGTCAGTAAGGGAGCCAGAATTAGCGAAGGAGATGTAGAGACGTGTTAGTAGAGAGGCGAGTTTGTGGTAGAAAGTTTTATAGAATTGGGCACTAAAGCCATCGGGCCCCATTGATTTTAATGGCTTTAGGTGAGCAATTGCCGAAATCACCTCTTCTTTTCCTATGGGTTGGTTGAGTGCTTCAGCCTTCATAGCTAGGAGGGAAGCTAGAGTGATCCCCCTAAGAAAATAGGAAGGGTCTCCTTTAGGGCCATCAGAGGTGACTGATATCTCCAGAAGTTGCCATTTGTCACGATGTCTGTGGTTTTCCACCGCAGATATTGCTATGAGTTCTCCCTTCATTGCTAGTGTTAGGGCTTCACAAACTGACAAAAAGGATACGTGCCTGGTGTAATTAGCGCAAAGTCTGTTAGGGTTTTCCAAAGAGAATCCACTGCAGCAGAGGACTGTAGCAAAGAGTCTCTAAGTCGCCAGGGTGAGGTCTGTGGCTGGGTGACATCTAGTGGGAAAGATAGTGAGAAGAGGGGGGGGGGACGATCTGAAAGCGACCAGGGGTTAATAACTGCCTCTGTGACAAGGGCTGCAAGAGTCAGAGTTGCCAGGAAGTGATCAATGTGTTCATATGTTTTGAGTGCTAATGAGTTGAATGTATAGTCCCTAACAGATGAGTGTAGTTGACACCAAACGTCTTGGAGTCCACAGTTGCCATCCACTGTAAGCCTAATGTAGAGAAGGCACCTGTTTGGTTGGAGCCCTATCGTGAGCAATTGAGGTTGTAGTCCATTCCCAAATTCATGTCCCCACCTATCAGAATGCAGTATTGATATTTAGATTGCACCTAATAACCCTTTGCAAACACCAACTTGCTAATAGCATTTGCTCCAGTCTTACGGTTTCTAGCTGCATGCTTTTGTCTAGATAAGGGAAGAAATTGTATGCAGGCTATCAAACAAAGAAAATGGGTGTGGATCAGACATCACCACTGGTCTCAACACAACTGTAAAGACCTCACCAGTGTCCCCACTAAAGTGTGTTTTCTAAAGGCAGCACCCCCTCCATTTACCTGTGCCTGAGGAGCACAATCGCACCATACCATGAGTGCACGCACAAGAATAAACAATGCACCAGTAACATCCTCCGAGAGACAAGCAACCCACCCACCCCGGGACTGCTGCACCCACTGACCGAGTCTGGCTGCAAACAGAAAGTAAAGCCATAACTACAGAACAGATAAGCAGAGCAAACACAGGAAGGAAAATCATATCCAGCACCGGTGACGGTCAAGACCTGGGACACCTGCAGGAGCACCATAACAACCGGAAACTGGGAGTGGTGCAGCCCTGTGCCAGGGGAAGGCTTCTGCCCTGGGTACTGAGGTTCTGGGTCACTGGAAGGTTGAGCGGAACCAGAAGCGCTGTCTGTCAAAGTAAAGCGTGCCTGAACGGGACTAGGAAACAGAGACATTTCAACTTTAGAGTCGCCTTCATGGTCGGGCGAGGGAGGGGTTCAGTAAAAAAGAAAAATAGTTCAGGGGGGCTTCAGTCAAGGGAAACCACATCTGTGAAATGGTTCAGAGTTTTTCCACTCTCTGGACCACTCTCCTTGTCGGCTCTCTGTAAGACTGTCCTTGACAGCAGCACCACTCGCTTTGTGCGGGGTTCCACCATGAGCACCAACCACCTGTGGCTCCTCTCAAGTCACCCTATTCGCACTCGGACTCACTGGCTCTAACTAGCAGCAAGGCCGCCAAATGGCAGCAGCGGGCCAGGATCCCGATTCTTCAGGCAGCGCCTGAAACGAGATGAGAAGCAGGGCAGGCAGCAAATCCGAGCACTTGCTCCCAAGTAGCCGCTTAGTGGTTCTGGTGTTCTTTCTCAGAGTGCATGTTTCTGAATGAGGCCCGGGTGGAAGAAACGAGACCAAGCAACAAGGGCGAAAGGGATGGTGAGGTATAGAGGTCTGCAAACATGTGCACTCTAATAGAGTGCTAGATTCACATTAAAAACAAGTGACGGGTGTCTGATGCATCTGAGTGGATCCCCGCCTTTCCCCTAGTGAGGGACTAGTGAGTGTGCATCGCAATCTAAACAAGCACCGGCATCTGATGCAATTGAGTGGGCCCTATGTTGGCTCCGGGGGGACTGGTGAGTGTGCTTTGCATGTAGAAATCTAAACAAGTCCAGGGTCTGATGCAGTAGAGTGGGTCCCTGCTGAATATGCCTATGTGTCACGTAACTAGTGCTCTTGTTGAGCATGTTAAGTGCTTCAATATCTTTAGGTCGAGATCACACTGTCAAAAAAAACATGCAAGAGAGTTTGGGATCATGAGGTCTCCAAAGTAGATGAGACAGTTGTGAGCCTTGGGAGACTGATAAGAGAAACACACGAGGAACATACAGGAAATAGTATGCTACAGCTAATAGAACCAGGAGGAAACGTAAGCGGCAAGCACATGAACCAATTAAAAGGGCAGGATGTAAGCCACTTTTAACATTTATATTAAATACAATAGATTTCACAAGGCAAAACTTAAAAACGTGTTGATTGAGGGCCTCCTGCTTCCTTCTATCTTAACCAGAAACCCATCCGTAGTGTGTGACTAAGCATCCAGTATTCATTGAAGTAACAGGAGTCAGTGACAGAAGGCTAGAAATAGAAGAACGGATGCTATTTGGCAATGGAGGAATCAGAACCCATCCCATTGATAGCAACATGCTCCCCCGATGTCCCAATGCATTGTGACATTGTTTTGTTATAGCCTTCACTGTCTCTTAGAGGGAAATAGATTACAAATATTTTGTAAATACCAATGCAGGGGTAAAGGTATGCAGCTCAGTATTTACCGAGGATGAATACACATTTCTAGACATTGCCACTTGAAGATGCAGGACTCCATCTCTGCACTCATAGGCATTCTTATGGACTTGCACTAGAAATTAAGGCTCTTTAATATTAATGCAGCAGAATTCCTGCAAATCCATGCGAGTGGCCTTTATGAGCGGTGTCAGATTAGTATACTCCCAAATAACGGCTGGGTAATATTAAACACTCCACTACCACAGCATCTGTCATCAGGTCATGAATAAGGCCCAAAGACGCAAACAAATCTATTGAGCTGCACCTGACATTTTCTAAGACTGACTGGTGTTTATATCCTCCTTCTCAACATGCCTTCTGCCGCAGTAACTGAAGCCACAACTTAGCTTGCAGAGCCTAACCTTTGTGAATGCCACAGATGAATCTAATGAAAGGAAGGAAGTGCTTCCTACTTGAGGCCCATTGAACAAAAGGTGATGAATATATTGCAATTTGAGATCATCTCAATCCTGACATTACACAATAGAGAGAAATATAAAATTAGCTGTGTTCTCCTTAGTGAGAGCGGGCCAGAACTGCTGTACATGGTCTGAGGTGTGAGGTGTTCTTTTTCCCGGCTTCGCTAAATCATTTGTACGACAGCCAGTCATATTAAACAGCAAACCATAAGAAAGTAGGAGACTTAGGGCCAAATGTATCAAGATAGCATTTTGTGATTCCCTAATTGTGAATCACAAGGATTTGCAATTAGGGAATCGCAGAATGCAATGTATGAAGATGTACAGTACACCTTTTACGATTCCTAGGATGCCAAAAATGACGTACCTCATGAATATTAATGAAGTAGGGCGCAATTTACGACCCCCTAGCAAATGAAAAAATCATGGGGCTGGTGGCCTGCTGAGATCCGCAGACCACCATGTCCGGGACTGCTATTAGATAAAGCAATCTTTTGTTTTGTAAAGTTTTCTTTTCTTTTTTTTCAGAACCTGCGTGGTCAATAGGACCACTGCTTGCTCTTAAAAATGGTTTTACAATCATTCACAAAGGGGAAGGGGTCCATTAGGGACCCCTTCCCATTTGCGAATGGGTTACCACCTACTTGAAGTAGGTGGTAAAATGCGAATGTTTTGCGACTGCAATTGCGGTCACAAAACATTCATACATACTGATGCGATTCAGTATTAGGAATGGATGTCCTAAACACCCCTTCCTAATACCGAATAACAAACCTATTTTGTGATTCGGTACCAGGTTACCGAATCACAAAATTAGGTTTGCTACATTATAAAAGCAATTTTTGCGTTCGCAAACTGGCAGATTCACAGATTCTGCCCGTTTAAGAACGCAAAAAGCCTTGAAACATCTGGCCCTTTGAAACAGGAAGAAAAGGGGCAGAAAAGATTTGAAATGCAGTGAAAGTAAAACACTAAAATGATTAGGGCCTTGAGAGGCAGGAGGCAGAGAACATTGGGGCATGGAAAAATAAAATATAGAGAGAGTGAGATGAGAAAGGTGAGATAAAGAGGCAAGAATAAGACAAAGGTACATCTATTATTGCCTGAACTAGATCAGGATGTAAACACACTAGACAAGAAACCATTGAGTCATAACATCACCCTACACATAATTTGGCATACACTCAGATAGGTTATATAGAAGGACACAACCTCCAAGGCATGCGCATGGAAAATAAATTGCATTGTTCACATTTACATGAGTCCGGAGATAGGCACTAAGGGCCTCATTACGATTGCGGATTTCCCGCATCCACCGGGCCGGCGGAAGCCACCGCCGGCCCGGAGGATGCGGGAAATCCGTCGGGGAGCCTTGCAAGACCCACCGCCATATTAGGATGGCTGGTGGGTCTTACTATCTGTCCGCCGCTAATCCGCCGCGGGCGGATTCCACCCGCGGCGGAAAAGCATTAACATGGCTGGCGGTGTCTATCAGACACCGCCAGCCATATTAGGATGACAGCGGAAAGATGCCTTTACACAGGCTAATTAACACAGTTTACAGAAATGAACTTCTCACACAATTGTGTGTTACTCTGGGTATTCATACCAAGGGGCATATCATCATGCCCCGGAGATAAAATTATCGCCGCTTTAGCGTCCGTTTTTGGACGGAAAGCGGCGATAATTTTATCGCCTAATCAGCAAGGTCATGCTATCACCTGAATCCTTGCATGATAGCCCTTTCTCCCAACGCCCATCCTTGCATCTCTAATGAGATGCAAAGTGGGGGTTCCTGTCCTGACATAACTGGAGAAATGTCGCTACGCAACATTTCTCCAATTATCAATGGGCACGCTAACCTGCAGAGCGACAAGCATAGTAGCGATAACCTCTGTTATTGCTATTTTCCTTACGCCTGCTTTAAAACAGACTTAGCCATGATATCCTATGTAAGGTGGATATCATGGCTAAGTATGCCTTGCCCTATCAGTAAGCTTTCGCCAAACCTTGTGCGATTATCGCTGTATTTCCAGCAATAATTGCACAATTGGCAGTTTGCACTCTGAATTTTATCGCTTTGGAGCGTTGCTGACAGGACACGCTATCTCAATGATAAATAAAAGAGTTGGCCGGCGATAATTATCCTCGCGCTAAGAGCGCTGAGCGATAATTACATTGATGATATGCCCCCAAGTACTTTATACACAGTTTCATCTAAGCTTCTGTGGCCTATTATAGAGCCGTATGCTTGGATAACATTTTGCCATTTCAATGAGGGGAAGAGGTGTCGCGCAGTGGCCAGGGCGACTGACGCAGGACACTGGGGATCACCGTTCAATCCCTGGTGCCGGCAGCAGGGGTCTGCCTAGCACCATGTGACCCTGGGCAATAGCTCGTTCAATCTTCCCGACGGCCCCCAGGGCTGGGATGCCTACAGGTAACTGTGCGCTTTACAAATACTGGATTTTTTTTGGGGGGGGGGGCAAAAGCACTATATTACTTTATCATGCTCAGCTCCATGTAGCCCTGAATGATTGGCGAATTTGTTTTTCTATATTATCACCTTCATAGAGGCACCTAAACAGACAAAAACTTTTCATCGGTCACTTGATTTTGTTGATGGTGGCAGTGCCTTCTTCAAAGATATGCCGTTTTTTTTCTGTGTTCATTGTTACCTCAAAATGACATTGTGGATTGACTGCTGTCACGGTTTTTCAGCCTCATCCTCCTACTCCTCCTAACCTTTGATTTTCCATGATCTGTTGCTCACTCCTCCTCTTTTGCGCCTAGAAATCCCTTTCCGGAGGGCCATTGGATCTGTGCAATTATGCGGCTGTTGCATTTACCACGTAAGCATGAACTTGACACATTTACACATTTAACACATAACCCATAATCTGCTGCATAATCTTCAGATTTTACAGAAAAATTGTGTTTGTAGCTCAAGCGGATCAAATGTTACTAAAATTGTGGCGGCCAGTGTTGCTGCGCAATGGAAGGTTCTTTGCAAAGGATGTCTGGTCATCTTTCAGTTGCTTATAACTGTATTTGGATGTTAAATTGGAACTAATGAGTTAAAACCTTTGCCCAGACAGTGCTAACGTCAAAAAATGACAAAATGATGTAGTAATACTGTCACAGAATGATAAAATGATGAAGTAAAACGGTCACAAAATGTGCCTCCTTAGGTCACATAATCTGCCTTGTCTCGTAATACAAATTAGTCGACCCTGCCGCATATTTTGGTTCACCCCTGCTGCAATAATTGCAGTGGCCCTGGCTGAAATTTTCCAGGAAATGTTCCACATACCCTGCTCCACTACTGATGTATTATATGGCTATTTCATTTTAATGCTGTACCTTAATTGTACTATTATACAAAGCCCTGCAGGAGATCATATCAGTTTCCTGTAAAATAGGACCATCTAGAATTGCCCCACCCAGTGGCATACGATGGGGAGTGCAGTGACTGCAGGCCGCCCCGGGTGTCATCCCTGAGGGGGGTGACAAAATGTCACTGAGGGGGCTGACAAAATGGCAAAATTCCATTCCCCCAGCTCTCACCAGCCGTCTTCAGTGTGGCACCGTCACAGGGTGGCAATCCGTGGATTCGCCACCACCTCCCTCACTTTTCAGAAGTAGCACCGCGGGGCGGCAAACGCAGGTGCCACCCCGGGCTGTCTCAGGTCTAGTTACACCACTGGCTCCACCTGCAGTGCACTTATAAATCTTGTATGTGACACAGCAAATACTCACTACAAGAGAACTACAGGCAGAAGCACCACCTTCACAAATTGGTGGGTAGTGTGTGGAGCTTTTGGAGATTTTGATACCGAGTTTCGATTGTTTTTGTGGATCACTTTAGTTTTCTCCTCAGCAATTAACTTGTAAACTCCCATGGATTTATTTGTTGAAGTAAGGTTCTTTAGGATGATTGTGTTTTTGGTGGCTATGCCATTGATTACAACTGAGTGAGAAAGCACAGTGTTCCCGCTATGACATATCGCCTCACACACATCATTCCTTTGTGATATCCTGAAATTTCATATTACTCAGCGGCGGCTCCTCTGCTATGGCGGAGGAATTTTGCCCTCTCCCTGTTAGCAGCCAAAAAATAAAAAATAAAAGGATAATGAACTTGTGTTTATTATAGTTTTCGTTTTCTCTATGGCATCGTCTAGGGGATGGGGCTATGAGGATGACAGGTAGAGGGAGAGTTGTAGGTGCACTGTTTGTCAGTGTGCATGGCGGTTTGGCTGGCCATCTCAGGCTGGCCAAACCGTCATGTGCACTGAAGGTCTCTCCAACCCCAGGTGCGTTGCTGGGTTGAAGAGAGCAGGCACAAGCTCCCAGTCTATCTGGGAGCGCAAATCCACACCACTCAAGCCCAGTGACGACAGGCATGGCTCGCGGTTGGTGGGGCAAGGGCGGATGCCAGGGAAGGTTTGCAGGGGGGGCAATATAAAAAATAAACAATAAACGTACCTTGCTGCCGGGTCCCGCTTCTCTGCTCTCCTTGTCCAACTCAAGGAACCGGAAGCACAGCCAGGTCCCACTGACCAATCACAATGCTGCAATGCAGCATTGGGATTGGTCTGAGCGTCCTGGTTCGACGCTTAGCCAGGGAATGGGGACCTGGGTATGTTCTCCACGCAGGCTATAATGCAGCCTGCATGGAGAACAGGAAAAGTTCACATGACTATTTTGGGCGATCCGAGAGGGTCGACAAAACAGTCATATGCACTTAGGAGTGCGAAAACCACTACTCCCCTGCACCACTCTGAGAGCAGAGCAGCCCCACACACCCCCAAAGCAGCACAAACATAAGATGATAATAACTCAATATTAATATTATTTTATGTTTCTACTTCGCGCTGTTTGAAAGCAGTGGGGCGACGCTCCTCCGCCATTTCGGAGGAGCCGCACCTGTTCAGGCCAAACCTGACGGTGCTTTCATGCCGCGTTATGATTGGCACTGGGGATTCTGGGAGCCTGTGCCTGCAGTGCACAGTGACGGAGCCTGAGAGGAGCGTTGAAGCGTCGAACAGGTAAGTCCGTCCCTGGTCCCCCCTCTCCCGCCTCCCTGCCTCTTTGCCCAGACACCAGCCACTGCGGATAGTACCTCTAAACATCATTGCAAGAAAGCATAATTAATCCAGATACATTGGGTCCGATTCACAAATAATACTTCAATCTGCATTCTGGTCTTTACGACCTCTCGTGGGTGTATATTTACTATTTTTTAAAATTTAGTAAGGTTTGTCAGGTTATGCTTGGAACGTGCAACATGTGCAAGTTTCTTGTTGGGTACTCTGGGAAAGGTTTGTGAATTCAGTTTTGGCATTGGCAACTATGCAAATGTATATTTACTTATGCAAAAAATCTTCCAAACAAGCCAAACGCACTTGAAAGTTGTTTTTCTTCTTTTCCATGAGGAAATTGCTTCACTTGGGCAAAAAACCTTTCCCACACCCAAGCTAAATTTGGGGGTGCCCTTTCTTATTTTAAAACCAGAATATTATTTTATCCTGCCCTCGTCAGGAGTAAGTTACCAAGATGAGAAGGAGTTGGAGAAGTGTTTGTAAAAAACCAAATAGCTGTACATTTTTCGTTGTGCACAAACCAGGAAACAATTCCTGCCATAAAATGCCCACTCCCCAACCTCACAATAAAATCTTTGTATGAATAAATCCTTTCACAAGAAGTACATTTTATCAATTTCAAAAGTTGTTTCACACTCATAGAAAAGGGTATTTTCTTGTGCAAGTGAAACACGTGTAAACAGCGTTGTGTTTCGAGACGTTTGTTTACATAAGGCCCCAATTATGTAGAATTTAACCAAGCGCCGTTTTGGGCCCATATTAACAAATTAAAAAATGGCAAGATGGGCAGGGAAAATGGGATTTCAGATACAGCTTGGGTGCGCCACATCGTTGAGCTGTATGTGGATCAGATCGATAATTTAATAGAGGCTGGAGAGCCCATTATCCCCAACTTTATCTTTTAAAGAAAAGTTGATGGTAGCTGAATCAAGTCTACAACATCAAGAGGATTTGAAACCAGGATTGGGCCAGCCCGATGAAGAGATCCAGGTGGCTCAGCGTAATCTAACAAATAGTAGGAAGGTGGCAAAGGTATTAATAAAGATGGAAGCTAATGAAGCCCCGGGCCTGAATGGGCTGCCGGACAACCTTTTAACCCGGAGCATAAAGGTTGGGCAGTAGTATTGTCAGCTCTTTATAATTACTGTTTTCTAGGCGCTGACATACCAGATGACTGGATAGGATCAATTTTATGCCCTATATTTAAGAGCAGAGATTGGACCACAGCTGTAAATTATAGATGAGTTGCCTTACTGGATATTAAAGCAAAAGTCTGTGCCCAAATTTTACTAGAACCTATAGAATCCTGGGTGCCAGAGGAGGGCATTTTGCCATTTTTACGGACAGGGTTCAGGGCAGGAGCATCTACAGTAGACAATATTCAAGCTCTCTCTGTCCTCAGGCATTATACTCTTCAGAAGAACAGACCAACTCTCCTGTGCTGTTTTATAGATAATTTATTTGACAGAGTGGATAGGGCCATTCTCTGGAGGAATCTTGCAGGGTGGGGTATTCCTCCGAATCTGCCAAGAGCCATCATATCACTACATACCGAGACATTGGCTAGGGTGAAAATCAGTGCAAAAACAGTAACACAGAAAGTAAAAACTAATCGAGGGCAAAAACAGGGTTGTGTTTTGGCACCCATGTTGTTTAACCTGTACACAGCTGATTTAGGGAAAGCACTGGATGGTGGTAGTTTGGCCCCTCTAATCTAAGCTCAGTACAATTACAAATAATCCAATACGCTGATTATATTGTGGTCATGGATCATACCAAGTCAGGTTTGTAAAGGGCTTTAAAGGCTTTGGGTAGATATAACAAGGCAAACCATTTATTGGAAAATCAGTACAAAACTAAAGTCCTGATATTCGGGAGTACAGAAGGAAGAAGCTGGCAACATGGCAATTGGGAGGTCAGACCATTACTACAGCAAGGCACTATAAATATCTGGGCGTGTGGTTTAGTGTAACTGGTTCTGCAATGGCCCAAGTTAAAGATCTTAATAAGAAAGCGGTAGCTATTATTTATGGAATTGGTCAACTGGATCACTTATTAAGTAGTGCTACTGCTTTACCCATTTTAAGAGTAATAAAGGCAACCTTAATCCCAGCATTGCAGCCTGGGCATCTTGCCTGTCCTGGTGCGATGGATGATGCATTAGAGATATGTCACATTAGAGCATACAAAAAAATGTTTAATCAACCGCGACACGTTTGACGCTCCAGGTGAAGACATGAGCTAAAGTTAATAATTCAATCAATTGACTGTGAGGCATCCTTGTTAAAATATTTTATCAGGTGTAGGGGGGGCAAAAATTGTTAAAAAATGAATTGAAAGTGATTTACAAAAAACCAGGCAACCCATGGTCTAGTCAACTTAATGAGGTGATTCTGTTATTCAGGATTGAGGAGTCTGCTCTCGGGGACTGTGCCATCCCATACAAGGCATGGAAGACAGTTATTATCAAGCAAACAAAAGAGTCTTCCTGAAAACAGGATTTACGGTCTGTCGAGGATGGGCTCAGCCCCTAACTGTTTCCTATCATATTGGGAAGCCACAACAATATATTTCGGATCTTATTAACGCAAATAATCAAGACCAAATCCTTTACATGAGAGTGCTTGCGTTACCAATAAGAGATGTCAAACCGCGCTGGCAGAAGGAGTGACTTCAAGTGTAGGCTATGCAACAATTATCGGGAATCTTGGTTTCATCTGCTATGCAGTTGCCCTGCCCTAAATCAACAAAGGAGACTACTGCTAAAACTTATTTTTTGGCAGAGGGAGTTCATTCTTGTGCACAGGCATCAGCTTTCTGCTTCAGCAATAGCTCACCCGGGGGGCCGTGGAGATGTGCTAAATTTGTGAACGTTTTAAATAAATTACTGTTGAACATCTGGACGATAGCTTTTCCCCCGAAATAACATCAGCAATTAATCCACCCGTTATGTAGGAGTGCAAGTAAGAGCCGATTTGGAGCACAGTGGACATATAGGGCGGACGGGGCCCGGTGGTGAGGTTTAATCCTTTTAAGAAGGAACACTTGGGATTTTAAGGCTCCCAAACGAAGAATAGGTAGAGCATCGTGGTGGGTACATTTGTATTTGAGCATTCTCCGCTTGTGCGGGAGTCACCAGGAGGGTAGGGCAGAGGTAAAAGGCGGGATATTCTCTGTAGGTTTTAAACTCAAATCAGTACACAGGAGGCTATAAGTTAGGCAAGACTAGAAGACTAGAGTGCAACAAGCACTTTGTCCTTCCAGATTTAACCGCTCCACCAGTCCACAAGTAAAGGACTTAGGCATTATTTTTAATTTGGCTCATGTTATTTTAAATTAGATCTGAGTATATACTCCTGACTTTGAATAAGTAATATTTAATATTGAATATGAATTTTAGTGGCAGTGAGATGATGTACCACTTTTATGATGGAAATTACTCATTCGGATTGGGTTAGAACGAGGCACTTGGTATTTTTAATGAGGACATTGCATATGTGTTTTTTTTTAATATAGATTAGGCCATTTTGCGTATTTTACTGTTTGAGACTGCAAAAGTGTTCAAGGTATAACAAGGCAGCGAGAAACCCTCTGGAAATGATGTCCAGTGGCTGCTCTAAGTAGCTCATCTCCCCTAACATCATTCATTCTCTGTGATAATGGGGGGAACACAGTTTGTTACTGATGGCATCACTGGCTGACCTTCGACTGTCGGAAACACAGCATTTCCCCGCCTCTAAATGAGGCAAGGGGGCCACAAAATGAGCGGATGTTGCATCTGCCAATGTTTGACGGATGCCCCATTACGGTTGAACTCTAAAGGATGCCCTCAATTGGTTTGTTTAGAGAAGAGAACTTCACCCTATAAAGAGGTAACACTTTGATCAAGGTGACTGAAGAAAAGGGTTTGCAGAGATTTCAAGAAGACACAGAGGGTTTACCAGGTGACTTTGAATCGACCTGTGACGCCCCAAAGCTATAAACTTTACTTACAGTCTGGGGCACGGACGTTAATTAATCAAAATGTGAAGAAAGTGACATCAAGGCCCTTTTAAACCTCTCAACAGCCTACTAGTTTGTAAAGCGGGCGGGAGGAATGGGCAAGAGGCGGGTTTTGGTAAGGGAAGGCTTTATTGAGGCGTACAGGTAGTCCGTGCAGGTTTTCCTAAGGTGAAGAGTTTGCCGGGGAGATCGGCTACGGCAGGACCGCTTTGTCTTCCCTGGGGTGGACGCGCTCCTCCTTGAACCCTCGGGGCTCCTCCTTGGCCTGGCGTCTGCGTCCTCCGTGGTGCCTCTCGACGGGTACCGAAAAGCAAGGAAACAGAATATCAGGGAATGGTCCCGCAATATTCGACACAATGGGGAAAGGGAGTGAGGAGTTCAACCCGTGATACACACAACTCTCGTAAGTATGGGGTTCGTGCACAGGGTAGGGAAACAGCACCAGGAAAAGGGAAGGGGAAACTCAGGTTACGCGGAGGCACCTTACTTCCCAAACCAACCCGCAACTCTCCGCGTACCTGGGAAAGCCACACACCTCCCCCGGGGGCTGTGGCAGGGCGACTCGTGGGTACGTTGGCCTCCGGGCTTCTTCTCCTCTTCGGACACAGCTCGCCTCCGCTCCTCCTCCGGTCGTACTCCGCTCTCTTTCTCCACTGCTACGCTCCGCTCCTCCACTGCTCCGCTCCGCTCCTCCACTGCTACGCTCCGCTCCTCCACTGCTACGCTCCGCTCCTCCTCCACTGCTACACTCCTCTCCAAACTCGATCTTCCTCTCCGGTCTCCTCCTACGCTCTGGGTGAACAAGCACACCCGGCTGTTCCCGGCTTCCGCATTTGACGTTGAGGGCTCGTCATCAGGCTCCGCCCACTCGTCCAAGTGCAGTGAATTAAAGGGCCAGTGGATCACCTCACCATCGTAGGGGCGTGCACTGTAGTCCATCGAGGGTAGTTATTGCTGTGAAGGGCAAACAAGAGCCCACTAACTAAAAGTCTCGCCAGTGCAGCGCATGTGCTGGCTCAGGCAAGACCTAAAAAAGCAGCATTGTTATAAAAAACTTTTTTTACCACAGTTTTTGGATTTTCTCAGGTGGCTGGTTATTCCTATTTTTTACTACATCCTTGCATTTTGTGGTGAAAACAGGTGTGAAACCCATGACTCACACCAGGAAGCTATATATTTCTGAAAAGTAGACACAATTTGGAAATTAACAATGGGTTGTTTGTGAAGATCGTTTATGGTTTTCCCAAAGAAACGAATAATTGAAAAAGAATGCAATAAAAATAGGAAACATTGGACATGGGTGATATTTTAAGTTGTACTTTAATGCCAGGATTCCAAATTCACAAAGGTAGTGTATCATTGCATCTGTCAGACCTGTCTGGTCACAGGGACACAGTGTTTATTGGCAGTCCAAAAATATTCAAAAAACCGAACCAACAACTGAGCTGTAGTTTATAATTCACAGTGTACCGATCATGCAGCAATTCATATAGTATAATCTAATGAATAAAAAAATGAGTGTGAAGGAAACATGCATTTTAAAATTTGCCCGAATTACTGCGTTAAGACAGGGTTGTTATTTATACAGCTCTTTATTTGGGTTTTCCCATGCTATCATTTGAATTAGAGGACATTTGTAAGAAGCATTGTTTCACGCACAAAAGGTTGCATTCAGAAGCCACAAATGAAGAGAAAATAAATAGATAATAACAAATGCTCTATTATTCTGTGTTCACACAGCTCTCCCAATATAAATGGCACCACACTTGGGTTGCTAGGTTTATCAGTCTTGAGTGCACAGCCCCCAAAACACCATGTGGCAAAGTCAAGGTTTCATCTAGAAAATATTGGTCGGCAGTAGGAGTTTCTGCAGGGCGGTGACGTGGGAAGGGGGAGGGGCAGGGTGGGGGTAGTAATGTATGGATTACAGAGTTTAACAGGTAAGTAAACATATAAATAAATAAAATGAATTTCGTTACGCGCACTGCATCGCATTTGGTGATGCAGTGCGTGCAACGAAATTCGTTTTATTTATTTATATGTTTACTTACCTGTTAAACTCCGTAATCCATACATTACTACCCCCCCACTGTTCCCCTTCCCCATCCCACGTCACCGCCCTGCAGGAACTCCTGCTACCAACCGCTGCTGAAAATATACCCTTTCTTGTGAGGTGGGTAGATAAGGTAATATGGCCCGGACGCTGCTGCCACCAAGGGAAACCTACTAATCCGAGACATTTCTGAAAATTAGACACTCACAGCAGTCCAGACTGATGTGCCTTGTGAGGATCTCATTATGTTTTTTTAGCTAGAAAGCCCTGCAAACCACAAAGTTGGCTAAAATCACACAATAAAACCCCGAAAAGGAGGTATTACCATATCTGGGAAATACCTCACTCTTGAGTAATAGTATTTACCAATGATGGTAAATAGCCGCCCTATTCCACCCAACTTGTAATTAGGACCTTAAGAGTTCAAAACACATTTGAAGGCAAAAACTCTCAAAAGAAGGTGAAGAGCTGAAAATGGTTAGTTCTCGCTTGGAACTATTTCAAAACAATGACAACCTGACAGAAAGCAGCTTTACACATAATGGAAAGCCAAAGCAATGCTTAAACAAGCCAAACAATTTTAAATACAGACATAAGTTTTCTTGTGCTCCTTTATTTATTCATAGAGAATGACTGCATAAATTCCAAAGCGTGACAAATCGAATTAATATAGTAGTTACGACTAAAGTGTTTAGTATACTGCACATTTATAGGCCAATAAAACACATTTTTTAAAGTTTACTATTCTCTTTCGAAATATAAAAGATTAGCTTCGAAATCTTGCCAGTTTTGTTTCTGGTATCCTTCGCCTGTGTTTCAGTATTCATTGCTGATGATCAATAATAGCATGTTTCTGATTTTTGTAGCTCCTTCCAAACCTCAGCAAAACACCTGGCAGCAGGAGACACTCAAGTGCTCGGGTGCTGAAACTAAACGCATTCATTCAGGCACATTTTAAGGTCTGGCTACAGCTTTTGGTTACTGCCACAGCACGTCTCAAAAAGACGCACAAAAAGATAGGTGGTGATCTTCAGGCCAGCCTCTTCCTGCTGCTGGCTTGCTGGGACTAGCCCTCTTCAACCACTACTTCTTTGAAGTGTCTTTTACTTTTTAGAATATGTTGAATGTTTCTGGGACTATTGCACACTTATACATTCTGCAGTGGTGATTTC
The DNA here is from genome assembly GCF_964261635.1 of Lissotriton helveticus. NCBI lineage: Eukaryota > Metazoa > Chordata > Amphibia > Caudata > Salamandridae > Lissotriton > Lissotriton helveticus. The sequence goes on from NC_136062.1 coordinate 1,744,434, forward strand.
AAAGGGCGTTTGTCTCCAGCAGCTCATATACTTGGCAAACTGAACCATGGTATAATTTAAAACGGTAGAATTTAAATTCTCATTTTATTTCATACAAAGGGCGGCGTTGAGAATAGAAGCCACACTGTCCATTACTTTAGATCTGTACACTTATGTTCTGGAAATACATTTGTGAGGAGAAATGACAACTCAGGGGGCGGGACTAACATTATTGTGTGACTCGACCTCAGGGCATAGAGATGGTATGCAAATGAACACTGCTCTTCGGGTGTGCTTTCTGGCTACTAGTAGCGGCTCGTAGTGGGAGTGCTGCGAGGCAGTGGGGCGGAGGAGGGGCAAAGTTGGGGGTAGTAAACTCCGGCATATGGCCGACCGGAGTTAAGGTCATAAATAAATACATAAAACCAATTACATTGCGCGCGTTGCAACGCTTGCAATGTAATTTGTTTTATTTTTTTATTTATGTACTTACCGCCGGTCGGCCGTATGCCAGAGTGTACTACCCCCGCCCTGCTCCTCCCCCGCCCTGCCCACCGCCCCGCAGCACTCCCACTACGAGCCGCTACTGCTGGTTTCGCAGAGGCGGGCCACCGTAGGGAGCTAGGGAGCCGTCGTAATAACCCAGCGGCGAGCCCCCCCCCCCAAGTACAGCTAGGCGGGGGCAGGAGACGGCGCGGGAGTTGCCAATTCGTCGCGAAAAGGGGGTCGCCGAAGCAAGCAGGGGAACCACGAGAGGTGTCCGGCTCCCCCCCCACACCTTGCTCGCAACGCGGCAAATGGGGGGGCGGGCAACATTCGAATCGCCCAATAAGGGGAGAGACTGTAGCACAGGTACAGCCTGGGGGGCATATAAGCGCCGCTCCCCCAAGTAGGCTCCTATCTACAGGAGCGGGGGAGCAGCACGGCGACGGAGAATCTTGTCCCACCCACCCACACCGAAGGAACAGCAATGTCTCAGGGCTGAGATAGGGAAGGCGCGTGGCGAAGGGCTATGCTGAGAATGGTTGGTACGGAGGCACACCGGAGGGCGGTGCGCCAGAATAGGTCCACTCACCTTCAGATGCCGCATGGCTGGGTGAGATGGCCTAAGGACAGCGACTCTGGGATGCCTCACGGCTGGGTGACATGGCTACGAAGGGAAGGGGTAGCAAGCAGAGACCCCGCTTGATGACGGGGCACAACAAAGTCGTAAGGTAGCGAGGCGGCCTAACTCTGGGACAAGGGATATCCCCTTCCCATGCAGAGGAAGCGCAAGAAAATCCAACCTACAAAAAGGAACCGCCCCAAGAGGGCCAAGAGACAATAGCAAGGAAATGTATGATGACATAACATGCAAATGCAAGATATACCTGTTTCCTTGTAACCCTAATAAACTGCGGCCAACAAATGACCACCACAAAGGCAAGAAGTTTAGTGGCTTTCTTGGCGGGAGGGGAAGTACAAGGGAGAAGGTATGGGGAATCCACTGTGGGAGTTGGGCAGAGTGCGGGGGTTAAGTTTGGTTAATGGCTATTCAGAGAATTGAAATAAAGACCTGGGAGATGATAGGAAATCTCAACATATGGCCTCAAAAGCAGCTGGATGCAGCTTGAATAAGGATCTACTGAAAGTCACTTTTAAAAAACAGAGATTTTTTATTGCTGTCTTAAGTTTTATATTGATATAATCCCTATAGCTTCAAATTGGGTACAGTACACTCGCTGTCGTTACATGAGGGCAGATGTACAACTGCTTTTTGATGTCGCAAACAGGAATTTGGCCTGTTTGCGCCCGCAAAATAGGTCCGCCCCATGTACAAACCATATTATGTGACTCGCTAACCTATTAGTAACTTGCAAAATATGGTTTGCGACTTGCAATTAGGAAGGTGCGTGCCAAGGGCGTCCCTTCCGAATAGCGAGTCCATCACCCATGTAAGATTGTTTTGTGACCGTATTTGCGGTGACAAAACACTCGCAGTTTACCACCCTTTTCAAAAGGGTGGTAAGCCACTCGCAAACGGGAAGGGGTCCCCAGGGGACCCCTTCACCTTTGTGAATGAGTGTGTAAATATTTTTTAAGAGCAGGCAGTGGTCCCAGGGAAAACTCCATGCCCTTAACAAATGAAACTGAAAAGTTTCATTTTTCTTTTTTAAATGCATCCCGTTTTCCTTTGTGGAAAATGGGCTGCATTTAAAAAAAAAACTGCTTTATTTAAAAAGCAGTCACAGACACAGTAGTCTGCTGACCCCAGCAGGCCACCATCCCTGTGAGTGCTAGCCATTCCCAATGGGGTTGCAAATTGCGCTTGCCTTATGAATATTGATGAGGCATGGAATTTGCGACCCCATTGGAAATCGCAAACAGTGTCTGAGACATTGTTGAACATTCATTTTTGCGAGACACAAATTGCGAGTCGCAATTTGACACAGTTTGCGACTTGGAAAAGTGAATAGTCGTACATCTGGCCCATGGTGCCGTGTGCACGGTTCAGCATCATATGCACCTTACAGGGGCGCTTTCAATAGATAGACCTTAGTTAAAAGCCGAAGAACCTTAAAAAAGCTCTACAATCACACATTACATAGTCATTGGGCGTTTCTATGGGCAAGGATTTTGAATCTCTGTTTATCAAGAAGACTTCCAAAAATTGTTAACACTTCTTAGCAGGATAAGTGATAAGAAAAATCTCTAGTCAAATGAAAGAGAAGACTTCATGGTTGTGCAAATGGATTACACCTATGCCGATTATATAGAAAGGATGTGGTGTAGGTATGCACATATCCAATCCAGCCTACACTTATACCCACACACACCTGATCACTATCAGGGTTCCACACGCTTTATTTATATTCCAAAGTGATAATTCAGAATAAAAGTATATCAGACACCTGTCTGCTGTGACTGAGCAAGTGACATGGGTTCTGAAGGTGCAAGTGCACACATGCATGCATTCTTTCATGGTCATACATATACTGTGATGGGGGTTGGGTGCATTCTCATGCATAGACCTTGAACACTGCATCTATTGCAATATAGCGTCCAAATTCCTCAGGATACCTGCCCTGGGATCACCTTGATGCTCCTACCAAACACTTTGGCCTCTGCTTCGTCCGTAACCTGATCCTTTCTGTATGGCCATTGCGTGAACTTTTATTAAATCTTTGGATTAAGAACACAGAACTCATTTGTCTTGCAAGGTTGATTTCTTGCTGCAGAGTTGTCTTTAAACGTTTACAATACTGAAGGCGAAAAGAGAGCACATTGTTCTTTTTCCTGATATGGGAAGGAGAAGGCTTCTAAGCGCACATACCATCTGGCAACTGATCATGGTACTGCAGCCCTCTTCTAACTTCAGATTGCCCTCTAATAATGACCTGAGGTACTGCTACCTTACGTCTGACTACTTAGGGGCCTCTAGTAATGATCTGAGGTACTGCAATATTATTGCTGACTTCACGGAACTACTAGTAATGACTTGACATACTGCACCCTTCCCGTCTCATCGGAGGGAAGGTAATGGACTGTGGCAGTCCACCGTTGTGCAGAGCATAGTGCCACCAGTAAACACACTATTGGACATATTTAAAATGTATTGGCTTCTGCTCTATTTAGAGTTGGGGGAACCACCAGGTTTCCAACAGCAGCCTATGCTTGTTCGGCCAGATAAAACCATGGACTGTCAGCCCAGCTGACATTTGGCAGTCAGGCAGTGGATGCCAGGCCATCCGCATTTTTTAGACCATTATTTCCCTGCATTACCACCTCTAGGGTAAGCCAGGCCAGTGAAAATAAAATATTAATATGGCAATATTTTCAATCCTTGATGCCTTTTGGTTTTCACAATATTTCCCTGAGAAATCTCTACTGTGATTTGGGCTTTCAACTACCCTTCTGTAGCGTCAGAGTGGTAACAAGGGCACTCAGGCAATGCCCGAGGGGTCGGTATCCAGTTCCAGCTGTGGGTTGCTTTTTTAAGCAGCCTGGGGGCCTGATTTGGGCGGTTTCTGTGTTTTTTTATGCCGCTAGCGGCCCAGTGGCCTGAGTGGCCTTTCTGGAGGCGGATGGGCGTCCAATACTTCCCTTTTATCAACACAAGAGGTGTCACTCCCTTTCTCTCGCTGTGCCAGCCCATTAATGTGTGCATACTGAGCGGGAGCAGGGGGGCCTGAGCAGAAGTGGCCTCAATTGTTTTCAGGTGTGTTTCACCAGTGTGAATAAATCGGAAAGAAAATATGCAAATGTGAGCCACTTTTTTTAGCGCGCCTGGGACGATTTTTGATCCCAATCCAACCCTGCCTTGCTGTGACAATATATTTGTTTTGCTGGCCAGTTGGTAGATCAAAGTCACTCCAACACAATAGCCCATTTGTGTGGGTTTAGCCTTCTCATGGCAGAGGAAGGATATGGAGTGGAACATCTGCATAATGCCCTTCTTAAAGGGACATGGGGCGGCAGGCACAACCCTGCACCAGTCACACCAGGAGCTCCCTTTGAAGTCTTGGAAGGAAAGAACCAGTTTTGCTGTACCTGTTAGGGGTTAGGCTAAGGCCCAGGGAGCATTATTACAGACCTCATCTTGATCATGCAACAGTGAAAACATCCAGTTTGCTGTACAGAGGATTGGGTCAGCTTGTGAATGCTTTTAGGAGGTGTCTAGCAAGTGTAGAGTGGTGATGGGACATCACTGGATAAGATGGAGACAGAACTAGAAAAGGGTACTACAGGAGAGAGTTTGTTGATCTGCCATGTGGGCGAAGCCCTATTTTGAGAGGACTGCAGGCTAGCACAGTAGACGGCAGAGTTGCTGGGGACCCTAATGGAAAGGGTTACCTTGGACTTCTATTGACCAGTTGGCCTCCGACCCCTACAAGACACACAAAGGCCATGGGACTTGAGCAGTGCAAGCTGGTGGTGTTCCAGTGCCTTGGGGGTCACAAGGAACTGCTGCGGGAAGACCATGCTGCTGGACGACCATGGGCCTGCTTGAGGAAGAGACTACTAGGAGCTGAAGAGGATGGACGGCTGGTCTCCGAGGCTCTCCCTCAATGCCTATACCTTCTTAAGACCTAACTCCTCCCTTTCTGAGTAATGGCATCTGTTCTATCCAGGGAAAGTGCAGAATGTAAAGCTTGCCTCAGATTCGTCAATGGGCAACCCTGCTTCCCTACCCAACTGATCCACCCCACTTGAACTGCGGATTGTTGTACTTCTACTAGATGGTGTATAGCTGACCCACTCGGTTGCACTGTAATGGAGGGTGCGGCATAAATGCAGACACATCTTGCCCCTTAGTTTCAGCCAGGATTACCAAAATTGACTGGTTATGTACACAATTACACAAATGCGAAGGGCCATATGTATCACCAATAACTAAAAAGACTGAAGCTGTGAGACCTGGCATCATTAGATTGGGCTTCCCTGTATTTTTGCCTTTGCCTCCTGTTATTTTGCTGTCTGCTGGACTATTTGCTAGTCTTGATGGTTTGGGCACTTTGCGACTGCTGTTCAGTACCAAAGTGCAAGTGCTCCCTGTAAACTGTTGTTATGGATTGGTGTTTCCATATTTGGCTTATTTGGTTTATTGTTAAGTCCCTAGTACAGGGCACCCGGTCTGCCCAGGGCCTGTAAACCAAATGCTGCTAGTGGGCCTGCAGCACTGAGTGTGCCACCCACCAAAGCAGCTTGTAAATGTAACTCAGACCTGCCACTACAGTGTCTGTGTACAGTTTGGTACTGCCATGGCGACATAGCAAGTGTACCCACTTGCCAGGCCCCAAAGTTCCCTTTTCTTACATGTGAGTCACCCCTAAGGGAGGCCTAAGGTACCCCTGTGGGCAGGGTGCAGTGTATGTGAAAGGTAGGACATGCCCTGATGTGTGTGGCATGTCCTGATAGTGAAATACTCCCAATTTCGTTTTTCACTATTGAAAGGCTCTCTGTCCCATCGGATAGAATGGGAGTTCATTCATAACATCTTATAAATATAACTTTCCATTGAGACAAGATAGGAAAATAAAGTTTAGTATGCCTGAACTCAGAATATAGAGATGCATTTTTTAGTGAGGAGGATTTTTACATTATGTTTTTGAAAATATCACTTTTAGAATGTGGGTATTTTCTTGCTTAGCCATCCTGAGTGCCTCTGTTGGTTTGTGTATTGATGGTGTGGCTTTGGAGTGACAGGGTCTAGAGATGTGCATTCTGTTCACGCATCCACTTGGGGGGCTGAGGTGTGTCCCGCCTTTCCAGGGTGAGTCAGGGCTGGGCTGAATAGACCTGGGCTGCATTCAGAGTAAGGGGAGGAGATTTCTTTCACACCTGAATGGGCCTGGTCTGCCCATGACAATACTGTCTCCATCTCCTGCCAGGAAGCTGCGCCAGAGAGGACAGAACTGGTTTTGGCTGGTCAAAGAGCACCAGAGAACAAAGGTTACTTCTGAAATTCAAGAGGAACATTTGCCAAGGATAAGAGCTAGAGAAACATAGTAGTACTGCTCCTTTGCTGTCTGGAGTTGGCCTTCTGTGGCTGTTTCTGTCAAGGAAAGAACAAGGGCCTTTCTGTGTGGTGAGTCGCCTGCTTGAGGAAGATCTCCGAAGGCGTGAAGTAGAGTTTGCTTCCTGTTTTCAAGTCTCAGGTATACAACGACTTCACTCCAGCACTGATAAACTCCCTTGCTGAGAGTTCTGACCTGCCAAGAGGTGCCTGTTGTTGTTCTGGGCCTCTGACGGTTGTTCCTGCTGTTGAGAGCTGGAAAAGTAATGCAACAAGGAGGAGCGCGACGCATCGGCCACTGTTTCCGACGCATCGCCGAAGAAACCTACGCAGCACCTGCCAGCAGCTTGAGAAACTGCCGCACGCCACATCGAGTACACGATCTACAAAGGTAGAGATCACCGCTCCGATTCCGAGGCAGGCCCTGCTGTGCGGCTGCAAGACCCAACGCATCCTTGGACCGCGGCTAAAGAAATCCACACAGCCCATTGCCACCACTGCATCGAGAACTGTTGCATCCCGGATCCTCACGCATGGCACCGGGGCACCAAGTCTACAAGGACACTGGGGCCGCAGTAAGAAACCAACACATCACCTCCCCGCCTAGTAAGAAACTGACACATCACCTTCCCTTCAGTAAGGAACCAATACATCACCTCCCTTGTGTGGCAGTAAGGAACCGAGGCATCACCTCTCTTGGAATAAGGAACCAACGCATCACCTTCCCTGCGTGTAAAGAAACAACACATCACCTTACCTGTGGCTGTTCTTGTTTTTGATTTTGACGCATCCAAGGTACTTTGTGTTGAAAGTGTCGCATCTATAGTTTGCTATGGACAAAACATTTTCGACCTTTTAAAAGTCATATTTTGATTACTGTATTGTGGATTTTTGTCTTTTTGTGTTTGTTTGGTTTAGATAAAGATTACCTATTTTAATAAACTGTGTGTGTGCACAAATGCATTACACACTGCCTCTGAGATAAGCCTGTCTGCTTGTGCCAAGGTACCGAGGAGGGGAGCAGGGGTTATTTTAGAAGTGTATCCCACTTCCCCTGACTAGGAAGGACGGTCCCTACTAGGACAACGGTGCAAACCACTGCCAGCTAGAGACCCCCATAGAAGCTATAAAAAAGAGGACAGAACCTCCTATAGTAACCAATGAATCCTAAAAAATACTCTTATCTTTCTCTTTGTTGTGGGTGCTTCAGTTTTTCTTAACCTTCTACCTTGTCAATCTGAGGCTTAATAACACCATTGCACAACGTGCATCCTAGATATCAAACTTGACTGGCTGCAAGAACACATTTAGTCAGACTGGCCTTAAGGTCTGCCCGTTTAAGTTCCTGGAATATGATATTTAAGTGATGTAGATGCTCTTTTCAGGTGGGGTTGAATATTTCAATATCATCTAGATAAGCATATGGAAATAACCCACATAGGTGTAGTAGCTTATCCATAGATTATTCAAAAATTGCGAGAGCCCCATCCGAACCAAATGGAAATATTTTAAAGTATTAACACCAATAGAGTTGAAAAGCCTGTATTATATCTGCCTGGTTTCTATTGAGGTACCTGCCAATAACTTTTGATTAAATCAAGGGTGATAATATATTGGGTTTTTCTTAACTGCTCAATCATTTCAACATCCTGTGACATTGGGTAAGAAAAGACGAACTGACCCTTCCTGCTGAGGTATCAAAACAATTGGAAATGTCTGTTTTCTTTTGTGATGGCTCTATGATGTCTGTTTTGAGCTTGTTCTTGCCACAGCTTGACTTTAGGTTTACGGTATTTAATAGGGGCATTCTTGCTGACGATCTGATTTGATCTCAATACAATGTTCAATCAATTATGTATTCCACGGCAAAGAGGAACATATATATGTAATAGTTTCCATTAGGATTGATTAGGTGTCTGCTGGTTTTCCTGTAGATGAAGCAGAATCAACCAACTGGTACCATGGATATTCAAATTGACCTTTAAACATATCATCTCGTGGGGTTTTGGAGAAAAGATCAGATGCAGCTTCTATCCTTTTTTAAGTAAATTAATATGGGAGGTTTGAACAGTATGTTTGTGTTAGAAATGGGGTCTCTAATTGGCAGAGCTATACACCTGGTCAAAGTAGGGACAACCATTGTAGTCAGAGTAAGCTAGATAGACACTAAAAGATAACCTGGGCTCACCCTCTTATAGCTTGGCACAGAGCAGTCAAGGCTTATCTGAAGAGGCAATGCAACACACACACACACACACAGTAACACAATGAAAACACCACAAAAATACAGCATGCATGGTTAGAAGAATAGATACGATTTTTTATGAGTAAAAGAAGACCAAAACTCCAAAAATCCAATGCGTAGAAACGGATTTAAGAATGTAGAACGCTATTCTGGACATAACGTGACTAACGCAGGAGTGGGAAAGGGCTGCTGCCTTTTATTTTAAAAATAGCTTGACTTAATAAGCTGTATTTTAATTCTGTTAAAATTGTTTCATTTGCGCCGCATTGTGACTTTATTTTATGTGCACTCACTTCCTCGACTTCCCCGGTCCACCGCTGTTATTCAGTTTGAGTGGAGGGAAGCTTTGTTCAGACACTCGCCGGCAAGTTCATACTTCCGGTCTGAAGCTGCACCACCGCGAAGGTTAGCAGGCTAGTCGGCCGCCCCTTCGGTACTTAACCAGCTGATTTCCGCCTCGCGTTCTGTAGAACGCTATTCTGGACATAACATGACCCACGCAGGAGTGGGAAAGGGCTGCTGCCTTTTATTTTAAAAATAGCTTGACTTAATAAGCTGTATTTTAATTCTGTTAAAATTGTTCCATTTGCGCCGCATTGTGACTTTATTTTATGTGCACTCACTTCCTCGACTTCCCCGGTCCACCGCTGTTATTCAGTTTGAGTGGAGGGAAGCTTTGTTCAGACACTCGCCGGCAAGTTCACACTTCCAGTCTGAAGCTGCACCACCGCGAAGGTTAGCAGGCTAGTCGGCCGCCCCTTCGGTACTTAACCAGCTGATTTCCGCCTCGCGTTCTGTAGAACGCTATTCTGGACATAACCTGACTCACGCAGGAGTGGGAAAGGGCTGCTGCCTTTTATTTTAAAAATAGCTTGACTTAATAAGCTGTATTTTAATTCTGTTAAAATTGTTTCATTTGCACCGCATTGTGACTTTATTTTATGTGCACTCACTTCCTCGACTTCCCCGGTCCACCGCTGTTATTCAGTTTGAGTGGAGGGAAGCTTTGTTCAGACACTCGCCGGCAAGTTCACACTTCCGGTCTGAAGCTGCACCACCGCGAAGGTTAGCAGGCTAGTCGGCCGCCCCTTCGGTATTTAACCATCATGTTTCCCACAAGGCGCAGCGGACGTGCGCAGCGGGTGCGCCGATGGCGCGCCAAAGGCAAGCCCGTCTGCGCCCGTCAGAGCCTAGGGCCACCCCCCTGCCAATTTCCCCCAAAACAGCCCAGAGGTGACTTTGACTTATGATTCAAAGCAACTTCATTCGTTAAACACATCCCCTCTCTTTTGCCCTCGTATTGAATTTGCCAACCAGCCATATTCCCTCCCTTATGTTTGTCCTAGCTGTTCTTATGTCACTAACAACTATCGTCGCTTACCGACACATACTCCTTGCAGGAAAGGACCACTGCTTAAATCTCTTGTGGCGGCATTAATAAATGCACGTTCTCTGCCCAAGCACAAATACGAAATTTTGAGTTTTATTGAGGACCACAATCTTGATCTTCTTTTCTTAACCGAAACCTGGGGTGATCTCTCCTGTGGACCTGACTTTGTCATTGCAACCCCTGAGGGATTCTCGAACATCAGAATGGACAGACCACCCCCGAAAAAAGGGTGGTGGCCTGGCCATTATATATCATAATAATCTAATAGTACGAATGGAAGTTGCCCCTACCACCACTTGTGAAGCAATTACTTTTACAATTGCCACTCCCCATGCTACCCCTTTTAAAGGCATGCTTATCTATCGTCCTCCGGGACCTCGTGGTGCATTTCTTGCTAACCTGGAAGTTTTACTTGAACCGTTAGCAGGCGAAAACCAGTACACCATACTGGGTGATCTTAACTTTCACCTAGAGGCGTTGGATAACCTTGATACTGTAGCTCTTTTATCGGACTTGGAAGTAATAGGACTCCCACAACTAGTCTCAGGTCCCACCCATACTGCGGGTCACCTTTTGATCACTCAGGATGAGAGATATTCTCCCCTTGACATGGACTGACTATTCTGCTATTCTTTTTGATTTTTCACTAAAAGATATTCCCTCTCCAACTAATAACCTCTCATCCATCAACCATTTCAGAGCTTGGAAAAGCATTGATACTCTTGCATCTCAATCATTACTACTGACTTCGATGCCATCTATTGTGACTGATCCTGAGTTAGGAGCTATTAACTACACCAACTGGATTCAGAACACAGTTAATATGACGGTCCCTTTAAAGAAACAATCTACCAATAGGGCTTCTAAGTCCGCACCCTGGTACGATGATGTCCTCAGGCAAGAAAAGCAAAAATGTAGACGTCAGGAACGTAGATGGAGACGAGACTATGACCCAGATCAAAAATCCTGCTATAAAATCATGATGTCTAAATACAGACAACTCATCGTTATGGAAAAAAGTAAATTTTACAGTACTCAAATTAATCTTGCTCACGATTCTGGGAAACAACTTTTTCAGGTAGTCAAGCGTCTCTCTGGCCAAGTGACATCTATCCCCATCATAGCTACTCAAGAACTCTGCGATTCCTTGGCAGACCATTTTCAAAGTAAAGTGACCGACATTTATACTCAATTCAAGGTACACACAATCAGTACTGGACATTCACCTTCCACTCCCAAGGATCATAAGGACTTGGCGTGGTCATGTTCTATCCTGCCTGACTCGACCTTTCTTCCTTCCTTTTAGAATTTCACTCAGGCTCCGTCAGAACTGGTATCACACCTACTATGCACTACTAATTCTGGCTCGCCGGAAGATCCATGTCCCCCTTCAATTCTTAAGTTGTTTCCTGACATTATAGGTCCCAAACTCACTGAAATATTTGATGTCATGTTTTCCTCAAACATCTTTCCTTCCATCTGGAAGAAAGCGACTATTAAACCTCTCATTAAGAAGAGTTCTTTAGACCCCACTAAAGTTGCCAACTATAGACCTATAGCCTGCCTCCCTCTCCCCGCCAAAATTGTTGAAAAGATCATGAATATCCAAATTTCAGATTATATTAATCACAATAACTCACAATTTGGATTCCGGAAGGGACATGGGACGGAAACCGCGCTTATTAAAGCCATGGATGAAATCAGGATGACACTCGACGGGGGAGGATCAGCAGTGCTTATTTTGTTGGACCTGTCCGCCGCGTTTGACACGGTCGATCATTCCATCTTGATCGACCGTGTCTCAGCGGTGGGGATCACACATGGTGCTAGGGATCTTATTTCCTCTTTTCTTGCTGACCGAGTACAATCCGTTGCTCTTGGCAATTTCAGTTCACCATCTTTTACTCTCCCTTGTGGTGTCCCCCAGGGATCCTCGCTAAGTCCAACACTATTTAACATCTATGTGTCGGACTTGGCGAGGGTCATTAAATCCCATCACCTGGCGGTGACATCCTATGCTGATGACACCCAGATTGTGTTGGCTATTAATAAAAACGGAGATAAAGTGGCTTCCAATTTTAATTTAGGAATGCTTGCAATAAGTGACTGGATGTCCACAAATTGCTTGAAGCTTAACTCCGATAAAACGGAGGTGATGGTGTTCGGTAACCTCTCCCCAGTTTGGTCACCCACTTGGTGGCCTGCTGCTCTTGGACCACCTCCATCTCCAGTAGCCAACGCAAGAAATCTGGGGGTCATACTGGACAGTAAACTTACCCTTATGCACCATGTCAATACTGTGGTGTCATCCTCATTTTATACTATGAGAATGATCAAAAAACTCCTCCCTTACCTTCCCATGAGCATGACCAAGACTTTGATCAGTGCGTTAGTGATATCTCGCATTGATTACTGTTATGGGCTCTTTGTCAATGCTCAAGAAGGAGTCATAAAAAACTACAGTTGGTGCAGAATGCTGCGGCTAGATTGATCACTGCGACCTCCAAGTTTGCCCCTATTTCCAGCACTATTAAACAGCTTCATTGGTTGCCAGTAAGGAAAATAACTAAATTTAAGGCACTTTGTATTGCCTATAAAGCAATTCACTCCCTAGGACCTGCTTTCCTAAAAGATGCCTTTTGCTCTTACACCCCGGTAAGATCCCTCCGCTCATCTACTGCATGTCTTGTGCAGGTCCCAAGGACTAAGAAAGTCTCGTGGGGTGACAGGTCCTTTATAGTGACTGCCACCAAACTTTGGAACAGTCTTCATGCCAAATTAAAACCTGCACTTCCCTTCTCTCCTTTCGCAAACAGATAAAAACATGGCTCTTTAGACAGTAATCATTTCATGGACAGCATAGCGGACACACAGTGCCGAGACACCCTCGGGTATTTGTGCGCTTAACAAGTCTCCTAAAAAGAAAAAAAAAGAAAAAAATAAAATAAAATAAAAAAATGTTTAAAGATTAAATCAAAATATAGTGCTTAGAGTCATTAAGTGGCAAAGGGGGACATCTGGTTGCGCTAGACCAGGGTAAATCCAAAGTTCAGACTGACCGCAATGGAGAGCAGGCTGGCTACAGGACTCATGCAGCTCCCACTGAAAAAGTACCTTGGATGGAGGAAGTGTCTACGTTGAGGACTCGATGTGAGGAGTAGAGGAGGTGATGTGTCGTCATCAGTCCTGTGGATGCAGGTGATGCGTGGGTTCCAATCTGTGCAGTCAGTGCAGCCTTGTCGATGAACCCCTTTGTGATGCAGGCAATGCTTCGTCGTCAAGCCATGCAGTCTGTCATCATCGAGCTGCACAGTCTATTAAAGCGATGTAGCCGGGCAGGAGCTGCGTCGGCGTCGAAGGGCAATGCACCGGTTCCGATTGCGGCAAAATCATTGATGCGTGGGTTCTGCTGCGTCAGCACAGAAACCAGCACTTTCAAGGGCCAAGGACTGGATTGGCACCACTTGGCAAAGCAGGACTCACAGATGGCACAGTCCAGGTGCTGTTGCTGGGATGTAGGAAGTCTTTAATAGTCCTGAGACTTCAGAAGAAGCCAACAAGCCCTAGGAGTCACTCCGGGCCCAAGTGAGTTGGGTCCAGTCCTTTTCCTCAGCAGGGCAGAGGGTAGCAAGCAGCTGGCAACAAGCAGCACATTAGAGCAGAAAGGCAGTTCTTCCAAAGCAGCAGTCCAGCAGAGGGGCAGGCCTTGTAGCAGCACAGCAGTCCTTCTTCCTGGCAGAATTGTTTACAGGTACAGGTACTGTCTTGGTAGGGTCAACGACCCAGTACTTTGAAGAAGGGTCTTTGAAGTGCACACAGGTCCTTTCTTCCAAGCCCTGGCTCCAGACTCTCAGTAAGGGATAATCAGCCCTTTGTGTGGGAAACAGGACACTGTCTATTCAGGTGTAAGTGTAAGCACCCTCCCGCCTTCCTGCTCAGGAACAGCCATCAGAATGCAAGGAGTATGCAAACACACCTAACCACCCTATGTTTGTCTAGAGGGCATGCACAAATTGTAGCTGTCACCCACCCCAGACATATATTGGAGACAGGCAGCAGGCACAAAGAGCATTAGCAGCAGAGAAATGCCCACTTTCTAAAAGTGCTGTAGCAATAAATGAAGGACGGAATGCAGAATGATTCAGACATTCACATTCAGTCAAGAAATCTGTAGTAAATCCATAGTTTTTTTACTCACTATTCCACCCCAGTTTGGACCTAGCCATTTGCAAATTAGTCTTGACCCTGCTCCTCATGAGAACAGTCCAGCTAGAGCTGCCAAGCACGGTCTACCCTGGACCACAAACATGCATACTGGGACCAATTTCAGGATAATACCCCTCAATAGCCAGGCTAGCTTGAATCCAGTGTCACAGCAAGCAAGGGACCCATATCTGGGTATACCCACCCCACTTAGGGTGAAAAGTGCTGCAGCAACAATTTATCGACAGGATGCTGAATGAATCAAACATGTATCCCCAATCAAGAGATCTGGGGTAAATCCATTGTTTTTATGCTCACTACACCACCACAATTTGGACCCATCCATTTGCAAATCAATCAGTCTTGACCTTGCTACTCATAGGATCAGTCCAGTCCGAACTGCCAAGGCGGGTCCTTCCTGGACTGGAAACAAGCACTCTGGGACCGGTATCAGGGAAACACCCCTCATCTGCCAGGCTAGCTTGAATCCTGTGGCACAGCAAGCAAGGGACCCATGTCTTGCATACCCATCCCACTTAGGGTGAAAAGTGCTGCAGCATCAAATGATGGACTGAATGCCGAATGAATCAACCATTCACTCTCAGTCAAGAGATCTGGGTTAAACCATTCTTTTGCTCACTATATCACCTTAGTTTGGATCCAGCCTTGGTCAAGACTGGCTTGCATATGGCTGGGTCCGAACTGGGGTGGTATAGTGAGCAGAAGAACAATGGATTTAACCCAGATCTCTTAACTGGGGGTGAATCTGAAAATAGTTCTATATTAAGCATATAATACCTTGGGTTGAGGCAGATGTGCAAGAAGCCCTAATTTCATACCATTTTCATGTTTTTTTATTCATGAAGTTATGAATGAGTTGGGGGTAATGTTTGATATCGCCATGAATGCAAGCAATGTGAATGGGAGGCCTAACACGTTCTAGAGTGCATAGATGAGGTCTAACTACAGTATATAAGCATCCACTGAATCTTTGGTAGGTTTTTCATTGCCACTTAAGTCGCATAAAAATGGATGGCCCCATGCTTTCCATTGTGACCTTCCACTACCTCTAATTCCCTAAGCTCAGACATATTTTTATTTGGGAAGTTAAATGCTACATGTCTCCACTTAGCACATTCAAATCTTTGAGGTCCAGTGGGAGTTACAGTTCCTTTGGTCCTCTTGGATGGATTCTCAGGGCTCCGTACTCTTCCCTGTCCATTAAGTTCTTCATTTGTGTATCCTCAACCTGTATTTCAAAGGGATGTGATGGATGACTGAGAAGAAGAGACAAGTTTTGTACGTCTTACGGCACTTTGACAGGCTTTGCTCAAGTGTACCATAGATGTCAAGGTTGAGTTTGGAGGTTGCTTCACCCATCACTGCATATTCTAAGGACGATCCGCTATATATTGTACTAGTATTATTATATTCCATATACTAAATTTATTACAGGAGGCCATTTGTAACCATTCTTCTGCTCCATCTTCGGTTCTATAATACATTTGTTAAGAAGATGCTATGGATTTCATTTAGACTGCCCTGAACAACCGCTGATGAATGTCTTCATTTTTTCAATTTCCTCAGTGCCATCCCTACTTGATATGCTTTTTGAAAGTCCTCAGAGAGAAGGGGTGCTACCTCATCATTGTCCTGGCAGCATTCCTCTTCACTTGCTCAAATGTTGAAAAAATATTCAGGGTCCTGTCCCACCACACACTTCTCTAGCACAGAGGATATGATATTCATGTGGCATCAAGGATATCCATAGATTGTACCGAAATGGGAGAAAGTACCTCTTTTTTGTGGTCATCCCTATTTTCGTGGACTGATACTGTTGGTTTCATGACTATGTGCTGGTAAACTGCTAACCAGACCCCAGTGCATGTGCTCTGACTCCTAAAACATGTTGAAATTTGCTTACTTCTAATTGACCTATTTAACTTTACTTTAAGGCCATAGTACATGGTTTCCCAAAATACTCCCATACCATGGAAAGGGAGATGTCCCCTATATACTACAGCCCTCCTGTGCTATCCATCCACTTTTGTGACAAGACACACATGGCTCCAGGACTAGCGCTGTAACCTGGCCCATAAGGCAGGGTGCCTGGTATTTAAAAGAAGGACATGAAGAAATTTAAAGTTAACATTTTCTTAGGGTGACTGGCACCCAAAAGCTATTTGTACAGCACGAAGGCTGGTTGGCTCACAGAGGAAAACTGGGAAGCAATACTAAATATTAATTCTGCTACCTCAAGCTATGGACCAGCTAGAAAAATTATTAAACAACTATTTTTAAATATTTATTGAAAGCAGAACCAAATTTTCGGATTTTAATGAATATTAAGGAAAAGGGACTTTTGGAAAATGACCTCCATACCCACTCATCTTCCCCCTAGCAGCTCCTGGAGGCGAAATTTTAATGTTCCTGCTCAGAGCTTTCTCTATCAAAACCAACAGCTTCACCGTGACCTTGTCCAATGAGTATCCAACATTTTGGAGCCCTCCGCAGATACCGCCTGCTTCCTTATTCCAGAAGGTTTTGGACTTCCCAAAAATATTAGGTCCCACGGTCAAACCTCTGACCTCTGTTCGATCCTGGTTTGAGCACCATAGCGGTCTGCCTGAAATCTTGCCTAGAACCTGGTTTATTATTACCAGTTGGCCCGCATTGGTGCTTATTGCTTTTTGATGCTATTTTTGCTTGAATCTTCTCAAATTCATAGCTCCTGTTCCCTTATTGGATATTTGTCGTTTTGGTGAAATTTTGCTATGTGTATAAATTGGAATGGAATTTATATTGTGTTGTGTTTTGACTTTTTAACCTTTTGTTATTTCTAAATGCTGTACACATTTTTTAAGTTAAGCCTGTCTGATCTGTGCCAAAGGCATCAAGGGTTAAACTCCGGTCTAGATTACTGACCTAACAAGATAGTGCCTTTATTACTTGTAGTGGACCTCAATCCACCCCAGCTAATAAATCACTTTCTCGCATATAGATTCTTGTTACTTTCTTTTAGCAGCCTGACAGCCTGCTGGAAGGTTTGAAGATCAGCTTCAGTTGCTGCTGAATTTGTATGGCATGTTAAAGTTATTGTTGCCCTTCAGTTAACTTCTATATAGGTGACCCTATGGTGTGGCAGCTCCAGGATTTCACTTCTGACACCTCTGCTGACTGACTGCGAAGGCTGCTTCTATAGAACTTCTAATTCACAATGCTCTGCACTTTTTCCACTCCTCTAATTCTTATTGGCCCCACTGCAAGATAACCTCCTTTCTTGACCCTGCTGGTAACATGTGATAGGGTAGAAAATGCTTAGGAAAGCCCATGGCTCCTGCCTTTTTAAAGGCCTGACACCTCCCTTCTAGATGCTCTTTGCAAATAATAGCATCTGTGCAAGAAATCCACAGGATGTGCAACCTGCATCTGGTATATAAATTAAGCAACACCTCCCTACTTAACTGAGACACCCCATCTGAGTTAGCACAGTAGTTAGCCAAGCAGTTTATGTGCTTCTAACAGGCAGTGTATGGTGGAACACTCGATTGCGCCACAAGGGAGGATGCAGTGTAAATCAATCAATCAATCACTCAGGGGATTGTAAGTGTGCCACTCAAACGTGGGGGTCTCAAGGCGCTGGGGATGGGAGGGGGGTCTGCTGGTCTGTTTAGCTGAAGAGCTAGGTCATGAGGGTCTTTCTGAAGGTGTTCAGGGAGGGGGGCGCGTCTGAGGTCGCCAGTAGCTCGTTCCATGTCTTAGCTGCAATGTGTGAGAAGGATCTTCTACCCGCCCTGGCTCTGTGGATGAGCGGGGTTTCTGCTAGTGCGAGGTTGGAGGAGCAGAGGTTTCTTTTGGGTACGTGGAAGTTGACTCTGTCATTTAGGTATTCAGCTCCGTTGTTGTGTAGGCATTTGTAGGCATGGGTGAGGATTTTGAAGGTTATTCTTTTCTCTACAGGGAGCCAGTGGAGTCTTCGTAGATGTTAGCTGATGTGTTCTTGCCGGGGGATGCCAAGGACGAGTCTGGCTACGGTATTCTGTATGGTCTGCAGTTTGTGCAGTAAATGCTACCACATC
Source organism: Lissotriton helveticus (assembly GCF_964261635.1). NCBI lineage: Eukaryota > Metazoa > Chordata > Amphibia > Caudata > Salamandridae > Lissotriton > Lissotriton helveticus. Next base: position 1,762,826 of record NC_136062.1, read on the forward strand.
TTGCCCCACATTCAGAATGACTGAAACTGAACTGTGTCACCCCTCCAAATCAAGGAGGAAACTCTCTTAATATAATTTATGATAGCAGGACAAGCATTACAAAGTATCACTAATCTGAGCATTTTATTGTATTTAATATAACCATTGATAACATCAATGACACTCTTCCACAAGATTTCCTTCACATCCTGAACACCTTTGGAATCTCTCAGCTTGTTCAGAAGTCTGCCCATACTAAAGGCCAAAGCTTAGACCTTATCCACTGGTATAGATTGACCACTACCTAATTTCATTCCAGCTATATCTCTGTCAAAATACTTGGTATAAAACTTCAACTACAGAAAATATCTATCCTACCTGGAAAAAATAACCTGACCAGGACTCTCAATCCACTCACTCCTAATCCTTAAACTTCACCAACTCTATGTTAAAAACACCCTTTAACACGTACTTAATGAGGAAGTCCGTCATAGATTTTGCAGGTCTCAAAAAACCAAACCGATTACAAATTGTTCTATATAGCCTCAAACAAAAAGCAGTACTCAAACACCTTGAGTGCAAATGATGCAAGTCATACTCAGAGACCGGAGTAATCCGTTACAAATTACAACCAACATCATACCAGAAAGATCTTTTTCATTCTGAATCAGACTTTCTCTGTTGAATACAACAGTCAACAGACACCTGATACGACTTATTACAGCCTTCAGATGCCCTTCCTGCCAACTATAAATCGCAAGAATTCTTTGAATTTTACACTTGCAAAATGCAAAACAATTCAAATATAAAACGCTTAAATCCTACTACTCATTATTCTTCCAATGTTCTTCTCCCACAAACTCTACCTAGAACCTGGGACATTATTAGCCCCACTAATCATAAGGAATTGGCCTTTGTACTTTGGTTAATAAAATTAGACTTCACAGATGGTCTGTGTCCAATTCCTTTCCTCCAATCGCGTGTGTCAGAACGTTTTCCGACTCCAAAACTTTATCTTTCTTTGGGACAGGGCCCTCACATAAAAAGCTGGAGTAAGTACTATTTGGAAAAAAAGACTCTGGATAGACAATTGGTGGAAACCACTTGGCCATCACAGTGCTACTGAACTCTGCAAACTGACAGAACAGATCATAGCCAAATAAATAGCTTGAGGCTTAGAAGATACGAACTGCCTTGACACTGGCAACTTGGCTTTTGGCCAGGTTGAGACACAGATACAGATTTGGCTTTTTCCCTGGATGAGTTAGGACTGATCAGCAACCAGAAAGATTCAGCTGTCCTGATCATTTACAGCCTCTCACGTGCATTTGACATTGTATGTTGCTCCAGTATTCTTTACTCATCTTCCTGAATTAGGGTTCTCAGAGTCAGTTTTATTCCTGTGAAGAATTCACTTCATTGAGAGAATTGATCTCAGACACTTGATTCAAATCTTTTTCCATAAAAATACAGAGCGGGTTACTTCAAGTGCTGGCTTGTCAAGGCACATGCCAACCTTTCATGTACAATTACAGAATAATATTCCTCTTCTCCCTTCAGAAAATGCAATACAAAGGATACAACCCTATCCTCCCCATCCACTAACCAAGTAACTGGGAGAGCACAGCCCGGGGTCCTCAACCTAGTATAAGTGGTGAGAATAGTTTTCTTATGTACATCAACATTGCCCTAGGTGGACATCCTGCTCATTTTCACTTTCACACTCTGAAATGCTACTTCACACTAATTTGAACATACTTCAACAACAGTCTCGGAGACTTCACAGCACTATCAAAACTACTTATAACCTTAGAAGAAGAAGAGTACTCCTCTAGCCCCAAGAATTGTGTCACCTGTTCCTTGTCACCAGGAACTGGAGCCTTGGTAATACTCTCCACCAACATCAACTGGGAGCTAATTCTTCCCCTAAAATTCTATGTCTCATGTTTGATACTGTCTCCACAGCCAACTTGCATTTTTCTCTTTTCGAGGTGAGCCAGTTTTGCACAACCTTCCCAACCCCTCGCTCAATGCTTTTACCATGATTTTCTCTAACCTCACCAAACAAAATGGTATAATCATGGAAATAACAGGACTTGTGACACCCCTTCTAGGGTATTTGTCATTCTAGCAGAGGCAATCCCAAATGGTATTTGAATAAATCTGTAGGCCCCCAAGGGCACAACAAACGATGTCAGGTGCCATTAATCCTTGTTCAACAATATCTGCTGATATGTAGATGATAGATCCATGATGCTAATCAATCTAGCTGTAATATTGACTAACGATTTCTTGTCCACGTAAATGTTCTTGAGGTCACAAAGGTCAACACACAAACGAATTACCCCCGATGTTGTAATCTTTCAACCTCTGCTTTTAAGATTCAGTAGACTAGGAACACTCCTGACCTCATGGACTATACGCTTGGGGACATATTTACAAGCCCCTTGCGCCGCTTTTGCGCCGCCGTTGTGGCGACGCTGCGTCATTTTTGTGACGCAGCGGCAGCGCAAAACATGCGCCATGGTGCGGGGTATTTACAACGTGACGCATCTGGGAGATGTGTCACGTTGTAAAGCTCTGCGCCAGAAGGAGGCGTTCCTGCGCAGGGGGGGGCGTTCCGGCGCAAGAACGCCTCCTGAAAGTGGCTGAGTGAAATCTACAAGATTTCACTCAGTCATTTTGGGGCCCATGCTGCATCAAAACCCTGCGCCTGCTTGAAGCAGGCGTAAGGATTGACGCAGCATTGGAAGAATAGGGCCCCCCCGAGCATTGCTGGAGCTGCGTCATGCTTGCAACGCAACTCCAGCAATGCAACACTTTTACGGCACAGATGTGTGACGCATCTGTGCCGTTTTTGCCCCATGGTGCACCACATTGTACATGCAGCGCAACCATGTTAGCGTAGGCATGGCGCACAATAAGTGGCGCATCCCTGCTGATATGCAGGGATGCGCCACTTATTGTAAATATGCCCATTGGTGTCCTTTTTTGGTGCACTTGGCGGACAATATTGTGCTCGAAATTTCTTAGCAAACCCAGTCCAGCGCCCAGAGAACTCACTGGCCATATCTCCAGAATCACTAGTCATTGCTACCAGCATCACATTGCCTTTACCACCTAATTTCTATCCACAGAATCATTGACCTCTTACACATTCAAAACCATCTTCCTCATTCCTTCAGCCACTTCCTCTACATTTAGTATCTTGCTGTTCCTGTAAACCCTCCGAAAGTGATCTCCCATCACACCTGCATGCATCACTGGTAGCAAACCAATTCACATTATTATTAATATTTCCAGTGATCCCATATCAGAACATTCTTCCTTAGCCTTATTGGTTAACCTACTCTTCTACATCACATCATTCACCATTTAAATGTTTTATTTTTGCCCCCCCCCATACTCCTGGCATTTCTGAGTCTCATACAATGTACTCCATCTTCCTCATTACCAATAGGTAATTCTTTAATACCATAATAAATGTTCCTCTCTTTGATGCTAAGTTATGCAAGTATACACTTTATTTCCTTGCAGGAGAAGCTATTCCCTCAATATGCAACCAGGAATAAGTCAAACAATTGTTTCCAGATCGTTTATGCTTCTAACAGGAAAAGTGGGGGGTCACAACATGCTAGTGGCTTCTCTGTTCCTCTACTGTATGATCTCCAATTACATGACAATACAACATATTAATGATATAATATTTTTTAAGTATATTCAATATGTTGAAAATTTTGAACCAGTGGTTTTCCAGTCATGAATCCACTCCACACCTCAACGTTTAATTGAGGATATTGATAACATCAAAATACTGATGACTCAAAATAATTCACAAATGCAGGGAAAGTTTATGATTAATTGCTACTACTTACATTCTGACAACCCCTAAACATCTACAAATTCCTTTATAATCCTGCTGCTGCACTTAATAACTTGTTTAGGTGCACTGCTTTATAAAGTGTTCCCACATGCTGCAAATGGTCATGCATGCTTAGAGTTCCAAAACGGCACTAAAATATTCGTCGCAGCTCTTGTGTGCGAGATCCAAAGAAGGAAGATGGCACACTTGTAATGATTAAGGTCTCTCAGTTTTCACAATGTCATGTAGGATGCTATTATGTCTCTACACTGTTCTGCACAGTGTCAGGCACAGCCAGACCCCCCTTCTCTAGTTGCACCATGTCAGCAGCTCACATACCAGGCACTTCCACAATGGACATTCATGTGCTGGTTAACTAATCTCCACTGCTCATTGATTAGCCTCTTGACACTGAAATTAACCGTCGCATCCTAGATTTATCACCTGAGATAATGCCATAACAGACGCCCATCCTGTCAGACTACTTTTGAAATCCTTCACACTGTGATAGCAGGAACGCCACTAGGATGGCTGTAGCACAGGAATCAGCAGTAACTGTAACTCACTCACTCATACACTGTACCCTTTCACTATTCCATGTGGCATAGTAAAATTCCAAACCCTTCTACTGGGACCAACTGCAACAGTAGTACTGTTCCCCTTTTCATCTGTGAGACCATCAGACTCTTTCTGTTGTTTATCTTTGAAGGTCACCCTGCAGTCTAACCAATTCATACTCAAGGGGAGCAGGTCCTTGCCAGCTCCCCCTGCTGATAGTCGCCTCCATCCTCTACCTGCTGCCAGGCTGCCCGTGCCTTGACACGCAGCCTCACCAGCCACTCAGGCTCCTGTGCCCTAGGATCAGTCCCCGAGGTTCCTGTGCCCAAGGGACGCCTGGGCCACTGCCACTTGCCGTTTCTGTTTTTCTCATGCCGTTTTTCCCACAGCCTGTCTCCCCAGTTCCTCTCCCAGGACCTACTTAATGAAGACCACAGCGCGGCTGCCCGGAAGGCACGCCAAAGGCAAGCCGGTCCAAGCCTGTAACCAGGTCAAGGGCCAGGAACCTTGGCCCTCTCACCCCAGAAGACCACGAACAACCAGGAAATGCTTCAATGCATCTTGCTCAACGCCCGATCTCTCTGCAAACATGCCACATAAATCGGGGACACCTTCACCACCCTCTCCCCCGACATTGCCTTCATCACCAAAACATGGCTCAGCCACTCCTCAAACCCCGATATCGCCACCGCAACACCTGGCGGCTACAAGATGATTCACCGAGACCGGACCGACAAACATGGCAGAGGCATCACCATCACCTTCAAAGAAACCACCCACGACGATCACATACCTCTCATGGAAGACCTCAACTTCCATGTACAGACCGACGCTAAGACAACAATAAGAGGCATCCTCTTATTCTGACCATCAGGACCTCGAAGGGCTTTCTGCGACACCATCTCCAACCGCATCATCCTCCTAGCCATCGACTCCTACAACTACATACTACCCGGTGACCTCAAGTTCCACGTAGATGACCCCAAGGACACCTACTACACCACCACCCTAAAGAACCTGAACAACATCGGCCTCAATCAACTGGTCACCAAACCCACGCACAAAGCTGGCCACACACTCTACCCTATTTTCACCTCCAGTGACAGAGTCAAGTTCAGCCATGTCACAGAACTCTCTTGCTCCGATCATGCCACTGTTCACTTCACCATTTCCAGCACTCAGCACACCATCACCAAGCATCACAGCTCCTCCCACCACAACTGGAACAAGGTAACTGAGAGAGACACAGTGGACTCAGGGCCTCAGCACCCCCCAACCCGGAGCGTCAGCAACCCTATGACAAGTTGTCAAGAACTTCTCAGCATGGATCACCAAATGCGCTAACAGAGTCCCTCTGATGAAACCTACAAAAATCAACAAAACTTCAAAGGAAGCCAGTTGGTACACCTCTCAGAACCACCAAGTGCAACTGCTACTGACTTGAGAAACAATGGCGCTCCACAAGGAACCCTTCAAACAGAGCCACTCACAAAGCCGCCCTCAGCAGCAACCACCTGTGCATCAAGGAAGCCAAAAGAGCAGTCATTACAGCCAGCTTCCACACAGCAGCCAACCACTTGAAAGAGCTATTCAAAATAGTCAAGAAATCCTCCAATCCGGCAGACACAGAGAACACAATCCACCCCTCCCAATAACTCCTTTCGTAGCAAGATTGCCACCATCTGCAACAACTTTGACCTCTAACGTACGGTTCTCAAACTCAACACAATTGGCCAACCTGCGCACGCCAGCCGACTAATCACCCGACTGCATCCACTCACCACACAGACCACCACAGCCATCATATCATACATCCACTCTAGGGCACTAAATAACTCCTGCCCCCACTGGCTTTTCAACATCCGAACCAACCAAATCAGCATGAAACTCACCAGCATCATCAACATCTCTATCACAACAGCCTTCCCGGACATTTGGAAACACACAGAGGTCAGACCCCTCCTAAAGAAACATTCCTCTGACCCCGGTGAACTAAACAATTATCGACCATTCTGCTTGCTCCATTACACTGCCAAAGTACTCGAGAAGGCCATCAACCAACAGCTCACCAAAATACCTGGAACAGAACCCCCTGCTGTACACCACACAACCAGGATTCTGGGCCAACCACAGCACGGAGACCGATGACATAAGAATCCTCCTGGACCCCTGGGAGACCGTAGCCCTTATCCCCCTCACCCTCTCTGCTGCATTAGACTCCGTATTCCAACACACCCTCATCAATGTACTCTACACCATTGGCATAGAACAAAACAGCCTCGAGTAGATCACCTCCTTCCTAACGAGACGCACACAGAGCATTTGGCTGCCTCCCTTCACCTCGGAACCCAAGAACATCATATGCGACATATCCCAAGGATAATCTCTTAGCCCTGCTTTTTTCGACACCTACATGACTCCCCTCACATACATCATCAGATCCAATGGCCTTAACATATTTTCGTATGCAGACAGCACTGAACTTATCTTCTTGCTCACCGAAGACCCCTCCACCACCAGAACAAGCTTCCGTGCCCCCATGACCAACGTAGCTAATTGGATGACAGACAATTACCTTAAACTTAACTCGAAGTAGACAGAAGTGCTGATCTTCAGAAACACACATCCATATGGGACCACAGCTGGTGGACAGCAGAACTTGGACCCACGCCCGTGCCAACAGACCATGCATGCAACCTAGGCATCATCCTCGATAGCAAACTGACCATGAAAGGACAAGTCAATGCAGTTGACTCCTCCTCCTTCCACACCCTTGGCAGAATATTCCGATGGATCCCAGTCAACACCAGAAATACGGTCACTCAGGCCCTCGTCACCAGCCGCCTTGACTATGGCAACGCACTCTATGTCGGCATCTCTACCCAGCTCCTCAGAAGATTTCAGGCCATACAGAACGATGCACTCAGACTCATTCTGGACCTCCCAAAATGGACCCACATCAGCACCCACCTCAGAAACCTGTACTGGCTTCCCATCCAGAAGAGATGCGCTTTCAAGATCCTCTTGCAAGCACACGTTGTCCTGAACGATCAAGGACTGGCCTACATCATCCACCGACTTAACAAGACACCTGTTTTACACCCCTGCATCTGTCGAAGCCTCAACAGAGGATGCTCCTTCTCCTATATCACCACCAAGACCTGGAACAACCTGCTCCAGCACCCTCCTTGGTGGACTTGAGAAAGAAACTCAAGACCTGACTTTTCGACTGAAACCTCGCACCCCTAGTGCCAGATACCCCTAGGGGTGACAGTGCTATACTTTACAAAATGTTGATTTATTGACTGACATTCACTTTTGCATTACTCGTGGTCTACAAGTAGGACTGCATCTTCAGCGTGCCACATAACTACTCAGTTACTTACGGCATCTCCTGCCTTGGACTGGAGCGCACCTGTACCTTTTTCCAATTAATTCCACTTCTCTTCCCCACAGCGGTTTTCAGCCTTTCCTCTTGCCTCACATCTGCACTTCTTCCCCCTACTGTTGCCTTTCACCAGACAAATGAGGCACAATGTAATGGATGTGTGGCAAGCATCTTATTATAGGGCAGAGCATTTTTGTGCTCAAGCTGCCAGATTTTCATAACAGCAACTTTGCTTTGAGCACCAAAGAGTAATGATACTGTAGGGTTTGCCAACTAATTTGTACAAGGTAATGAATACTCGGGAAACATTTATGAGCAACACACCAAAATTACAAAAATAATAATAAACATAGTCCTTTCTTTAGCAGTGAATAGTATCTTTACTATACAGGACTTTAGATTAGCTGTCAAGTGACCAGATACATAAACAAAGACTGTACAATGCTCAAGTGTGTCTTGAGTGACTTTAGGTGATTAGTGACTGTAGTGCTGTACAAGAAGTGATAACAAAGACATGTGAATATAAACAATTGCAAGGGACTTGTTTGATGGACAGGTCCAATTTTGCAAGCATATCACGCTAGCATGGGATTTTCTTTCCAGTTTGGTTTAGCGGATTATATTGACTGGTGGAGACAATAACTTTGACGTTTCGACACTAGGGGATGGTGCAGGATATTATTTGCATCCGGAGCGGGTCTTCATCAGGACAGGGGGTGGGGCGGGGACAGCCTGTAGGGTAAAAGTCAAAACTAAGTCTTGTAGGTGTGTATAAAATTGAAAGTGATACAGGTGGCCAACTGGTGAAAGCTGTGTAGATCAAAAAGAAGGGGGGGGGGTAAATAATTGCCCATACGCCAAGCAAGTCATGCAGTGATTAAGTGATTAAGTGAATAAGACTAGGAGGCTTAGAGGAGACCAATGTAGGGTGCCTCTCTCCTGCGTGCTTTTTGATCTACACAGGATCGCCTTGACAGCCACCCCCCTGAACTTCAACCGGATGGTGAAGCTTGGAAACATTTAGGTATGTGTTCCTTCCATGTAAAATTATACGAAGCACTACGCTCTGTATATGGGCATATTGTAATACCAATCAAACCATTGCTTGTTCCAGAAGTCGACCTATCGGTGTGCATCTTAGGTGTCGACTGACACCTCCCCGCATTACTGCATCCAGAGGATACCATTCAAAGAGCATCCTCTCCTACTGGTAAGCTTTCACAATGCAGAAGTGTGGCTTGTGAGAGTCATTTGCGGCATATGCCTGGAAATCACTTTGGAATTAGACACCGGCAGGTGGTGCTGGGTTGTCAATCTCCATGGTCTCATGATAGAGGTCTGTGTTCCAATGAAATAGCATCTTTCCAAATCAACTGCCTGTAACTGTTGGCTGTGATGTTAGCCGTGAAGAGCTTGACCAGGACCTGTACTTGCTGTATAAAACCCCTGCAGATGGCCAACATCTAGGCCGCTTTATTTTCCTTAGCCTCAAGGCCTCAGCCAGCAAGGTTTCGGGCTGGTGAGATACTGTTTGAGTGCTTAGGTTGGGTTCTATTGTAAAATATTTTTAGTGTGGGGAGGCAAGATGGCGGCCGCTGCGTTGGCTGTGTGAGCTGCCTGTTCCTCTTCTCCCTGGCCGAAAAAGGGAAAAAGCTGCTGCGGTGCTCACCTCATGCTTTCAAGGATGGCTGCTGTGTGCTGACTGATCCCTTCTACTTCAGGGTCTGCTTTCGAGTTATACAGCCAACTCTGAGCCTTTTTGGCGTCTTTGTGCTCTGGTGCTTCATGGTCCTCCCGCTGCTGCTGCTTCCCGGCATTTGGCGTGCGTCGGCTTGGCGTCTCCCTCTCCTCCTTGCCGGATTTCGTTTGGCTAGCACAGCAGGCAACAGGATGAATATGCCGCCGAAACTCCCCGTGAAACCCCCAGTTACTAGAAGCGTGAAAAATAAAGCTCCTGCGCTGTCTGGCGCTGCAGATCTCGATGATGACACACGAGAGGCGGGTGAGTCGGGGGAGTCGGTGTAACGGGTAGCTCATTACCCCAATTACAAACGACATCGAAAAAAGGTGGGGAACGAGCTAATAAATCCCTCAATACAACCCAGGTTTGACAAACTGTACCTGCTATGTTTGAAAAGCAACTCACTAAAAATATTCAGATTTTGCGCAGCCCGGCAATGGATGTAACGGTGGATCAGGTGATTGTTGGGAGTGGAGATTCTATGAGAATTGTATTGCAGGATGAGCCTTCCGTACTAGCTTTGAATAATGCACTCGAAGAAATGGTATCGCTTGATCCTGACTCTGGAAAAGCTAATGAAAAAGAACCGTTCAAAGGCATTGTGGGAATTGGAGTTCATTCGGCTTCTGAAGTAGTTACTGAGAGTTCTGATAGTCTGAATCCCTTATCTGAGGTGGCAACATTATTAGCTCTGAATGAAGTTTCATGTTTCGATCCTTCAGGCTCTCAAGAAATCTCAGACGCATTTTCTTTAATGTCTGATCACACATCGGATGAAAGTATTGACAGAGATTGGGCAGAATATCCTGGTGATAGTAGCTTGGAGGATAATGAGTCTAGAATTAGCGAAATCTCTCCAGGATCTGCCATAACTGTTAAAAAGCATAGGGTCAGGAAGACACAAGGCACCAGAACTAAATCCCTTGACCCCGGCGGTGTATCACATGAAACAGTATCGCAGTTTGGCTCTTTGGAAGAAGGTCAGGTACGGTCTGAGGAACATTCACCTGATCAGGAAGTGACATTAGCAATGATCTACCAAACTATGATGGCACACCGATCGGAAACAAAGACTGAGATTGCTCGCACGCAAGCTACGTGCCGTAAAGACCAGAATGCGGTAAGACGAGTTACGAAAATTTGCACGGATATTTCTTCAAGGGTCTCTGAAGCCGAGACTAGAATATCTGCTTTGGAGGATGAAGTGGCTGCACAAAAACTGTAACTCAGCTCTATTAGAGAACCAGTCACGCAGAAACAATCTACGTATTTTGGGGGTTCCTGAAAGTTTGGGGGAGCCAGATGTACACAAATTTGTGTGTGAGCTTTTTTCCGAAGCATTTCCAGAATTAACATTATGGGACTGACCATTTGTAATTGAAAGGGCGCATCGCTTTCCTTTTACAGTAAACAAGGCTAGACAAACAGAGGCTGGTCGTCCAAGAGCAATACTGGTCAGATTTAATAACTTTTTAGCTAGAGAGGCTGTTTTTGGTTTGGCTAGGCCAGATAAGAAGAGAGTTGCTAAAGGTTGTAATTTTTTTGTTCGGCCAGATTTTTTTCAAGCCACTGTCTCCAAACGATGGCATCTACGTCAATTAATCACTGGATTTCAGGAAAAGGGAGCAGTGGTGTACCTGCAAAACCCGGCTAAGCTAAAAGTTACAGTAAAAGGCCAAACAAAGTTTTTCTTCTCTGAAATTGCGGCAAAAGAATACTTGATGACATTATGACGTTATGGTATTACGAAACAAATGGAAATGGCCTTTTTTCTATTATGGAATTTGCTCTTGGAGCTACATTCTTTTTTTGTGTATAATTCTGTTTTTGCTTTGCTGGGCTGATTCAGATTTTGTTTTCTTAATTTAAGGAGTCTGGGTGAACACTAAAGTTCTGGATTTTAATTTTGAGGAAGTTGGGTGAACACCAAAGTTTGGTTTAATAAGGTTTTATCTGAATGATGGTATTCTCTTTTTCGGCCAAGGAAAGGGGGAGTGGGGGTACTCTGCGTTCTCAGGGACTGATGGTCCTTGTGCCTCATATGGTGGGTTGGGTGGGGTGTGGGGTAGGGGGAGGGGTGGGAGGGTGGTGGCGGTGTGGTGGTGGTGGTGGTGGTGGTGGGGAGGGTGTAAATCAGCAGCATTTATCATTGAATGGAAATTATGGCGGAATCTCCTTAAGTTGTTTCTAAGGGCGATGTTTTGTTGGTGTGGATTACAACAGAAAAGATATGCTCGCTTTTTGTTTAATATACAGAAATGGATAGGAAATTGAAGGTCTGCACGCTGAATATTAATGGTCTCAACGACTTTAAGAAAAAGGGGTTTTTGTGTAAAATGATACAGCTATTGCAAATAGATATTCTGTGTTTACAGGAAACGCATGTCGCTTGGGAAAAGAGGGATTGGCTAAAAAACCTAGGTTTAGATCTGTTAATATGTTCAAAGCAGACTGGGATTAAAAAAGGGGTTGCTATTTTTATGAAACAGGGCTTAGGGGTATGTGTTAAAACTCTGGCAGATAAATGGTGGATATGGGGACTGGCGGAACTCAAGATTGACGAAAACAGGTTCACCATTTGCTCACTGTATGGTCCTAATATAGATGACTGCGAATTAATGAATTTTATTAATTTAGAGTTGGCTTCATGGATCCAACCGATTATTCTCTGTGGGGATTTAAATATTCATATTGATGCTGGATTCGATATTAGGCAAAGGGGTAAGTATTTGGGCAGAAAACACCGGACCTATAGAGCTCTCCGTGAATTAGTTTTAGGAAATGGGCTTGTTGATGTGTGGAATACTCTTCGCTCAAATGAACCCGGATATAGTTTTTTTTCTGCCCCACATCAAATATTTGTTCGCTTGGATTCTTTTTTCACTTCCCAATATTTTTTAGAAAGAGCTTGTATCGAAATCCTCCCAAAATTAATAGCAGATCATAACCCTTTAATATTAGAAATACAATTGTCTTCTAAAATCGGGGGCAGTAGAATTAATTGGTCATTCCAAAGAAATGTACTACTGGAGGACGACTATTTGCAATATATGACCTAAATTATTAAGGAGTTTTTTTTAATATAATAATGATACTGCCTCTGTTCCAATTGTTTGGGATACTTTCAAACCAATAGTCAGAGGGGAAACTCTTAGCTATTTGAATTTTCAACGTAAAGCTAGACAGAGAAAGTTCAGGGAGGAGTCGGATATGGTAATGAAGGCAGAGATGAAGCAAGCTGAAAATATTAAACTAGGTCAGGCCATCGAGGAAGCCCAATTAGATCTGACTATTAAACGGAATACAGTTTATTCTCACATAGCCGATCAGATTGCACTTAAGCATAGGAAATTTAAGACGGAGTGTTATGAACTTAGTGAGCAAACAGGGAGAGTGTTAGCTCAGAGATTAAGACAGAAGGCAGCATCTAATGATATTTTAAAAATCTGTGATCTGAATGGGGTTATGCAGGGATCAAAAAAGGACATCTTAAAAGCTTTCCGTGACTTCTATAAATTATTATACGATGAGTCTTGTGATGGTATCGACGTAGGAAGGGATGAGTCATCGTACTTTGAAAATCTTGATAGTGCAGGACTTTCTGAAGTACAAAAAGTCTTACTAGCTACCCCTATTTCATGGGAAGAAATTGAAATAGCTATTTTGGGTTTGGCTTCTGGGAAGGCAATGGGACCAGACAATATACCCCTTGAATTCTACCGTTCTTTTCACGGTTTGTTAAAATCTGAGCTGCTTAAAGTGTTTCATAACGCATTTATGGGTCATTCTCCTGAATCGTGGTCTTTTGCCACTATAGTTATTTAAAAACAAAAAAAGGAAAAGTAGATACCGAGCTAGGGTCATATAGACCCATTTCTCTTATTACTGCAGACAGCAAGATTTTCTCTAAAATCTTGGCTAATAGGTTGAACGAATTCATGCCCGCTCTGGTTTCCATAAGACAACATGGATTTATTTCGAATAGGGATACAACGGATCACGTGAAGAGGGTTATCTCACTTTTGGATAGGGCACAGGCTACGGGATATCCGGTTGCGGTGGCCCTGTTGGATGCTCAAAAAGCATTCGACAGGGTCTCCTGGAGATTCCTGCGGTCTGTATTGATCTGGAAGGGATTTCCTAGCGAATACATTAATGCAATACAGGCATTATATAGTCATTCTAAGGCTGCAATCCGAATAACAGGTGATGTTTCTGATAATTTTGCGATAACAAGGGGGACGACGCAAGGTTGTCCTTGTTCCCCCTTGTTATTTGCATTGTATATTGAACCTTATTTAATATAATTGGAAGAAGAAGTTGATATAACCCTGGTTAGGATACATCAGATTGACTATAAAGTGTTTGCGTACGCAGATGATATTGCCATTACCACCTCAGATATTAAGCTAGCCTTACCTAAAATAATTGAACTGGCTCAAGAGTTTGGGGGGTATTCGGGATACAAACTCAATGTCTCTAAAACGCAGTAGATCCACTCTGAGGAAGGTCGCCCAAACGATATGGTTTTTGCTTCAGATGCTCTTTATCTCGGTATTATAATTTCTGCTAAAATAGATGATATTGTACGCCTTAATGTAGAGCCTGTTTTAAATTCCGCTAATAGAACCTTGGAGAGGTTGAATAATTTACATTTTTCATTATACGGCCGCACTAATATTCTAAAGATGTTAATTTTTCCGAAATGTTTATATTTGTTCCGCACGATACCTTTGATGTTTTCATCTGCTTTTTTTGTAAGGTAGACAGAATGTCCTCCAGGTTCCTTTGGGGCTATCATAGATCCAAAAGAGCTCTGAAATGGTGAATTCCTCCAAGAATAAAGGGTGGTTGGGGGATTCCGAATTTTCGTTTGTATTACTGGGCTACCCTACTGAGATGTATGGGTACTTTAATCTTTCAAGATGTTAGATTAGCAGAGTCGGTTAATCCTTCAATTTATGAAATGCTATTAGGGAAGGAGGCTAGGCAATGCCTAGTAAGAATAATCGAGCCCAGCTACTACAAAAAAACCACATTTAAAATTATGATAACCGCTTTTCAAATATGGAAACAATAAATAAAAAAAAAAAATTCGTTTTGATCTGAATTATTATACGACCTTGGTAAACAGTCGGACTTTACCCGATATTTTTCGGGACCAAGTGATGATTAGATGGCATTCTGTAGGTGTTTGCCTGCTAGGAGATCTCTATCAGGGGGGTTAGGTTGCTTCTTTTTCCTTTCTACAGCACGAATATAATCTTTCAAGAATGGACTTTTTCAAATATCTTCAAATACGAAGTTTTCTGGATTCCAAGGGGCTTTTAGATCACCCCCTGATGAATAAAATTGATATACTTGAAGTTAGCAGAAAGGAATAGAAAATTGGCTTAGTGTATCAAACAATGATAAACAGACTTCAAGATGATGTATGTCTATTTGAGAATAAATGGCAAGAAAATTGGAGATAGATACAATAGATATGTCTACAGCATTAGAATTGTCAATCAAAACTTTATTTAATGGCTCATTAAAGAGCCAACACTTTATGTCTATTTTGGACCTATATTATACCCCAGCTAAACTGGCAAAATGAAAATCAGGAAATGGTGATAGGTGTAACCGATGTGGACATCTGGCTGCTGACTCTGTTCATATGTTTTTTAATTGTCCTAGGTTGTCTCAATTTATTACTGATGTTCAATTGTTTTTAAATACTAGCTTGGGGATACATGTCCAATTATCTGGAGAATTGGTAATCTTTGTCACCCAGACATATCAAATTGGAAATAGATCTGCAGCAGAGGAAGGATTTTTATTTATTTGCATGTCTATATGTCGTTCTGGAATTACTTCTCGATGGCTAGATCCTGATCCACTGGTTTTTAATCACTGGCAATTGAAATTATTATCTATATATGGAGATTGGGGTTTATAAACTGAAGGGGGTGAAAAAAAAACATGTGGTCGAAATGTTTGGGCTTACATTTCAAATGGATTTGATTTTTGGCCATTACTGATTGATTATTGTAATATTTGTAAAGTTATTTGCCCCTTTCATGTTATTTTATATGACTGTTTACTAGTATCCCTTTTATTAGAGAGTTTTATTTTTCTCTTTTGTTTTTTTTTTCTTTTTTTTGTATAACTGCTTGCTGACATAAAATTATTAAAAAAAGAATAAATAAAAAATATATATTTTTAGTGCAGTCCTTTTGTGACCGTGATCCGGGCCATCAAAACATAGTCCTATTTCTATGTCTACGACCATCCTGGTTTTTCATTCTGAAGATCTGGTCACCCCCTACATGAGGAGCATGGTCCGTGCTGATTTGTAAATGGTGGGACTCTGGAGTGGTATAACGGATGAAAAACGATGGGTTGGAATGCCAAAGTGAATTGCCAGTGGTTTCAGGCTAATAGCAAGCGGTTGTATGACGTTACAATGCATTCCCTTGCAACGCCTGACTTTTCCACGCATGCGTTACAATGGGAATGCCATTACCACGCATATGGTTTACCACGAAAATTCCTTTACCACGCATACCTTTACAACGATTTTCGTTGTATAACTATGGATGATAATAGCATTTTCATGGTAAACCAACTGCAGGGCTTATTATTAAGTTAAAATCTATAAATATGTTTTTAATAAATCCTAACATAAGAAATTAGTATATATTTAAAAATCTTCTCACTGTTTCTATCGACGGAATTCTCCTTCTTCTAACGCTTTTTTAATTTGTCCTTTTTCTAATTTTTTTGACAATGCAGTACGTAGATGCACGTCGTTAGGGAGACTCTTGCATGAAGGACAAAAGGCACAGAAGAAAGCGTTTTTTAGGTAAGATTTTTTTAAAACATTTTTTTAAGCCCACTCGTTTTTTTGGGGGGGGGGGGGGGAAGACCTCCCCAAGCCCCCTTTTTTAATTTGATATTTAACTCACATTCCTTTACCACGTATCTCGTAGTAAAGGAATGCTGGTAAAGGTTATACGTGTTAAGCACGCATACGTTGTAAATCATGCGTCCTTAGCGTATTTGTGGAAATGGCCGAGTTGTAGTGGCTGTTTCCCATAGCAAGCGTTCTTCACATCACCCTTTGTGCGTTTTTTGCTAGAACTTTTGAACTATCTTTCCCTGAATACATTTTTAATGTTCACAAACTCGGAATTATCGGAAAATGTAGCTTTTTTGTAATACTTTGCTTGGATAGGCACGATGCGACCATTTCAGTGAATGCTAAAATATTTATATTTAACTTAATTGACAAACATGTACTCTAAGTGTGCTTAAGGGAGCTACTGTTAAAAATAATATGCCTTAGGAGGAAGTAGCTGCTATCCAGGTGAGACATACGATACTGTTTTGTTCCGCTGGGCAGGACAGAACAGGGACAGGACAGAAATAGCTGCGCCTGACACTCTACAATGCCGGGGTGTCACTAACCACTGCTTCTTATTTCTGTCACCACTACTGCAACAAGTATGGTATTGTCAAAGCACTTATATTTAAGCAACTCCTCGTGGTTAAGTCTTCATTTATGGGCAATTTATTCCTTCTAGAAACCATCTCTGATGAAACAATACCCCGGCCGCTGAAGCTGTTGTAACACAAGCCTTGACAC
Organism: Lissotriton helveticus; assembly: GCF_964261635.1. Taxonomy (NCBI): domain Eukaryota; kingdom Metazoa; phylum Chordata; class Amphibia; order Caudata; family Salamandridae; genus Lissotriton; species Lissotriton helveticus. Next base: position 1,779,984 of record NC_136062.1, read on the forward strand.
ACTGAATTAGTAAGTGAGCATACGCACGCAGCCCTCTAAGTTTCACTCCCTCTCCATCCCCCACTATTATAGGAAGTGGCGTAACACAAAATGATAGACCCTCCTCTGCAAAATGTAATAGGGCCCTATTACTCGGAGGCCCCCAAGTCGCCCATATCTCACAGATAGTCATTGGCTTTGTGCTGAATGGGGTACCCTGAAGGAACGGGGCCCCTGACATGTTAGGGCCCACCTGCGCCGCAGGGGGCTGCATTACGCCCCTAATTACAAGTAGGAGGGTGTTTTTTGACTTTTGGCAGATTTTTTGGTTTGAAGTATCTGTTGTTTTTTCAGACCAGTGATGCACGAAGCAGATTTTCTCAATGTTAATTGTCTGGGACTCATTACTTCACCTGGGCCTATGTGTTAAAATCACATTAACAATTAACACTCATAGGCACAAGTTAAGATGAGGCCCTATGTTTAAGTTTCGGCGCATAAAAGCATTCTTGGAAGTAGCAGGTGCAGAAACTGTGTGCATCGTGCCAGAAATATTACTTTGGGACGCAGGACTGGCCTGCATGCAAACGGTTAGGTCTAACAATAGGCTGTTTCAGTGCCCGGCTTGTCACGGTGCTAGTGTTTGGGTGCCAGCCACCCCTGAGGGCTGGCTTACACTCCACCCCACACCCATCCAACACAGGCATCAAAGGACATGAGACCCTGGTAAGACAGGGGGCCGGGCGCACATGCCATGGGCCAGTTCCAGTAAGCATATTCCAGTGTCCGTGTCATCATTCTATGTGCATGTGGGCCTAGCGACACACCACAATACAGCTGGAAGCTCTGCGAGCCCAGCAAGTCTGAGGCAAGTTAGTCACATGTTAAGCCAGTTGTGACTGACTCTTCTTCAACTCTACCAGCCTTTCAGAGTCACTACTCTGTGAGTAAGGCGTATTGTTGCCTGACGGATCTGGTCTCCAACAATGCCCAATTTTAATTAATGCTTCAAGATTGCAAAGGTTCATAAAGCGTGTACTTTTTTTTTTTTTTTTTTTTAACATCTATTGGTGGTTAATCTAGTCTTTAAAAGTAAGACATTATAACTGTATTAACAGCACAAAATGTATCAAATGTAGACATGACAATTGGATTTAACAGCAGACAAGTTACTCATTATTACTTCACTGTCGGCTCTGAATATAAATTGTTCATTTATTTGATTCATACATCTCTAAGGAATAGATGTGCTCAGTTTGAGGTCACAAGGAACAGCACCCGCTCTCAGGCTTAAGATATTAAACGGATATAGGATGAAGGGAAAAGGTTCATGGAATATTCTATGTGTAGTACAACCTCTCACAACATCTTTTTACCTGACACGAATGCAAGGTGCTCATAAGGAGAATTGTTACAACAGATACCAAGGGTGTAAAAGATTTGAATTAACAACAATCCATCAAAAAAGAAAGTTCACAAAGAATAAAAAGAGCTGCAATACCTCTTAATTCAGACACCCTAAAAATATTATCTACAACGCCATCAATACAAATGTCATTGCATAATGTGCAAGTGCAAAGTGCAAGCAGGTAAAAATGCAAATATACTTCGGAATAACAGTCAGGTCAAATCTAGCATTGTGATTATATCAAAACGAGAACTAGTCTGAAATTATAAATACCCTAAAATCCACTTCCACGCTCAAGGAAACCAGATATAGAAGTGTCAAGCGCAAAATGTCATTTTCTAAAGTGTCAGCTATAGAAGTGCAAAATAACAAATACATATGCATCCCATCTAATAGTCTGCAATAAAAGCAATTCCAAAGTGCCAGTTTGTAATAACCCGTTGCAAGGGGTAGCTAAAGCTGATCCTATCCCAACTCCCATGCTTTTATTCCTCATATCTTACATCAAGTCTGTATAAATTGAGCAGAGTATTTCCACATTCTAGAAAAGCTTCTGCCTTTCATAACTCTCTTTGCATAGAGATGCTCCTTTAAGTACACTTTCTTAATTTTCTCTAGCAACATTTGCAACCTAGGTGGTTGAGCAAATTTCCAAAGTGCCGTAATCGTTGACCTTGCCAACACCATTGCAATAAAGCGTCAACGACGGGCTGAAACTGGACTAATACCTAGATGCTTTGAGGAACCTAGCAAAACAGCATTCACATCCACTGAGTACGCCTTCCCCATAAAAACCCAAATCCTCTCAGCACATCTTCCCAAATATTTTCACACTATTACATTCTCAGAGAATGTGAATCCAACTGCCCAATTCAGAGCATTTGGGACATTGATCAGATATGTTAACATTCCATTTATGTAACAATGTTGGGGTATAATATACTTAAACTTTGGGCTTACAGTTACATTTTACAAAAGTTAGGGCTTTGTACAACTTTGGAGCTGAGGGCAGAATTTTCCAGCCATTGGTCCTGAGTTAAGTTCACCCTATCTCTTGTGACCATTTGGTTTGCATAATTCAAAACTGGACCTGGAAGTTAACTCGCCCTGAATTCAGCCATTTTACCCATTGGCTCTGTTCAGGGTAGACCTGCACATAATGAAAAAGAGCCCGACTACCTCCCAGGTTGTTTCAGTTTGCAAGGGTTGATATCGCCTTAAACGGAAACAATCTGTTAGTAAACCAGCTTATTTTTCCCCCGAAATATTGTAAAAAGTAGCTGAGCAGTTTCCCATGGGATTAATGCCCAATTAACCATCCAATCTCCAACTCTCCCCAGATCAAATGTCTCCAATGTAGAAGTTAACGGCTCCTGTATTTTATCTACAGTATTTTTGACTTGTCGGGCTTTAACCCGCCAAGCTAACAGCTTTCCACTTACTTCTCCTTCCTCATATAATTGTTGCCCATAAGTTCTAGCATTCATAACTAGCTTCTCAAAAAGAAAGTACTGCAGGTTATGCTTCACCCACTCTCTCTCTTTAAAATTTAAAGCATAGGACTGACTTACAGGTGAAGCCTTGAAATACTGTAATCCCCCCATCATGGTGGCTTTAAAAGCTTCTCAGATATTATCTGGAGAAGAAGTAAATCAATTTTCCCCCAAAAAACAATGACACCCATGTCCTCATTTCTGCAATGAATGAATCATAAGCAAGTAATGCTGTATTAATGACCCAGCGCCTAGACAAGGGGATCTGGGACTGCAGACACTTGGAGCTACAAAGGACGTCTGGCTCTGGGTCGACCATTTGCAAGCAATTCTCTCATCACCATTTGTGTGTTTGATGTACAGAACTAAGTGGCCATGGGTATGCCAGACGTGGGCCCTGTGTTCACTGTGACACTGAAAACCAGCTGCACCAGATCTTTTTGCCCTTTTTATTGAGCCTCTTGCTTGTTGTATTGGCGTATTTAATTTACTTGCAAGTCCCTGGTAAAGTGGCACTGCCTCTGCCCAGGGCCTGTAAATTAAATGGGCGTGCAGCACTGATTGTACCACCCACTAAAGTAGCAGTTTAGACATAACTCTGGCCTGCCACCTCAGCCTGTGTGTGCACAGTTTAAACTGCCATTTTGACCTGGCAAAAGAAACATTTTGCCAGTCCCGGACCTTTGTATTTAATGGACATAAGGCACCGTAAGGTAGACCCTGGGCAACCAGAGGGCAGGGTGCAATGTATTTAAAAAGTAGGATACGCACTTTTGAATTACACATGTCCTTGTAGTGAGAAACTCTTACATTTGTTTCTCCCTACTTCAAGGCATACCTATCCTGCAGGATAACATTGGAGATACCTAATTACTTTTTATAAGTGGAATTTCCAAATGGGAACAGATGCCCAGTTCATTTTTTGTGTCCTTTACCCCACTAACTTTTAACTTTGCTGAACAGCAGTTATTCTGGTGTACAACATTGCCAAAACATGTTGGCGAAGTCAATAGCTCTTGCATAGGCGAGACCTATTGGCTTAGCCAAAGCTTGTTCCAAATGCAAATGTGATGACATGCCACGTCTTAGAATTTTGACTGTTATATGCTTGTCCCACAAATAAAACCTCACATGTAATAGAATACACATCAAAACACATGGGAATCAACAGCAAATTTGTCAAAACATCCAACATACCTTCTGCAATGACATTTACCCAAGCGGAGAGAATCTTTGTGTTATGCAGTGTCCAACACTTATACTGGCCAGCGTGGTGTCCAGAAAGGGGGCCCACTTCTAAGACTCGACCCCAAACCAGGATTCTATGTTCCAGGTCTTTCACCTCCTGAATGGGATCATTGTGTAGAAGCCAGTGGATTCTGTTTCTATGACTGGTCTGCAGCGGACAACCTACAAGTTAACACAATACGATATTGTTCTTTGGTAAATCATTTAAATTATTAATTGAAAAAAAATTCAATTTCTTTGATGTGAGACAAGCATCAGAATATATCCACAAGAATACCAAAAGGAAATTTGCATTTGTGAGAGATGTTAAAAATCTAGAATTAACGACTTTTAAAGGAAACGGTACGAGGTGGGTGATAGTTGGATTACACTGCCTGGTATTCCTCATGAAAGTTATTAGTTGTTGCTCTAACTAATCCATGATTAGACCACATTCTAACCGAGAGCTTAGTTCCAATCTTACCTGCATTTGGTAAACCATTAGTTAAAAAAATGATTGTTTTGACATTGATCCTAGTGGTGACTGCAGGTCACTGCAGTTTTAACTTCACCTTTTGTGAAGGTGGGCAAAGTCTCCTAATATACCCCACTATGATGTGGCAAAGTTGAACTGTTTTTTTCCTGCATCTGAATGTACACCATGGCTGGCGATCGGAGTGCAGGACATCACCTACAAGTGCCCCACTACAACTCAGAGCTACCCGTGGCCTTGAGTGGCAGAGGGTGAATGCTGCAGCACCCTCCATTACAACATGATGGAAGTCACGCCCTGAAAGTGGGACTTTCAATGCCTGGGTAATGCTGCAGGGTGTGGCAAAAACAAAGGTCAGTCAGTAGTGGTAGGACTAAAGTTAAGTGAGTAGCAGCTCAAAGCGGCAGTGGTAATGTGTCCCCACTATCAAACAGTGCTGTGTTTCATCGCATCTCCTTTTTTGTTGAGATTCCTTTTATTGAATTTTCAATACCACTTAACAGTCAACGGATGTTAACTTTTAACAAATTATCCCCCTCTCCATACCTGAGTAGGTTTCAATCAAATACCAGCCTCACAAGTAAGAAACCTCATCATCTCTCCCTTCAAAATGTATCGTTCATATATCAGGCTAAACATTCCTGTCGCTTACCACCGTATGGACATCAAGTGAGTGATATTCCATTGCTCAGCACATTGATAATGGTCTCCATTTGCTCAACTTCTGAGACTTCCAGCTTGTGAGTCAAATGTCCCAGGACCTTCAATGACCACTGCCTCTGGTACCATTGCGCAAGTGGGGGTATCTCTTTATTCTACCAATGAAAAGCAATGACTAATTGTGCAGAACCCTATACCATTCCTATCTGCTCATACATTTTTGTCCAGGAGATCTTAGGTTAAAAATCAATTGTGCTGGGTGAAGTTCTCCCAACCTCCTTTTTTTAACAAAAAGAAGTTTTCAGCTTCTACAAGTCCAAGCTCGTTACGTTTTTAAAAAGTGAAGTTACAAGTAAAGGAACTTACCGATACGCAAGACGACTCCAGATTTAGCTGTGCTGTTGGTGCCAACTCCAGAGGCCATCAGAATTCGCTTCTTTTCATTTACTTTTAAAAATACTGGATTTGATTCAGAATGTACTTCTGTTGGATTAAAAGAATGGATAAATAAACGAAATTAAAAGGCGGATGTATTCATAACGACCTTACCCGGGTCTAGCAGACCTTTGTGGAGATGTTTACAAAACAGACAGTTGTGAGATACAGTTGATGAAGGTTACTAAGGTGTGAGCATGTAAGAGTGATACCACAACCACAGTCTGTCTGCCCTGCTGAAGGACATCGCTGTCTTTATGAGCATGATGGGAAGCAATATTCGAAAGCGCATTGACCCCAAGAACAGGTATTTAAAGCGGGATATACAAATTAATAATCTCTTGCAACAATGAGAATGTTTACACTATTCTACGTGAGCAGCAATGCAACTTACCAGCAACATCACGGTGAACACCGGCCTCGGTTACACTAGGAATTGTAAAGTTAAAGTTCAAATCAAATTTTATTAAGTAAACATGAAATGATCATATTAATTTTATAGCAGCACTTGGACATTTTGTTTATTGCCAGTGAGCACGTGACGAGGCTTTTGTAAATGTGCAATCTGTCGACAACTTGAACAGTCGTTTTGAGAGAGTTTGAGAGTCAGGGTACACACTTTCCAAGGAGCAGGCACATTATGACCGGGTAAGAGGAATGGTCACAGAAGAGCCTTAGAGAATGACAAGCAATGACGAACCTTTAGGGTATGAGGGGGAAGGCAAGAGGTAAAGGTGAAGAGAGTGCGCACAACTTACCATCGTAAATGGGAAAAGGAAGATGAAACAGAGTGGAGTGGGAGGAGAATAAATGAAGGGGACAGACCACTCCCCAGGGAGAAGTGGGAGAGCATTGTGTGGTTAGTAAAGGGACAGGGGATGAGAGTGCTGCCATTGGACAAAGCATCTGCATGCAGTCAGCCAAGTGTGGCAAGCCAGACAAGAGAAGTGAGCAGGTTTAGAGATGGGACACAGCTGTGCTGAGGAGTGAGCAGGTGAGAGGAAGTGGGGTAAGGAAAAAGAGGTCTTCACCAAGGTAATGAGGGAAAGGATAAATGCATATGAGGATGATCAGGAGTTTTCAAAAGAAGAATGAGTTGGACACAACAATAGAAGGAGAGAGGGAGTAGAAAGACAGAGTCATGAGGGATGCACCAGGATGGGAATAAGCAGTGAGACAGGTAAAAGTTCTTTCATGGTGGAACCCAGAGTGGGGAAGAGTACAATGATAACGTAAGGCCAGGTGGGAGGTCTGGGACATGGCCTATTCCGACTTCCCGCCAGAGCACTAATGCTGCTGTGAGATGCAAAAGGACAAAAGAGTAAGTTGAGCAAGACTAAAGAAAGAGAGTGAGGTTCGCCTTCAGAGTGATGCCACAAGCTAGGAACAGGGTATGGAGCAATGCCAAGAGATCTAGTGGGGCATTTAGGACAAGCACCAAATAGGAAAATGGTAGCTGGATAAGGAAGGTAGTATACCCAGGAGGCAAAATACGGACGGAGGTACCTAAAGTGATAAAGATCGCGGGAATTGGAAATACAGATATAGGAAGTTGGCAGAAGAAATGGGGAAGAGATGATAGGAAACAGTGAAGATGTGCGCTACCAAGCCCTCAGATGCACGCCTCGTTCAGATCAACAAACAGAAGATAAAGATGAGAGAATATGTAGACATTTTAAAGCTGTTGCAATAGAAAGTATGGTGGAAGGAGGGACTAATGGAAGCGGAAAGGGGCTAATGGAAAGGCCTCAACATGAATTATTTGTCTATCTGTTCTATGAGAAGCCCTCACACTGATGCATACTCGTGGAAACCGCATATATTCAAATACATGTATTTAATAAAGTAAGTCCAAGTTCATGTTGGCAGGATGACATAGCATTGCTGTGATTAGGAATTAGGATACAGAATGACACAAGTGTCACCCGCAATAGCCCTTTCTCAAGGACTACCTGTCACTGCAATGAATAGTGCCCACAAGGAAATTCACATGATCAACAGCCTTCACGTGACAATCACCCTGTAACCAAGGTGCATTGCCAGGGACTGCTTTAGGGCGGTGCGAACGGTGAGACCGCACTGGGTGCTGACCTGGGGAGGAGGGCGCTATGTTTAACAATGCCCTACGATTTAAAAACACCTGCAGCAGAGTTCCTTCTACACCCAGTTTTCAAGCAGCAATAAAAATGTCAAGATAGCTCCTGCGATTAATGTTCCTGCCAGAGAGAGAAATCAGAGTTCTGTCTAGTGGCAGTTTTGGCTCACCATAAAGCAGCACAGAGAGTTCATATGCCTTATACAAAGAATGTGTACTGTGTAGCTCACAGATCTGTATTTTATGTGGATAGCAGTGAGGGTTAATGCTTTTGCCACAGAGATCCTTTTGTTCCAGCAGTTCATAAGATACAACCCTAATGTAGTGCAGAGACTGTTAGGAGCTGTCATCAAAGAGCTGCATGCAAACTGCATAAAATAGGTTAGGAAGTGATGTTTTTCCCCCTGTCTTTCATTATCTATTCCTAATGTTGCTGAAAAATGTTTGTTTCTGTAGATATACAATAATATTAGTAAAGCCAGGTTTTACCAGTGTTTTAAATCAAATAAAACATATGTGGGAGAGGGGCTGTGGGAGATATGGGTCACGTTTGTCCGATCGTAGTGAGGAATGACAAGGTCAGGGGGGAGCGCAAAAAATAATTTCACACCAGGCGCCAACAGCTCTAAAGCCGGCCCCGTGCTTCACCCAAAGAGCCGATCCTGCAGGATGGGGCAGGCAACATTGGGCATGCGCACAATAGCCCTGCAAATACAAAGCACTGGGGCACTCTTTACCTGGGCAAACCTGCACTTTAAAAATTCAAATCAAATCCAAGCATGAATGCTCAAACTGTAATGACCACCGCCCTGTTAGGCAATGCTTAAGTTGGCTGCAGGCTGTACAGTAAGGTTGGATTTAGATGGAGGCAGTAGAGGTGTGTGGGATAGGTTCTATGTGCATTTTTGAAGTACTCGTGATAAGAAAATACAAGGTAAGTTGTCTGGATAGTGAAGGCACCAGGAACCTTCACGAGGGCTTTGTGGTGAAATTGCCACTGGCTTATCATAGACCATAAAAATGAAGAATGGCAGAAGGTAATTGATTGACGTTTATTAATGTGCATAGTACCCATGGGGTCCTTGTTGGAAAAAAGGCCACTTTAAACTGAGTAACACATGATATTTGATTGTTTCTCTGCTACTTATAGATTCAAAGAAGGAGAATTGAGAGTTCAGTATATTTTAACATTTACCTTGTAGTGTAGTTCCTATCTTCCCAATAGGCTCTGCGCATTGGAATAGTACCTACAGCAGTAAAGGCCTAGGCCAGACGTTAACTAGGTCTACTACTGTCGATACTAGACTTAATTTTTGGGTTTGCCAGCTAAGCTCAGAGTTCGCTAGAAACTTTCTCGAATGTTCAGGAAAGAATTACCTCCCCTGATTAGACAAGAAGGGATTTAGTTTCTGACAACCATAGAACATGACAACTTTGCTCTCCCCTAATCAAGAGTCAATCTCAAGAGTCGTGTGAGCACAAGGCAATTATTTTACTCAGTCAGTACGTGCATTCTTAGTCTCATCAGAATGTAGAGAAAAGGAAGAGACGGGCGTGTTCAAAAAAGATGTTATTTATTGATCAGTCTCTTTTCTCGTACAAGAGAAATGGATCGATATTATTGCAATACTTATAGTTAAGTAAAGTGCATACATTAAAAGCAATAGTATAAAATAATACTGTAAAAACATTGATATGGTTTCTGAGCCATATGATGTTTAAAATGATTAAAATATATTTACATACACATATACATTTGACAAAACGTACTCAACTGGTGTTTCTAAATACGCCTACCCCGTGTACCTGACCTAAGTCTAATGCGTGGGCGGGAATAGAAAGTTACAGTTTAAGTTAAGTTTGTTTTTGCCAAGTGAATAACTAAAGAATTCTCTAGGAGGGGTTATTCAGTTCTGTACCTGGAATTTAGGATGAATGAGGAATGGTATCTCTTTCTCTGCTCTCGATATTCCAGGCTGCCTGCGAGGGCTACCCGGAAGCGCCGGTGCTGGGTCTCTCGGCTTGAGATAGCAGCGCGTCTCTCAGCGCGTCAGGAAGGCGGGGCTGCTGCCTGCGGGGTCTGCTTCTGCTCTCGGCTTCGGCAAGTATGGCTGCTCCGTCTTGTCACCACGCGTGTGTTTGCATAGGGCAAGGTCGGCAATATTTATACCTTAAAGGTGCCGAGATTGACGTAAGGATGGACATAGGTACGTCAATAAAGATGTCATACGACTTGCTCGTTAGCACATTCTTTTGCAAAAGTTCTCTGTGAAATCAAAACAATGGCCGCACGGATTTTCCAGGTTGTCATAGGTTTGATTTGTTATGAGAACGTCGTATGCCTTATCAGGGGCTGGAGGAATGTCGCTTGTCTAATTAGATCTCAAGCGTTATGACCTAATCAGATAACACGTTCCTGTGCCGTAGTGTGACTGCGTCAGATAACGGTATCTGCATCATGGGGGATTTCTTGCCTCATGGGCTGACTGTTAGTTAACTAGCTAGGTAGTTTAACCAGAATAGGGTCAGGAATAGGGGGATCGATTCAGAACCTATAGAAATACACGACACCCACTCCACGCTAACTATGGTCATATCTACTAATCTATGCATAGTATAACATAGTACAACATACTATAGAGTATAGTGTATACCTTACCACCCCAAAATACATAAATGCATTTCGAAATTTTCAAATATACTGAAAAATTGCAGTCATATATATTGTATGCACTTAAGCTATGAATTAAATGCAAAAGTAAACACGCATTGTTATGCATTATTGCTTTTTGGTGTATGAGAAATACACATGAAATGGCTCTTAATATAGCTATACAGAAAGGAAGTCTGAGACCATTTCATCACATAATAAAATATTTGTGAACATACCAGCGGGCAGCTAAAGTCTATATAAAGTATCTAAAATAGAAATCTTAGTTCTCTAGGAATAGTTTCTTACTTTAAGCAGAAGATCAGTGTCCCGGGGAAAAAATATATAGAAAAATATTTTAAGGGCTTGCTGAAAAAAGTTGCTGTCCGTGAACTGGATTGTAATTGTTCATGTGACTTTATTTTTAAAGGTTGAAGGCCGAATTCAGGGAACGCCGTGTGCGAGTTTACTCAAAAGTCTCTATTTCTGTTCCGGAGAGAACATCATATCATTCAGGCTTTCGAAAAAACTGTCAACAGCTTCATGGGAAAGTTCCACTAAGTCGGAAATAGGGGTAACCATGCATTCGTGCGCATGATTGTCTCCATTGACATTCTGATTAGCATTGCTGACAGAAGGTCGTACCTGTTCGATGCTGCTTTCATCTTGAACTTCACTACTCTTCAATCGTAGTGGTGAAGATTCCAGGAATGCCGTCATCAGAATTGGCAGCCTTTGAGGGCAGCACAGTGCGTGAACCTTGGTAGGAACCAACAGTGTATCTGCATCCACCGGCGCATCCGATTTTAGCGTCAGACAGGTGTCTAACACGCATTCTTCTCCGCATAGCAGACACCTTAGTACAGGTAAAACACACCTTTGCCACATTGGTCGAAATGATAGAAACCAAGTCATGTTTAGGTCTCTAAGCCGGGAGAGTCCCAGGATTTTTGATATCCGGTCCCGGTATCCAATGGCTAGGATCGTATCTTCCATTGTCGCGAGAGTTTGATCTGTGACATGGGTTGCCATAACGAAAAATAAGGACTAGGAATAGGATTCCTGCAATTAGTCCCAGGATCAGGGGAAGTCCGCCAAAAATCGAATGGACGAAATCTGGAAAAATACCCAGTATGGCTTTGAATGGTGTTAATGCCATCGAAAATACTGTCTTAAATACCTTTGAGACCCCAGTGGTATCAGAATTATTTAAGATTTCGCTCAGGATTTCCGCGAAATGTACGGGGGAATTAGTTGATAATAATGTATGTATCTCTGCAGTCGTCCTTGCGACTTGTAGATCATACGTTTCTTTAGATGACGTGAGCCTTGTAGGCGTCTGAAGAAGCACTGTTTTCATTCTGCTTAAAGTGTCTATTCGAATAGAAGTAATTTTCAAACCGGGCCATGCCCTTGCCTCCCTGTCTGGTAAGGAGCTGGGGAACAAAGAACGTCCACAGCACTTGACCTTCGCCGTCGTGGTGACGAGATAAGGAGTCCCGGGCATAAGACTACAACATCTGCGGTCTACAATAAGAATGTAACTCCTATTATAGAGTCTTTGAAAGAATGGTTCTATTTCAGTTGCAGGTGCGCCTTGCTGGTGACATGAAAGGTTGTATGAATTCCCTTCACAGGCTCCGTGCAAACTAATACCGTTACACAGAAGCGTGCCGCTTAGTGACATAGCACAATTGTTGCCACTAAGAAACACTTTCTGTCCTTTGTTACTGACACATGCATGTGAATAGGGCAGGTTCCAAGTTGTTTTAAGGTACCCCTTTCCCAATTTCTCGTACATGCCAGCCTGTATATATTTTTGGCAGTATTGAAACCTGAAGGTTGAGATTGGAATATTTATGATTCCGTGGATTATCCATTCACTGACAGGTCGTTCTGACATTGTCATTGGTAATCTTTCTAGTTTTTCAATGCTCAAGATTGTATAATCAGCACCCTTCTGCGCCATACCGATTTGTCTATCAGTAAGGTTAAAGATTTGGAATAGTGACGTTGTGTTGATTAAACGCCAAGGCACATAGCCTGAACGCAGATTTTGTAACGTCCAGCCAAGCTGTACAATAGAGCGCAATTGTGACTGACCATGTTGTAATAACAGTAAGTCTTGCGATAATATATCGATTGCTGAAGACACAATGCTGTCCAATGAAAATATTCTGGAGGACAGAGTCATTAACCCATTGTCCACTACAGAAAGTGATTTTTCCAAATTAATACGATCAATTTCACGTATTCTCTCTGCTGTTTCAATTTGAGTAACCTTCCAGGCCTCATTGTATGCTGCATATACAGAGGCTGCTATGAGACGCTTTTGACGCTGTTTGCGTGGTCCCAGTATGAAATCACGCAAGTCAGCACCATCAGTAAGTAAAGTTAGGTGTTGCTTAATTTCAGGCAGTGTGGAAGTTTGTAGCCATTGAAGGCATAATTTGCCCACACTGTAGGTTGTTATTATCCCTGGGTGATGTCTTTGGGGATATCTAGGGTCTGGCCTGGTCATTTTGAAACCCTGTGTTTTATTCAGGAATCTATCTTGACAGTTATTTGTATCTGTGGGCCAGATCAACCATTGTTTCCAATCAGGATGTGTTCTGTTTTGGTTAAGTATATGGTTTATGTCTATTCCTTCATCTGTATCAGAGTTATTGCTAAACATTGTTGGCTTTGGAATAGACAGGTTATTTAAATCTTTGATTTTGGCTAAGCCAAGACAGGTGGTTTGTTGAACAGTGTCATTTAAAAATATCATTTGTTCTGGGATCATGCAGGCTCTAAACAAAGCTTCTATACCCTGTACTTGCCATTCTTTTGTACCCCAAACACTTTTCAAATCAACATTTTTGTCCCAATAATCAAATCCAAAAGTATTCATTTTTTCAAAGAATGAATCTGAATATATCAATTTCGTGTTGGTTATCATGGTTTTCATCCCTGTCTTGTTTGACAATTTGTAATAAAATGTTTCAGCATTAGTTATGTTAAAACCTGAAAAATATGAATATTTGTCATAAACGGTTCTAGAGCTCCCTTTTGGAGGTGTAGCACAATGTTCCCATTGATTATAATTTAAAACATTTCTAGGTTGTGCAGATTTATGCAAGAAATGGTTACCATAATGGTTATAGCAATACATACTATCATAATTTGTAGAACCTTGCAAATAATCATGTTTTGTAAATTTAGCAGACATTACTAAGTCAGACATCATATTGTTTATACTTTCAAAGTCCCAATCATCAGCAAATGAGTTTGGTTTTGCAAAGTCACTCAAGGAGATCTTGATTTGGTGTGGATATTTCAGGATCTCGACCGGACCATAAATTTCATAGTCAGTGTTGTCCCAGGCTACCCCACCAGGTATTGGAATTGCTGTGAAGTTGGCTGAAGAAAGTTCTGAAGAAAGTTCTCGTTTCTCGACGTGTGAAGATGTGTGTGGTTTGAGGACCAAGTTGATGTTCTGACTTGCTGTGTCCATTTTAGCATATTTTCCCTCAATGAAGCGTCCCAAGGTAAATACCATGATGAGCCAAAGTATGAGGATAAATGCACCAAAACCCACCCAAAATTCAATCCATGGAGAAACCAGATATGTTTCTTTCAGTTGTTTCAAAAGTTCCTTAGCTTTGTCTTTAAAGGATTTTGATGATGGCTGTGTCTTTTGTTCGCTGAAACCTTCAGAGGAATCATCGAAGTTGATGAAGTAACCAGATGCAGTTCTGTCAATTGTTCCAATTGGTTCAGGATTCTTGTTTTTTGCATTGTCACTTGGTACTTCAGTATAGATTGGTGTGTCTCTGCTAAATGTTTTTATTTGGGTTTTCAGAGGTCTTAGTTCTATTGCATTGTTGCATAGTCCTTGTTGTTCTTCTGTAGGCGTTTCGAATGTGATGAGCCTCTTTGATAGGACCTCTGTACTGGTAGCAAACCTTGGTGTTCTGCTACTTATTGGGAGTCCACTTGGCCTACTGTTTGTTATTGGCCACATGTTGTGGTTTTACCAGGTCGATGGATACAACTCGGTTCTCCTTTTTTCCAGCAAGTGGCGGTAGTACAACTGATCTTGTCCCGTTGACAGACAAGACAGGAACTGCTTTTCTGTAAGAAGGCCCAAATTCCTTCTTTACCGCGATCTTTTCCCTGACTAGATCCCCGACTTTTGGAATCCAGACAGGTCTTGCTGGGACAGGTGGTGATTCTTCAGTGATTGTTGGCTGTTGTTTCAACTGTATGTTGCTCAGGTCTTTTCTTGTTTTGTTTAAATCCTGCAAAATAGCCAAACGGTCTTTGACATCAAAGGTTTTTTCTATTACCACTGAAGTCTGACTATCAAGGTCAGAGATCAACATCCTAGTTCCGAATAATAATTCGTACGGACTGAATCCCTTCAGAGAATTTCTTGGCAAGTTATTTAGACTACGTTGGACACTTATTAGATGTTTGACCCACCCAGCTCCCGAACCTAATATCCTTTCTATTATAGATTGCTTTCTGCCTTGGTTTTTTCTTTACACCATCCCATACCCTCAGGAAGGAAGTGAGAAGATTCCCGCTGGGCTGTGCTCATTTGGCCATGTTTCCCCCCCAGGCTGGATTGCCTGAGTGAAAGAAATGGTCGAACGTAGCATGCTCTTAGCGTATATGCCATTTAGACTCACAAATCTTGTATAATAGTCCGGACGTCAGCCGAGTGCTGTGGATCTACATGATAAGTGGAACTAGCCTGTGTATGTTAATCGCAAGCCATTCTTTTTGTTGGTAATATTATCTGCCTTGCTACGACGAGGTATTAAACTGCTTCTCTCCCCACTGCGATCTCTGTTGCAGTTTGGGCAGTTTTTTACAAACATGGTGTAGTGCAGGCTCATGCCTGGCCACCAGTACCGTGATTGTAATTCTTCCAGAGAATCTTTTAATTTAAGGTGCCTGAGACCCTCGCCCATGTGTGCGTCTGCGATTAACAAGTTTCTCCTGTCCATGTTTGGAATCACTCTATCCCCCACTCCAGGGATTCGAGCAAAAGGGACGGAGTTTGCATCGATTATGTATGTATAATTGAGTGGATAGTTGATCGGTAACGCTGAGCAGTCGCCTTTTGATGACGTTTTCACCGCCAGCAATGTTTCGCCGTCAATGTATTTTAATGTACGCTTTTTTCGATCTACGGGAGCCGGTTTACTGGCTGCCGCTGCGGCTGTTTCAGCCAATGAATTCCCTACAACGTGAACGCCATCACGCTGGTGACTCAGTGAGTGTGTCACGTGAGTCTTTGGTAGTTCTTTTTTCAAAAGAGCTACTTGTTCCCAGAGCAGTCTCTGCTTTATTGGTGCATCTGTGTCATCTTTGTAACCGTTCTTAATCCATGTCTGCAAATCCTTGTTATATGCTTTGACGCAGAAATATGAATCTGACACTATAAGTGTCGGGAATTCGCGATCCGCATTATCTAGCGCCATTTTCAAAGCTATTATTTCAGTTTGTAGTTCTGAATTAGTTTCTACTGAGTGTGATTTTGTTAATAGAGGTTTTAGTTTACCTCCGCGCCACACTTCTTTTGTAATCTCACATGTGGGGTTGTATGCATGTTTTCCCCAAACGGAGGGTTGAGCATGTCCGTCTGTATAGATTACACAGGCGTAATGTCGTAGAGGCAGAATGTCGATTGGCAGAGGATACGTCTTTTCATATTTTAGATTTTTTAATTCTTCTAGTTCTTAAAAGACTGTCAACCAGGCAATACTTGATAATTCATATCCTCCGTACTGGATTTTCAGATGGGCAATTCTGGATTTTTTGAAGTTGAATTTGTAACCCTCTGCAGCGAAACCAAGTATTATGGTGTTCACTCTTTTCAAGTGAGTCTCCAAGTCATCATCTGTTAAGTAAATGTCATCGACATAAGATAATGCTTCATCATCATATAGTTGTAGTAATTCTGTTACTCTCGCTGAGAATACCCCCGGGCTGTTCTTGTACCCCTGGGCTAACCGACAGAATTGTTTTTGAGTGCCATTTACTGAGAATGCAGTTAAATATCTGCTTTCTGGTGCTATGTTTTGACAAAAGAATCCATTGGAGATGTCCAAGGTTGTTTTGTATTTTTTTCGCACTATGTTATTCATTAGTGCAGCACTGTGTGAGTTTTGCACTGCAAAAGTTTTGCAACATGTGTTAAGGTGTCGGTAATCCAAAACTAGGCGATATGAATTGTCTGGTTTGGAGACCGGAAACAAAGGATTGTTCATTTGTGAGGTGCAAGTTTCAATCACCCCCTGGTATTCTAGCTGATCTAGTATTTCATTTACTTGTTTTTTTGCTTCTTGCTTAATTGGGTACTGCCTTTGTGCAGTTGGTTGTGATTTTAACTGGATTTTGTGAGGAGGAGAATCCTCATCCCATCCTACATGATTTTTATATAAAGCAGGTGCTAAGGCCACTGCCCACTTTCTAGCAAGTGTGTATTTTTTATGAATCGGTATTTGATTCGAGAAGGCAGGCATAATTACTTCTTCGCCATGAGGGCACTCCCTGACAAACTCTGGTGGCCAGTCTTTTTCAGCTAGAAGGATGTCATAGCCCTTGGAGAGGTTATCCCAAAATAGTCCCCTTATTTTCCTAGTCTTATCTCCCTCTATACGTAATGTTATCTCGTATATTTTGTGGGGCTTGCTAACTCTGGTATCTGCAGTTTCCACTTGAAGGTATTCATTCGTGTCCACTGTCTCCAGATGATTCATAAGGACTTTGCGAGCTATGCTCACCTCTGCTGCGCTGTCTAGCATTGTCTGAGCCCACTCTCCGTTTTTCAGTTGTGTCCTCAGTATTCTCGGCATTGTTAACTACCTTGATACTGGCTACCTTCTTTTTTGGAAATTGTAATTTCTTTTTCAGTTGAGCAGGTTCCTTGTCTTTGGACTTGGCGTGCTCTTCTGATCGTCCTCTTCTTTCCGATTTCTGCGAGGAATTCTGAAAAGATTGAGAGGGACGTGTATCAATGTCTTGATATCTATCAGGTTTTTTAATATTATCCCTATTTCTAAGGTTATATCTATTCCCAGAGGGGTCACTCTGGGGTGACCTTTATCTCGGGTTTGGAGATTTCTCTCTTCGCCTAGGAGACCTTCCTCTGGACTGGAATTTCTTTTCTTTAGGATTGGATTGTTTGTTCCCATCCCAGTTCTTTTTTGGTGAATTATTATTATTATTAAAAAACATTTTTTCTGGACTTGTAGTCAGTTGCGGTTTTACTGGTATTCCACCTAGACTATCTCTGCCTAGTTCTTCATAGGATTTTCCTATGATTCTGGCAATTTCAGCTGGTTGGTCTGCTATATCTGTCTCTTTTAACCTCTGGCGGATCGCCACGTTTGCTGCTTCACCTTTTATGTTGGCTAGTAATATAGCCGAAACCTGCTTGAAGTCTTTTAGTAATTTCATACCAAGAGTTAAAGCTGGTTCTGGACCGTATTCATCTTGAATTTGTTTTAGCACATCTGGTATCACCGAAATGGATGGAACACCGTGCGTTTTTGTATAGATGGAAGCAAAGACTGTACCCCAAGTGTCACAGTCCTCAATGTGTGGTGCGATTCCCATTGGGAGACATATAGTCAGAATCCTGTGTTTTTCTAATGGGGTGGTGTCAGGAAACACCGCCTCTATTTGGGTAATTTTCTGTGCCAACCAGAATGGTATCTGTTCCCGTTTAGCTGGAACTTTACCTAGGCAGGATTGGATGTTCTGTGGTGTAATTTTATTTGTGTTCCCCTGGTGAGGGGTCAGCTGTGGAAGTTTAATCGCTGGCTGAATTGTTGAAGTCCGCATTACATACTGAACTAATTGTCTGTGAATTTTTAGTAGTTGTTTTAGCTGTATTAACAGCTCTGCTGCAGGCATTCTTTCGATGTCTGGATGTGGTGTGTATCCGGCTAGGACCGGCCACGTTGCTCCTGGTCTTCCTAAAGGACCGAGCCTTGTAATGTGATTGTTATGTTTTAGGGCGCCATCAAATAAGAGCAAATGCTCTTGGAATTTGAGTGGTACTTCCACCTCCTCGAAAGGAGTGTACGTTTCAGGAGGTTCCTCTACTTTGTAATAGTGGAAGTACTTTGTTACAGCATTTGCTGCTGGAAAATGTATCCATGTATAGTATACCTCTGTCTGCCGATATTCGTGTGCCTCAATTACGAATATGACTGTGCCACCTCTAGGTGTCAGTCCATTTTCTATAAGTTTTAAGGTTATAGATCTCCTTTTGGCGACCTGGATGAGTATTATATCCGGGTCTGCTGTTTGCATGGTAGCATCAGCATCTGCTATTTCAGTAGCTAATCTAATTGCCTCTCTTTCATCATCACTCTCTGCCATTTTACAGACAGGATGGTATTATGTTTGTTTGCAGATCAGGTTTCTTATGGAAACAGAGATTAGATGCACAATATTTTGGGAATGTTTTTATCCTTCAACGTTGACTATACCAAGAACCATACATAGGAGTTCCCTCCTGCGAGGTTTTGGAGGATATTACCTTTCACCCACTCCAGACGTCTTTGGAGTATAATGGAAAAAGGGGTCTGAGTGAGAAAGCACGACTGAGTTACTCTAAATGTCTTACGTTAGTTTTATCGCCCTTTCCAAACACGTTGGGCGCCATGTAGTGTAGTTCCTATCTTCCCAATAGGCTCTGCGCATTGGAATAGTACCTACAGCAGTAAAGGCCTAGGCCAGACGTTAACTAGGTCTACTACTGTCGATACTAGACTTAATTTTTGGGTTTGCCAGCTAAGCTCAGAGTTCGCTAGAAACTTTCTCGAATGTTCAGGAAAGAATTACCTCCCCTGATTAGACAAGAAGGGATTTAGTTTCTGACAACCATAGAACATGACAACTTTGCTCTCCCCTAATCAAGAGTCAATCTCAAGAGTCGTGTGAGCACAAGGCAATTATTTTACTCAGTCAGTACGTGCATTCTTAGTCTCATCAGAATGTAGAGAAAAGGAAGAGACGGGCGTGTTCAATAAAAGATGTTATTTATTGATCAGTCTCTTTTCTCGTACAAGAGAAATGGATCGATATTATTGCAATACTTATAGTTAAGTAAAGTGCATACATTAAAAGCAATAGTATAAAATAATACTGTAAAAACATTGATATGGTTTCTGAGCCATATGATGTTTAAAATGATTAAAATATATTTACATACACATATACATTTGACTAAACGTACTCAACTGGTGTTTCTAAATACGCCTACCCCGTGTACCCGACCTAAGTCTAATGCGTGGGCGGGAATAGAACGTTACAGTTTAAGTTAAGTTTGTTTTTGCCAAGTGAATAACTAAAGAATTCTCTAGGAGGGGTTATTCAGTTCTGTACCTGGAATTTAGGATGAATGAGGAATGGTATCTCTTTCTCTGCTCTCGATATTCCAGGCTGCCTGCGAGGGCTACCCGGAAGCGCCGGTGCTGGGTCTCTCGGCTTGAGATAGCAGCGCGTCTCTCAGCGCGTCAGGAAGGCGGGGCTGCTGCCTGCGGGGTCTGCTTCTGCTCTCGGCTTCGGCAAGTATGGCTGCTCCGTCTTGTCACCACGCGTGTGTTTGCATAGGGCAAGGTCGGCAATATTTATACCTTAAAGGTGCCGAGATTGACGTAAGGATGGACATAGGTACGTCAATAAAGATGTCATACGACTTGCTCGTTAGCACATTCTTTTGCAAAAGTTCTCTGTGAAATCAAAACAATGGCCGCACGGATTTTCCAGGTTGTCATAGGTTTGATTTGTTATGAGAACGTCGTATGCCTTATCAGGGGCTGGAGGAATGTCGCTTGTCTAATTAGATCTCAAGCGTTATGACCTAATCAGATAACACGTTCCTGTGCCGTAGTGTGACTGCGTCAGATAACGGTATCTGCATCATGGGGGATTTCTTGCCTCATGGGCTGACTGTTAGTTAACTAGCTAGGTAGTTTAACCAGAATAGGGTCAGGAATAGGGGGATCGATTCAGAACCTATAGAAATACACGACAACCTGATGAAAAAGGATAGCAGTAAATGACTTTTAAGCAGAAATAGTGTTCAGTAATCTACTGGAAGATGGACAAGGCTATGAGATAATCAGAGAACTGAGTCAGGTTGCAAGAATTGCAAACTGCTAAATAAAAGACGCATTCACAGTACAGCCTTGCATGCAGTTGATTTTTCCATGCTAGGAATACAGTTTACATGTTATTTGTATTGTAACTCATAATTGTGAGCAATTGGGTTATTGGTTAAATGAGGGGTGGGGGGGTGACCCCTGTTCAAACAACAGTCATGGTCCACACCAGAGTGTACCACAAAAGCCATGAAATTAACCTATGCTTAACCCTCTTGTAGCTTGGCACAAAAGCAGTAAGGCTTAACTTAAAGGCAATGTGTAATGTATTTATGCAGCACACAAGCAATAATTCAGCGATAACACAACACAAGAAAAATCCCACACCAATTTCCACACCAATTTAGAAATTACATTTTTTAAAGAAATTGTTTGACACTAAATGACAAAAATCCAATCAGTCGAACCGGAGTTGTACATTTTTAAAGTTTAAGGTAAAAAAGAAATACCTAAAAGATCAAAGTGCTAACTGCGGACATCTAGTCGTGCAAGACTGGTTCAATGTCGAAAAATATGGCAGACCGCGATGGAATGCGAGTCAGACACAAAAATTGGATCGGGCCTGGTCGTTGCTTACCTCTGGACTTAGAAGAAATTCTGAGAAAAATTTTCTGAGAAGGTAAATTTCAGCGGGGCAATGCTTCAGGCAATGTCCGAGGAGGAAGTATTATTGTTGAAAAGTCACTGGTCAAAATCGCTGGGAAGATTTCTACATTCAGACTTTAAAAAAGTCCACACTTCATTCATAGATAAAGCTATCCTTCCAGAATCTGTTCTAAAGTGGGTGTTAGAAGGTATTTTTTAACTCACTTCATTGTCTCTGACCTTTTCACACTCACACCAACACATTGAATCACCTCACTTACAAGTGCTCTCATGTCTCCAGTGGTCACAGCACGCCCCGTCCCGCAGCTAGGCAGGAAGAAGTCGATGAAGAAGCATGCCACCAAGGGACCTTTTGGTGGGTGAGGGTTATTTGAACAAAATCTACAGGTTTCCTATACACCTTTAGAAAAACCTATTGTCTTCTAATACTCACTTTAGAACACATTCTGGAAGATTAGCTTTTTCTATGAATGAAGTGTTGACTTTCTTTGTTTTTTCACAAGTTATAGAGGAGGCTGAGTCCACAACTTACTGTACCTCTTCACTCCCTCTCTTGTTTGTAGTTACATTCAAACTTAGTCACCTTTTTAGAAGTAAAAAATCTCCAGTAGGACGAAGCAGGAGGCTGTAGCTGACGAGAGTACCAGGAGGCCAGGTACCGCTTGAGTGAATGACCGCTGAACAGGATTTGCTGCAGCAGAGAAGGACTTAGCGGGAGCTGTCTAAAATCATGCCAACCAGTGATGCACTTTGGGTGGGTAGATGAGCAGATTGGTCCTGGTCTTCTTTCGGTTCAAAGAGCAGTTTTTAGCCCAAAAATGTCCATGTTACAAATTTAGGATTTTGGCTATTTGGGCATCTTTAGCACCACCAGCAAAAGTCCAGGACTGGGGGGGGGGCACCAATTGGAAGTCAGGGCTCACTCAGGCTGGGTCCAGGTGTGGGCGCAAGATGGTTGGAGACTTTTCTGTCCCTGATCAGGAGGCCAGTCAACCTCCTTTTGTCACTCTGGTAGTCCTGGGTTCATCTGTAGAATAGGGCTCAAACAGCAGGGCATGACTCTAAAGGTTCAAGGCACGCTTAAAGCAGCACTTCCAGATGCAGCAAAGCAGTCTTCAGAAGTACACAGGAGGCCACATCAATAGGCAGTCCTGTGAATGTCCTTCCACAGGTCCAGAAAGTGAACCGATGAGTTGGTCTGATGGTACCATGCTTATACCTGGTGCCTGCTTTTGCAGTAGGAGACTTTTCTACAGATTTCCCTTTAACGTGCTTGAAGTTCCCCGACTCCTCTGCCTTGACTCCAGAATGGCTGCATGAACAATGCAGGGGTGACAAGTCCTTTGTTTGAAGGCAGAACACAGCCTATTCATTTGCAAGTGGAACTATGCCCAGCTCTGCCCTCCCATCCTGCTATTTGATGGCCTATTCAGGCACACCTAATCCCTTTATTGTGTGGCTGTCTAGGAGGAATAAACAAAGTCCATCTACAAACTACACCCAGTAATGTGACACAGGAACAGGCCACAGGCAGCAAATAGAGCAGGACAATACCTACTTTCTGAAATAAATTCATTATGCCTCCATTGAACTTGGCCATTTGTGAAAGTGGAACATTCAATTGTCAAGCTGCAAACTGTGCAATTTCTGCATTTGTGGCCACCCACTACAGGTGTCAAATTCCATTGGGACCGTAGATTATCCGGTTATATTTGCTGGGAGTCACTAGCTCTTATTATTTGTTGTCCAATGCTTGCGTTTTTCTTCATGGCAAATAAGGGTAACTCCAGGCAGAATTCCAAGTTTTTTATGAGGTGCCAATTATTGCAAATGATTTTCAGAAAGTTGCTGGTTTGGAGGCAGAAGGTAGAAAACAAACTAATTTCTCCAAGGGTTTCTTCTGTTGCTTCATCAATTGATACTCCCGTGGTGTGTACCAGGCCCTCTTCATGGAATGAGACTAGAAAATTGAGTTATTGGACTCTATTTTTCTTTGAGTTATTCACGATTGAAAACAGGCAGCTAGATTCTTATTTTGGTTTACACAATAAAAAGGCCCAATCTAGCTGTTTACAAGGAATATGCCTCCTCACATAGCATTCCTTTTCCCCGCAGGCTATTACAATGCGGTCATTACAACGACCGTGTTGTAACAACGCATACCATTACCCCTCAAGTCATAACAACTACTTGCACGAGGGGGGGGCACTCGATGTTGGAATAGTATTGTAGGACTTGGCCCTTTTTGACTAAAGGGAAGGACACAGCACTGAGACCGCCCTGATCAAGTCCACAGAGGAGGTCCGGAAGGTGCTCGACGATGGGGGCCAAGCAGTGCTGATCCTTTTAGATCTGTCAGCGGCCTTCGATACGGTTCACCACACTATGTTGGTGGACCGATTGGAGGGCTGCGGGATCCAGGGGCAAGCACTTAACATTCTGAAGGCCTTCCTGAAAGACCGGGTACAAGTGGTGGCTATGGGTGACTTCGAATCAAGACCTTTCGAACTCCCCGGGGGGTCCCTCAGGGATCCTCCCTTAGCCCCACTTTATTTAATATCTACGTATCCTCTTTGCCCCGGTGATCGGATCCTTCGGGTTCGAGTTAACATCTTACGCAGACGACACCCAGATTGTGGTCTCGGTGCTTCCAGGTAAAGAGCTGGGGGTGGCAGCTAGGTTTCAGGACTGCATGTCTGCAGTCAGTTCATGGATGGCAAAAAGCTGTTTAAAACTAAATTCCTCCAAGACCGAGGTGCTTATCTTCGGGTCAAACACTAACCTTTGGAGCCCCAAGTGGTGGCCTACAGATATGGGATCTCCGCCATCTCCGGCTCAAAAGGTGAAGAACCTTGGAGTCATTATTGACAACCAACTTTCCTTCAAACCCTAAGTCAAGGCGTTGACTTCCTCCATACATTGGACTTTGAAAACTATTAGGAATGTTCTCCCCTTCTTACCGGAGGGAAGCAGAAAGACGGTGGTGACGGCACTCGTTCTTTCGCGCCTCGGCTATTGTAACAGCCTCTTTCTCGAGGCCCAACAGGGGTTGTTGAACAAACTTCAGGTCCTACAAAACGCGGCAGCCCGCCTTATTGGGGGCTTGCCGAAGTTTTCATCAGTCACTAAGGAACTGGAGAAGTTGCATTGGCTCCCGATGCGGAAGAGGATTTTGTTTAAAGCCCTCTGCATTGTCTTCAAGGCACTGCATGGTCTGGGCCCGGTGTTTCTTCAGGATCATTTCCAATGGTACAGACCAGGGAGACAACTGAGGTCTGCCAGTATGGGACTGATTAAAACAGCTCGGATCAGGAAGGCACGCTGGGGAGGCAGGAGCTTTGTTGGGGGAGCAGCAAAGGCATGGAACTCCCTCCCCCTGACCCTTAAACTAAACACCAATCTGTTAGCATTCAGAAAAAACCTCAAAACATGGCTCTTTTCCCTCTAGCCCGGGCGTCTCAATCTCAGGGAGTTACCACTTCAGCGCCAGGACACCGGTTGGTATTTGTGCGCTCTATAAGTGTTATAAATAAATAAATAAATAAATAAATAAATAAAGTTCCCTAAACTTTTTGCTTTCCCCATAGACCTTTTGTCACACATGGAGTTGCCAACTTATATGCTTTGGACACTTTGCCACTGCTAAACAATGTCAAAGTGCAAGTGCTCCCTGTATAAAGTGTAATGGTAATTGGTTGTCCATGATTGGTATGTTTGCCTTACTAGTAGAGTCCCTAGTAAAGTGTTCTATGTGTGCCAGGGCAGGTAATGCAAATGCTACTAGTGGGCCTGCAGCAATAATTGCGCCACCCACACAAGTAGCCTTAACAAGGGAACTCAGGCCTGCCATTGCAGTGCCTGCGCGCAGTTTGTTAAACTGCCATGTTGTTCTGACAAGTGCACCCACTTGCCAGACCTTACCCTTCCCTTTCTATGTACATCAAACACCCCTATGGTAGGTCCAGGGTACCCCCTGGGCAGGGTGCAGTGCATGTGAAAGGTATGACATGTACTAAGGTGTGTACCATGCTCTGAAAGTGAAATAATCTTAATTTAGTTTTTCACTGTTGAAAGGTCATCTTGCCCATAGGATAGAATGAGAAGGCTGTGTAATATGTTTTCCAGCCTATCTTCCCAAAGGCTTAAGATGGATAAGTGTAGTTTAGTATGCCTCAACTCACAATGTAATAACACATCTTTCTATGAAGGTGGTTTTTGCATTGTATGTTTAGAAGCCACTCTTTTAGAAGTGGCTGGGTTTTTGTGCTCTAACATTTCTGTGTGCCTCTGCCTTGTTGTGGATTGATTGTCTGGATGTGAAAGCAATAAGAGCTGGGGAATGTCTTGACCCATGGGAGGAGGTGAGACAGCAACAGGCTGACCTGCATCTGGAGTGTAGGGGGAGGAGTAGCCCCTAGAGGTGAAGAGGTCTGGGTTGCTGCTATAAAACAATTGTCCCATCTCCTGCTGAGTGATTGAGAATCCAGACCCCCACTAATCAAAGGAAGAAGGTGTTACTGGCAGGGAGACTCCCAGAACTGGTTTGAACAGGGGTCAGTGCCCCACTGAACACAAAGACTTCAAAGTCATTGAGGGGTATAAATATGAGAGCTGAAGCCCCTGAACTTTGGAGACTGGCATGATCAAGATTGAACAAGACTGGAGCTACTTCGTGGTCAAGAGGAACCTTTGCCAAGGAAGAAACAACTGAAGAGACCGAAAGAAAGGACTGACCCTTGCTGTGTGTTCTGGGGCTGGCCTGCAGTTTGCTGTTTTAACCAAGGAAAGGCTAAAGGGACTTTGCTGTGCGCAGTGTCCCCCTGCTTGAAAGGACTTTGCTGTGCTGTGTCCTGAAGTAACTTATCCCCAAGGGCCCGAAGTGAGCTGGCTCCCTATTGCGGAAACTCAGGAACACAAAAGTTTCCAGGAGAGCCTCAGCGACGCTGTGGGCATGTGCTTGTTGCAGCCTGAGACCCTCGTAAGCCGTGCCCTGTGATCATGGGCACCTGGAGTCCAAGTAAGAATCAGTGACTCTGTGTGCGTGTGCTTTTGGCAGCCCGAACGCTTTGTGAGGATTGTCCAGTTATCGTGTGCACCGGAATCCAAGCGAGTCTCATCAACGCTGTGTGCATGTGCTTTGTGCAGCTTGAGACCTTCGTGACGATTGCCTTTTTATCGCGCACCCGGAATCCAAGTGAATCTCATCGGCACTGTGTGCGTGTACTTTATGCAGCGTGAGACCTTCGTGAGGATTGCCTTGTTATCGTGCACCTGGAATCCAAGTGAGTCTCAATGACGCTGTGTGTGTGTGCTTTGTGCAGCGAGAGACCTTCGTGAGAATTGCCTTGTTAACGTGCACCCGGAGTTTAAGTGAGCCTCAGTGACGCTTCATGCATGTTCATCGTGCAGCCTGAGACCTTCGTGTGGAGTGCCTGATGATCGTGCACCCAGCTCAAGGGAGTCTAAGCGACCCTGTGTGCGCGTGCCCTGTGGCAGCCTGAGATCTTTGTAGCAGTAGTGGTCCGGACCGGCAGCGCAGGAGGAGCTGAGCTGCCAGCCCGAGCCCGCCGTTGCCAATTCACAAAGATTGCATCGGAGGCCCATGTCACTGGACGAGGAGAGGAGCGTGAGTTCGCGCCCCCCAGGTAACGTGTGTCAACTCCTGGGGCGTGGTGTGGGCTCGGAGGGAGACGCCCTCGGCCTCTCTCTCATTCCGGCAGCGCGAGCCTCTGCTTTGGCTCATATCGCGGCCCGTTTTACCAAGGGAGTGTCAGTACCGGGGCCGGAGTGCGGAGCTGCACTTTTTGTTATGCCATCCCGTGTTGGGGGCAACTGTTGACAGAGGCTACCTGTGAGTCAGCATGAGTGGCAGAGAGACCGCCTAAGGTACTGATCAGGCACTGTGATCGGTGCCGGAGTGTATTACGGATTACTCTATTTCTGCATAACAGAGTACCTGATTGTCATATTACACATTGCATCATTTTTGCATAACAGACTACCTGATTAGTGTATGACACATTTAATTATTCCTGCATAACGAACTACCTGATTAGTGTATGATGCATGGCATTATTTCTGCATAACAAACTACCTGATTGTTGTATGACGCATTGCATTGTTTCTGCATAACGATCTACCTGATTAGCGTATTACGCATTGCATTATTCCTGCATTACAAACTACCTGATTAGTGTATTACGCATTGCATTATTTTTACATTGCAAAGTACCTGATCGTTGCGTTACGCATTGCATTATTTTTACATTGCAAAGTGCCTGATTCTAGCATTACGAACTGCATAACATGGTGTTAGGATTACAGTGGAATGTTTAGAAGTGCTCATTAATATCGCCAGAACTTACAAGGGCTGGCTGACCTAACAACCGCATTATATCAAAATGGGGAGAAGGAAGAGTCTGTGATCCATTCAGCTTCCTTAGTCTTAATATCAAAAAATCAATGGGGGAAGGGATCACTTGCCCTGAGTAACCAGGGTTTGTTTACTATTCGTTTCAGATACCAGTAAAAAACCCTCATTCACGTACCAATGTTCGAATGGCAGTGTATCTTGGTTCTCCGCCTTATTGTTAGCAACGTGACAACATCATCATCGGGTTTGATCGTATGCTTCCTCCACCCGGAGGTGAACCACTGGTTAGTACAGTAGTGATTAGTGATGAAAAATATAAGTGAGAAGTAATTATTAAAAAGCTTGAATGATCATACTGAACACATTTTTAATAAGTCTGGAGAACAAGCCAAGTTAAAAATGTTTTCGTGCGTAGGAAGGTAAGTTATGGGGGTTCCACACTGTGTAATGTCCATAAAAAGGTCGACATGTTTCAGCCACTAACTGCCCAGAAGGGGTCAAGTTGGCTTTCTTCAGGACCTAGAATCTATAGTAAAAAATGTAGTGGTAACCCTCTATTGTGGGGTAGTTCATGGGATTGTTGCCCCTGATTATAAGAAGGTCAATTAGTACCTTATTCGCGTTCAATTAAAACCTCATCGGGCGTGCTGAGCAGGCGGTACCTTCTCTTACGCAGGTTATGCACAACTTGTGCTGGCTCTGCCTGTCAGGACCCGGTTTCCGGCAGAGCCAGCACAGAGCCAGCACAAGTCCGGGTGGAGGAAGCATACGATCAAACCCGATGATGATGCTGTCACGTTGCTAACAATAAGGCGGAGAACCAAGATACACCGCCATTCGAGCCTTGGCACGCGAATGAGAATGACCTAACAACTGGCTAGGAGGAATATTACAAATACGCATAAGTTGGATTTATATCGTGTGGTCTAATCGTATATCTTTTTATATCAAGTTTATACTTGTTTTAATAAAACTCATGTGGAGTCTATTTGTGGTGTCATCTTTTGGGTTGCTGTGAGCGTAGTTGCTTTAAATATTTGCCTTGAAGATAAGCCTGGCTGCTTGTACCTCGCTACCAAGGGGGTGAGCGGGGCTATCTCAGAAGGTGTCCTTCCATTCCCTGATGTGGAAACTTGGGTCCCTATTTGGCCTAAGGTACCTACCTCAGCCCACCAGGGATCCCAGGTCTAACAAGTATAAATTACTATTCCAACTCCAATCTGTGCAACAGTAGGGAAAGTGTTGGATTTTAAATCCAACACCTTCTAACCCCTCTGCAAGTCGTTGTTATGACATGCGGGGTAATGGTATACGTTGTTACAATGCGGTCGTTGTAATGACCGCGTTGTAAAAGCCTGTGGGGAAAAGGAAGCATGGTAAATGATGTTTACCCTTTACAAGGGCCCAACCCCTCAATACTTTACTTTCTAAAAGTGCAATTTTTCAAAATTGAAACTTAAAATCCAACTTTACCATTAAAGACGGTTTTTAATTACAATTGCACAAATACCAAAGGCTTTATTTTTTACCTGTTCACAATCTAAAGTTATCACTTATTAAATGCAATAAGGTAACTCAATGTTATCCTATGGGAGAGACAGGGCCCACAGTGAAACACTAATTTTTCACTACCAGGACATGTGATACTTAAAAGTACATCTCCAACGTACAATGCACCTTGGGCCTACCTAAAGGGTGATTTGTATGCAGCAAAAGAGGACGTTAGGGCTGGTCAAGGGATTAAATTGTGAAGTCAAATTGGTAGGTTTAAACTGCATTCAGGATGCAATGGCAGACATGGGACAGGTTTTAAGGGGCAATGTAAGTGGGTGGCACAATAAGCTGCAGGCCCACTGGTAGTATTTAATTGACAGGTCCTGAGTATATGGTATACCACTTTACTAGGGACTTATAAGTAAATTAAATATGCTAATCCGGTGTAAGTCAGTTTTAACATGTTTTAGGGAGTGAGCACAAGCACTGATTATCAGTGGTAGAGTGCAAAGAGTCCTAAGGCCAGCTAAAACAAATTTAGCGAAAATATAAGTGAAGGAAAAACATTTTGGGGTGACCCTGCTGAGAGGGCCAAGTCCAACAAAGGTCTTATCCTGTGCCATTCATAAAATGTGAAACCTTAAGTACCTTTCTCCCATTGGTGGTAAAAAGGGTGCTGAAGTATGATTATGTGCTGCATTACGTTGAGGAATGCCAGTTAATGTGGACTGCTGCAGGAACAAGAGGAGGTGATTGACTGTTGAAGGGGAGGCATTGGAGATTGTGGTAGCACAAGCGCAAAACAAAATGGAAGGGACAATGACTATTCTGTACTTCCTGGGCAATGAACTTGTCTCAATAGCAATTGTATTGGTATTACCTTTATAAAAGTTCTTAGGAATGAAGGGACTAGTTTACATGATTACAAAGAAGCACTTGCAAAACCAACAGGTCTGGAGTATATTATATGTTCAAATTAAAACATTTTAACAAATGTGCTGAACTGAAAAAAAAGGATTGTTTTTTTGCATACAATGCATCTATGAAAACAATTTCATCTGTGGTAAATTAAATGTACCTTTGAGATGTAAAATAGTCTCTCATACATTGCAATGTAAGCACATATAAGAATTGGAATGATACACAAGACAGCCAGTTGCATGAGGTGAGAGAGAATTTCTCCTCTAGGAGAAGTCCATTCTATATATATTTTAGATCTTGCAGACAGCTGTCATTAAGCCAGACCTAAAAATGACACATTTGAATTGAGGAAATAGACTAGATATTGCAACATGTCAATTTACGTACCTAGTTTAATGCAGTGATAGTAGATGGCAATGGCAATTGGAGAGAAGGATCCAGAACAGAGTGATTAAAAGTCAAACATTTCTGGATGAGTTCAGGTGTGTGTGCATGCCACGTTTGCTGAAATAGCACCTATGGGAGATGGACATATTCTGTGATGATGCAAGAACCGGGAATTTGGGGTTGTTTTGGGGAGAAAGACCTAGTGAACATCATATGAACATAAAAGGGAGACGGTCTGTATGTTAGAGGCTTGAAACAACTGTCACGGCATAGGATGTGGATATGTGTCAAAAAGCCAGCAGCAGTAAATTAAGCCCTGAAAGTAAAACTGAGAAATATATTGTGGGGTTGAAAGGATAAAAGGGTTACTTTGGTAAAGCACAAGTGTATTTACTTTCAAAGCCCCTTTCTGTTCATAGAAGATGAAGAACATTTCGCATGCCTTGGTATTGGAGTATTAACGTCAGTGGGGGAAGGTTTTAAGGTTTTGTAAAAAAATGAATAGTTGGATAGTAAAATGAGAGGAGAAAAACATCTAGAGAAAGTGATTTTGGGTGGCAAGAAATTCCACGTAAAGAAAACGTAGGAAAAAAGTGCTAGTTTAAAGATGACAAAGTTAGCACGAGGTGAAGAAGGGCGATAAGATACTTTTAGGTCAGAAAAGGGCAGATTTTCTGACTAATACTTTTCAGGAAAAAAAGGGACAGTAGAAAAGAGAGCTGCGAAAGCATGAGAAATGCATTTACAATTGGTCAAGTCGTGAGGATATGGGGAGCGAGGAACAGAGAAAGGGTACTTAATCTCAAATAGGAAGAATGTTCATTTTAAAACTGATGATTGATTGTTAGAACAGATATGTACTGGAAAGATGTTAAGGAATTGCTGATTTCTATGACAGCTTGTAGGCGTTGCCCAAAATGTAAATAGAATTACTTTTTCCACATCTGAAAGTGTGTTGGTGTGTTCTAGTTGATCTGCAATATAAAAAAGAGCTAATAGGTTTTGGGAATTATTTCAATGTAGGCCAGACATTACTGTAGAGCAAGACATCTACGAGAAAATGATCTAGAATTCACTGGGCCTTCTATTTATGACTATGTTTATTTTTCTAATGGACTACATAAATAATCACATTGTGAGGAGATGCCAATTTATATATTTTAAGCTAATTTCCACCAGCAAGTCAAGCAATGGTCTTGTTCTATTTGGTTTGTATTTTTGATTCATAGGATATCCACTTTTAGGTCTCGCATAGGGCAGCGCATGTGCTGCATCTCCGAGGCATCAAGTAATCAGTATTAGTGGTGAAACTCCACCCATTGCATTTCTATTTGTTTTCTTGCTTGCAATTGGTTAAATCTTGCCTTGCTCTTCTTAGCCCGTTCATTGATTAGCTGGTGGTCCAATGCTTCACTTCAGATTTGCTTCAGTTTTGCAGAAAGCAGCACCGACCAACCACAGTGTAGTTCCGCTGCTGGGCCGTTATCTTTTTAGTTAGGGACTATTTCCTTGTTTTGTACGAATGCCGGCCCGTGTTCATGATAGAATAGCGGCAGTCCTCCAACCGAGCATGCTATTTTCAAGCCTGTTGTGGTGCGACAAATCCAGTCAAATAAACGCACCCTGCGTTCAAAACTGTAAGACGCTGTACTGGCATTCTCACTGTACTTGTTGTTACCGATGCGCTCTCTGCAACTGCAAACCATGCTGAGCGGATGGCTCCTTTTTCTTTCTTCAGCTCGCTCACATCAGAGTGGGAGATTCAGTCTGCCCATTTCATGCAAAATTGCTTTCCCCCTCCTGTTTCACATTAGAAGCGTCACACCCTCCCTCCGAGACTAAACACAGCTTTTCCCTCCCCCAACCCTTTCTGAGTGCATTTTGTCCACGAGCTTGCTAAGCATCAGAGCTCAGCTAATGCCTGCCTTTTGTTCTGTTAAGCACACGCCACTTCATTTTATTGCCACCACAGGAGCTCTCCTGGGAGCTTCAAAGCTGGACGCTGTCATTAAATATTTATTTTTGCCTCCCGATTCACGTTGAGTCCCCCCCCCAACACAGACCGAGAGTTTCCCTCCCCCACAGTTTGCATGTGAGGTGAGGTTAGTGACCATGGGAAGGTGCCGTGATGCTGCAGGCTTACTTCTTAGATGCAGGGATTTATTGTGGAGGGGTCTGTGCTCATACCAGCAGTCAGTATCTGCCCTGTGTGCTGCTTTTTTGTTGGCAATACTTTTATGCACTGAAAGCTGTGAGTTTCATTTAGTCAATGTTAATCTCCCTGTGCCCTTTCCCACTCCACCTCACTCCTCCCACAACAGTGCATGCCCACCCACAACACGCTCCGAGGTCCCTGCTTCTTGTTTTGCATTTGTCCCCGAGCCACATTGCAATCTTTCCCCGGGTGCTTTCTGCAGGTTATGAACTCTCTCCCAATATTAATTGCTTTTCCAAAGTTTCAGAATGTTTAAATATATGTTCACTTTTATTTCTACAAGGCTCCTTTTTATGCATGTGTTAGTGATGCATTTAATAATGGATGTGAAATAGAATTTATGACTCACAAGGATTTTTATTTTGGGTTGCCTTTTTAGTGTGATTTACTGCATTTTTAGCCTCAGGGCCCTGGTTTCTTGTAATGGTTCAAGACACTTGTTTTTTGTGGTAGAAATTCTTTATTTAGATATAACACAGATATCTTTAAAAGAGGATTACATAGTTCACGTTGTATACAACTTATTAAAAATAGAAACAACAAGACAGTCAATTAGCCAGGCATGATAAAAATAGGGGTCTTCCGCATCCTCAGCCTCCTAGGTCCATAAAAAAAAAATTATTTTTATAAAGGATAAAAACCAGAAGAAAAAATAAAAAAATAAAATAAAAATAGTACAAAAGTTAAAATCTAATATACTGGGAACTTCACCCCATTTTCTTTACTCTCACTGAGTTAGATATCAAACAACTAAAAAACGACCCAATTCTCCTAGGGGTACTACTCATATTCTTTTCGTTTCATCCCCCTAGAAATTTGGGATGTATCGTAAGGATCATTAAGTAATAAAAGAGAAAAAGGAAATAAGAGGGGGGATTTAGCAGGACCTCTTTAAGTTAAAATTACAATAAGCTTGCTGGATGAACTTTGTGAGTCTGATATTCAAGTCAGTGTTTTCAGGGTTCAGAGCCACAATGATGGCTTGCCTGCAGGTTCGGGCGCCCAACCTATTCCATTCGGGTTTTAGTTTGCACCTGCGTTGGAGGTTAAAGGCTGGGCAAAGGCAAACCACGTGTAGCAATGTTTCGGCTGTTTTACCGCACCCTCTGCAGGTTAGATCTTCCACTGTCCGTCTCCAAGGAGGTAAATCTTGCAGAAAACGCCAATCACCCATTCTAATGGCTATAAGGGTTCGTTTTAGATACAGTGGATATGTACAGGAAAAGTAAGCGGCGGGGAGTAGCCGACTGTAAGAATTTACAAGGGCCCAAGAATGGCTGCGTTTTGAGAAGAGTGCTTTGTCTGTGATGAGTGATCTCATTCTTACACATTTTTTGATGGCGATTTTAAACGCTGTCTGACTGGGGTTAAGAGCCCATAGGTCACCTGCTGACATTTGTTGAATGTAGTCCTTAAAAAGGCGACCAAACGTTCCACCTGGATTTTTCTGGGAGATTTCCAGCCAGACTAGAGATTCTAGTGAGCCTGGGTTAGCCTGCCTCAGCTTGTGACACAAGTTTAGATATGCACCAATATTCAAAACCTCATAGTTTGGTAGCCCCATCTCCAGTCTTATCTGTGCAGCAGATGCAGAAGTTGGCAACTGGAGGA
The DNA here is from genome assembly GCF_964261635.1 of Lissotriton helveticus. Taxonomy (NCBI): domain Eukaryota; kingdom Metazoa; phylum Chordata; class Amphibia; order Caudata; family Salamandridae; genus Lissotriton; species Lissotriton helveticus. Next base: position 1,814,203 of record NC_136062.1, read on the forward strand.
CCTTTTTATAGATTTTGGTGGTATGTTGATTTAGGGCCGTATTCAATTTACCCTTGAATGACTCTATCCCGTATGATAGGGTGGGGCCGATTTTCGCTCTCAGGACTTCCAGGAGGGGCGAAAGGGTTGGACCTGAGAGGTTTTTCGAAAGCTTGGTTAAAGATACTGCAAGGGTCGTGGCTTTAACTGCAATCTCGTGACGCTGTTTTAAAAGGTTGCCCCTTGAATCCAGGTGGACACCAAGATATTTATACGATTGACCAATCGCGAGGCTTATGTTGTTGAAAGTCCACCCACCGCAGACATGTCGTTTCTTCCCAAAGGGGACTACTTGGGTTTTCTTTAGATTGACTTCTAATTGATTCGCTATTGTGTAGCGAAGCAGTGTGTCAAGGAGCCTTTGCAGCCCGACCTTGGTGAGGCTGAAAAGAACTAGGTCATCGGCATATAACAGATTGCTGAGTGCCGTGCCGCCCACCTTTGGAGGATGACTATTAGTTTCATCCAGGGTCTGTGACAGATCTGCTATAAACAGATTAAAGAGAAGGGGGGCCAGCACGCATCCCTGTTTTACACCTCTCGTTGTCATAATTTTCCGGGAGAGATGCGTGCCGGACCCTAACTTCACTCGTACCCAGGTACGAGAGTGAAGTTGAATCATAGCCTCCAGTAGTTTGTCAGGGATTCCCCACTTCCTTAGCTTTTCCCATAGGGCCGCCCTAGGAACCCTATCAAATGCTGCTTTGAAATCGACAAAGCAGCATAGCACTGTCCTGGATGTTAAGAGTGCTTTGTCGACGATGGTTGACACTGCTAGGAGATTGGTCATAGTCCCTGAGTTGGCAACAAACCCCGTTTGATTCATCGGGATCCGGTTGTGTTCCGTTGCCCAATGCTTCAGGTCCTCCAAGAGGAGGCCTGCGTAATGCTTAGCCTCAATGTCCAAAAGAGCTATGAGTCTGTAGTTGTTAGGGGCAGCGCGAGATCCTGATTTATAAATTGGATGTATTATTGCACCCCGCCATGAGTCTGGGATGGTTGCGGTTCTCAGGGCGTAGTTGAAAAGGTTTGTTAGAGTTCTTGACCAAAAAGCTACATCAGATTTGAAAAGGTTCTGTGGCAGGCCATTTGGGCCCGGTGCTCCATCTGATCTTGCTTTAGTCACAACCGTCGCTACTCTGTCTTGGGACACCTGAAGATCCATATTGAGTGAGCTTGATGGCTCATTGGGTGTGTTCCGCTGGGTGCTGACCCCGATCGCGGTCTCTCTCAACGGTCCACATCCTATGGGTCCTAGATGTTCTGGGGAACTGAAATGGTCTGTGAGGAATGATGCCCATTCAGACTCTTGGATATTTGCTGATCCGAAGCTGATGGTGCTCGAATTGGTGTGGTTTATTAGGGCCCAGAACTTTCTTGGGTTTTTGCTCTTACTCTCCCACACCAGTTTGCACCAAAATTGATTTTCGTGGTTCTGTTTGTCTTTGAAGGTCGCCAACCTAAATGACTTTTGGGCAGCTTGATAGAGATTTAAACATTCGCTGTTCCCAGGATTTTTTGCAAGTGACAGCAGGGCCTTATTCCTGGCTTTCTTAAGTACCTTTGACTGTAATGAAAGTTTGAAATTGTGAGGCTGAGTTGTCCTTCGGGCCTGCTGTATTACTGGAAAACAGTTGGTCAGATGGGAGCACAGCGTTGTCCATATTACGATAGGGGAGATATCTTGATCGTTTCCACCTTTTATACGTTCCATGCATACCTGTAGGATAGTTGGGCTGATATCATCGCTCCACTTAAGGCGCTTAAGATTTTCCGTATATGTTCCCAGACACGCCGAGGGTGCGGGTTTGTGCTTCACTGTGTTTGTGTTAAGGGATATGACCTGGGGTCTGTGGTCACTTTCAGAACGTGGAAGGATACAGAAGCTGGTCAAACAATGAAGCAGGTCCGCGTTACAGATGGTGTAATCCAGATAAGAGTGTTTGCTACCGTTAGACCAGGACCAATTCGGGGGGATATCCCCCGAAGACCTGCCATTCATTACCAGGTAGCCGGCGCTGTATAGTTTCATCACACAGATCTCACCCAGACCGCAATAGGCTTGAGACACTTGTTGAGAAAGTGCCACAATACCGTTCGTGCCCTAAAGTCGAGTCCAAATACACTCTGGGTAGCACATGGACATGGTGTTCATGAATCATTTTAGATAGCATCACGTTATAGGGCAGAGAGATTTCCGAATGAGGATGGTTTTACAGGAGAATTTGGTCGGTGCTTGGAAGGTATTTCTTTCCTGTCTGGAGCATTCTTGGTTTATCCGACAATATTGATCAATGAACAATGAACACACACCTCGATGAACTCCATAACACTTGTAGTCCTTATGTTATGGATAGGGGCTCCTGGTGTTATGGTATTATTTTTACCATTTCCACCTCTTTATCTATATATTTTTTTTGCTTAGTGTAATAAGCTGCAGTGAGTATATTTCCTCGTGTATTTAATAGACCCAGCCGTACCAGTCTTTTCAGCATGTTTCTTTCCTTGTGAGGTATCGGCGGCGTAACCAAGGGAGTCTCCTTTACTGCTCCATTCCTCACACCAGCAGGAATGTCTGAGACATAAAAAGAACACTACCATTAACCAGACAATACAGCCTCAAGCATGAATAGCGGGGGAAGGCCGTATATTTTTCTTTAACATAAGTCAGTTGTTTTCGAAGGTTCCTATTTATGAAAACACAATGCAGCAGTGGCTGGAAGGTAAACAAGAAAATACATACATCTAGGTAAACAGTGGTATCTCCAGCTGCAGGCAGATTACAACTGTTTTGCTAATCGTATCATGTCATTTCCTTGTAATGAAAATATGCTATGTGGGAAATGAAGGAAACTGTTTTTCAATTGACCTTGTTCTGTTTTTTGGGGGGCGAGGAACATTGCATTGTGGGATTTGTAGTTTTGTATTTACATTTTTGATTATGTGCTTCTCCAGTGTAAACACAAACATCCATAACTGGCTGAGGGGATGCTGCATGGCGTTCATCCACTTGGCAGTTATTAACTCTGTGTGCCAAAGAGCTTAGTAAAACGTCTGGCAAAATAACTGACTGCAATGAGCAACTTGTATAGTGTGTAAACGGGGATTTGTTTAAGTGTCATTTTATTTTGTAACTTTACTTTAATGTCTTAGCCTTTTTCAATACAACAAAATATTACTCTGGTATAGTGCAGATGATCCTTTTACAAATGCAAAGGAGGTGTGTAGTAAGCGCACATGATTCTTTGTATATAAAAAAAATGTTTTTTTAATTAGTGGGAGGCTTGTTTATCCAGTGATTACACACAATCCCACGCTATATAATTCCAGCACACTTAATACCACATAATTACTGCATAATTTGCACCACACTATTCCATGCCACACAATTCCACAACTAACAATTTCAATCCAACACGCTTAATTCCACTCCACACCACATACATCCACTCCATAAACATAAGTAAAAAGCAGTCATTTACAACGTCAATAGCTCTGATTTTTACAAATGCGAGACTGATTGCATTGCAAATGCTTGTTTTTAGTGCTAACAGATGTTCCCCAAGACAGATTCTCTGAACACCTCTGATCGACAAGCAAAGTGTAGCTGCTACTTGAGAGCAAATGTTCCGGCTTAGACTTATTGCCAATGTCCCATCCATTTCTGTCTCCCATCCATGGTTACAAGCACATAGAGGGGTGGGGAGAAAGAAAGCCATAAAAGACACAGACAATGGGCTGAAAGAAAATCAAAATATTTTGAAAAATCTGCCCTCACTCACACACAATGTGTGTGACATGCTTCATCATCGGGTCTGCTTACAATACGCCCCTGCGTAGCCACGCAGGGGGCGGAGCATAGGGAGGGGGAAACAAAAACACACTAAAGACAAAAACAGAACAACACAAAAGTGACAAACAGTGATCACACCAATATGTGTTGTCCTCAAGGACTGGGTGAGTGGTAGACAAAAAATGCAGTTAGGTCGTGTTCATTAAAACTGGCTCCTGGATACCCGTTGGTACTTTATTTGTGGGTTCCAGGGTCAGGATTAAAAGGTGTGAAGGATGGTTAAGTGTTTAGGCAGGAAATCAAGATCCTAAAACACTCCTCCTTATACTGCGATGGTCAACATGTTTCGACCGTTTTAAAGTGCCCTCAACTACGTGGGTCACGTCGGTCTTCTTCAGGACAGTCTGTCTGTCCCAGTCCTTAATCACCTCTTACCTTTAATTTGGTAATTTGTCAGAGGGTTACCACGTGGAGGGTACTTCCACACCTGTGGAACATTTGTTACCAGTCTATTATTTCTTAAGGCTCGAACTGGCGTCGGGCAGGTGGAGACCCAAAGAACACAACTGTTCCGGTGGAATTCTCCAGCAGCAATGGCGCCCGCCTTTCAAAACGCCAGGGTTCACATGGTTGTCTCTCTCATGTAGGTTGTCTCTCTCATGTAGGAAGAAGGAGCTATGGCAGACTCTTTCCCCATCCTTTAATTCGCAGGGACAGCCAAGCACTATCAAGAGTTAGAGCGCTGATGTTCCACAGGAAATAGAACTTGGTACTCTGTGAAGAAACATGTGCTTCCCCAGTCTCCTTGCCTCTCCAGGTATGTGTGGCCAGGCAGTCAAAACCTAGCTCAAAACAGGTAGTGTAGGTTAGAGCCAGGGCACATTATAATACAATTATACTAGCTGCAATGAAGATGTGAGTGTCTAGCCGGAGTTGTGAAAAAACAATTTAATCATGTCTCAAAATATATAAACATGTTTAAAAATGGAGGTGAAGTACTAAACACATGCAACCTACAATTTAACAGCAAAGCAACACAATGTAGTGATAAAGCGAGGTCCCTCATCTATATACACTATATATTTCAGCTGAAATCAACACTGGGGCTGGGAGACAATTCCTTTTCAGGTCAAGCCTAGCGGCAGCGCACATGTGCTGCTCGCTCTGCGAGACTGCTTGGTATGGGAGAGAAGTCGCGTCCAGTCTCCTCCCATATTTTTCATTGACTTGTGTCATTGTCTTTCGTAAATGCTGCCTTCAGATTCGTTAATAGGCTTGTTAGTACCTTCTTACGTCCTTGTCTTCATTTGTACCATTCCATAGCGACTGGCCCCTTCATTCCGGTTGTTACACGGGACCTGTTATTTAGTATGTAAGCACTATTTACTTTATGAGTTTCTCTTACTGCAGGCCGGACATGCGCTGCTTTAGCTGAAACGCTTGTGTTTTTTAAAGCAGCATGGCCGGCCCTGTAACAAGGGGGCCTGCTTTCAACCACTTTAACCCGGAATTATCTTGTGTCTGTTTCAACCACCCAAGTAAAATGGATTTAGAAATGATTCGCAAATTAAGTCATGTGAGTTCCAGGTAGGACATAATCCTGTGCTAATGGGCTGAAGCTGACAGCAGCACATCTGTGTTACATGTCATCTGTCCTAAAGCCACCTGACCGGTTGTTTTCAAAAGCCTGTTTTATTAACAACACCACCACCACCACCACCAATACCACCACCATCAACACCACCACCATAATCACCACCAATACTACCAACACCAATACCACCACCACCATCAATGCCACCACCAATACCACCACCACCAATACCACCACCACCAATACCACCACCACCAATACCACCAACAATACCAATACCACCAATACCAGCACCACCAGCATTACCACCAATACCACCACCACCAACATTACCACCAATACCACCACCACCAATACTAAAGGGAGGACATTTGTACATAGCATTAATAGACCTGAAGGCTACTTTCAAGCTTATCTCTAGGGATTCTCTTTGGAACTCTTTAAAAACCCAGGGAATACCTGAAGATCTCCTGATGCAGATAGTATGGCTACAAAGACAATTACGCAAAAGTTAGATGGGGTCCCAGGGATGAACTCAAGGAGGAAATCCCAATAAGAAGAGGAGTAAGGCAGGGATATGTACTGGCAGCCACCCTCTTTTCATTATATGTAAAGGACATCGTACAGCTTCAAGGTTGCAAAAATGACTCCCCAAGGTTAGGAGGGGTGCCAATACCGGCATTACTCTTTGCTGATGACACGATGTTAATATCACAAACATCTAAGGGATTACAAAGGCTATTAGACTGTTTCAGCGAATTTTGTACCATAAAAGGCCTTGAAATCAATTCAAACAAGACCAAATATATGGTCATAAAACTACACATATCTTTTAAGAAAAATATTACTGTTCAAAAACAAAAACTGGAGTATGTATCCATCTTTTATTATCTTGGCATCATATTAGACACCAAATTGTTGTGCAAACCACATATGCACAAATGCAAAGCTATCTTGCTGCAAACTTCCATGGCAGTTGTGAAAAGGCAACAGATAAGCACATCAAAGGCAGTGTCAACAGCCCTGGAAGTTTACAAGTACAGGGCACAATCTGCTGCCCTTTACAGTGCAGAACTTTGGACGGTTAATAGTCTGAGTATGCTTACAGGAGAGGAAAATGAATTAATAAGGCTGTTACTATGTCTACCAGTACATACACCTATGATTCCAAAAACCCAAGATATTAATATTAGGCAAATAGAACATCAAGCCATACTAAGACCTCTGATATTTTGGGCCCATTTCTGGAGCACGCAAGAACTCAAAGGTTACAAAGAGGAATTTATTGAGACATTCAGTCTTGATCACCACACAACACTTCCTTGGGTTCGACATGTACATAGCTGGTTTCATACATTAGGCCGAAGCTGTTTTTGGGATGTTCCTAACCTAGTAACAATTCATTCAAAAAAGGTCCTGAAAAGCTCTAATTGGATGTCTATACAAAGTAGCATCCACCATTGCCCTAAAATAGGAAGGCTGACATTGCAATTTCTAACTGTAAAATCATCTCCTATTTTCGAACCATATCTGGACGAAGTGCAACCGTAATTAGCTAAGTCACTGTATATTAAGTTCCGCTTTGATATCCTCCAGATTAAATGCAACACATCTAAATGGTCATGCAATACTGCTGATAGCAGAGATGTTTACTGCACTCTACGTTCACAAAATGCTGTAGAAAATTACTCACATACATTATTTTTGGGTCCAGCATATGCCATAGTAAGGAAAAAATTGATTAAACCTATCTGTCGTAATATGGGGATCAGAAAATATTTAGGAGCATAAAGAATTTTAAAAGACTGGAACAGCCCATTTAATTGTATCTAGTCCAAGTAGATATTTATTTGCTGTAAACTTAGTAAGCAAGGGGAATGGCTTGACATTTTAACCCTGAATTGATTGATTTACTACCTATTTTAATGTTGTTCTTTTTATACATATGCATGATGAGCCAGCTTTGGAAAGTATACAATGTACCTCCGTTGCACCTGTTCTTTACCAATCCATGATTCAAATTTACTTCTCATTAATAGTTGAACATGATATTTTGGCATCACTGCCTGAATGCACTGCGTTTTATATTTATAACTGAATTCTACTTTTATAGATTTTATGATAAGCACTACTAATTGAATTGATATTCAAAATTTTGACATGTATGGGAGTGTATGCGCATTTGTTTTTTAGCTGACAAGTACAAAATGTATAAGCTTGCATCTTTTATGTTTTTAAAAAAAACCAAATAAAGATTATTTGGAGGTACAAAAAGTATCCAGCTGGTAAACGGACTTCTGCAGGTGCTAAGTCCGAATTTACCAAATCTGAGCTACTACCATCAAGATCATCATCCTCATCATCAGGATCTCATCCAATGGCTATCCGACTTTGAGTGGATTTAGTCAGGCACAGTCTTCAACCTTGCACCACCGTAGATTTCTACTTACATAAAAATGATTAAGGTGGAATGTAAACTCCTTGACCTGATTGACCAGCTAGACTTAACCAGCATCTGGAGCATCATGACTGGCCTCAACTTGTGCCTAGATCCCGGTCAACTGCACCCATGAATGCTGTGTTGTTTCTTTTTTAACTTTACATTTTTTAAATTCCAATCTTCTGTTTCCCAGATTGGATTCGAATCATATTTGTGTTGTTTTCATATTAATATTTCTTGATTTCTAGAAATTGGTTATGGGATATTAATGATGTTGTGTTTTGTCTTTTAATTGTTTTGGTATAGCTAAATACTTTATACAATAACTCTAAGTTTAGCTTGGCTGCTCTTTGGTTTAACCAACGATAAATTGAGCCCATGTTTATTTAGAGAAATGTATGTTCGACCAAACAGGATTTTGGATTTTGTACATGTCTCGCTACTTCTCAAATGCTGGACAGCACCATATTGATACATCTGCATAGTTGTTGCCTGATTTGTTGTTCTGGAGGCATCAACACCAGGAGAGTCTGCACAAGATGTTTTTAGTGAGTTCCCTCCATTCATATCAAATAATGCCTTTGGGTTCACTACATTCACATTCGAGCAACTCACATGAGCGTATTCTTTTGATCTACCTTCATCGAACCAATTGACCAGCCACTGAAGTTGTAGGGCCAGATAACAAGATTCACAATTACGAGCCCCCACAGAGCCCTTCCCCAATGGCACTTGCATCTTCCGTAACATCACGCTACATATACCACCACCCCAAAATAAGTCTACCATTAGCAAGTTAGGTGCTCTGAATGATCTTTCAGGGATTACTATGGGCATGTTTGCAAAGAACTACAGAAAGCAAGGCAAAATGATCATCTCTGAGAGAGCGATCCCGCCCAGTACCTCGATGCCAGGTAAGTGCACAACATATAGGCGACAAAGATGAATGGTTAAAAAGAAATGAATGGTCCATTGGCATGTAATTTAACACATATTATGTCTGTATTACCTGAGAGCGAAAGAACTAACAATGTGTCAAACAGGAGCAGCTTTCAATGATACGCCATTCAAACAAACACTTGGCAAAGCAATCTGGTCAGATCAGGATGGCATATGTTGTAGAGGAGCGAAGGAGTGGGAGTTACTCCGTCCGAGAAAAGCCTCGGTGATCATTAAACGGAGCTGCTGATTTAGTGTTCATTTACTCAACAGAGATTTCCACTGTGTTTGATTTTTCTTTGTGCACTCTTGTCATATACTGTCAAAGCGGCAACTTGACCTTTCCGTCTCTGTTATTTGCTGAAGAGCGGTATAAAAGTGAAACGGATTACAAAACTGCACACAAGTGATATGTCACTCCCAAAGGTTCGGATGCTTACCAGATATGCGGAGATGGGAGAACGCTACTGCATTTCCAAGAGCATTGGCTGCTCTGCAGGTGTAAATCCCTTCCCTTTCAGATGAAATATTCTTAAGAAGAAGGGTCCCATTGGCCAGTACAAGTGACTGGTTTCCCAGAGTTCCGTCGTTTCTGGACCAAGTTACTTTAGGATGAGGAAGTCCTAGAAATAGATGAATTCACAACATCAGGTATTTTACTGTTGCCAAATGTATTACATTACGCTCAACTAAAGTACAAAAAATACTTTTTTTGTATACAACATAGTTCCGAAATGTATCCATTTCTATGCGAAGGAAAAAAATAAGTGTTACAGTTACACAGTTTAAGTTATTTACGCGCGTTGCCAGATGGAAAGGCTGAGATATATTCGCGGAGGCTCTTGACCTGCAGGTCACACCAGATAAGAAGCAAAAGTAGAGGGTGTGTGTGAGATCTCACCTAATGAGTGCATTCTCGGGCTGGAGTCCGGGGACTCCGAGGTACGTGTGATTATCATTATATCTGCTTAGGGTTTCTACTGGGATCAGCATCCCTGGTGGCAAAGGGACATGCCATCAGAGGTTCTTGTTACAGCAACCCCATTTATACTATTGCAAGAGAAAGCTCCCACCCGCCCTATATTACTTTATCTTTGGCTATATTTTTTGTGTTTTGTTTGTATAGATTCCCCCAACTTTCATCACCCGCTATTTATCGATATATTGTTAAATTATGTCTAAGGCCCTGATGAAGATGGAAATTATGAAGGTTGTCCATTGAAACGTGCGTCGACCAGGAGTGTGTAGTGGCGCCGCGGCCAGGGCGACTGACGCTGGAATCTGGGGACCACGGTTCGATCCCCTGCTCCGGCGGCAGGTTAGCCCAGCACCATGTGACTCTGGGCAATAGCTCGCTTAATCTTCCCGACGGCCCCCCAGCGCCTAGAGACCCTTACGGGTGATTGTGCGCTTTACAAATGTGGACTTTACTTTTTTTTTAACACCCCAGAATCCAAAACAACACAAGAGGGTGGATGTTTCCACCCCTTAGTTCGTTCATCTGTGTACGCAGTGCTGGTCTGGGTTATAGTGGTACAAAAGGGGGTGGTGATGGACGGAGCATCTGAACCAATCAAACACTCACACCAAGTCAACAGATCTGGGTTTAATCCATCACCGTTCTTTAGCCCACTCTGCCACCCCAGTAAAGACACGGCCATATGCAAATCAGTCTGACCCTGTGCACCATGGGAACCGTCCAGCCCGAACTGCCAAGCCATGCCTTCCCTGGACCGGAAACAAGCTTCCGAGGACCGGTTTCTGGCATTTCAGCCGTCTTCAGCCCGGCTTGCTTGAATCCAGTGACAAAGTGAGCAAGGGACTCACGTCTGAGCATACCCTGCCAACTTATAGCGAACAAAGTGGTACAAGAGGGGGTGGTGATGGAGGAAGCATCTGAACCAATCAAACACTCACACCCAGTCAACAGATCTGGGTTTAATCCATCACCGTTCCTGAGCCCACTCTGCCACCCCAGTTCAGACATGGCCATATGCAAATCAGTCTGACCCTGTGCCCCATGGGAACAGTCCAGCCCGAACTGCCAAACCATGCCTTCCCTGGACCGGAAACAAGCTTCCGAGGACCGGTTTCTGGCATTTCAGCAGTCTTCAGCATGGCTTGCTTGAATCCAGTGGCAAAGTGAGCAAGGGACTCACATCTGAGCATACCCTGCCAACTTATGGCGAACAAAGTGGTACAAATGGGGGTGGTGATGGACGGAGCATCTGAACCAATCAAACACTCACACCCAGTTAACAGATTTGGGTTTAATCCATCACTGTTCTTTAGCCCACTCTGCCACCCTAGTTCAGACATGGCCATATGCAAATCAGTCTGACCCTGTGCCCCATGGGAACAGTCCAGCCCGAACTGCCAAGCCATGCCTTCCCTGGACAGGAAACAAGCTTCCGAGGACCGGTTTCTGGCATTTCAGCCGTCTTCAGCCCGGCTTGCTTGAATCCAGTGGCAAAGTGAGCAAGGGACTCACGTCTGAGCATACCCTGCCAACTTATGGCGAACAAAGTGGTACAAGAGGGGGTGGTGATGGACGGAGCATCTGAACCAATCAAACACTCACACCCAGTCAGCAGATCTGGGTTTAATCCATCACCGTTCTTTAGCCCACTCTGCCACCCCAGTTCAGACATGGCCATATGCAAATCAGTCTGACCCTGTGCCCCATGAGAACAGTCCAGCCCGAACTGCCAAGCCATGCCTTCACTGGACCGGAAACAAGCTTCCGAGGAACGGTTTCTGGAATTTCAGCCGTCTTCAGCCCGGCTTGCTTGAATCCAGTGGCAAAGTGAGCAAGGGACTCACGTCTGAGCATACCCTGCCAACTTATGGCGAACAAAGTGGTACAAAAGGGGGTGGTGATGGACGGAGCATCTGAACTAATCAAACACTCACACAAAGTCAACAGATCTGGGTTTAATCCATCACCGTTCTTTAGCCCACTCTGCCACCCCAGTTCAGACATGGCCATATGCAAATCAGTCTGACCCTGTGCCCCATGGAAACAGTCCAGCCCGAACTGCCAAGCCATGCCTTCCCTGGACCGGAAACAAGCTTCCGAGGACCGGTTTCTGGCATTTCAGCCATCTTCAGCCCGGCTTGCTTGAATCCAGTGGCAAAGTGAGCAAGGGACTCACATCTGAGCATACCCTGCCAACTTATGGCGAACAAAGTGGTACAAAAGGGGGTGGTGAATGGAATGAGCATCAGAACCGATCAAACACTCACACCCAGTCAACGGATCTGGGTTTAATTCATCTCCGTTCTTCAGCCCACTCTGCCACGCCAGTTCAGACATGGCCATATGCAAATCAGTCTGACCCTGTGCCCCATGGGAACAGTCCAGCCCGAACTGCCAAACCATGCCTTCCCTGGACCGGAAACAAGCTTCCGAGGACCGGTTTCTGGCATTTCAGCCGTCTTCAGCCCGGCTTGCTTGAATCCAGTGGCAAAGTGAGCAAGGGACTCACGTCTGAGCATACCCTGCCAACATATGGCGAACAAAGTGGTACAAGAGGGGGTGGTGATGGACGGAGCATCTGAACCAATCAAACACTCACACCCAGTCAACAGATCTGGGTTTAATCCATCACTGTTCTTTAGCCCACTCTGCCACCCCAGTTCAGACATGGCGATATGCAAATCAGTCTGACCCTGTGCCCCATGGGAACAGTCCAGCCCGAACTGCCAAGCCATGCCTTCCCTGGACCGGAAACAAGCTTCCAAGGACCGGTTTAGGGCATTTCAGCCAGATTCAGCCCGGCTTGCTTGAATCCAGTGGCAAAGTGAGCAAGGGACTCACGTCTGATCATACCCTGCCAACTTATGGCGAACAAAGTGGTACAAGAGGGGGTGGTGATGGACGGAGCATCTGAACCAATCAAACACTCACACCCAGTCAACAGATCTGGGTTTAATCCATCACCGTTCTTTAGCCCACTCTGCCCAGTTCAGACATGGCCATATGCAAATCAGTCTGACCCTGTGCCCCATGAGAACAGTCCAGCCCGAAATGCCAAGCCATGCCTTCACTGGACCGGAAACAAGCTTCCGAGGACCGGTTTCTGGCATTTCAGCCGTCTTCAGCCCGGCTTGCTTGAATCCAGTGGCAAAGTGAGCAAGGGACTCACGTCTGAGCATACCCTGCACACTTATGGCGAACAAAGTGGTACAAAAGGGGGTGGTGATGGACGGAGCATCTGAACTAATCAAACACTCACACAAAGTCAACAGATCTGGGTTTAATCCATCACCGTTCATTAGCCCACTCTGCCACCCCAGTTCAGACATGGCCATATGCAAATCAGTCTGACCCTGTGCCCCATGGAAACAGTCCAGCCCGAACTGCCAAGCCATGCCTTCCCTGGACCGGAAACAAGCTTCCGAGGACCGGTTTCTGGCATTTCAGCCGTCTTCAGCCCAGCTTGCTTGAATCCAGTGGCAAAGTGAGCAAGGGACTCACGTCTGATCATACCCTGCCAACTTATGGCGAACAAAGTGGTACAAGAGGGCGTGGTGATGGAGGAAGCATCTGAACCAATCAAACACTCACACCCAGTCAACAGATCTGGGTTTAATCCATCACCGTTCCTGAGCCCACTCTGCCACCCCAGTTCAGACATGGCCATATGCAAATCAGTCTGACCCTGTGCCCCATGGGAACAGTCCAGCCCGAACTGCCAAACCATGCCTTCCCTGGACCGGAAACAAGCTTCCGAGGACCGGTTTCTGGCATTTCAGCAGTCTTCAGCATGGCTTGCTTGAATCCAGTGGCAAAGTGAGCAAGGGACTCACATCTGAGCATACCCTGCCAACTTATGGCGAACAAAGTGGTACAAATGGGGGTGGTGATGGACGGAGCATCTGAACCAATCAAACACTCACACCCAGTTAACAGATTTGGGTTTAATCCATCACTGTTCTTTAGCCCACTCTGCCACCCTAGTTCAGACATGGCCATATGCAAATCAGTCTGACCCTGTGCCCCATGGGAACAGTCCAGCCCGAACTGCCAAGCCATGCCTTCCCTGGACAGGAAACAAGCTTCCGAGGACCGGTTTCTGGCATTTCAGCCGTCTTCAGCCCGGCTTGCTTGAATCCAGTGGCAAAGTGAGCAAGGGACTCACGTCTGAGCATACCCTGCCAACTTATGGCGAACAAAGTGGTACAAGAGGGGGTGGTGATGGACGGAGCATCTGAACCAATCAAACACTCACACCCAGTCAGCAGATCTGGGTTTAATCCATCACCGTTCTTTAGCCCACTCTGCCACCCCAGTTCAGACATGGCCATATGCAAATCAGTCTGACCCTGTGCCCCATGAGAACAGTCCAGCCCGAACTGCCAAGCCATGCCTTCACTGGACCGGAAACAAGCTTCCGAGGAACGGTTTCTGGAATTTCAGCCGTCTTCAGCCCGGCTTGCTTGAATCCAGTGGCAAAGTGAGCAAGGGACTCACGTCTGAGCATACCCTGCCAACTTATGGCGAACAAAGTGGTACAAAAGGGGGTGGTGATGGACGGAGCATCTGAACTAATCAAACACTCACACAAAGTCAACAGATCTGGGTTTAATCCATCACCGTTCTTTAGCCCACTCTGCCACCCCAGTTCAGACATGGCCATATGCAAATCAGTCTGACCCTGTGCCCCATGGAAACAGTCCAGCCCGAACTGCCAAGCCATGCCTTCCCTGGACCGGAAACAAGCTTCCGAGGACCGGTTTCTGGCATTTCAGCCATCTTCAGCCCGGCTTGCTTGAATCCAGTGGCAAAGTGAGCAAGGGACTCACATCTGAGCATACCCTGCCAACTTATGGCGAACAAAGTGGTACAAAAGGGGGTGGTGAATGGAATGAGCATCAGAACCGATCAAACACTCACACCCAGTCAACGGATCTGGGTTTAATTCATCTCCGTTCTTCAGCCCACTCTGCCACGCCAGTTCAGACATGGCCATATGCAAATCAGTCTGACCCTGTGCCCCATGGGAACAGTCCAGCCCGAACTGCCAAACCATGCCTTCCCTGGACCGGAAACAAGCTTCCGAGGACCGGTTTCTGGCATTTCAGCCGTCTTCAGCCCGGCTTGCTTGAATCCAGTGGCAAAGTGAGCAAGGGACTCACGTCTGAGCATACCCTGCCAACATATGGCGAACAAAGTGGTACAAGAGGGGGTGGTGATGGACGGAGCATCTGAACCAATCAAACACTCACACCCAGTCAACAGATCTGGGTTTAATCCATCACTGTTCTTTAGCCCACTCTGCCACCCCAGTTCAGACATGGCGATATGCAAATCAGTCTGACCCTGTGCCCCATGGGAACAGTCCAGCCCGAACTGCCAAGCCATGCCTTCCCTGGACCGGAAACAAGCTTCCAAGGACCGGTTTAGGGCATTTCAGCCAGATTCAGCCCGGCTTGCTTGAATCCAGTGGCAAAGTGAGCAAGGGACTCACGTCTGATCATACCCTGCCAACTTATGGCGAACAAAGTGGTACAAGAGGGGGTGGTGATGGACGGAGCATCTGAACCAATCAAACACTCACACCCAGTCAACAGATCTGGGTTTAATCCATCACCGTTCTTTAGCCCACTCTGCCCAGTTCAGACATGGCCATATGCAAATCAGTCTGACCCTGTGCCCCATGAGAACAGTCCAGCCCGAAATGCCAAGCCATGCCTTCACTGGACCGGAAACAAGCTTCCGAGGACCGGTTTCTGGCATTTCAGCCGTCTTCAGCCCGGCTTGCTTGAATCCAGTGGCAAAGTGAGCAAGGGACTCACGTCTGAGCATACCCTGCACACTTATGGCGAACAAAGTGGTACAAAAGGGGGTGGTGATGGACGGAGCA
Organism: Lissotriton helveticus; assembly: GCF_964261635.1. NCBI lineage: Eukaryota > Metazoa > Chordata > Amphibia > Caudata > Salamandridae > Lissotriton > Lissotriton helveticus. The sequence goes on from NC_136062.1 coordinate 1,829,877, forward strand.
TCTGAACTAATCAAACACTCACACAAAGTCAACAGATCTGGGTTTAATCCATCACCGTTCATTAGCCCACTCTGCCACCCCAGTTCAGACATGGCCATATGCAAATCAGTCTGACCCTGTGCCCCATGGAAACAGTCCAGCCCGAACTGCCAAGCCATGCCTTCCCTGGACCGAAAACAAGCTTCCGAGGACCGGTTTCTGGCATTTCAGCCATCTTCAGCCCGGCTTGCTTGAATCCAGTGGCAAAGTGAGCAAGGGACTCACATCTGAGCATACCCTGCCAACTTATGGCGAACAAAGTGGTACAAAAGGGGGTGGTGATGGACGGAGCATCAGAACCAATCAAACACTCACACCCAGTCAACAGATCTGGGTTTAATTCATCTCCGTTCTTCAGCCCACTCTGCCACGCCAGTTCAGACATGGCCATATGCAAATCAGTCTGACCCTGTGCCCCATGGGAACAGTCCAGCCCGAACTGCCAAGCCATGCCTTCCCTGGACCGGAAACAAGCTTCCGAGGACCGGTTTCTGGCATTTCAGCCGTCTTCAGCCCAGCTTGCTTGAATCCAGTGGCAAAGTGAGCAAGGTACTCACGTCTGAGCATACCCTGCCAACTTATGGCAAACAAAGTGGTACAAAAGGGGGTGGTGATGGACGAAGCATCTGAACCAATCAAATACTCACACCCAGTGAACAGATCTGGGTTTAATCCATCACCTTTCTTTATCCCACTCTGCTACCCCAGTTCAGACATGGCCATATGTGGTCTGGGTTATAGTAGCATGATTGTGAGAGTATGGAGTATGAGAGTGAGATTATTTTGAATGGGTTATGATTGTAGGGGCTAGTATTTATTTATTTCTGCACCTAGTTATTTTTGTACAAACAAGTGGACTGGTAGAAAAGAATGAAAATTGTGATTAGCTCATAAAATGTTAAGCCTTGTCCATACTGATTGTGGATTGTGTAATTGTAGTAATGTGTTTTTTGATATGTATACAAAAAAAGAATGTATTTTGAAAAAGTAAAATAACAAAAAAATCTTCTTATAAATAAAGAACAAAACCAGATCGAAAGTAGTCAATGTGTTGAGACAATTGTTTGTAACTGCCCCAATGTGTTGAGCTATAGATAGCCAAAGATAGTAATATAGGTCGGGTGGGAGCTTGCTCTTGCAATAATATAGTTGTTACATTTTCCCCCTGCTCCCAGACCTAGTGAAAATAGGGGGTAGCCTTTTTTCTGATATTACAGCAACACCATTTACCATCCAAAGCGCAACCAAATAAGTCATTAATACGTAATATGCGTTTAGACCTGATGGCTCTGTAATGTTCAAATAACACATTGCTATTTGCCCCTTCACACATTTAATTTTTTCTAAACTAATTTCAAATTACTCAATGCACATGATTCTGTTATTTATGCAGCATCACATGTCTCTCACATGTATTTGTAAAGCACGTGCTTGATCCACCACAGCGATCTTAATGACATAATCTGAGGCTGCAAGTTTCACACTCGGGTCACAGATTCACCCAGTGGCAACTCATCCATCTACTAATTGCCAGCCTTCCTCATACTCTTTATGTACATCAAGATAGACCTCAATGCTTGGATATATTTAAAGAGCTTACAAATATTTTCAGAATTTTGCCCTCACTCCAAATTGGACTGTCACCTATTCATCTTTTTTTGAATTGGACACTGTTAGACCTGCCCCCTTTTGCAGGTTTAGCACCAAACGTTTTGCCTTTTGTCTCCTATTTTTCAGACTCTGTTATTGTTGGCGTTAGCACTCTGGGCACTTTACCACTGCTGATCAGTACCAAAGTGCAAATGCTCTCTGTGTAAATTGTGATTATTATTGGTTATCCATGATTGGCCGATTTGATTTACTGGTAACTCCCTGGTAAAGTGCACTGTGTGTGCCCAGGGCCTGTAAATCAAATGCTACTAGAGGGCCTGCAGCACTGGTTGTGCCACCAACACAAGTGGCCTTTCAATTGTGTCTCACACCTGCCACGGCAGTTTCTATGCACACAGTTGTCAACTGCCGTGTCAACCTGTCAAGTGCACCCACTTCACAGGCCTAGCCCTTCCCTTTTACGAGGTTAGTCAACACTAAGATAGGCCCAAGGTACCCCCATTGCAAGGTGTTGTGTATGTGAAAGGTAGGACATGGACTGGTGTGTGTTACATGTCCTACAAGTGAAATACTGGGTATGTCATTTTTCACTATTGCACGGACAAGCTCACCCATAAGCTATCATTAGAGTTGCCTTGTAACATTTTACGAATGTAACTTTCAATTGGGAAAAAGCTGGAGATTTGGAGTTTAGGCTCTCTAAACTTAGAATTTAATAACACACCTTTTAGAAAACGTGGTTTTTAAATTGTGTGTTTGAAAATGCCACTTTTAGAAAGTGGGCATTTGTTTGTTTAACCATCCTGCGTGCCTCTGCCTGTTTGTGTATTCACGGTCTGGAAGTGACAGGAGCTGGGGATGTGCACTCACTCTAGGCAGCCGCTAGGGAGGTTGAGGTGAGCCATGCCTTTCCTGGATGATTCAGAGCCAGGCTGAATAGGACTTTCTGCATTTAGAGTGGTGGGAGGAGTTTTCACTAGCACCTGAATAAGCTGTGTCTGCTCTGCACAATGCTGTCTCCACCTCCTGTAGTGAAGCTAGACCAGGTAGGACAGAACTGGTTTTTACTGAGGTCAGCAACTCAGGAAACAAATACTACAAAGAGAAAACGGGGTATATGTAGTAGGTTGTCAGGATCTCTCCCCCATTGACCCAGATCCAAAGGACAACGAAGAGACTCTTCCTTACTGGCCTGCAACTTTATTGTCTTTCCAGCCCCCAGATCTCTATGTGACATACGATATGCTGATGAGGATCCTGACAGGCAAGAGTGCGGGCTCTTTAATTCCGTTATCCTGGAAGCCGAGTTGGATTTAAACCACGCCCCTGGAGCTGGGGGCGCGACACAACAGAGGAAAAAGAACACGCCGGAGAAGGAGATGGGAGAGCCGTGAGTCAAATGGAGGTAATCACCCAGGCTGAAACAAGAGAGGGCACTCACCACCTTCGTGAGCGGACGTGGAGTGAAGGCGACTTCCTAAACCGGGACTTCAACGGTGAACACCTCGGAGGAGAGCCAGGAGGCCAGCGTCCTCGTGAATTGCCCAGCCGCGTTCCTGGAGGAACTTAGTTTGCCCAGGTTCGTGCCCGATTCCTGGGACGCGGGAGGCGGGCGGGAGCAAAGCCCCGGGGTCTAGAGTCAGGAAACCTCTCGGGAACTGCTTGAAGTGACGGAGTGGGTGGATCATCTGTACTTACGGTGGCGGTCTCTTGTCAACCGATACAAATGGGTGTATTGTCTCCCTCACTCCCTCTCCCCCATTTCAGAAATTGCGCATCGCGCTGACTTTTTGTTAATCTCATTCGTTTTGGTGCTGTCCCTCCTGACTGGGCTGACTGGGAACCGGGAACCGGTGGAGAAAAGTCGAAGCAGCAAGGAGAAGCAAAAGAATTCCCCAAAAAGGACGCTGGACATTGGTTTCATTTACTTTAGTTATTCCCTACCCATTTTGAACAATAATAAAATCATATGCCCGGATAATTTATCACGTGATTCCTGCAGATCCCAACAAGTGGTGGAGAATGTGGGCATACATTTTTCATTGGTGAACCGAAATGGAAGCATTGAAATACTACCTGGTCAATGGCCAAAAGAAGCTGGAGTGAGCCATTGAACGCCAGATGTCGTCTGCTCAAGCAGACAGGGAATCGTTCAAGGATGTCTTTAAATCCCAGGTGGTTGCCCTACAAAGAGTGGTTGAGGAAGAGTCCCAGACTACCGTAGGACAGAAAGGAGCACCGGCTAGTGCTCTAACAAATCCAAACCATTCCTTACAGAAATACATACCGGGTGAAGACCCAGACACCTTTCTCTTCAATTTTGAAAGGGTGGCCAATGCTTCAGGATGGCTGGTTGGAAAGTGGCCATTTTATTTGGCTCCCCTTTAGTCCGGGGAGGCCCAAGCGGCATACCAAGTTGCCAATGCTGGGGGTACCACCCCGTATGAGGAAATGAATGCTATATTCCTGGATCATCTGGGTATAGATTCTGAATCCTACAAGGTCAGGTTCAGAAAAGAAAATGGGGCTCCTAGGAACAACCCAAAGACATTGTTCTTCAAGCTGAAACTAGCAGCAGATAAATGGCTAAAGCCCACGGAAAGAATCAAAGAGGAGATCATGAACCTAATTTATCTCGAACAATACCTGGAACCCTTGCTATATCCCACTCTACGGTGGCACCGCCAACATTTCCACCTTACAGTCGAGCAGGTGGTGGAAATGGCCACCTCATTTTCGAGGGCACTGCTACGGGTCTCTCCAAGAGAGATGGATAAAACCGCACATGGGATCCCGATACCAAAGAAGAGCATAAGGCCTACCAGTGAGCCCCTGAAAACACAGTTCCCCAAACCTGAGGTTCCTCCTTTTCGGGGCCACAAATGCTTCGATTGTGGAGAGTGGGGCCTCATTGCACGTACCTGTCCCCACAAGAAGCAGAGTAATGAACCCATGGACATCAGCTACGTGCCTAAATCCCTCATGTATAAAGAGGAAATGGGTGCTTGCTTCTATGTAAGTGTTCTAATCAATCAGACTCAGGTAACAGCCCTCCTAGATTCTGGGTGCCGCCATTCCGTTTTCTGGAGGGAGTTGGTAAGGCTACCCAGATCCTTCCGGGGAAACAGGTACGGATCTGATGTGTCCATGGGGATATCAAGTCCTATCCTGTAGCCCGCATACCCCTTCATCTGTTGGATGGGCCCCAAACCATGGTGACAGTAGGGGTTCTATCAGCATTGCCCGAGGAGCTGACACTCGGGACAGACAACCCAAACTTCTTGTCCTTAGTCATGGAAAACATACACGAGGGAAAAGGGACCCGTTACTTGAAAACTAAACCAGGGTCTCTCCTGCTCTCATTACCCAAGAACCCTGGCAAACAGATAAAAGCTTTTGGATGGCCCAAATCAACGATGCCACCTTGCACAATGCTTGGCAGGAAGTGCGACAATCACAGAGCAGAGCATCCCCTTCTTATCCTTCTTTCAGAGTGGCCAACGGTCTTTTGTATTGGGTGAGTGGACGAAACGAGTCCCCTCAGCTGTTAGTACCCAAGGACTTCTGCGAATAGATACTGTTCTTTGCCCACTTCCATCTGTTAGCAGGTCACTCTGGGGCTCTAAAAACTGCCCAGAACCTTCTACGGCACTTCTATTGGCCTGGCATTTATGCCCACATTAAAAAGTACTGCCAGGAATGTCCCGTATGTCAAAGGAAGAACCCCTACAGACCCCCTCCCATTCCACTCCAACCACTGCCCATCATAGGCAAACCATTTGAAAGGATAGGCATGGACCTAATAGGCCCCTTCCCCAAATCCACAAAAGGTTTCCAATAGGTTCTTGTGTTACTGGACTACTCCACTTGTTTCCTAGAGGCCTTTCCCCTAAGGTCCCCTAATATCGCCAACATAGCGGATAAACTGATTGAGTATTTTTCCTGGGTTGGGTTTCCTCATCAGATTCTCACCGATCAGGGTACCGCCTTTGTATCCAAACTAATGTCTCAGGTATGCCCGATGTTAGACGTAAAGCACCTCAAAACTTCCGTCTACCATTCCCAAACTGACGGGCTTGGGGCGAGTTACAATGAGAGCCTCAAACAGACCCTGAAAAAGATGCTTACAGGGGAAGGAAGGCACTGGGATTGGCTCCTTCCCCTTATCCTGTTCGTCATCCATAGACAGGTCCAAAGCAGTCTGGGCTGCTCTTCTTTTGAACTGTTGTACGGCCAACATCCAAGGACCCTGTTGGAGATGATGAGGGAAGCATGGGAGAAAGGGGAAGATGATACCAGCAAACTCCTTGATTATGTCCGGCATCTCAGATCTAGGATAGGCAAATTACGAGACTTGGCCCATTCCAATCTGGAAAGAAGCCAAAAATCCCAGAAAGCATTTTACAACAAGGGAAAGGAATGGAGGACCCTGAAGGTAAACGATTGGGTACTTATAATGCAGCCCAACTCTCTTACTAAGGTTAAGGCTGTGTAGAAGTGTCCATTCAAAGTGGTAGCTATGATTGGGAAAACCACTTACTGTATGCAAGTGTCTCCTAGGAAACAGCAAACCTACCACATAAACCTATTAAAAAATGGTTGGGTCCTCTACCTCAGAAAAACTAGCTTACCCTGGCCACTACAGCCGGTCAGTGTACCTTAGAACATCTGGTGGTAAATGTTGACAGGGGAGCAACGAACCGGTCCGTTGGACCTTCTGGAGTCCTTCTCTGATCTCTTTTCCGATCAACCGGGAAGGACCTCTTTGGTCGAGCATACCACTGAGACCATTCCTAGATGGATGATAAAGCAGAGGCCCTACAGGATACCGGCTGCTCGCAGAGAGGCCATTTCTGAGGAGATCCGAAAATGTTTACAGATAGGAGTAGTACGGCCTTCTCAGAGTAACTGGTCCTCCCCCATTGTCATGGTCCCAAAACCGGATGGCTCCGTCCGGTTTTGTATCGATTTCCGACAAGTCAATTCCATATCCAATTTTGACGCATATCCATTGCCACGTATTGATGAGCCTATTGAAAAGCTAGGAGATGCTAGGTTTATAACAACACTGGATCTTACGAAGAGATACTGGCAAGTACTCTTGCATACAAAGGACCAGGAAAAGACCGCCTTTTGCACGCCAGACAGTCTTTTTGAATTTACAGTGCTTTCCTTTGGTTTGCTTGGAGCACCCGCCACATTTCAGAGGCTGATGAATTGAGTCCTCCAAAACCATCAAGCATACTCTTCAGCTTATCTGGATGACATTGTCATTTTCAGTCCAAAATGGGAGACCCATCTCGTATATTGTCACCAGATACTCCGGGAGCTCCGCACTGCGGGTCTGCATGTAAACGCCAGGAAGTCCCGTGCCGGGTTCCAGAAGTTAGGATACCTGGGGTACCTCCTAGGCAATGGGTGTATAGCACTCCAAGAGGAGAAAGTAAAAGCCATCATGAAAACTCCCGTACCCACGACAAAAAAAGAAGTGAGAGCATTCTTAGGAATCTTAGGCTATTATAGGAGATTCATAGCTAGGTACTCTGAGCTAGCCGGCCCTCTTACTGACCTATTAAAAAAGTTGTCACACAGAACACCCTCTTAAATCCTCCAGAACCAGTCCTCAGGGCCTTCCAACAACTAAAGGAGGCCATAACCAGCAGTCCGATCCTAGTCTCCACTGACTATTCCATGTCCTTTATCTTGCAGACCGATGCTCCAGATGTAAGCCTAGGGGCGGTTCTTTCTCAAGAGACCAAGGAAGGCCTGCAATGACCCATGTTATTCATCAGTCGGAAACTCTTCCTGAGGGAATAACACTACCCTGTGATTGAGAAACAATGTCTAGCGGTCAAGTGGTCGATAGACAAACATAGGTACTATTTGGAGGGAAAGTCGTTCATTCTATACACTGATCGCGCCCCATTAACGTGGATGAGTAGGAACAAAGGAACCAAACCCAGAGTCATGCTGTGGTTCCTATCCCTACAGCCATATTCCTTTGAGGTCAGACACAGGAAGGGTGTCCATAATTCCAATGTGGACTTCCTATCTCGAGTACTAGATCTCCCCGTTTGGGAAGACTCTAGCGGTGGGGTGTGTCAGGATCTGGCCCCTGTTGACCCACATCCAAAAGGAAACGAAGAGACTCTGCCTCACTAGCCCACACCTTTACTGTCTTTCCAGCCCCCAGGATAGCTATGTGACATATAATATGCTGATGAGGATCCTGATGAGCAACAGTGCGCGCCCTTTCATTCCGCTATCCCGGAAGCCGAGTTTAAGATTTGGATTTAAGCCACACTCCCTGGATCTGGGGGAGCGACACGCCAGTGGAAAAAGAACATGCCGGAGAAGGAGACGGGAGAGCTGTGAGTTGAACAGAGGTATTTGCCTAGGCTAAAAACGAGAGAGGGCACTCACCACCTTTGTGAGCGGCGAGGAGTGAAGGCGACTTCCTACACTGGGACTTTGGTGGTGAACACCTTGGAGGAGAGCCAGGAGGCCAACAACCTTTCAAATCGCCCAGCCGCGTTCCTGGAGGAACTTGGCTTGCCCAGATACGTGCCCGATTCCTGGGACGAGGGAGCCGAGCGCCAGTAATGCCCTGGGGTCTAGAGTCAGGAAACCCCTCGGGAACTCCTTGAAGTGACGGAGCGGGTGGATCATCTGTACTTACGGTGATGGTCTCTTGCTGATCTTCACCCTGTCAACCAATACAAACGGGTGTATTTTTGTCCCTCACTCCCTCTCTCCAATTTCAGCAATTGCGCATCACGCTGACTTTTTGTTTATCTTGTTCTTTCGTTTTGGTGTCGTCCCTCCTGACTGGGCTGACTGGGAACCGGGAACCGGTGGAGAAAAGTCGAAGCCGCAAGGAGAAGCAAAAGAATTCCCCAAAAAGGACACTGAACATTGGTTTCATTTACTTTTGTTATTCCCTACCCGTTTTGAGCAATAATAAATTCATATGCCAAGCATAATTTGTCGAGTGATTCCTGCATATCCCAACATAGACCTTAAACCCCAGAACTTTGGATTGCTTCTGCACTAAGCGGACCCTGCCAAGAAGAAGGGCTGAAGAGCTGTCAAGAGGAGTACTGCCCCTTTGCTATGTGTTTCTTTTCTGAGTTGGCCTGCAGTTGCTGCTTCTGTCTGTGGGCAGTAGAAAGGACTGGACTTTTGCCTTGGAGTGATATCCTGCTTAAGAAGATTCTCCAAGGGCTTGAAGTAGAGCATGGCTCCTGTTCTGAAGTCTCAGGGACACAAAGGCTTCACCTAGAGCTAGCTAAACAGCACCTGGACTCCTTTGATGCATTCCTTATTGCCAAAGGGTGCCAATTCCAATTCCTGGGCCCTTGGAATTGTGAGGTTGGAGCCGCAACCCAAAATAACAACACCAACACCGTCAGCACCACCACCAGTTATACCACAAAATGCACTGAGGCTGTGGGCATCGCTCATGAAGTGCATGACGCACCGCCCTGCCTGTATAACAGCTCCAATGCCCACCCACGCCTGCCAATGCCTGCAAGTTATCAGCCTCCACGATGCCAGCGCTTGCACCGACACCTGACGACGCCAGCACCTGAATCTTATCATCGCAGAGCTGACCACCAACGTGGGTGACTTTCCGCCTCCCCTCCCCTGCCCGCCTGGATTCAACATCTCACCTCCTCGCGAACTCGACGCCTCACCTCCCCTGTGGCATTAAAGGGAGGTGAGGCCGTGCCTTGCCGTGGCCATTGATGCCTCACCTCTGTGATGCTGTGCACCATCGGTTGACTTCATGTTCCAAGGTACTGTTACTTGGGAGTCTGTGTGAATCCGTATCCAGCCATTGCATCTCGCGGTAGGAGCCACACTTTGGATTTGTGCTTGTCACAACATTGTAGTAGCCCCAGTTGGAGCAATACGTTGCTACAAGCTTTATTTTTGCAACAATTGTATTAAAAGTGATACCGTGATGTATGTATGTTGGGTTTTTGTTGTTTTGGTCTTGTTTGGTTTAGATAAAGATACTTCATTTTTCTAAACTGGTGTGGTGTCCATTTGTAGCATTTTCCTTGTGTTACTCTGTGGTTTGGTACAAATGCTTTACACATTGCCTCTGGGATAAGCCTGTCTGCTTGTGCCAAGCTAACAAGGGGGTTCACAGGGGTAATCTAGTTGTGTAACTCCCTTATCCTAAAGGTCCCTACTTGGGCAAGGAGCCTACCTCAGCCAACTAGAGATCCCGATTTCTTACAGATACACTGTAAAGCTTCTCAGGAACTCTCAGTCCCACATCTCCCATTCTTACTAAGATTTAACCCTGGATGTTAGCAGCAAATGCTTTCCTTGGTGATCCATTTTTATTAGATCTAATCTTTGGGAAGGACCAGTTTTTGGGAACTGTAGATGTTCAAATTATATTAAGAGTGGCTTTTATGAAACCTTATGGTGTTTAAGAACTGAAACACTTTATAAAAAAATAGAAGTCATTCATAATGTGATCATACATGGGTTTGTGTTGGAAATAAGCAGCATTTGCAATCAGAGAAAGTCGACTGTGTGGCTTAGTAGTTTGCACACAGTGTTGTGGAAACTTTCAACAGTAAACTAACAGAGTTTGGCAGCATCAGAAGGTCACAACTATCTTTAGCAATTTGCTGGTCAATGTGAAATGAGATTTCAATCAATTTCCTAGCTGGCAGGTGCCCATGTCCACTCCACACCCATCACTCTGATTGCAGTATGTCAAATCTCTCTCTGGGTTTGCAGTATAAAGTGAGAGGCAAAGTCATTGGTGCATATTCCATGTCTTGCACAGACTGAGTCCTGATCGGGGCTTCGGACATAGTGGCAATGGACTTTGCTGGTGGGAATCCTTCTGCTGTCTGTACCCTCCCTGGATTTTCATAAATACGTAAATATGTGTAGAAGCACAAAAAGAAACAAAGAAATATAAAGCTGTTATGCACACCACGCACTAACACTGTTGAGTTCTTCTTCTTGCTTGAGTGATTCGAGTTCCCAATTCCCTCTTCTGTCTACTCCCAATCCCTTGACGGGAACACTGGTAGTTGCGATCAGGCAGAAGGGGGAAAGGGTAATGGGAAGTGAAGGCAGTCCAGTGTGATTTCTGTGTATGTGTCATGACGTGCAAGGTTCACAACCGTCTTGTGGTCATTTTAGTCTATCCTCAGTGAAATTGATTCGCGTATTTTGTCTCACTTCATATAAACAATTTTCGGTAGATCTGCTAGAATTTAAGCTTTATTCAGACCATTATCCAAATGATTTCACAATCTCTTATGTGCCTAGTACTGGTCCTTTCACTGACAGAGAAGATATGCAAGATAAACAGGGCTTGCGGATCCTGTCTCACAAATGGGATTCAGTCATGCATATCTCTGTAGATTCTAATTCCACATACTTTCAGGCATTGACTGTCCTTTTAACACACAGCATGATCTGTAAAGAGTCACTCTTGTTCCTTTTTAAAAAGTCACTGCCCTGAGGTGTGACCTCTGTGTGATGTGTGACGCTATGTACAGGTGATATGACACTGGTCACTGATCATTTCTTATGTGGGACTAGCTCAGAGATTTGGTCAAGGTTGTATTGTGTTGCTTATCATGTACTTTCCTTTGCTGTTGTTCTGTCATGCTTGACGATGCTCCTTATCGACAACTGTTATGTTGCTTACATGAGTTAAGAAGTACCTGTACTTAAGGCTTTTGCACTGCTCGCTTTGTTGGACTTTCCATAGAAAATTAATAATAATAAAAATGATATTTAAAATAAAGTCACTGACCATGTGATGTTAATTGTGTTGTGCACAATGAACACAAACATTACCAAATCTTTGAAGTCTTTCAATGTGTTCCTCTAGAAATGTGGCCCCAATCAGCGAATAGAAAATATTGTCAACAAATTCTGAGCTTTACCTTTACCCTGGAGATTGTCTTAATTGAGTAGTTCCTTTGCTCTCTTTCTTACTAGGTGCCGGGAACCGCTCTCTTCTAAGCCTCTACATCAAGGAAGACAAGGAGGACTGTGTATGGCTATATGCAAAGGGGCAAATTTATTGTTGAGTTGCATCGACCTTGCGAAGTGCAAGGGGGCGTAAAGGTGACACAACTACTGAGTCCGATTTATCAAGCCACACAAGGCAACCTTGTGTGACCCTGCATGGCTCGATAAATCTAGAGTAAACCAACACAGCACAAATTGCTGCCTTGCATTACGCTGCCCCAGGGATATGTTCCATGGATGGAGTGTGGGTGCTCCCCTCTCGCAAACATCCATGAATTTGGGTACATTCCCAGAATTACCATTACTGGTACACCTAGGAATGCATCAAAATGCTACTCCCCCCAGGTGAGGCATAACAAGGAGAAATATCTTTCTTTCTCCTTGTTTTTTTTTCTCTTTCTACATGTGCATGTACAGCACACATAGAAAGAGGAAAATGCGCAGAGGATTGTTTTTGTGCAGGAAGGGGTTTCTTTGTGCACAAAACAATCCTGTCTGCAATGCAGGCACCACACCTTTGCACCACGGCACAATTGGGCCTGTGTGGGCACTAGGCAGCATATTGCTGCTTATCATGTTAAATTTAATCATTCCTGCCCTTTCATTTCACGTAAAACAAACACAAGGAGATGATGGACAGATCTGTGACTGGGGGTGAGTGTCTGAAAGGTTTCAGCGCTCCATCCATCATCTCCTTGTGTTTGCTTTGTTCGCCCTAAGTTGGCAGGGTATGCCCAGACTTGGGTCCCTTTCTCACTTTGCCACTGGATTCAAGCAAGCCTGGCTAATGAGGGGTGTTAACCCTAAACCGGTCAAAGGATGCTTGTTTCCAGTTCAGAGAAGACTTTGCTTGGTAGTTCCGGCTGAACAGTTGCCATAAGGCACAGGGTCAAGACTGATTTGCATATAACTCGCTTTGAACTGAGGTGCAGAAGTGAGCTAAAGAACGATGATGGATTCAACCCAGATCTGTGACTGTGGGGGAGTGTCTGAAAAGTTTCTGTGCTCCGTCCATCATCTCCTTATGTTTTCTTTGTTCACCCTAATTTGGCAGGGTATGCCCAGACATGGGTCCCATGCTCACTTTGCCATGGGATTCAAGCTAGCCTGGCTGATGAGGGGTGTTACCCGGGAACGGGTCCCAGAATTCTTGTTTCTGGTTCAGGGAAGACCTGGCTTGGCAGTTCGGGCTGGACTGTTCCCATAAGGCACAGGGTCAAGACTGATTTCCATATAGCTGGGTCTGAGCTGAGGTGGCGAAGTGAGCTTAAGAACGATGATGGAATCAACCCAGATCTGTGACTGGGGATGAATGTCTGAAAAGTTTCAGCACTCCGTCCATCATCTCCTTGTGATTGCTTTGTTCTCACTAAGTTGGCAGGGTATGCCCAGTAGTGGGTCCCTTGCTCACTTTGCCACTGGATTCAAGCTAGCCTGGCTCATGAGGGGTGTTACCCTGACCCCGGTCCCAGGATGCTTGTTTCTGGTTCAGGGAAGACCTGGCTTGGCAGTTCGGGCTGGACTGTTCCCATGAGGCACAGGGTCAAGATTGATTTGCATATAGCTGGGTCTGAACTGAGGTGGCGAAGTGAGCTAAAGAAGGATGATGGATTCAACCCCGATCTGTGACTGGGGGTGCGTGTCTGAAAAGTTTCAGTGCTGTGTCGATCCTCTACTTGTGTTTGCTTTCATTTCACGCAGCACAGTAAGGTGTCTTGCTGTGCAAAATAATGATAAATCTGCCTCCCCGGTAGGCATTGCTTTGCAAGACTATGGTAGTTCACATGCCTGACCGTGTCCGCTTGACAAGCACGAGCATACATGGAGTAAGTAGTCAACACACCCAGAGGTGGTGTGGAACACAAGGAGAGTCTGACATGGTGTACTAAGAGAGCTAAAGGAAAGTTCACTTTAGAAGCACGGGCTATTGCAGGACACCTCTTAAAAGTACTGTAATTCAACTGAAATGCTGATGGTTCAAGTCTAAAATGTTAGTATGAAGTTTGAGTGAGAATAGTTCTTTTATAAATAACAATGGTGATGAATGTACCTGCTGGAGAAAGATCTTTAGTCGATTGACAGTTTTGACTCATAATAAGGGTCACAGGAATTATGAGGCAGGGGAGTACCAAATTATGTGGCAAGGTTGACTAAGTTATGTGCCAAAAAAATGGAAAACTATGCAGCAAAACGGGGCACATTTTTTATATTATTCCACTAGTTCTTTTACTTTTTACACATAGTAATTATGTCTGGGCAAAGTCTGCGACTCTTTAATACCAGTTTAACAACCAAATACATAAATAGGGTACTGAAAGATGACCAGTTAAGCTATGCAACGTGTCTTCTAATGTGCAGAAACATACACCATGTGTTTATGAACCTTTGATCCGTTTAAAAACCTCAGAATATGTGGCAGATGGTGGTTTATGTGGCAAATGTTGCAAATCCTTAATTATGCTTAAAAAAGTTGAGGCCACAGACTTGCATAGTTGTAGTTGTCCTTCTCATAGTAAAGTAGCAGAGAGTGATAATATGACTTATGCAAAAGAGTGCACCATGAAGATGACAGAATTTAGATAGCTCAACGGGTTACTGCTTTTGTCACAGAGATCCATTTATTACTTGCAGTTCATAAATTACAATCTTAATATAGCACAGTGAGCTATAAACTTTCATCAAGAGAGCTACATGCAAACTCCAAGGGATAGGTTTAAACATTATGTTTTCCCCTCGTCTTTCATTATCCAAATGTGGCTAGAAATAGTTTGCTTAGGTTGTAATAAATTCTTATTAGGAAAGCCAACTCCAACCACTGTGTTACGTTTTAAATCCTGAGTTGGTGCTTCTCCATATCAAGCACTCCTACAATATACTGCCCATCAGTATGGATGACGTGATTCCTACACCTTGTCGACTTCATTGTCTTATGTAACATTTCCTGTACACTGATTTACCCAGGTATGATTCATTGTCTCTGTATAATGTATGTGTGATGTAAAGTGTTCTAACACCGTATCCTGCTATGAATAGCACTATAAAACAAATTAAATACAGGGGCTGTAGGGAGATGAAGGGCTCTGTTGGACGGTGGTAGTGAGGGAATCCGTGAAAAGGAGGTCATTGGGGGGGTGCCAACAAAGATTTTCACACTGTGCACCACAAGTGCTAAAGCCGACCCTGCGAGCACACTGCCTTATTTAACCATTACTATTGGACCCAGAATAAACCTATGTACTGAGGAAACATCCTCAGAACAATGAAGCAATCTCAGAACAATACATCTGCTCCAGCCTCAAGGGATTAAATGCAATCACTTACGAGATGCATGTACACATCAATAGTAGAGGCACTAACATCTTGAATTACGTTTCATGTTTGCACTATAAACCACTGTTGAGAAAAGTGACAGGTTATTATACTACAGTTTTTTTTTGGTGGTTCAGTTTTATGTAGCGCGAACTCGACCTGAAGGTATTGCAGTGCTTTACATGATCAAATTAAAAAATCAAATAAAAATAAAAATTCTTGTCCGGCTGGACAAAAGTCATTTCATCTATCAAGTGTATGAAAATTGTTTTGTCTGTCCCCTAAATCAAATAAAAATTAAAATTCTTGTCCGGCTGGACAAAAGTCATTTCACCTATCAAGTGTATGAAAATTGTTTTGTCTGTCCTCTAAATCAAATAAAAATAAAAATTCTTGTCCGGCTGGACAAAAGTCATTTCACCTATCAAGTGTATGAAAATTGTTTTGTCTGTCCTCACAGACTATTTCGTTTCTAAAATAGGGACCACTGTTTTATAAAATATAAAATGTGCTTTACATGAGCACCAATTACATTACAGAAGGACGCATTCGTTTTTTTTGTAGGCACGGGGAGAGTGAGTGATTTACCCAGAACCACAGAATGTTGAGCCGATGCAGAGACTCAAACCTGGCTCTCCAGTTCCCAATCAGCAGCCATGACCATTTCACCACATCCTCTCCCTATTTGCAGTGGTGTAGTTGGAGGGTATGGGGAGGTCCACCCTGGGAGGCAACGATTTTGGGTACGGCGCAGGTGAGCAAGTTGTGTCTGTAGACTACCACCATCCTCCCACCCCACAAGAACAAGTTGTCCTTCGCCTTCTGCCGCCAGCCCCTCCACACCCGGAACAAGTTCTCCATCAGCCACCACCCCCCCCCCCCCCCCCCCCCCCCTTCCGGAGCAGATGCCACCTGCCACTTTTACCTACACCAGGTGGCAAACATCGGGTCTGCCCTGGGTGGCAGTAGGCCTAGCTACGTCACTGCCTATTTGAATGCAGATTTGTGTGTTTACCACACTAAATTCTGAAAATCCCGGTACTGGGAGCTGGGAAAATGTATCCAGGAAATGTAGACTTTATTGCACCCAGTAGGTACCCAGCGTGGTAAACTTTGCACTAGTAATTGTGATTCCTGCACAAACAGGTATTTGCTCTGGAATGGTAAAAACCTCAGCACTCGTAATCTGATTATTATATTTCAGGGACCAGTGAAAATTTTAATGAAAAGTTTCCTAGGCACATTTAGAAAATATGCACTGTTTTTGCATTTAACCTTGAACCAATCCAGGGCAATTAGAAGTCTAACATTGAGGGATAACACAGTAATTACCTAAACCAACAATTGTCCAAAGAGCAAACAATATACGGGTGAGAACTCCACACTCTCATAATCATATGCATTGTGGGACAGTGGTGACCTGAAAATTAATACTTTCAAAACATATAGGATGCATGACATACAAACTGAAAATAGGAAACTGAACTAAGCCATGTTCTGATACAATCCTAAAAGAACTGAGCCATTTTAGAATAACAAAATAAGGTCAGGAGGAGCAAACAGCAGGGTTTTACTTTACGCCTTGCTGTTCGTATGCAGCTCCTTCCTTGATGCTGGTTCAGACCTCGGGTAGCGATGCATCCTCGTAGCATTGCACAGAATAACTCACTGAGCTAGATTGCAACGTTTATAATTTGCCCCCAGGCAACACGGGGATTTCTGCAGACAAAATAGTAAGCCACAGAGCTGCTTCCATAAAATACAAATGAGTGACCTTCTTGTACATGTCTGTAGCACGCGGAGTAAACCACCATGCTATTCTATGATGAGTGAACCCTAAGACTGGACGGCACACAGATAGATTTCTTCCTCTTATGCATTAACCAGCAGTGTCATTTCCCTGTCGAGATTGCTGAGTGCTCTCTAAAGGTCTCTCAGCAGAAGTTGCCTTCAACTTTAAACTATTTGTAATTCTGTGTGTTTGTGACTAGATAAGTACGCCAGAATTGATTTACTATCATAACTGCCCTTGTTGACAAATTCTTTGAGGCCGAGATTTTAAAAATAAATGTAAGTTGACTGTCAGAATTCGTTCCTCATGACCCCACTGTGGTGTGTCTGGTCAGGGTCTGACACGTGGCACAGGAGCTCATATGAATGGACGCAGACACAGTTTATGAGTTAGCCGGAAAGACCCCGAGCGGTCTTCCGCCTTGTTTATTTATACCCCAGTGCGAGCCCGCCCCGGGGTATGCGTGGATGCGTGTAGATTCTGCAATAATGTATAGGAGAGCCCGTGTGGCTCTCTACATCCCTCCTTCAATTTAGACTGTCCTTACAGCAATCAAAACTCCTCAACTCAGGGAGATGTCCAGACAAAGTCTCTCAGCTTCTGGCTGGGTCTCGGGTTCGATCGCAGGTCATAGCGTTGGCTTCGGGCAAATGACGATGCTGCAACCCCAGCCGGGGTTGTCTCTTCACTCCCACCACTGATGATCCCACATGGTCGACTGTGCTCGACGGTGATGTTTTGTGGTGTCACGCGGGGTGAACTCTCTCCACTCCGCCTGGCTACAGGTGACCCTGGCAATGATCCTCCGAGATCCAGACCACCATCATCTCCCATCTCCTGACATTCCGTTGTGTCACGTCTCCCAGCTGGTTCTCTCGTTTTCTTGAAGCACGACACGTTGCGTGTCACTACTTGCCTATTTCGCCTGGCGGTGACTATGGTCCCTTGGATCTTGTCTACGACCCACACCTCGGGCTCGTAGGGTGTTCGGAATTTCCATCCCGGGTGCCGATCTCGCACTATTACCGTGTCTCCCTCCTGCAAGGTAGGCTCCTTGGCATGGCGATTCTCAGTCGCCTTCTGATTGGTGGTTCGCCTCCGAGCTTGAATGGCTTCGTCATTTCTATCTTCAGGCACCCACGTGCTATCTGTCGGAATGCTGTCGCAGGGTGCTCTCCTGAATATTGCATGGGCGGGAGCACATTTGGTGGTGCTGTGTGGTGTCTGCCGATAGGCTCCTAGGAACTGATCAAGGGCCATTTCGGGATCCTCTCCGTTGTCTACTGCAATCCTCAGGGCTCGGTTGAGTGTCCTCATTAGTCTTTCGACCTCCCCGTTTGCCTGGGGCCACAAAGGGGTGATCTTCCGATGCTTAATCCGGAGGCTCTCGAGATAGTTCTGAAATTCTCTCCCCTGGAAGGGGGGCCCATTGTCTGATTTGATTTTGTCCGGGAGTCCCATAGTGGCAAAGATGCGATTCAGGGCCTTCTTGACTTGGGGAAACGCTGTCGAGGATATGATTTCCACTACCGGGAATTTTGAGAATGAATCAACAAGGACTAATGTGTGTCGGCCGTCGGGGAAACTCCCGAAGTCTATGCTGAGGTGTGTCCATGGCGTCTGTGGAGCATCCTCAGTGATCACAGGTGCTGGGGCCGGGTCGCTGCCGGTGATGGTGCAGGCATGGCAGGATCGTACCATTTCGTCAACTCGACTGTCCATGGCTGGGAACCATACCTTGCTTCTCAGACGGGCTTTTGTCTTGGCCATTCCCTGGTGACCTATGTGCGCCAGCGCTAGTACCCTCTGCTGGAGGCTCTCAGGTATTATGATCAGATGCCCTCTGAGGATGACTCCTTCGTCCCCCACGCTCAGCTCGCTTCGAATTTGCCACAGCTGTTGGCGCGAGTGGCTTACTTCCAATCGAAGGCTCTGCGCTCCATCCAGGAAATGGGCCCAGCGGTTTCCTTCCAGAGCATGACGAACTCTTGTTAGCGCCTCATCCGTAGCAGTCGCTTCCCCTATCTCCTTCAGCGTCATGTTTTCTGGGCATGCTGCTTGCGAGATCATGTGGACGAATTCTTCCGCTTCTGTCCCTTCTTCTTGCGGCGGACGTTGGCTAGTGACATCGGGATGGCGGGATAGATAATCAGCTGGGTTGTGCGCTCCGGGTCGGAACACGATCTTGAAGTTATATCCTTGTAGCTGGACTGCCCATCGCTCGATCCGTGGGGGTGCCAGCCTGGAGGACCCCGCGAAGAGCGGCAGCAACGGCTTGTGGTCCGTCACCACGGTGAACTCCTGTCCACACAGGTAGAGGTGGAAGTGTTGACACGCCCATTTTATGGCCAGGGCTTCTCTTTCGATCTGGGCATACCTGGTCTCGGTGTCAGACAGTGCTTTACTGGCGTATGCGACTGGCTTCCATACCTTCAGTCCATGTTCTTTCCGGAGTACTGCCCCCAGGTCCACTGGGCTGGCATCAACGATCAGCTCCGTTTTGCGGCGAGGTTGGAATTAGGCCATCACGGTCGTGTCCAGGAGATTCGCCTTGATGTCTTGAAAGGCGTTGTTGGCCACTCCCACTTGTGGTCTAGACGCGTGAGGGCTCTTAGAGGCTCTGCAAGAGCGGCCAGGTTGGGTATAAACCGGCCACAGTAAGTGGCCATGCCCAAGAAACTGCGCACTTCGGTGGGGTTCCTTGGGGTGCTTGCTGCCTTGATCGCTTCTGCCTTTTTGGGGTCAACTTTCAGTCCTTCCCTCGTGAAGGTGTATCCAAAGAAATCTATTGTCTCCTGATAAAAGGAGCATTTCGACCGGTGTAGGGTCAGTCCACTGTCTACGAGCCTTTGGAGGGTTGCCCTCAGATGTGCGTGGTGTTCCTCAAGTGTCGCCGAGGGATGTATGACATTACAATGCATGCTTTTACATCGCATGCCTTGCCAACGCAGTATTTACAACGAATACCTTTACAACGCATAATGCTTTGGGGCGCTGGATAGTGAATAGTTTAATTTACTATTCCAACTCCAGTCCCCGTGGATAGTAGGGAAGGTGTTGGATAGTAAATTAAATCTATTCCCTATCCTAGAGCGCCCCCTAGCACAATGCGTTGTAATGGTTTGCGTTGTAAAAGTTGCGTCGTAAAGGCACTGCGTGGTACAAGTTGCGTTGTAAAGGATATTTACCGTCGCCGAGTATACCAGGATGTCGTCACTGAGGTTGATCACTCCGCTCAGCCCGGATAATACTTCACGTATGGTGTTTTGAAACACCTCTGCGGCGGAGGAGACACCAAAGCTCAGCCGTCTGTAGCGACGAAGTCCTACATGGGTTGAAAAGGTAGTTATATACCTGCTCGCTGGTTCCAGCTCGAGTTGATGGTATCCCGAGTTGAGGTCTAGTTTCGAGAACCATTTCACCCCGTTCAGGTCAGCCACTATGTCATCCATGGTGGGGGTGATGTGTCTCTCCCGTTTAACGGCCTCATTGGGCAGCCTCATATCCACACACAACATCGCCCCGGGTTGTTTTGGTTTGGGTGCTACTACCAACAGGGAAACCCAGGGTGTCGGGCCCGACACCTTTTCTATCACGCCGAGGTCTTCCAATTTCCGGAGTTCTTCTTCGACATGCGGTCTCAGATTGAATGGCACCCATCTGTGTCGGAGGGCTACCGGACGTACAGATGTGTCGATATGCAACTTGAACTTTTGCCCTTTGAGTTTTCCAAGGCCTTGGGACAATGCTGGGAAGTCTTTCAATAGGATGTCGGCATGTGCCTGATGCACCTGGTTTGCAAAGAACACGAGTCCAAGGTCTTCTGCCGTGTGGCAGCTCAGAAGGGTGCTCTTTTTTCCTTCCGTGTTGTGAAAGCGTGTTTCAGTAGAATAATCACCATTTACGACGGTCGTCTGGATTACTCCCCTCAGCGGTAGTGGCTCCGTGCCGCCATAGGTGTAGATCCTTGCGTTGGAAGGTGCAAGAGGGGGCTTGGGAGACATCTTCTCATATTGATCTGAGTCCATGAAGTTCACTGAGGCCCCTGTGTCTATGAGGGCTGTTACCTCGGTACCTTGTACGGCTATTGAGCACATGGGAGGTGGCCTTCTCTTGGTGGATGCTCTGCTGACGTAGGAGATGACATAGACCTCATCGTCCTCATCGTCTTCATATCGAGGTCGTCTATCTTAGGCTTGATGATCTGGGGGGTAGTTCTTGGTCGAGCGACAGCTGTCGAATGCGTTGCGTCACTGTCCTAGGTCTCGGACCAGCTGGTCTGTACTTTCCTCCTCGGCATACTGCGGCGAAGTGGTTTAGCCGCCCGCATTTTAGACACGTTTTTCCTTCCGCGCCACACGTTGCCGTCGCGGGGTGATCTTCACCACAGTATCCGCATTGACTCCCTCGGGAGGTGGCGGCTCGTGGGCGGACTGTCGGGGGTCTCCTCTGGATAGCGTCGACTTTCTCCTCTTTGATCGGCGTTGTCCTAGCTGTGGCTGGAGCGATTATCGGTGTGCGTAGCGCAGCCTCCATCTCTTCCGCTCTCGCGTCCTACAGCTCGTGTGACCTGGCCAGAACTAGTATCTCATCTAGCGATATGCCCGGTTGGCGGAGGATGAGCTTCCTCAATAGCTTTGACCGGCAGCCCACTATGATTGGGTCTCGGATTTCGTCCCTTGGGTTGGTGAACGGGCAGGTGCTGGCCAGCCGGCGCAGCCTAGCGTAGTACATGTCCACAGATTCAGACTCAGTCTGCCACGCTCTTTTGAATTTGAACTTCTCAAAGTCATTGTTGAGTTGGGGATCAAAGTGCGTGTTAGGCGCAGCGACCACGGCGTCGTAGTCGTGATCGGGTCCCATGTTTGGGAGCGTTTCAAACAAATTGTAGATCTCTGGACCACCATACAAGATGAGGAGCGACCTCTGACTGTCCCATCGGTCTCCCTGGTGCCTTTAAAGTATAAGTTTAATCTTCCAACCCACGCCTTCCATCTCGGCGCCGCCGTTGCAGGGTCCGCCGCCTCGCTAAATGGGGGAATGGCGCTGCGCCCGAGTATAAGTGGGTAGGTGTCATCGGTGTAGTGGCTCCGGCCTGGTTCTGGCCCGGTGGTGGCGGCGCGGCTATAACTGGTGGTAGGACGACCACTGCAATTAGATTTTGTCCCGACCCATTTTGGCCAGCTTCTGGCCCTGTTACGGACATGACTCAGTCCTTTTGTAGCCCTTCCGGTGCTTGCTCGATTGGTCCCAGCGTGGTGGAACCTCTTGCCCTGGTGTTCAGGCTGGCCAAGGCTTGGTTGCCTTTTCCAGACGCTTGTGCTGACCCTCTTCCCCCCTCGGGGTGTCTTTACAAGGATCATGTTGAGTGCAGGCCTGGGACGCTGCTTAAATGGGACCGGGAGTGTTCCTCCGGTTGCTTGGCTTGCCTGTGCTTGTTTTATTGGCTTTGCCTGTGCTTGTTTTATTTTGTTCCTTTCTTCTCTTATTTGTTCATTTACTGAGTTCGGGGCCAGGGGGGGCGGCGTTCGAACTCGCCGGTGCAGCTCGCGGCTGTTGCGCTGCTTGGGGCGCGTTCTAGGCCTCTCCTGGACCACGTGTGATGCTGCCGCGCGAGTTGCGCGTTGCCCCTCCACCTTCAGACGGGCGCTCCGGCGTCCTCGGGCCTCAGCGCTGCCAATGACTCCGCACTGTGGAGGGAGCACGCAGGGGTGACGCGCTGGCGGGCAGGGGGGCAGACTCACCCACACCTCTCGGGGCTAAGACAGTTGCAAACCTGATCCTCCGGCGAGCCCCGCCGGCTAAAGGCGCTCCCAACGGGAGACGCGTGGGCGGGCCTCGAAGTCGGGATCGGCGCAGGAACACACGCGGGTGGGCTCCGCGGCAGGAAGCAGGCACACAGCGGAACCACAGACAGAGGCAGCCAGGCACGCGTTAAGGTAGGCCGGCCTCGTCGCCAATGTGGTGTGTCGGGTCAGGGCCTGACACGTGGCACAGGAGCTCATATAAATGAACGCAGACACAGTTTATGAGTTAGCCGGAAAGACCCCGAGCGGTCTTCCGCCTTGTTTATTTATACCCCGGTGCGAGCCGGCCCCGGGGTATGCGTGGATGCGTGTAGATTCTGCAACAATGTATAGGAGAGCCCGTGTGGCTCTCTACATCCACCTCCTTTCTGCCGCCACCTCTTGACCTCCGATTTATTGGATTACCATTTAGACCTCATCCACTGAGTTATTTTCTTGCCGCACTGTGGATCCTAAAGATATTGGGAACACCTGTTACCTGTAACCAAGTGAAAAACCCTCTTAGTGCAGAGCGAGCTGCAAAGGTATTAACATTTGTATTAAGTACTTCGTCAAATCCTGACTGAGTACCATACTGGGCAGTTGTACCAGGTTGCCAGTATCGTTGTCTCTGTCTGCTAGATCCAGGATCACATAATGTTTTTTCCAGTGATCCTGGGTATGCAATTTTGCAGTGAGGTATTTTCTGCATAGTTATAGATGTGCCACATAATCCATCATCTGCTGTATAATCTGCAAATTTTAACAAAAAAATATATTTCTTGCATTCATGGATCAAACGTTACTAAATATGCGGTTGGTATAATGGTCAACTTGTGTTGATTAAGATTGGATTTGGGTGACAATTTAGCAGTAATCAGATGGAACCTTTAGTGTGAAAAGTGAAACGTGTGAAAATGCCCCCCAAAAAAGGCATTACTATCACAAAATGTCCCGCATTAATTAGCCTTTTCTTGCAGTTGCCGCAGCATTTAGTCAGCCGTCCCCTATAATTTGGTCCTCCCCAGCCGCATAATTTCACTGGCTCTGAATATTCCACATGACCTCATGTCTAAAATGATTTCAGGTGTTGGGTGACGACGCCTGGGTTTTGTGGACATTTCACACCATTTTATTTACATAGAAAAGACACATTTCTAAGGAATGATTTCTAGATTGTTTCTTTCGAAATGTGACTCTCATGCACCCTTTTATAGGTGGGCGGGGGACCATTCCACACTACTAGAATGGTGTAGTCTGTAGTGGATTTATACAGAGACACTTTAGAAGGAACGCTCAGAACCTGACCTTACCATTTCTTGCCACATGGTGGCGAACACAGAACGTATATTTGTGAACCGTTACCTCAGTCTTTATATTTCCCTTGATTTTTCAACATTGCTTTCTTGCTTTGTAAATATACAAACTTTATCCAAGAGGAGATTGAATTAGCAGTACTCAGATAGATCCATTCCAACAAATGCTTACCCAAATCAATTTACTGTAGTGACGGAATATTATTCCGCCCTGATCGTTTCGATCACATCGAAACGTCTGAAATCAGTGACGCTGCCATTTCATAAATTATTATTGTAACACTTATTGCCACTGTCCTTAAAGAAAACTACTCAACTGAACAGAATGGGGTTCTCTGGTTCAATTTACTGGATAGATGTTGAGACTTCTGTTTTCTTTGGAGTTGGTTTGTGTAGGAAGAGTTTCCCGCCCGTGGCTCACTGTGAACTGGGTGACTGGCCCTGTTTCTTGTCCATGGTGACAAGTCTACCCCGTGCTTGCTGCAAATTCGCTTTACCACCGGATTACGAAAATAGGCCTCTGAAGGTGACAATGTGTGAAAAGAAAACACACAGTTGTTGTGCAGTTGATGTTTTTTGTAATATATTTTTGTACCACATTATTGCGCCGTCATTTTGTTGTGTTGTACCGCGGTTGTTGTGGTGTATTTTTTGATGTGCCCTGGTATGTTATATTAGGGTGGTTTCTATGAAATAAGTGCCATTAATGCGTGCATTTATTTACAGCCTAATAGATACTGTGGGGGTGAGGGAAATATCCTTAAAAATATTTTTGAAACTTTCTGCGCACTTTCATATGGAGGCGCTCAAGGCGCCAGCACTAGAGTGACTCCAGTCCACTCGGTTCACGTACATGCAGTATTCGAATTTGAATTTTTGTCTTTCCATTGCAGTCAACATAAGCAATATAAATGAGTAATCTCCTGGCACATATTCCGCAGCCGTTACTTATCTTCAAAGGAGCAGAAATGCACCATTTTTTTCAATGTTTAACCTCAAACTGCTTCATAATTAATTCCATCATCACCAGAATGTAGCGCCTAGGCCAGTTTATAAGTGCCAACACCTGTGAAAATATTGGAGTGCTCTCATGCGAGAGTCAAACCAGCCACTTCTCTCTGGATTCGGTTGGTTTGGACTCCTCTCTTTAGTGGCAATAGAGCCAAAACTGATTAGGAGCAGCGTGGCAGCACACTTAAAAAAAAAAACACGATAGTCATATATATATATGATTTTTGGTCATATGCAGGATGACCAGCAAAGGCTATGAAGCACGTCAGTCGGGGGAGCAACTAGACCTGAAATTCGGGGGGGGGGGGGGGGGGGAGGGAAAGGGGGGTGCTAACACTGCCAGCCAGGGCTGGCCCTAGCACTGGCCGCACACGGTGCAACATTTGCTTTGCCGCTCCTCCCTCATTTCTTCCTTTTCCATGACTTACCTCAGTACCACTCACAAACAATGCACCTCATCTCTCTATTGCACCTTTCTGACAAACATTTAATTT
The DNA here is from genome assembly GCF_964261635.1 of Lissotriton helveticus. Classification (NCBI taxonomy): domain Eukaryota; kingdom Metazoa; phylum Chordata; class Amphibia; order Caudata; family Salamandridae; genus Lissotriton; species Lissotriton helveticus. The sequence continues at coordinate 1,855,255 of NC_136062.1, forward strand.
TTATAGCCCTCACACTCATTTCTGTGATCTGGATGGTGCAAGTTCTTTGTGGCAAGCACATTAATCCTCTGCACTGAGTGGGTGGCAGGGGTGCCCATGTGAGTGCACAGAGTGATAGTAGGGTAAGAGGAGTGATTGGAGGGTGAGTGAGGTGAACATCTGGTGGGGATGGAAGTGCAGAGTGGGACAAATGAATGCATGGTTATTGATGGGCTTGTTTGAGTGAGATTGCAGATTGAGTAGTGAGGGGGACAGGTGAGTGAGTGTTACATGAGTGCAGGGTGAGTGGTGTGTTTGTGTGACTGCAGGGTGAGGTACAGGGTGAACAGCGCAAGTGCATTATGAGTGCAGATTGAGTGCTGTGAGTGCAGGGTGAGCGGGTGAATGGTGTGAGTGCATGGCGATCAGTGTGAGTGCATTGTGATCGCTGTGAGTGCAGGGTGAGCGTGAGAGTGAAGGGCGAGGATGAGGAGTGAGTTGGCTGAATGCAGGGTGCATTCCCAGACACTTATAGTAACTCAGCATTCTATTGAGCGCCACATAGAGTTTCAGATATAAGTTAAACTATCGCTATTACGCAAGGCTTTAAGTGAGATGAAAAACTGGGGAGTGTAGGAAGCTGGGTTTCTGTTGCAGTAACCCCCCACATTTTGCTAGATGTTTGATGCACTTTGACCTGATGTGCCCTGAGTCCCTGCCAATCCGGTTCCCAGGGCCTGTGTTCTTTCCGAAAACTGTATCTTTGTACCCCCAATTGGCACCTCTCTGGCCACATATATGCCCCTTGTAAAAGGTACCAAGGGCAATGTGATCAGGGATTTCCACTAAGGGCTGCACATATTGTGTCACCCTTAGAGGTCCTCTTTCTTAACTAACTAACTAACACACTAACTAACTAACACACTAACTAACACACTAACTAACACACTAACTAACACACTAACTAACTAACTAACACACTAACACACACACACACACCCATACACGTGTTACCATCCTTGTGGGGACTATGTGTGAATACCAGCCTTGTGGGGACTAACCTTTCCCAATGTTTTTAAAATACACTAATAACAGAAAAATTTTAAGAAAAAATTCATTATACAGGATCCTGCTTCAAATGTGCAAATATATTGTTATTTAATCGTGCGCACAGCACCATCCTTGTGGGGACTTGAACACGTGCTACCATCCTTGTGGGGACCTAGTCCGTAACACTATTTGTGATTGAATACAGTCAAAGGTACATGGCTAAATGTTTATTTTATCAACAATATACACAAATAACATTATAATCTATTCATATATGAATTGCTACTATATACTAGGGGTATACATTAAAGACAGATTCTGTTAAAGTGCCAGAAAATATCATATCACGCTTAAAGAAAGACCCTTAAAGCTGTTTTTAACCTATTTATTAGTGCTTAAAATCTTTGGAGATAAGGGAACAAACACATAAAGAAATTAACATATGGAACTAAGGAATATGGTCGACTGGAACCCAGAGCTTGATTAGTTGCTAACATTTTTGCCAACATAGATGTTCAAGTCCCCACAGAGATAGTGGGTGAAGATCATTGTGTTTAAGTCTCCATAGCAATAGTGTGCACGTTCAAAGCTTAAATCCCATTATAAAGAGTGTGAAGCTAAGGATGATCAAGTCCACACAGAGGTTGAGTGTAATTATAGGAATGCTCAAGTCCCCGCAGTGATAGTGTGTTATTATAGCGATGTTTAAGTTCCCACAAATATAGTGTGCCTTTATACGATGTTTAAGTCCCCACAGAGATGGTGTGTTATTATAGTGATGCTCAAGTCCCCACAAAGATAGTGTGTTATTACAGTGTTGTTTAAGTTCCCACAAATATAGTGTGCCTTTATACGATGTTTAAGTCCCCACAGAGATAGTGCATGCAGGTGATTGTGTTTAAGTCCTCATTAAAATAGGGCCCAATTCACAAAGTTAAACTTAGACAAACAGTCTAACTTTACCACTTTTCAGTGTTCACAGAGGTAAATTTAGACCAAAAGTCTAACTTTACTACATTTCAATATTCACAATGCCCCATACAGAGAATGTGAAGCTGATGATGTTCAAGTCGAAGCAAACACAAGGAGATGATGGACGGAGCGCTGAAACTTTTCAGTCACTCACCCCCAGTCACAAATCTGGTTTGAAACCATCATCGTTCTGTAGCTTACTTCGTCACCCCAGTTCAGACCCAGCTAAATGCAAATCAGCCTGACCCTGTGCCTTGTGGCACCCCCTGGTGCTTCCTGTCGAAACAGAGCTTTCATTTTCTTACAGGAATGCTCGAGTCCCCACAGTGATTATATGTTTCTATAGTGAGGTTCAAGCCCCCACAAAGATAGTATTTTATTATAGTTTTTTGTGTTTCAGTCCTCATTAAAATAGGGCCTGATTCACAAAGGTAAAGTTAGACACAAAATCTAACTTTTCTACTTTTCAGTTTCACAAATGTAAACTTAGACCAAAAGTCTAACTTTACTACTTTTCAGTATTTCAAAGCCCCATACAGAGAATGCAAAGCTGATGATGCTCAAGCCAAAACAGAGCTTGTGTTTAATTACAGGAATGCTCAAGTCCACACAGAGATGTTGTGTGACTATAATATTACCACAGTCGCCAAAGAGAATGTGTGTGATTATAGACATGCCCAGGTCCCCACAGATATAGTGTGTGATTATAGACATGCCCAGGTCCCCACAGAGATAGTGTGTGATTATAGAGATGTCGAGGTCTCCACAGAGATAGTGTGTGATTATAGACATGCCCAGGTCCCCACAGAGATAGTGTGTGATTATAGACATGCCCAGATCCCCACAGAGATAGTGTGTGATTATAGAGATGTCGAGGTCCCCACAGAGATTGTGTGTGATTATAGAGATGTCGAGGTCCCCACAGAGATAGTGTGTGATTATAGACATGCCCAGGTCCCCACAGAGATAGTGTGTGATTATAAACATGCCCAGGTCCCCACAGAGATAGTGTGTGATTATAAACATGCCCAGGTCCCCACAGAGATAGTGTGTGATTATAGACATGCCCAGGTCTCCACAAGGATAGTGTGTGATTATAGAGATGTTGAGGTCCCCACAGAGATAGTGTGTGATTATAGACATACCCAGGTCCCCACATGGATAGTGTGTGATTATAGACATGCCCAGGTCCCCACAGAGATGGTGTGTGATTATAGAGATGTCGAGGTCCCCACAGAGATTGTGTGTGATTATAGAGATGTCGAGGTCCCCACAGAGATAGTCTGTGATTATAGACATGCCCAGGTCCCCACAGAGATAGTGTGTGATTATAAACATGCCCAGGTCCCCACAGAGATAGTGTGTGATTATAGACATACCCAGGTCCCCACAAGGATAGTGTGTGATTATAGACATGCCCAGGTCCCCACAGAGATGGTGTGTGATTATAGAGATGTCGAGGTCCCCACAGAGATAGTGTGTGATTATAGACATGCCCAGGTCCCCACGGAGATAGTGTGTGATTATAGACATGCCCAGGTCCCCACAGAGATAGTGTGTGATTATAGAGATGTCGAGGTCCCCACAGAGATGGCGTGTGACTATAGTATTACCATGGTTGACAAAGAGAATGTATGTGATCATAGACATTTTGAGAAATGCATATTCATGCTGAATCATTGGAAATTAGGTAGAAGAATTGTGTAACGTTGGGCCAAGGAAGTTAAGACCGAGGCAGGTTCAGATTAATGCTTTGTCGAAGACAAATGTGCCATTATCTTTGTCCCAAATACTCAGCCGCGGCCAGCAGTGGGATTACCTGCAGGGCGGTGACGTGGGGAGGGGGAGGGGCAGGGTGGGGTGTAGTAATGTATGGATTACGGAGCTTCCCAGGTAAGTAAACATTTAAATAAATAAAACGAATTTCGTTGAGTGCTCTGCATCCCCAAATGCGATGCAGTGCGCGCAACGAAATTCGTTTTATTTATTTAAATATTTACTCACCTGTAAAACTCGGTAATCCATACATTACCACCCCCCACCCTGCCCCTCCCCCTCCCCACGTCACCGCCCTGCAGGTAATCCCACTGCCGGCCGCTGCTGCAAATACTCAAAGTCCATTTTTACCCTTTTAAGATTTACTCCACTCATGGATATTCTTCTGGTATGATTTTTTAAGATTGATGGTTATCTATACTACTATTATAAAGAGTGAACACAAACCTTTGAGCCAGGTAAACTACAAAAGTAATGCACCAATCACTACACCCAATACACCATTTGAAAGGGGAGATATAGCAGGAGTACATAGGCTATAAATGTGTACACCATATATATTCAAAAAGAACAAAACCCAAAAGTGTAAAAGTAGTCCCTTGGGGGCATGGTCGCGTGTAAGAACGTGGCTGTGGGCGTCAAAACAAAATATGTGGTCACAGGCAAAGAGGGCAAGTTTAAATTGCACACATAGGGTGCTCCATATATTGCACACATAGAGCGCCCCTTACATTGCACCCTTACAGCGCAAATGCGCTTTCACAGAATTTAAAAGCATACACTCGAACGAGATCGGAAATATACATTCACCAGATTTGACACGATTTTACAAAAACAGCTGCTATCACCAAAACGCAATTAAGGATTGAATTATGCGTTTAAAAATAGCGCCGAAAGTAGCTGACCCATATTTCAAATTGCCGGCTTCATGTACTGCGACACCATATTTAAATTACAATGCATTACACTTGAAGGCTAAAGCGGGAGTGCCTTCCATAATGACGTCACACAGGGGGCTGGGTTAATAACATTCTTCACCAATCACAACTCTGCTAATAAAACACACACACAACTTAGAATAAAACAAATACGAACTCTGGAACCATTGGGCAAACACGTCATAAAGGGGGCAGGAAGTAAACAAGGCTCCATTTGTTCAACGCGAGGAGGATTGATTTATGCGTCTTTACACAGCGTGGACATTCCAAAAGCATTTTTGAGATAGCGCACACCCGTATTGAAAGAGCACTTCCTTTCACATACCGCGGAATCAGCATAATTCTAGACAAAGGCGTGTTTATATAGCGCAACAGCCATGCCTGCAACTACTTCTGTGGTGCTGGGCGAGGAAGCAGCCTCATAGTGCCTCAAAGCACGCGCCTGGCGGGATTTATTAACCTCCGCCGTGCTCACCCTCCCGCATTCAATAAATACTGCAGCCGGCTGACTAACAGACCCTTGGTGAGACGCGGTGGCAGCCTGCCTGCGCTCCCTCGGTCCATCAAAGTGCCCAAATTAAAGAGGCAGGCGGCTGCAATTCGCTTTCAACCTGCTGTTTGCGAGGCAGGGTTTGGCATGAGAGAGAGTTGGGTTTTCAGCTTTTAGTTCGTCAAACACGTAGGTGCAGGAGTTTCTAAACAGACAGAAGCATAGACGTGATGCTGTGATTCACAAAAGGCACACTCAGGCACAACAAAAAACTATATTCAGGCAATGGTGGTGTTAGAAAGGCGACCCCAGGGGGGACAGAAGGTGTCTGACTGTCCGCCCCGAGACCCACCTCTCTGTATGGAATAGGCCGAGCGCCGTAGGGAGGCCTCCTTGGCGAGGCTTCTCTCCTACAATCGTGACAGCTGAGCAATCACACTACTTACAGATGGACACCACACAGGAGGAATATTCACAAGAATCTTTATATAAGCAATTAAGGCAAGTCCTTTGCAGGTTAGCAGGCAAGGATCGAGGGATCCGTAAAGTCTTGGTTTCGGGGTTAGGGGGTAGCGGGACAGTCTTGGCACCAACTGGTGCGTGGATAGTTCAAGGGGTCAGGCCGCGACAGCGTCAGCAGGGCCTCGAAGATGGTTCAGCTCGGTCAGGCCGCGACAGCGTCAGCAGGGCCTTGAAGACGGTTCAGTTCGGTCAGGCCGCGACAGCGTCAGCAGGGCCTCGAAGATGGTTCGGCTTGGTCAGGCCGCGACAGCGTCAGCAGGGCCTCGAAGGTGGTTCAGCTTGGGCAGGCCGCGACAGCGTCAGCAGGGCCTCGAAGGTGGTTCAGCTTGGTCAGGCCGCGACAGCGTCAGCAGGGCCTCAAAGGTGGTTCAGCTTGGGCAGGCCGCGACAGCGTCAGCAGGGCCTCGAAGGTGGTTCAGCTTGGTCAGGCCGCGACAGCGTCAGCAGGGCCTCGAAGGTGGTTCAGCTTGGTCAGGCCGCAACAGCGTCAGCAGGGCCTCGAAGGTGGTTCAGCTTGGTCAGGCCGCGACAGCGTCAGCAGGGCCTCGAAGGTTCCAGGTGCAAGAGTTCGGATCAGGATCAGCCGCGACAAGGTCAGCAGGGCTTCGACTCCAAGATACAACTGAAGTCCTAATCCAGGGCTGGCCCAGATATAGGACTGGAGTCCTTTGATGTCCGGACCCTCGCGCCTGGGGTTCAGAGGGGCCGGGATGAAGGTGTCCAGACACCCAGCAGGGGGGTGGAGCCAGCGCCCAGGGAGGCTGAAGGGTGATCGATACCAGGTGTCCGGGGACGGCTGGAGGCCCCTCGAAACTCCCCTCTTCCGGGCTCCGCCAAGTGGCTACTCTACCACCTGGGAGGATCTTGGTGCCTCGATGTCGGGGCTTCGCTGAGGCCGGGGCCAGGGTTGGCTGGGGCCACGTGCTCGGGACGTGATGGGCCCAAGATGGAGTCGGGCCGGAATGGTGGCCTGGCATGGTCGCCAGACCGGCGGTGTTGGCGAGCAGGGTCCGCCGGGGTCCCAGGGGGGGAGCCGGGGGTTGCCAGGGGAGGCTGCTCTCGTCGATGGTTCGTGTTCAGGGGGGTCGACAGCGGGTCAACGGAGGGCCGATGTCGTCCCAGGCCCGCCATGCGGAAGGGGTAGGACCACGCCACGAGGCCGAGTCCAACAGGTGGCACTTGTGCAAGTATAAACAAAAAACGAAATGTGAGAGGTAGCATACTGTGTATTAAAAGAGAAAAGTGGTGTGTCCAACTTACTAACAGGTACTAAACACAAGTACAAGGATGATTCAAAAAGCACACTCAGGCACAATAATAAACAATACACAGACAATGGTGGCACTTGTGCAAGTATCAACAATAAACAAAATGTGAGAGGTACCATACTGTGTGTTACAAGGGGAGAGTGGTGTGTGCAACTTACTAACAGGTACTAAACACAAGTACAAGGATAATCTATACTACTATTATAAAGAGAGAACTTGCACCTTTTGGCAAGGTAAACCCGGGAACCACAGCGCCAATCCACACACCCAATATATTGTTGTAATCCTCAGGGTGTGTAGATGGACATAGGCTGTATAACATTTTTTTTTAAAAGTAAATAAAAAAATTTAAGTTTTAAAACAAAGTAGTCCCCTAAAACAAGCGCCAGCCGCGACGTAGCGCTAACCGTGACCTACACCTGCGTGATGACGACAGGCGGGGAGGAGCGGTGATGAGCGGCGACGTGCAGCGAGGAGGGGCGCGGCACCTCAGGTAAGGCGAGGCGGCAGCCGTCCAGGCAATGTCGGTGCGGGCGGGGGCCCGGAAGTGGGGGCTAAGTCCGGAGCGGAGGTAAGGCAGAGGCGGGAGGCGGGCGGGAGTCAGGCGGCGGGCAGCTGTATACGTAATGTCGGGGCGGGAAGCCGGCCGGGACGCGGGTGTATACGTAATGTCGGGGTGGGAGGGCGGAGGGCCGTCCGGGACGCGGGGGGCCCTGTTTCATGTATGTGAGAATTCTGCACTCGAATACCATACTGTACCTCTTTAATATGTGTTAGAGAAGCATGAGCAACCCCTTTCAGTATACAACCAATACTAAAAAATCGTATTGGTTTAATTAAAAAGTACTTTTATGGCATTCCAGTGACGCATTACTTTCTTAAAAGGATATTTCTCTCCATGTTGTAGTGCGAAAAGGTTTTGTATTAATGATAATGAACATATTACTTCTGCAATCCATTCCATAAACCAAACTATTCATGTAACAAGGCTATACGTCTCTCTATTTCTTTCAGAGCTCCCTAGCTTTCATCTTGCGCAGTCCTCTCTCCTAGGCATATCATGTTTTTACTATCTGCATGTTTACCTTATTTCGCGGACTTCTCTAATGTTATTGGTCTTCCCATTCTTTATTTGTCCTGTCTCTTCCTCTCCCTGTATTTCTTTGTATGCGGTTCTTTTTGTTGCTTTCGTTTCTCTCCTGCTCCCTACTTGCATTTATTTGTATGTCACAGATTTTCCCCCCAAACATTTGTTTAGTTGCAAAACATGTTTTCCCAAATGAAAGGAATCCTTTGTGATGTTGTTGCTAACCCAGTGCTCTATTTTAAATCAATCAATGAAGTTTTGTTTTAAAACATAAAAAAAGAACAAAAGTACCTCCCACTGCTGAGTCTGCAAAAGTGTCTCATAAGTATCCTTAGCCAGTTCGCAAATTCTGACCCACCTGCATCCTAGACAGGCTTTTACAGCGCAATAATTAAAAGAAAAAGCATGTGTTTTTGCACACAGAAATTTGTAGAGCACTTACAAAAGCTATATTTCAATGTTCTGTCTGTGATAACATTGCTCTGAGCTCGAGAACGAGGTCACTGAGCATCTCTCTTCCGTGCGCCTCGGCCTGCACTTGCTTCTGTCAGGGAATGAAGAGTCACAGTCAATGCTGTTTCCTGTAGCTTCCTTTCAAGGTGCATTCCTTGCAGGACAGCCCATCCCCCACTCTGGGAGTTTTCATGCGCTTTAGGTGTGCCAGCCACAGGTCTCTTGTTATGCTGATTGACCTTTTCTGATGCGTGATCGCGCATTTACATTCTGTGAGAGGCCATCCGGAGGCAGAGGCCCTGCTCTAGGTTTCCTTTCTGTTAACAGCGCTAATGAACAGTTTGGGGCTTCTTGTACAATATTGTTTTTTAACACTTACTTTTTTGTTGGCTTTTAAATAGAATGAAGACAATATTTTGCAGGATTAAATGCAGTTTGCCCTGGCATGGTTTAAATTCCTGGCTTTCCCTATTTAGAAAATCATGTGCGTTTATGCAACTTGTATAATTTTAGTGCATGACATTATTCTTCATGCTATTTACGTTTTGTAAGCTAAACATTATTATTATAGGTAGTGGCAGCCTTCTCACATTTATATTGTTAACCACTTTTGATTCACATACATACATGGCAACGACATTTCTTTCAACTTGATGCACATCACTGAATAGCTGAACAAGTTGGCAACCTAACACAGTGCTCGTTTGCCCCAGTGGAAATGTAGCTCGATTCACACAAATAAAAGAAAATGACCAATATATTCTCCATTTCTAAAAGTAAACAAGCATAGATAAAAACAATATTTGTGGCATGTATGGAGTGACAAGTAATTATTTGCCTGTCCACATATACACTTGGAAAAGAGGGATGTTTGAAGAACACAGAGAGAGAGAGATGATTTAGAAGAAGCGGATATGGCACAACAGGAAATATAGAATGTAAAATAGATATATTGCCTATTTCTATGTGCAGCCACTCAACAGAAAAGAGAACCGAGGAAGAGAACATAGGAAGACATCCTATATCCCCTTGGCTGAACGGGGATATGATCTGTGTTAATGATTGAGCAAAACATTCAATAGTATTTGCCCAATGTATAGAGAAGGAGTCCTGCTACATCAACTGTACATTAATAATGTTATGGAGCAAAACAAAATAGAGGATACAGCCTGATGACACCAAAGGTAGTTAATCTCGTTTTTGATGAAATGAGGAACCCAAGTCCACAAAGTATTGAGGAAAATCCATTAAAGAAACACTGGACAGTTCAGCTGGCGTAATGGAGGGGGTGTAGAAATATACTATGGGCACAGCTCAAGTAGAGCTACAAGGTGAAGGCCGACCTAGAGGCATAGGCAAGAATATAGTTACTTTGATGTAGTAAGGGGTAGTGGTACTGTGGTGTATGGATGGAGATACCAGGGTATCGGTAGGAGTGGAATACTAGGGTAGTGGCAGGGTTATAGCACTGGGGTATTGACAGATTAAGATGTTAAGGAGGGTATTGAAGTAATAGGGTTTAGGCAGTGATAGAAGTACTATGGTTTAAGAAGACATACTAAGTTACAGAGAAAGGTTGCGATATTTGGATATTATAGGATAGATGACGTAGTGTACACTAAGGGTATCAATACTGGGAGAAAAGGAGAAGCCCCTTATCAGCAAGATTAGCAGTACCAAATGTGGTTGTGGATGCTGAAGAATAGGTACAAATGTACAGGTAGTGGTCGCTGCAACTAGGTACAGTTAGGAGTACACATACATAACATAACTAACATTTACCCAGACACCTAGAGGTGACACAGTTCGCAGTATGAACTATACAAGAATCACATGTTGCATGAAAACTAATATAAAAGTATGCCCTCTGGACACTTCATCTAATCTTAGGAAATGTAAACGAAGTAACATATTAAATATGAAATATGAAAAGGGACTGTATCACGGACATTGATTACTTTGAGAGAAAATATCATCATTCTTCTGTGCACTCAGTAGAGAGTCCAAAAATTAGATGAGTATGTGGTCTGAATACACTTATGAGCCACCGACAGGGACTATGAGAAGCTCCCACTGCCTTAACCCCAACTCTAGCGCTCTCAACTGTGCTCCATCATGCACAACCACTCATAACCTGAACTTACCCATACATGTAGATGGGACTCAGTTCACGGTTTATGTATAATAGAATCATAACTTGCCTGGAAATAAACTAAAGTCAATACTCTCTGCTCTGCAAGTATAATCTAAAGGATGTCTCTGTCCTCTGTGGCTACTTCCTCCTTTCATGATACTGCATCCCATGTAAGTACCATGTATTGGATAGTCTCCTTTCTGTGGATTTGCTCCATGTGAACATTAGTTTATCATCTGATATTCCAGTGAGCTTCATAATTCAGCTGCTGCTCTGGTGGTAAGACCCCAAAAGCAACTCTGACAATGCATTAGTCTCTCAGTGGGAATGCAATTGGGTGCATGAGTATGTGAGAGAGTATCTGAGGGGGTGCATAAGTCTCTGTGTGGGTTTGTGGGTGGGTGCATTGCTCCCTGAGTGGGTTTGGGAGTGGGTGCATGAGTCTCTAAGTGGATCTGTCAGACAGTGCGCAAGTCTCTCAGTAAGTCTCTAAGTGGGTGTATGAGTCTTTGACTAGCTCTTAAACTGGTTGAATTAGTCTCTGAATTGGTCTGGCACTGGGTGTTTAAGTCCCTCAGCAGGTCAGTTAGTGGGTGCATGAGTGAATGGGTGGGTCTGTGAGTGGGTGTAAGAGTCTCTAAGTGGGAATGCGAGTGGGCGCATGAGCTTGGTTGCCTAAGCACAACCGTCCCCGGAGTGCATATGTCGCAACGCCAACCAAAACAGTCCTTGATATATGGGACAAAATAACGCTCTAAAGGGGCCTGACCACGTTCCCGTCTCCACATACTTCTATTGCACGTAACCCTGAGTTTCGCCCATGCTTTCCAAAGCAGGTGCTCCGCGCTTGGAATGAGGGTGAGTGTCGAACGATTGGTGCCTTATTCACGGGGGGCGTCCTCAAGGCCTTCGACGAATGCAGGTCTGACTGTGTGCTATCGCACACGGCCCACTATCAATATATGCAACTGTGCCATTGGCTTTCCGTTCCCGAGGTACATGCTGCGGTGACACGTCCCTTCACCCCTCTCAAAAAATTGGTGAGAGCCTTTGAGGACTCAAAAGGCCTTATATCCAAGGCATACTGGGTGTTACAAAAGTCAACCCCACTGCGCCCCCATCGATATCACACTGCATGGCAGGCTGCTACTCCGGAAGGACTCACTCCCAAACAGTGGGATAAACTGTGGCAAGATATCCCTAAGACCTACCGCAGCGTTTCGTCAAGCTGATGCTCCAATGGTATTTTACGCCCTCTCGGCTGGCCACCATGTATCGTTCCATCTTCAACCTATGCTGGAGGTGTGGGTCGGCGGAAGGCAGTCTCTATCACATCTGGTGGTCCTGCCACGTGATAGCTACTTTCTTGAAGGAAGTTCTGGGCCACATTAACCCGTTGGCTGCTGCCGTCAGCCAACTGTCGTCGTGAGCACTACCTTGGTAGTGCTGCGCACGCCCGTTGGCCGACGCTGCCCAACCCGTTTTTCGAACGTTCAGCACTGGAGCTAACTGTTCGACGCAGACAACAGGTTAAAGGGGTATTGGGCTACCCGATCCTGCCACTGCAACACATGTTGATCCTGGGCATCCGTCCCCCTAATCTAGCAGCAATGACTGGGGCGGATTGGGCCCTCATAAGCCAGCTACTTCTGGCATTGTGACAACTCATAGCGTGCACATGAAAGCAGACCTCAAACCCATTCATAGCTCAGTGGTTTGTTTGGGTGTAGCATGCACTGGCTAAGGAAAGACTCTCACACAACATAGCAAATACTGAAAAGAAATTCCAGTGCGTTTGGCAGCTTTTGCTCTCTTATCTCATGCGCATTGAATTCACTTGCTTTAGCCCCCGAAGCTCAGAGCCCTGCAACTTTTCCCAAGCGATTGAAGGATGCTTGGACCCCAGCTTGATGGCAGCTCAGTCGTATTGGGATTGCTAGCTGCTCTCCCCACTGTTCATTCATTCAATTCAATACCACTTTATTCGATTAATAAAAATCATAAAAGTCACAGTACAAAAAGGAGGGATTACATTAATACGTATAAAAGAGTTAAAAAAATATATATATACATGTGCAATTTTTGTTTTTCTTTTAAAAGACATATTTCATTTAGTGTAATAAATGTACAGGAACAATCTCAGTTCATCTCTCATGTTCAGTTTTTTACAACGAATGGAAGCCACTATAAAATTTGCCACTCAATCCATAATTAATGGAGATTCCATTAACTGCAAATAAAGTAGCGCTGGTTTAACTTGCAGGAATCCCTTTTTCTTTAACAATGGAACAATAAACTTTCTTCTGGCTAATCTATACAAAGTACAAAAAACATGAAATGAGTAGTATCCTGCAGTGAGAAGCCATCACACCTACAGGGGGGGGGGGCATCCACTGGGTTACCCCACTGTTGTCGGCCCCCTCCTCCTCCCTCCACCTGCGTAATATGTGATGCCCAAACATCACATGATATGTCACAACCTGTACAGTTATTGTTATTTACCTATTGTTCTCTTCTTTCTACTACAGCTGCCATGGCAGTGCCCGTCCCGGCATTCATATGCATTTCGCCTACTGGGCACAGCAGGGGGGTTTACAGCCTTTATGGGTTGCCTGACGTTTGCTGGCCCTGAGGTGCAATGTCCATACTTCCTGACCCCACACACTAGTTGTCTCTGTCTGGGGCCTTGGACTCGCGACTTAAAATCATCTAGTGTCAACATGTGCTTATTAAGTCACTTATGGCATTTAGGCTCACATACTAAATTGTCAGGCAAGTCCATTGGGTGGCATTGCCAGATTGCCATGCATAATTGAGAAGGCTATTCCACAGGAGAGGCCTTACAACTGAGAAGCATCTGTCTCCTGTGAACTGCAATTGGATTTGGGAGTATGTTAGGAGGTTGAAGTTGATGAAATACAAGGGTCTGGCTGGGGCATACCTTTGCATTATGAGCTGCTGGTAAAAGGCAGCTGAACCATTTTTAAATTTGAAGGTAAGGAAACTTTCTTAAACATCTTGACGAAATCTCACGGACAGTTCGATGCATTTTAGATTTGCCCGAACAAAAATCATATTTGGTTTTGAAGATGGGGATATAAGTGGTTCTGGCATGTTTGAGGGAAGTGCAGGAAAAGACGGATTCATGTTAATGACTTTCTTTTTTAGCAGTTTCAGCACTTTGGAGTACCACATATTGTGTATATTACTTTTAGATACCTTTAGGCGGCGGAACATGAATCAGCAGTAAGGGAAATTGTGGAGTCGAAGGGAATTAGTGGTGATGAATGGCGAGAGACTTTTCTCCAGAATGTATTTGAATCAATATGACTTGATTTCTTTCTTGAAGCAGAAGTAAGAGGTGGGATGTTTATTAGTGATTGTGCTGGGTACAGGAGGACTATATTGAAGAAAATGGTTGTCAAAGATAGTGTTATGGTCATACCAAATGGGAGGGGTGATATTATGTACATGGTGAACTTGGTTTAAAGGAATGCAGTGATTGCTATTTCTAGGCTGTGGTGATGGCATTTGCCAAATAACTCTTTGAAGGATGGGATTGTTTGGTCTGTGGCCTGAAGTTGAGTCCTCTATGGATAGCAGGTGACTGGAAGTGAGGAATAAGTTGATTAAGAGAGAAGTCTTCAAATAAGTTTTGTGCAGGACTAGGTGGGTAAGAGCAAGTACAGATTTTGATGGAAAGGTTGGGCAGGTCTTTCCAAGGGTTCAAAAGAGTTTGTCACAGATAGTAAGCTTGAGAATTTGAATATTACTCTTATGGATAACGAGTGAGACATGCACTCTACCTTTAGGTCTGTTGGTGAGTTTGAGGGAGTAAATCTGTGGGCTAATGTCGTAAAATGTTGGAAGGGAGAATGTAGTGACTCAGGTTTGAGTGACAATGGATAGTCTAAAGCCAGGCTGATAATCAAGTTGGTGAAGTTCTAGGAATGTCTGGTGACATTTCTAGCATTAATAAGGCAATACTGTACATTCTATAAGTTTGACGCACATTTCGTTTTACACTCACGATTGGTAGAGAAATGGTGAGAATTTGGAATCCCTTGATTTTGTAGGGAGATTATAAGGATTTCAGGGCTGGTGAAGCTGTAATAATAAACTGGTGCAGCTGTTCTGGAGAGTATTTAATAAACAAAGATATAGTATTCAGATATGGTAATTGTACATATAAGTAATCAATGGACTCTATATGTCTATGGCACTGGAGAAGGCTGATGGTGGCAGACCTTTCGAGGCCAAAACATTTAGTGGCAGGAGAAGGTAATCATGTGACCAGCTAGGATTTGCTCTTCCCATCAGGCTGCTTAGAGACTGCCGATCCCAGCCTTTGCAATTAATTGGCGGTCTTGGTGTGTATTTTAATGGGCTAATTAGACCCACCTTGCTTTTCTTCCATACTTTGCTTTCAAGGGCTGAAGGCTGCTCAAGCTGTGCCTTCTAAAAGCACTGCCTCTTCTGCCTCTGTTCAATGGCGCAAGGCTCTCCAGGATACCTACATGACTGTTCAGGCACTGTTGGACTGCAGGTTTCGCCTGCCTCTCTAGGTCCCCACAGTTTTTAACTGGTTTTATCCTTTTAGCAAACGTTTGACAGGGCTAGAGAAATTAATAACTAAAGTGGGCAAGCCTTAGTATTAACATTAAGCAACAAAATTTCACTTGTAGTCCATTGGTGCTAACAGACCACAACAAATCACTTATAGAAAGTACATTTTACTTTTGGATATATCAACATGTTTTCTTATGTTGATAGTTAGTGTTCATTATGGGGTTGAATGTTAATGCTAGTAGGACAACTGCTCAGTTTGCATCGAACACAAGTGCAGGCAATGTTGATAAGGAGTAATTGCATTTTAAAATACACCTTTGATACTTAGTTAATAAATCACTTTTTATACAGATATTCACGTAAAATACATCTAATTTCTGTCTCGTGGATTTATTTGGGATCGCCAGAGAGCATGATGTCTGTGTGACCTGTATGTTCACAAGTTTGAATCTGAGTGAAATATTTTTCAGCCTTCCATCCTTCTGTGGTGGGTAAATTTAGTACCATTAAACTGAATTATTGTAATCTTTTCAGATAGTGCTTCATACCCCACTGAGAAGTACAGAAGTGCATTATCAGAAGCTTAGCATGCTATATGCTTAGCTTGAATGGTAGTGTTTTGCAATGAGATCTATGTGGAAAGCATTTTGGTGCTGTGAATGAGTGACCAGAAGTGTTCTTATCCTGTCTTGGACAGGAGAGTTTATCAGTGAGAGGAGAAAAAGAGTGGGCACCGTTTACAATAATTGGCTGCTATTATTTTCTATCCCACGTTGATCACTGTAATGAAAATGTGGCCACTTATATGATGGTTACACTTTCATTACCCTTAATGATGATCAGGCCTCTATGTTGTAGTGGCCTAATGGCATTATTCTCTTTTCCTTGCAGCAATATAAAACACTTCGAGCAACAAACAAAGGTCACAGGATGTTTTCTTCTTCTGCATCAGGGCCCTTTAAAAATGTTCCTTCCTAGAACTGGCATGCTTCACATGGCAGCTCGAGAAAGAACATTTCATTGAAGGTAACTGCAACCTAGGATAACTGCCCGTTTTAGCTGGTGGTTGTCTAGTGGACAGACTACTGGGGCAATGGTTTCCACTGGAGTTGGTTGAAGCTCAACTGACAGAAACCCTGCGGTCGCACTACTTGTTTGGCAGTGGAGAAGTTTTGCTAATTTATAGCAGTGCTCTTGCTCTGCCAAACTATAAAGGACCGCCGACATGATTTATTTTGTTAGCTATTTATGTTATAAAATTTTAGGGAGATTGTTCTTTAGTCATCAAATTGTTGCTGTCAAATGAATAGATGTTGTCAAAGTATCACAATGCATGAATGTATTTACCAGGATAATACAATTTCAAAAATTATGGATTGAAAATGTCAGCCCTGAGATGGGTGAGGACCGATGTTTGTGCACTAGACTCAGTAAAACATAATAAAAGTATATCAAGATAAAAAACAATTAAAAGAAAAACTTTCTACTGGGGTTATAAGAGTGATGTTATTTTCTTTGCTTAGTCATAACTCTCAAATACATTTTATTTCTTACTTAAGTTCTTTCTATGGGGATGGTAGGATTTCCAGCATACACACAGTTAACCATTCTTGTCATCGTAAGTTATTTTTAAGTAACAACTAATATTTCATATGCAAAAACATCAAAGTAGCCACATGAGACATTAGGCAGAAAGTAAGAAACTTGATCGTCATGTTTGATGATAAACTAACTTTCTCAGCTCATGCCAATGCCATTGTCTCGTCCTCCTTCTACACTCTTAGAATGATCAAGAAACTGCTACCCTTCCTTCCAAGGGAAGGAAAAACCCTGAGCAATATAAAACTTTATAAATAAATAAATGGTGAAGCAACAGAGCCACTTCTCACATACTTCTGTAAATGCCTCATTCCCACCAGTGCTGTACTTGTGTCACTCCACTTTTAAGCACTTTACATGAGCACGAGTTAAGTCGTGTACAATTTATTTAGGCACAGGGAGATTAAATGAATTGACTAGAATCACAGGATGTCAAGCTAACGCCAAGAATTGAGTTTGAAGTTTGCAGCTCTAGCATAACGCCACATCCTCTCCACCCTTCCGGCTTGAAGACCTTCTCACTCATAAGGCAGGTGGTTGAGCACAGCCTATGCTACTGCATATGTTGTAGTTAAATTAGTATGATCTTGGAAGGCAAACTATATTTAAATACACAGGGAGGGCAAATTGAAGTGGATATCAACATGAGGGTGCCCATTTTACAGCAGAACTTTGCACCTTAGCTGAAGCACTAAGTCCAAACTATAATAAGTGTGGGTGCCAATGCAGTAGTAAGGGCACTGTGAGCCCAAATGTAAGCTAGGTATTTGTTCTCCTATCCACCTCCCCTTTTTTGGCTTTTAAAACATACCCACTAAGTAGGGTGAACCAGAAGTCTGTGCCTCTGCACCTACTTTACTACGGTTGATATATTTCAGAGTCTGCATTTTATAATTGAATAAGGCTAAGGAGGCTCTGACAACTTCTTTATATACTGTGATCAGTAGTGGCAGCTTCAGTGATTTTTCTTTTCCCCACCCCCTCTGCTGATGACACGTCCCCACCGTACTGCCAGAAATAAAAAATAAATGTCCTGATGTGGTCTGGTTT
The DNA here is from genome assembly GCF_964261635.1 of Lissotriton helveticus. NCBI lineage: Eukaryota > Metazoa > Chordata > Amphibia > Caudata > Salamandridae > Lissotriton > Lissotriton helveticus. The sequence continues at coordinate 1,873,142 of NC_136062.1, forward strand.
GGCTGCATCATAGTGCTTTAAAAGAAAATTACATTTCATCCATGAGGCAGAGCAGGCACGCTGCTGTACAACAGGGCAAAACAACTCTGTCAAAGCCAGTAGGTGTCTCGTAGGTGACAACTGTTGGCTTTGCCAATGCTTGTTATATGACCGGTCTTCACCCATCTATGGGAATGAAGCTGATTTAATTTGTAAAGCATTAAAACAGTTTGAAAATTAAGCAATTCAATTAAATGTAATTTCAACGTATGGCAATATTTGAATATATTTTTTAAGAATGTCTCTAATTTGCTAAGAACATGCTTTTTCGGTTACAATTAAACTTTCCATTGCTGTGGGCATGACATTACTGCAGTTCTGCATCTGAGAGAGAGCATAGCTGTTAGCACAAAGCAACTCTAGGCACTCACTCATCTAGCCATCATCTTAAGAACGTATTCCAAAGTGCATATTAATATGTAATCAAATTTGTAAAAAACGCTCAGATCAGTTTATATTGTATCATATTTTATTGCACCATCATTCTTTAATTGCAGATAAGGATCATACCACAATAGTGATGTAATCTGGGATTCTAATCGTATCCAAATTGCTTGTAACAATGTTTAACAATTTTTAAACTCAAATAGTCTGAATTCAAAATTTTTATGGAAATAAAGTTTTACTTTATTAAATGGGGAAAATGTTACTTTGCATGAAAAATATTTTTTACCCCCGAGTTTTGCAGCTTTTCCTTTGAAATATCTGTGCTTTCTGCTGCTAACTTGTATTCCTGGTGACCAAAGTGTGTTTAAATGCAAAGTGTGTTTAAGACTGCAGTACCGCCTCCTGTCTACGGGGGCAGAGGGAGCAAAAATTTAAACACACTTTATGAAACACAGGTCCCCACAAGACAATTTTTTTAAAAGTTGTAAAAATTGACACAGATGTTCCTGAAGCCATTTTTTATAATTTAAAGGACATTACCTTGTGGGGACCTGGGTTCAGGTCCCCACAGTGCAATCAAGTCCCCACAGCGTGAGTGTGTTATCACACCCAAGTCCCCACAAGGATAGTAACACAAACACAAACACAAACACAAACACAAACCCAAACCCAAACACACACACACACACACACACACACACACACACACACACACACACACACACACACACACACACACACACACACACACACACACACACACACACACACACACACACACACACACACACACACACACACACACACACACACACACACACACACACACACACACACACACACACACACACACACACACACACACTCCCACACACACACACACACACACACACACACACACACACACACACACACACTCCCACACTCCCACAACCTAAGAAGAAGGATGAAAGAAGATGCCCAGCAGAGGAGACTGCAGAGAAGAACTGACTTGGCCCCAGCTCTACCAATCCTTCTTCAGTTTCCATAGATCCTGCATCAAAAGTTGCCTTGTCCTGCAGCTAGCGACCTCCAGAACCCTTGAGAGGACTGACTGCCTTCAACAAAGACTGGATCTCCTGTGAACAGCAGCTCTATTCAAAAGAAACTCCGAAGACAGACTCTGAGCCTGCTAAGGACAAAGAAACCCAACCCCAACACCTGGAACCACCACTACACCTGACACCTACAGCCCGAATCTGGGTTGACTACCAGTCCCAGCGAGGTCCTCCAGCACTCCAGAGTCCAAGTCCACTGTGGGTTGACCCGTCCAGGACTATCCAATGTCACCTTCAGCCACTGCACGGAGACCCCCCCAATGGTGAGTGGCCCGGTAAGGTGAAATCTGACCTCAAAAGACACCTCAGCATCCAGCCGCCCTGCACTCTAGAGAAGAGAACCCAAGGTGCACCTACGTCCTCGAGCCCTCCAAATTACCTGCCCAGCTGTTGGTTTCTTCCGGAAGTCTTCCTGGAGCAAGTCTGCAATCAAAAAACAAAACCAGCAATCCCCATTGAAAACAATAGGACACCCAATGCCAGAACAGCACCCGGCACTCAGCCGATGTGGGTGCACCTTGTGTGCTAACTTGGACCCCCCCTTTGCCCTGAGCCTAAAACCAGGATCTTTGCTCCCACAACCTTGTGGCCTGCTTGTGAGGAGCCACCAACCGGAGGCCCTCTATCCCCCATTAGATAACATTGGGCCTCCGCACTCTGCACCAGGCCACCCTAGTGCCACTGAGGGTGTTATGAGAGTGCATCCTCGACCCTGATGGAACCTTGGTTCTAACCCCAGAATACCAACTCCCACTACCCAGCACTTACCTGCAAACCGATAACTTCATTTCCTCCCAGGATTGCATTGACTGCTTTTCCTTGAAAATTCTTGTGTGTGTGGAGTTGGTTTGTATGAAACATTGAAAAACTGCATATGTGTAAAAACTGAGTCACTTACCTTTTGTCTAGGAAATGTCTCAGTGTGATATCTAGAGATTATTAGGTTATTGGGGAGCACTCCTGTTTAATATGTTATACCAATTGTAATCTATTTGCACATTGGTGCTGCGACTGTTGAAGGGTTGTCAGTCCTTGAAGACTAAATAGAGGTTAAGACAAGTAACATACTTGTGCAGTCGCGCACTGTTCACTTGGTGAAAAAACACCTAAATTAATAATTCAAAAAAATTCACCACAAATTTGTAATTTATAGTCTTTAGTTCAAGTCATTATCTAAATCTCATGACATTCACAGATAAATACATTTCAACTGTGAGTGTTAATCAGACACTGATCATTTCATCACATAATAGTTATGATACATCATATGTATTTTTTAACAGTTGGAAAATTAAACATATCCATCACAATTTATAATCCATGCCCAATGCATTTCGGAACCATTATCGTACCTTCTTCAGGGGCCAATCTGTAAGTGATGATATGTCGGTATTAAATCAAAATCTCCGCAATGAGAGCAGCTGTACAACTGTATGGATGTGCATGGAGTTTTGACTCTTGTATAATGTGTATGCATCGAAAATCTGAATGCAATGCCAAGTCTCCGCGTATGAAACCACCGCGTCCGTGTAAACAACCTTGTGAATCAGTGTGATATCTAGGCATATCAATCTGATTAGCAAAAGTAACTTAAAATGTAATACGAAAAGTAACGTGCACAGTAATCTGTAAAGTAATTGAAAATTGATTTCGAACTGTTGACTTACCTATAAATCAACATACTATATTTGAACCTGCATTCAACTGTAAATCACTGTATAACATTTTTCGTAGTATTATTTCACTTCCCTGCATCAGGCCTGGCTTGATTTTAGAAATAAAATAATTAAATAATATTTTTATACAAACATATTGGTCTGAGTTCAGTCTTTGAGTGTGTGGCATAATTTCTTGCTTGAGTGTGTACAATAAATGCCTAACACTACCCTCTGATAAAGCCTTACTGCTTGCCCACACTACCACAAATAGAGAGTAAGGTTCTATCTACTTTTACCTCTACCTAATTTTGGGGTTCCACTGGACACTGTGCACACTATACCTCATTTTGGTATAGTAAATACAGAGCCAGCTTCCTACAGGGAGTTTCTCAAAGGGACGACATTATGAAGGGCGTGGCTTGAAACCTTTATGCTAAAAATCTGTGCTCAGCATAATGTGCCGCGCGACTGGTATTTCGTTGCTTCTGTTATTGCCTCCACATAAGTAACATTACACCAACAACAAGCCAGAACTATTGGCTTTTTCAAAGGTTGTTAGTGACATAAGATAAATATACTATATGCATACATACAACTATGGTTTCGTTGTATATAATATTGAAAATGCTTTAGTTTTGTGCAAGAGGTTGTGGCGTAATGGCTAGAGCTGCCAACTTTGGAGCTGAGGAAGCAGGTGTGCATCTCAGTGTCGGCTCAACATCCTGTGTTTCTGGGCACATCACTTAATCGTCCGTGCCTACCAAAAAATAAATGAAGATCTCCTTGTTGGTGCTCATGTAAAGAACTTCAAGTTTAGCAATACAAAAGTGCAAAAAATTAAAGTTACATCAAAACAGTGAACTGCTGCAGAGTTAAGATTTTTTTTCTCCAGTTTGAGTGTGAGGGTGAAAATGGAGAGCCCGATAGGGACCGGTCCCAGGGCCTGCTTTTACAAACTGCTGGTGCTGAGCACTGGCAGGACCAGGCCCACTTAAAGCCCTGCTATTATAGCATTAATCAGGGATTGAGGGTGAAGAAATAAATAATATGCTGATCCTTCAACAAACTTCCAGTTTATGATTAGGGTTGCCAGATTATTATTTTAACGTCCCAGAAGATACAAAAATAAACAGTCACCTAAAGAAGTATTTTCAGCACTTATCTGTGCATACTTCAAACGGCAAATATAAATAGAAAGCACTTTTATTGTGTTCCAGGGCTGCCTGAATGATCCATGACTGATAATTAACGGGAACAAAGACAAAGAAGTCACATTATATATTAATACATACTTTTTTTATTTGTAACACCATTTAGTGTCAATATGTGGTCTTTGTAGACACTTTAAACAACACATGGCTAGCTAGCATTTTTCTTTTGGTAACCCTACTTTATATTCCTTTTCATGAAATGCATTCTCACACTATGGCAGTAAATGTAAAATACAATGTTAGGAATAGGCAGACTGGTGGCCGATGGGGTACTGGAACCAGAAAAAAAACTACGCTTTGGTAACCAGTTAACAAAGGTATCTAAATAGGCAAATGGTCTTTAAAGACCTGTGAAAAACGTGGGTGTGCCGGAGATAAGCTCTAGACAGTGCCCAGCTGAGCCCCCAGCAGCTTGAGCTGCAGGAGTCAGGCTGAGACACACGATGGGGTGGGGGTGATGAAGCCCTTTCTGCCCAATGGGCGTTTGTACGCGTAGCGTCAGTAGACATATGCATTGTAAAGAATGACTTTCATAAAAAACGAAAATGTAAATTTGAACAATGCACGCACCCAAATGTGCTGGTGCCATCCTTCGAGTTTGAGTGCTGTCATATGAGTATGTAACCAAACACTTTCAGAAACAAATGCAAAATAATCAATTAATGCTTGCAACCCTAGAGCATGATATCAAAAACCCAGAAAAGGTCAGATTCAGACGGTCTCCAGAGCTATGACAACAACAAGGTCAGAGCTTTAAGTAACTAGCTTTAGCACTGCAAATTCATTTTAGTGTAACAAGTAACTCGTTTTATGTGGTGCACTTGGCGTCTCCTCTGTTCTGTTAGTACTGGGCAACTCAGGTATCCAACATGGGCTTGGAGCACAAAAGAGATATTCAATAATCACGACTGTGCAGTTATCCATACTTATTGCACTACCAATTTACAGTTATTATCAATACTTATTGCACTACCAATTTATGTATTCACTTACGTGATTCAGTTTTATTTATTGGGAAAAGGTAGCCTCCCGGGGTTGGAGTAGCCCTAGTACAGGATCTATGGCCGAAAGATTCCTAGAGGCTAAATTGTATCCTTCTTTGGAACCCTAGTGGGATATCATAACCAGACCGGGTGATAGAAAACTTTTCTATCAACTAAGAGCAGGTGCACTCCCCCTTTTTTTTGACAGCTAATGGGAAGGTGGGTTGAGTGATAGTTGCCCTGCTTGTGGTTCCACTAAAGAAACAACTGGCCATTTTTTATTTTCCTGTACAGCTTATTCGGACCCAAGATGCGTATGGTTAAAACCGATGTGCGAGTTATTAGGGACTACCAGTAGTACAGTTGCTTTGCGCATTATATGCACTAGCACTGCGATTTGGATATCAATAGCCACTGCCAAATATCTTGGATGGGCATGGACGATTAGACAGAGACTGCTAGTTACTTAACTATTCTCTGTCTGGATAAACTGCTAGTATGTTTTAACTACGTTTTTATAATAAAATTCTATTATTCCAGGTGTTTTTTAACTTTTTATTACTTTTAAAAGTGGCTAATTTTGCATTTTATGAAAACTTTCAAAATTGGAACTGTTCATCGAGTCACAAACTGTAAATATTATGCTTAGTTCACAATATAATTGATTGTAAATTTTATCTGGATTTTTAAATTTAGGATGTTCTTGCTTTTATGAGTGAAATCTCGAATAAAGCATAATTTGACTTTGTGATTCAGTTCACTAGAAGAGGCGATAATTGCTTGGTTATTCTATTTTGGGCTACGGTTGAAACTTCTGTCATTGTGGCCACTTCCCAGACATTTCAAGTTTTGTAGTTATAACAAGTTCCTCATTGGTGGGAGGTGAGTGTGTGTCTGTGTGTGCGCGCGTGTGTGTTTTGTGCATGTCAGCTGGCAACCATCTCAACTTTTCCACGCTTTTTCCCGTCTATCTTCCTATTGAGTATATAAATTATGAACTATGACAGAGTCGCACACTGTAAATTGTGGAGCTATGTCATGTTTTGTCCTTATGTTGTCTGGACGTGAGCGGTGAGTTAAAGAGGAATCCAGGACCACTTTGAAGGGCTATTTAAAAAAAAAATATTTTCAAACATCGATTTCCATAAACTACTTTTTGCCGTATACTTTTTATTTCCTGTTCCTTTTTCCTTTTCATTTGTTTCTCTCTGACTCCTTGTTTGTGCTTTAATTCCGGTTGTATTTTGAGTGAAAAATTAATTTTCCTTTGTTTCCCATGAAATAAACTTCTCAAAAATTTGCCCTTTTATGATTTCACTTCCAGCCACTCTGCCTCTTATGTTTTCTTTCATCATAATTCAACATGGAACAATTGCACTTAATTGTTTCCAATTAGCCACATTCAAACTGATTAGTTAAACTTTTTGTTATTGGACACCATCACGAACACTTGTGTAGCAGGCAGTGCCCCTAATTGGACACCATCACGAACACTTGTGTAGCAGGCAGTGCCCCTGATTAGGAGTTGAGTGGAGCAGTTTCCCATGGGGGGTTCAGCTCCAATCAGCAATTTGTGGACAATGTGGCCACGCCCAGATATATAGAGTGCGAAAATATGTCCAGTAAAAAGTCCTTGGGAAGAGGTTGCATCTTGGGCGGACCAGTTCCCCGGCCTGTTCAGTGTACATTAGGCGCTACTACATGAAACAAATACATATAATCCATTTTCCCTTTATATACATTACATAGTGCAAATGTAAATGCTGCAAACTGACACTGCTACACCAAATTGAATGTACCAAATATAGTAACATATATTCCAGAAACTGCATTTGAGTAAATCATGAGGGCATTTATTACTAAATGAACACAATAATAACAATAGCAGAAAAGAGTGGCATTGAATACAAATGTGAGTAAATGCATGACCACATGAACAACCACAATCACCATAAGACTTAAGATCATTACTATATGAGAGAGTAAGCCGTGGATTGGATACAATTTTGATGTTGCAGCCCTTGCCCGTTTTATGTAGTAAGGTACACAATACTGTCTATGGAGAGACTGTAATAGTATTAGTAATAATAACAATGATAAGAATAATATTATTAATAATTGGGTTCTTGGTTGATTGGGGTATGAGCCCTAGTCAAGCAGCAACCACAATTCAAGTCAGGGTAAGAAGCAGGAAACCCAAAATTAACCTGTGCTCACCCTCTGGTAGCTAAGCACGGAGCAGTCAGGCTTAACTTTAGAAGCAATGTGTAAAGTATTTGTGTAGCATACTAAACAGTAAAACAATGAAAACACCGCACAAAAGATTCCCTACCAGGTTAGAAAAATAGAACTTAATTTAATATTTAAAACTGACCAAATCAACAAAAATCCAATATGCAGAATTTGAGATATGGATTTACAAAGAATAAACTCTAAAATTGCGCTTAGAAGCAATAAGATCTTACTTGAATATCTGGTCATGCCTGATGGGGATAAAGTCAAAAGTTCCAGCCAAAAAATAAAAACGTCCCACGAATTACCGGGTGGAGCGCATTCATTATTTTTAAACACCCGGTAATTCGGGGGTCGTTTTTATTCACATTAATCTAATGACATGGTAGTAGAGGGAAACACTATTACATATTTTTGTAGAATTTTTATTTGGCTTTTTAGACCAGTGAAAGCATAGATTGAGTGATCACTTTGACGTGTGTTGGTATAGTAGGACACAGTATCACTGATATTGTCACTTTAGCTACTTTAATGGAATGAGTGGATTTCGCTCTTATATTTAGTCTAAGCATATTTTTGGCAGTCTGTTATCGTAGTCACGTAATCCGGAAGTCTGTTTTCCCCTTCTAATTTCAACATGTCACGTACACGCTTTACGTAAAGCGTACCCATAAGTTATGTTGCTTCGGGAAGCATTGCGAATGTTGGTGAACGAGGAATAGTAGCACGTCCGGCTGGTAGCGTGTTTAAGTAAGTGAGCACATATGGTTTTCAAAGTTTTGGCGGGTGATTAAACAGGAGGGAGAGAGATTTTAATATGGGTCATTTGTTTACGGGATTTATTTTGTTAACACGGTTTTGGACGAACTCCTATCACAGCAAATTTGACTTTGCGTGTATGAATTACCGTTGCGGTAAGTGATATAGTGACATTACTTGCAGATTACAGAGGCAGCATTTATGGTTATGATTTTTCAACAGTTGTATACACATTTTGTTTTTACAGTAATTTGTTCCACATTGACGGTGTATAGTAACTACTGACCGTGTAGGTGAGAGCGCATCTGTTTTTATTGAGGAATTGATTATGTTCACTAAGGATGAGGGCTTTGGTGTTGGTGCACTTCACTTGGCATATTGAAAATCTGTCTTAGTCACATGTAAAATGGGTCAGCATGGGTTTGGTGCACCACTAGTAGGTTATGCACTAGTTGTTAGGCGCTTATATATTTAAGGGCAGCACTGCATTGTGTCAGTTTGGCAAATCTCTTTATGGATAAATACAAAGACACTCATATATACAATCTGAATAATCCATTTATTAACAATATCACATTGTGGAAACGCTACATGGATGATGTCTTGATGCTTTGGACAGGGACTGAGCGGAGGCTGATTGACTTTTGGGTATGAGAAGTTGGCCTGGTATATGATGTTCACTATTCTAGTGAGCACCTTGCACCAGTCCAAACAACCCTAATGGGATCTCCTCCTTCTGTGCTCAGAGTTAAGCCTGCTTGGGGGTCTGTAAGGTACCAGGCCCTCTCCAGTCCCATGTAGGCTTAGGTGGACCTGGTTCAGTTCTAAAACTGTTCTAAGTTCTATCAGGTGCTTGAGGGTAAGTTTGGAACCCTGTTTTAAACTCCTAGTTGTGCACAAGTGCCTCAAATCATGGAAGGTTAGGGTATCATATCTGGAAGGTATCCTTAAAGGATCTACCTCCACTGGGAGAGATTCACTTGGTTCCGCTCTCAGAGACATGATCTAGTGAGGTGTGGTGTGTACCAATGTGAGAAGTTGGCCTGGTATATGATGTTCACTATTCTAGTGAGCACCTTGCACCAATCCAAACAACCCTTATGGTGATGGTTGTAAAGTCAACCTTATAGACCAGCTATCCTAGTGGTAGCATGGACAAAGCAGTCTTAGGCTAACACTTCAGAGAGCATGTGAAGCCAATTGTTTTACCAATAATAATCCCTTAAATACCAAATGAAAGGACACCACACAAGGTATATATCAAATATATATGTATTTATTACTAACATAACCCCTCTGCACTCTTTATGAGGTCAGAGTTCGAGATACAGCACAAGTTACTCAATAAGCATACTATAAGTTGCACAAATACAATTCTGCCCTAGGGGCCTCACAAACCATCAGCTAAAGAAGTGGTATAAGAACCACTTAAGGAAAGGTGAATAGGCCTAGGGCTTAGAGAATCGCTGGGGCCCCGCAGGACTACCAAAGGATTGGGAGACCCACAAGACGCGTGTGCAGTGTCTAAACACACTCGCGAGTTACCATAGAAAGTCAATGGGAACGTAAAAGTCACAAAGTAATAGATTTAGGACACTTCCGGATGGACCACGGGAAAACCCTATTAAACTAGGACACTTGGATAGTTACTAACCACGGGAGCACCAGAGTACTCGAGTTACCTCACCCAGGGAAGCCGGGTGCATAGGTGTTGAGGTTCCGTGAATTCTGAACCCGTTTCATAAAGGTCATGGTTTCGTTACGAATTTGATATTAGCGAACCGTAACTAGTTAGTGCGGCAAGTATGAGTGCTTTCATCACGTTAGACCGATGGATTCACTAAGTATTTAGGGATTTAGTTTTGAACCCTTGGGTTCCATTTTGTGTATGGCAGCCATTTTGTGGTTGCCCTCACATAGGCCGATGACTGTGGTGAACTAGTCTTTTTAAGGACATGTACACCTTAGCTCGAGTTCGTGCTGACTCCTGTTTGACCTGAGTAAACTGACCCTGTTGCCTGAAGCTGACCTTGTTAAACCAGTTTCTGCCCTTTAGCTGATCAAGATTAAGGATCAGAGCACAGGACATCATAAAGTTTTACTGCACACAAATATGCCTTATCCTACTCTCACCTGTTTCTGCTCCTTTCTTTATGGTCTATTTATGATTGGGTTGTGGCCTTTTTTATTATGGGTTTGTTCGACCTGTCTAAAGAAGAATGTTGGGTTTGACCGATGATTGATCATGGGCTGGGCAACTGAAAAATGGGTTTGTCATCATGCAATACTTTTGTTGTAGAAACATGTGATTGGTTAAACTGTAAACAAGGAATGTTTGCCTGAAGCATAATGTTTGGCATAAAAAGGGATGACTTGCTTTGTAAAATTGAGCAGTCTCCAGAGAACTCATACCGTGAAGATTTCTAGGACTTCTGTTACTGGCTGCAGCCAATAAATTTGATCTTTGACGCCACTCAGAAGTATCCCGTGTCTCTGTATTCTAAGACAGGTGAACCCGAAGACTTTGGGCGTGCCCCTGGCGCCACTGGGTTCTAAAACCCGGTTCTTCAGTGTGAAGTCGTGTCGGGTTTCGTCGTCGAATCCTATGGAGAGCTGCAAGAAGATGCTGCAGGCGACCAGGAGGAAGATATCCGGGTGGATCCAAGGGTGAATCGGAGTCGAGAAGAACCTGAAAGCAGAGGGGACAGAGTCTGCGTCACTAGCCAGTGACCGGGAAGGAACCAGGAAGGAACCAGGCGATGTCGAGATGCAATCAGGTGAAGATGTGAAGCTTGTCTCTGCAGCCATGTGGACCAGGAGGCGTCGACGACAACCAGAAGCTGGATAAGGACTGTCCCACAAAGGATCTCGCTATTGGCAGTGTCGGCTTCCGGATTGGAGTCAACAAGCCTTGGCAAAGGCAACCCACGCAAAAAGGGAAGATCGGCTTCTTGTTCAGACCAGCAAAGTCTGGGGAGCTTCCCCTTTACAGGAAAGCAGGAGCAATCCCAGAGCAACCAGGCAAGTGGTGTTGTTTCAAGGTGATATATTCAGGAGGGCCACTAGCCAACGGGCTAGCAACTGCAAAGACGTGTCGAGGAGAAATGCAGGCACAGGCCCCACGTGGCACTCGTGGAGTGTGGAGGGCTGAGCTTCGGTGCACTTATGGCTCGGGTTTGGGGCTTCTCAAACCCCAATGCACAACTTCGAAGACGCCTCAGAAGCTGCACAGTTAGCAAAAAGCAGGTTTTGCAGGATGTCCGGTCCCACGTCTCTCGTGTCCGCCACCGGTCTCAGCTCTGCTGTGGATGTGGGACGGAGTCACAGAAGTCTGGAATTCCAGAGACTGCATCGCTAGGTCATCGGGATCCGGCTGGAGCATCGATGAAGCAAACCGGCAAGTTACTGGTGGTGCCTGTTTGCACAGGGTGGTCACTCCTTGACCACAAGGGAGATTCTTCAGTCTTCTAGTTGCAGTAGAATGTCGAAGGTCCAGAGTTTCATTTCAGAGTTTCAGTTCAGGATAATCTAAAGTCTCTAGACTCAGCTCCTACCTATATACTGATTTGAGTGGCTGGATTACCTGCTAGGTCCCTCCTATGGGTGGGACCAGGGAAGGGGGTGGTTACACCGCTTTCCCTTCGTCCAGTTTCGCGCCAGAGCTGGGGCTGGAGTGCCCCAGCAACTGGTTTGAACCGGGCTATGCATGGGGCACCTTGTGTGCCCCAGGGAGTGTCTCATTTCATTCGACCCACCCTGCCCCAATACACAAGAGCCTGTCTGGGGAGGTGCTCGCACCTCCCAAGGCATGAAACCTATTGTCCAGGCCTCCCCTGCCGGAGTTTCGTCCAGCAGCAGGAGGTCAGACTCGTGTCTGTGGCAGCAGCATCCATTTTGTGATGCTGAGGCTCTGTTTAACTTTAACTGAGTAAAGCTACAACTACATGTATTCTCCCTCTAGAAGGGTGGAATGCTACCCCGCCGCCAGAACTGTCAGGGGGGGGGGCTAGTATTTCATAGCGTATGACACCTTACACGACATGTTTTGATAAAGCCAAACCAAAGTTAGCAATAACCGCGAGGATTATAATGCACTTAAGAGTATATGGTATAGCTATATCATGGAACAGCTATAAGGACATGGTTCCGCAAGCTGCAGACAGGCTCAGCTCATGCTAGAGCACCATCTCACATAAAACCAAACACTCTGCCTCCAGGATTGTTAAGGCCTGCCATAGGAGTGACTTATAGGTATACATGTGTCTATATATAATGGTAGGTATTGGAATACTATACCTAAGCAAGGGGTGATTACACAACCTTGCCCCAGCTGAGTGATCAGCCAGTTGTGTCAGTTTGGATGGCCAGCCAGGGGTGGCATAATACATGCTGCAGCCCCTGGTAGGCCTTGGATGCACCTATGCCCTGGGTACCTATGGTACACTATACAGGGGCTCACAAAGGTGACCCAATACCCAATTGGATATGTACCTAAAGTACATGGTATGAATTTAGAGAGAGAACAGCTACAGCTGGGCTGTGGGTCTGATTAGCAGGCCCACAGCCACACTAGAGTCGAGAAACCAGTGGATCAGAGCAAAAAGTGGGGGTGAACATCGGAAGCAGTCCCTACTCTCCTACACAACCACCCCTCAAACGCAGGGAAATTAAACTAACCTTGACCAGTTGAGTCTTCATGTTCTAAGTGGAAATATCTGGAGAGTCCATCTGCATTGCCATGGTCAGTTCCAGGTCTATGTTCCACTGTAAAGTCCATACCCTGTAGAGAAATGGACCACCTGAGTAGTTTGGGATTTTCACCCTTCATCTGATTTAGCCACAAGAGGGGCTTATGGTCTGTCTGAATCTTGAAGTGAGTACCAAACAAGTATGGCCTCAGCTTCTTCAGGGCCCAAACCACAGCAAAGGCCTCCCTCTCAATAGCTGACCAATGTTTCTCTCTAGGGGTCAGCCTTCTGCTAATAAAAGCAATGGGCTGGTCTTGACCATCTTTATTCAATTGTGAAAGAACAGCTCCCACACCCAACTCAGAAGCATCTGTTTGGACAATGAATTCCTTGGAGTAATCTGGACTTTTCAGAATAGATGCAGAGCACATGGCTTGCTTCAGGTCATCAAATGCCTTCTGACAGCTGACTGTCCATTGAACTTTCTTTGGCATTTTCTTTGAGGTTAAGTCATTAAGTGGTGTCACAATGGACCCATAATTCTTAACAAACTTTCTGTAATAACCAGACAGGCCCAAGAAAGCTCTGACCTGTGTCTGGGTGGTTGGAGTAGTCCAGCCCTTGATGGTCTGGATCTTGCTCTCCAGTGGTTGAACCTGACCTCCACCTACAAGGTGGCCCAGGTACACAACCTTACTCTGCCCTATCTGGCACTTAGTAGCCTTGATAGTTAGGCCTGCATTCTGCAGGGCCTCCAAAACCTTATTCAGGTGGATCAGGTGATCTTACCAGGTGGAGCTGAAGACAGCAATATCATCTAGATAAGCTGCACAAAAGTCATCCAGACCTGAGAGGACTTGGTTCACCAACCTTTGGAAAGTGGCAGGTGCATTCTTCAAGCCAAAGGCCATCACCACAAATTGGTAATGACCTCCTGGGGTCGAAAATGCTGTTTTGGCTTTTGCATCATCAGCTAGTCTGATTTGCCAGTAGCCTGCTGTCAGGTCAAATCAAAAACTTAGCAGAAGCCAATCTATCAATGAATTCATCTGCCCTGGGTATTGGATGGGCATTGAGACCTCTGTAGTCCACACAAAACCTCATCTCTCTCTTACCATCTTGGGTGTGAGGTTTTGGCACAAGGACTACTGGACTGGCCCGGGGGCTCTCTGAGGGCTCAATAACTCCCAGTTCCAACATATTTTGGACCTCTGTCCTGATACAGTCCCTGACATGGTCAGGTTGCCGGTAGATTTTACTCTTCACAGGCAGACTGTCACCAGTGTCCACCTCATGGGTGCACCAGTTTGTCTGACTTGGGGTCAGGAAAAACATATGCCTATAGGCCTGTAGAACTTGTCTGCAGTCCTGTTGCTGCTGGTCAGTGAGGCTGCCTGCCAAGGCCACTCCATCAACTGAACCATCATCAGGGTTCTGAGGAAGCAGGTCTGGTAGAGGGTCACTCTCCTCCTCCTGTCTCTTATCTGTAGCCATGAGCAAGCCCATGTCTGCCTGTCAACATATGCCTTCAGTCTGTTGACATGAAGCAGCCTGTGGGGGCTTCTGGGAGTCCCAACATCAACCAAGTAGGTTACCTCTCCCTTTTGCTCAACAATAGTGTGGGGCCCAGACCATTTGTCTTGGATTGCTGCTGGGGCCACTGGCTCCAACACCCACACTTTCTGTCCTGGCTGGTACACAGCCAGCACAGCCTTTTGGTCATGCCAGGCTTTTTGAAGTTCCTGGCTAGCCTCAAGGTTTTTAGAAGCCTTTTTCATGTATTCGGCCATCCTGGAGCGGAGACCAAGTACATAGTCTACTATTTCATGCTTAGGCTTTTTGAGAGGTAACTCCCATCCTTGCTTCACAAGACACAGGGGTCCTCTTACAGGGTGCCCAAACAAAAGTTCAAAATGGCTGTAGCCAACCCCCTTTTGTGGGACCTCTCTATAAGTGAACAAAAGGCAGAGCAGCAAGATATCCCATCTTCGCTTAAGCTTTTCAGGGAGTCCCTTGATCATGCCCTTTAAGGTCTTGTTGAATCTTTCAACTAGACCATTGCACTGTGGATGGTAGGGTGTGGTGAACTTATAGTTTACACCACACTCCTTCCACATAACAGTCAAATACCCAGACATGATGTTTGCACCTCTATCTGAGACAACCTCTTTCGGAAAGCCCACTCTTGAGAAAACTCCCAGGAGGGCTCTTGCCACAACAGGAGCTGTTGTGGTCCTTAAGGGAATAGCTTCTGGGTACCTGGTGGCATGATGTATGTGTGTATGTATGTATGTATCGCATACTTCTATAGCGCAGACTGTCACCCAGAGGGCATCCTGGCGCTTTGACTCTCCTTGACCATTACGCAATCACAGATTTACCCTGCCCTGGGAAAAAGATGGGTCTTCAAACCTTTTTTAAAGGAAGAAAGTTCGTTCAGACTCCTCAAAGACAGAGGAAGAGAGTTCCATAGTCTGGCGGCAGTATAACCAAAGGAACGGCCACCCATCCGTAGCCTCTGGATTCTAGGGACTACCACCAGGCATGCCGAAGAGGAGCGCAAGGGTCTGACAGTGGAGTACCATGAAAAAAGCTCTTGTAGCAAAACCGGCCCCTGACCATGAAGGGCTTTGAAGACTAAGCAAGATGCTTTAAAACAGATGCGCTGCTGTACAGGCAACCAATGAAGATCTTTAAGCGCCAAGGAGGAGGAAGCTGAGCGCAACCGAGAAAGGGCAAGCTTAGCTGCCATATTCTGTACGCGCTGTAGCTTGCTGATCAAAGTGCCAGTTGCGCCCAGAAGCAGTGCGTTGCAGTAATCTAGCCTGCTAAGAATAATGCCACGCACAACCTCCGGTCTGGCCTGTGCCGGAAGCATAGGAAGGATCTTGCGCAGAGTGCGGAGTAATATCATACATGCGGCAATTGTCTTATTAACAAAGTCATCCAGTTGTAGATTAGGGCCAAACATGACACCCAAATTGCGAGCGGAGTCCGCCGCCGCCACCATACCCAAAGAAGATGTTGGCCAAAAATCTGCCGGTAGAGGGCGCGGGATGCGGTCCAATGAGCAGTACAGCACCTCCGTCTTAGACCCAATAAACTGGAGCGAATTATCTCGCAACCAGTCCGCAGTAGCTGTCATACAATGATGGAAGGTTTCCTTAGACACGGCATCTTTGCCTTCAAAGGAGAAGATGAGCTGTGTATTATCTGCATAATTAATTGCCGAGATACCGAAGGATTTGACCAATCTGATCAAGGGACGGAGGTATAGATTGAATAAAATAGGGCTAATTGCCGACCCCTGAGGCACACCTTGCCCTATTCTTCTGATGCCAGATCTAAAAGGCGGCAGCGCCACCTCTTGGTGTCTGTTGTGAAGGTAAGAAACCAACCATTCCCGCGCCAACCCCGCTACCCCAATCTCTTCCAGTCTACTGATAAGTGTGGCGTGGCTGACCATGTCGAACGCGGCCGACATGTCGAGCAGTACTAAAAAGGCTGCCCGACCAGTGTCGACCCGCGAACGAAGATCATCCAGGACGACCACCAGCGCAGATTCCATGCCATGCGCTGGCCGGAAGCCGAACTGAGCCACATCTAAACAGGTATTAGTTTCCAACAAACTGGACAGAGATTTAGTGACAAGTTTCTCCATGATCTTAACAGGATAAGGGAGCAGCGAGATTGGCCGATAGTTCGCCGGGCAGGTGGGGTCCAATGTGGGCTTCTTCAAGAGCGGAGAGACCACTGCCACTTTCCAGCTTTCAGGCACCGTAGCGGTGCTGAAGGACTGATGACAAATGGAGTATAAAGGAAGGAAAAGTTCCTCTTGGAACAACTTCCAAAATTTATGAGGGAGCGGGTCCATCGGCAAGCCCGATGATACACCATTCGCCAAAATACGGAACTCCTCAAAGGAGGGGAGAGTAAAACTGTCCAGCCGAGATTGTCCTGCCACTACATCTGGGTCACCTGGAGTGGATAGAGGTGTCAAAACCACCGAAGGCTGAGGGCAGGGAGTGCCTGAACTGGAGAGTCCACTCAAAATATTAGCGATCTTGTCCTCAAATGCAGCCGCCAAGGAGTCACATAGGGCCTGAGAGGCCGGGATGTTGTTCATAGCACAAGCTGGGCAAGAAAGGTCATTAACGATCTTAAACAAAGTTTGTGACTTATTTGATGCCCGCATCAACATATCCTCGAGATACTTGGCTTTAGCGCATTTAATCTGTGCTTTATACTCCGATAATGATTTTTAAAAAGAGCTCTATCGGCTCTAAATAATGCTTCCTCCAGGCTCTTTCCGTCTGTTTACACCGCAATTTCTGCTGGAGAAGATCGTACAAGGCATGGCGAACTTATGCCTATCCCTAACTTTCCGCAAGGGAGCCACTTTATCCAAAGATTTTGTAATTTGCTGGCACAGATTTGAATAGCTCTCTTCCACATTTCCCCCCAAGGAAAAACCACCAGGTAGTAAAGTGGGTGGACCAGGATTTTTCAGGAGTCTGGACCATTGTCTACTGATTTTGGTGTAACCCGAACTACTATCTCTCAAAAGGTCAGTAGGGAGGTGTAGGGAGAAATGGACAAGAGCGTGGTCCGTCCGGCATTGGATACTTATATCCCTGATTACCGCTTGGGTGACATCTGCAAAGATTAAATCTAAAATATGACCCTTCAAATGGGTCTGGGAGAGCACCAACTGCTGCAGCTGGATATTGCGGCAGGCCTGGCACAAGTCTCTATAGGCAGTGTCAAAGGGCCCATTTGGCCACAGATTGAAATCCCCCAATACTATTAGCCTTGCATGTGTGTTAGAGAGATCATAAATAAGATCAATCAACTCAGGTAAAGTTGATAATGCATTACCAGGTGGTCTATAGCATAACAGTCCGGAATACAGCACTCCTTTTTGTCCTTTGAGTGAAAAGCCCATGAGTTCAAAACCTCGGACCTCCTTAATCTCGAGCTGAGATATGGCCAGAGTGTCTCTAAAGATGAATCCTACACCTCCACCTCTGATCCCCACCCGTGGGTTATGCCTAATTTTATAGCCCAGAGGGCAGGCCAGTCCAAGTTCTACCTCACTGTCAGCTCTAGTCCATGTTTCTGTGAGACATAGCACATCCAACCGATAGGAATCGATTAGGAGTGCAATTTCAACATGATGTTTGCAGAGGGACCGAACGTTAAGCAAGCCACAAGATAGCACCCCGGGGCCGTTGATGGTAGTCTCCGGCAGGCTACTCGTCTTAGGGGGCTGGCCAAGCTGAATAAGTTCCTCCCTAGAGTACACTTGACGGGAGCTGGCAGGAGAGGCAGCATGACTGGCACTGGTCGCGACCTGTGCGCGAACGGGCGCAAACGGGCTTACCTCTGGCGCACCTCCGGCGCGTCCGCTGCGCGCTTGGCAACTATCCATCTTAAGTAGCCATTAAGCGCGGGAATACTATGAGGCAACCTCTGGCCCCGCAACCAAGATGGCGCCCGCAAATCGGCACCCTCCCGGTTTTCCTCACCCAAGATGGCGGCCTAAATCGCCGCAACGCAGTCAAAGCAAGCACTGGATCTGCCTATATCCCGCAAAGTACGGGGTGAAAACAATTTAGTGTGCAGGTAAGATCTACCGAATAATTATCGCCCCCAGAGATGTCCACGGTTAAAAATGAGCGCTTGCGTTCTAGCAGCGCGGTAGGGCAAGGTGAATTTAAAAAGAGTAAAACTCAACAGGAATGGCAAAGTAAGCGTGCGCGCTGCGGTAAATAGAGTCTACCTGCCAAGGAGAGAACCAGCTTTTAAATGTTCCTCCAAGCGCGGGAGTACTACGAGGCAACCTCTGGCCCCACAACCAAGATGGCACCCGCAAATCGGCACCCTCCCGGTTTTCCTCACCCAAGATGGTGGCCTAAATCGCCGCGACGCAGTCAAAGCAAGCACTGGATCTGCCTATATCCCGCAAAGTGCGGGGTGAAAACAATTTAGTGTGCAGGTAAGATCTACCGAATAATTATCGCCCCCAGAGATGTCCACGGTTAAAAATGAGCGCTTGCGTTCTAAGTCAGCAGCACGGTAGTGCAAGGTGAATTTAAAAAGAGTAAAACTCAACAGGAATGGCAAAGTAAGCATGCGCGCTGCGGTAAATAGAGTCTACCTGCCAAGGAGAGAACCAGCTTTTAAATGTTCCTCCAAGCACGGGAGTACTACGAGGCAACCTCTGGCCCCGCAACCAAGATGGCGCCCGAAAATCGGCACCCTCCCGGTTTTCCTTACCCAAGATGACGGCCTAAATCGCCGCAACGCGGTCAAAGCAAGCACTGGATCTGCCTATATCCCGCAAAGTACGGGGTGAAAACAATTTAGTGTGCAGGTAAGATCTACCGAATAATTATCGCCTCCAGAGATGTCCACGGTTAAAAATGAGCGCTTGCGTTCTAAGTCAGCAGCGCGGTAGTGCAAGGTGAATTTAAAAAGAGTAAAACTCAACAGGAATGGCAAAGTAAGCATGCGCGCTGCGGTAAATAGAGTCTACCTGCCAAGGAGAGAACCAGCTTTTAAATGTTCCTCCAAGCGCAGGAGTACTACGAGGCAACCTCTGGCCCCGCAACCAAGATGGCGCCCACAAATCGGCACCCTCCCGGTTTTCCTCACCCAAGATGACGGCCTAAATCGCCGCGACGCGGTCAAAGCAAGCACTGATCTACCTATATCCCGCAAAGTACGGGGTGAAAACAATTTAGTGTGCAGGTAAGATCTACCGAATAATTATCACCCCCAGAGATGTCCACGGTTAAAAATGAGCGCTTGCGTTCTAAGTCAGCAGCGCGGTAGTGCAAGGTGAATTTAAAAAGAGTAAAACTCAACAGGAATGGCAAAGTAAGCGTGCGCGCTGCGGTAAATAGAGTCCACTGCCACCAGAATAAATATGTGCCCAGATGCTGTTTGGGGACCCATTGGACAAACAATGTAAATCCCAACTCTTTCAAAGTGTACCCCCACCACCGGTAGTGGTATAAGGGGGGCCTTTGTGGTGCCACCTGATTTGCCACTGGCTTGGCAGGTGACACAGGAGCGACAAAACTCCTTGGTATCTTCTGACATGTGTGGCCAGTGAAAGTGAGGGACAAGCCTGTCCCAAGTCTTGTTCTGGCCAAGATGTCCTGCTAGGGGAATATCATGGGCTAAGGTAAGAAGGAAGCCCCTAAATGTCAGAGGTATGACAAACCTCCTGGAAGCACCAGGCTTGGGGTCTCTAGCCTCTGAATAAAGGAGCCCTTCATCCCAATACACTCTGTGGGTACCTGTAGCATTCCCAGCAGCCTCAGTAGCAGCTTGCTGTCTGAGGGGGTTCAAGAGAGGGGCAGTCCAGCTGCACCTGCCTCAGGTCTGCCCTTGAAGGTCCCCCTGTCCCAAGAAACTCAACCTGATCAGGCTCAAGCTCTTCTAGGACAGTTCCTTCTTGGGTCTCACTATCAGCTTCCTCAGAAGGCTGATCTATACTCTGAGGCAGGGGGGAAGGCACTGCCTTAACCCTACTGCACTTTCTCTTGGTAGGCAACTGGTCCATAGTTTCAGGATCCAGTGCCTGTTCAGTTTGACACTTTTTGGCCTGTGACCTGGTCACAGCAAGGACATGTGCTGATATGCCCAGCATCTATGCATGAGTCCTATACTACACTTCAGACCAGGCTGAAGCTTCTAGATCATTGCCCAACAAACATTCTACAGGGAGGCCTGAACTTACAACAACCTTCTTTAGTCCAGTTACCCCTCCCCAGGAGGAATTAACAATTGCCATACTATGGGTGGTAGTGACATTGCTAGCATTGGTCACTAGGCAATTGTAACCTAGAGAGCACTGTCCAGGGTCCACAAATTTAGGCGTCACCATGGTGACACTGGCACATGTGTCCCTGTAGGCCTGAGCCACTTAACTTTACTGCCCAGCAACCAGCCTTCCAGAGGCTTAGTGGCACAATCTACAAAATCAGTCCAATCCTGAGTCTGTGTCTTCTGGGTATCCATGAACAGCAACCTATACTGTTCAATGGTTAGGCCAAACCCATCGATCAGAGCACTCTTCGGGACTGTGTAGTTGTTAGCATCCTCATCACTAACTGTGAGGAGCTTGTCTCTACCTTTTTCTAAAAAGGAGAGCCATAAAATTGCTGCCCACTGACTTTGGGGTACCTGCTGTACTTTGCAAGCCCTCTCCAAAGCAGTTATCCACTTGTGAATGTCATCCCCTATCTTGTAGGCTGGGATAATCTTACTTAGGTTTCTAGTATCATAGGACCTATCCTTATCCTTGGGGATAATGCTGCCACAAGTGGGTTCTAACCCACTTACCTTTTGCTCTCTTGCAAGAGCAAGTCTCTCTTTGGCTAGGGCAAGTTCTTGCCTCTCAATCCTCAGATTAACTTCTTTCATTCTGGCCTGATGTTCTCTTCTCTCAGGGGAAGACATTCTCCTGATAGCATCTGACCCTATTGAGACACCAGAGTGATGAGATTCCCTGGATAGGGATCTCCTCCCTCTGTGCTCAGAGTTAAGCCTGCTTGGGGGTCTGTAAGGTACCAGGCCCTCTCCATTCCCATGTAGGCTTAGGTGGACCTGGTTCTGTTCTAAAACATGGACATGGTCATTGTCATCCTCTTCAACATCCTCATCCACTCCACTTGTGTTTGCCTTGTCAAAGCGCCAGGACGCCCCTTTGCTGGGGCAGCTGTGCGCGGTATAAGTAAAAATAACATAACAAATAACATAACTATCATCAACTAGATTGTGGTCAGGGGAATCCTCTGCTGAGGGCTGACCCTCTTCTGCACTGCCTGTGGGACCAGGTTTAGATGCTTTCTTAGCATCATATTCTTCCCTAAGTTCTATCAGGTGCTTGAGGGCGGGTTGGAACCCTGTTTTAAACTCCTAGTTGTGCACAAGTGCCTCAAATCATGGAAGGTTAGGGTATCATATCTGGAAGGTAGCCTTAAAGGATCTGCCTCCAGTGGGAGAGATCCACTTGGTTCCGCTCTCAGAGACATGATCTAGTGAGGTGTGGTGTGTACCAATTTGAGAAGGTGGCCTGGTATATGATGTTCACTATTCTAGTGAGCACCTTGCACCAATCCAAACAACCCTTATGGTGATGGTTGTAAAGTCAACCTTATAGACCAGCTATCCTAGTGGTAACATGGACAAAGCAGTCTTAGGCTAACACTTCAGAGAGCATGTGAAGCCAATTGATTTACCAATAATAAGCCCTGGAATACCAAATGAAAGGACACCACACAAGGTATATATCAAATATATATGTATTTATTACTAACACAACCCCTCTGCACTCTTTATGAGGTCAGAGTTTGAGATACAGCACAAGTTACTCAATAAGCATACTATAAGTTGCACAAATACAATTCTGCCCTAGGGGCCTCACGAACCATATACTAAAGAAGTGGTATAAGAACCACTTCAGGAAAGGTGAATAGGCCTACGACCTAGAGAATCGCTGGGGCTATGCAGGACTACCAAAGGATTGGGAGTAGGAGACCCACAGGACGCCTGTGCAGTGTCTAAACACACACGCGGGTTACCATAGAAAGTCAATGGGAACGTAAAAGTCACAAAGTAATGGATTTAGGACACTTCCGGATGGACCACAGGAAAACCCTATTAAGCTAGGACACTTGGTTACTACCCACGGGAGCACCGGAGTACTCAAGTTACCTCACCCTTGGAAGCCGGGTGCATAGGTGTGAAGTTGTGTCCGGTTTCGTTGTCGAATCCTATGGAGAGCTGCAAGAAGATGCTGCAGGCGACGAGGAGGAAGATGTCCGGGTGGATCCAAGGGTGGATCGGAGTCGAGAAGAACCTGAAAGCAGAAGGGACAGAGTCTGGGTCACTAGCCAGTGACCGGGAAGGAACCAGGAAGGAATCAGGCGATGTCGAGATGCAATCAGGTGAAAATACAAAGCTTGTCTCTGCAGCCACGTGGACCAAGAGGCGTTGACGACAACCAGAAGCTGGATACGGACTGTCCCACAAAGGATCTCACTGTTGGTGGTGTCGGCCTCCGGATTGGAGTCAACAAGCCTTGGTAAAGGCAACCTATGCAGAAAGGGAAGATTGGCTTCTTGTTCAGACCAGCAAGGTCTGGAGAGCTTCCCCTTTACATGAAAGCAGGAGCAAGCCCAGAGCAACCAGGAAAGCGGTGTTGTTTCAAGGTGATGTCTTCAGGAGGGCCACTAGCCAACAGGCTAGCAACCACAAAGACGTGTCGAGGAGAAATGCAGGCACAGGCCCCACGCGGCACTCGTGGAGTGTGGAGGGCTGAGCTTCGGTGAACTTACGGCGCGGGTTTGGGGATTCTCAAACCCCAGTGCACAACTTCGAGGACACCTCAGAAGCTGCACAGTTAGCAAAAAGCAGGTTTTGCAGGATATTCGGTCCCAGGTCTCTCGTGTCCGCCACGGGTCTCAGCTCTACTGTGGATGTGGGTCGGAGTCAGAGAAGTCTGGAAGTCCAAAGACTGCGTCGCTAGGTTGTCAGGATCCGGCTGGAACCTCGAAGAAGCAAACCAGCAAGTTACTGGTGGTGCCTGTTTCCACAGGGTGGTCACTCCTTGACCACAAGGGAGATTCTTCAGTCTTCTAGTTGCAGTAGAATATCGAAGGTCCAGAGTTTCGCTTCAGAGTTTCAGTTCAGGATAATCTAAAGTCTCTAGACTCAGCGCCTACCTATATACTGATTTGAGGGGACCTGCTAGGTCCCTCCTATGGGTGGGACCAGGGAAGGGGGTGGTTACACCCCTTTCCCTTTGTCCAGTTTCAAGCCAGAGCTGGGGCTGGAGTGCCCCAGCAACTGGTTTGAACCGGGCTATGCATGGGGCACCTTGTGTGCCCCAGGCAGTGTCTCATTTCATTCAACACACCCTGCCCCAATACACAAGAGCCTGTCTGGGGAGGTGCTCGCAGGAAACCTATTGTCCAGGCCTCCCCTGCCGGAGTTTCGTCCAGCAGCAGGAGGTCAGACTCGTGTCTGTGGCAGCTGCATCCATTTTGTGATGCTGAGGCTCTGTTTAACCTTAACCGGGTAAAGCTACAACTACATGCCTTCTCCCTCTAGAAGGGTGGAATGCTACCCCTGCCGCCAGAACTGGGGGAGGGGTAGTATTCCAAAGCGTATGACACCATACACAACATGTTTTGATAAAGCCAAACCAAAGTTAGCAATAACCGCGAGGATTATAATGCACTTAAGAGTATATGGTATGGCTATAACATAGAATAGCTCTAAGGACATGGTTCCGAAAGCTGCAGACAGGCTCAGCTCATGCTAGAGCACCATCTCACATAAAACCAAGCACTCTGCCTCCAGGATTGTTAAGGCCTGCCATAGGAGTGACTTATAGGTATATATGTGTCTATATATAATGGTAGGTATAGGAATACTATACCTAAGCAAGGGGTGATTACACGACCTTGCCCCAGCTGAGTGATCAGCCAGTTGTGTCAGATTGGATGGCCAGCCAGGGGTGGCATAATACATGCTGCAGCCCCTGGTAGGCCTTGGATGCACCTATGCTCTGGGTACCTATGATACACTATACAGGGGCTCACAAAGGTGACCCAATATCCAATTGGATATGTACCTAAAGTACATGGTATGAATTTAGAGAGAGAACAGCTGGGCTGTGGGTCTGATTAGCAGGCCCACAGCCACACTAGAGTCAAAAAACCAGGGGATCAGAGCAAAAACGCCAAACGGGCGATGCAGCGCGCAATTTATTCCGTTTTATCTATTTATTTAGTTACTGAACTCCTGTCGGCCGTACGCCAGAGTTTACTACCCCTCACCATGCCCCTCCATGCCCCACCGCCCGCAGCACTCCCTCCAGGAGCCGCTATTGGTTGAAAGTTTATCAAACATTAAATTCACCATGGCTTACGATAAGGAAATTATTTGCTTCTTGTATCTCTCATTGAGAGTTGAGAATGCCCTGATTAATACCACCTTATTCAGGAAACCCACAGAATGAAACACCCTTTTAAAGTACAACTCCCACCATCCAAGAAGCCAACCAGACAACCTGCCCTATGGCCAATTTTTAAGATTGAGACGTAAGTGCTCTCGCAGATCTGATTTCATTAAGGAAATGGATACTCTAATTACCAGACTGAGGGACAGAGGTTATCCGAAGGGCCGACTCAACAGGGCACCAAGTAAAGACAGTCAACCTGGGGTTTCTCCAAACTAGAGTGCCTATCTGAGAGACATGAAACGAGTACAAATATCTTCATTTCTCCTCTTTGCTTCTTGTTAGACCTGGCATCCTTGCTGTGGTTTTCCCTGTCTTTTTTTTATCTACCTCCTGTATGTATTTATTGCATGCTGGACTTCAAGTTTGCTAGTTTATGTACTCTGGGCACTTTACCACTGATGATCAGTGCTAAAGTGCAAGTGCTCTCTGTGTAAATTGGGATTATGGTTGGTTATCCATGATTGTCATATTTGTTTTACTGGTAGAGCCTAGTAAAGAGCACTGTGTGTGCCACAGCATTTTACAGACTTACTCACAGGTTCAGACAGACCACAGGCCCCTCAGATGGTTGATGCGGATGAGGGGTGAGAACCCAAAACTGTTGAGGTGGTCCATCTCCCTACAGGGAATTAACTTTACGGTGGAATACCACACCAATGCTGATGGTCTGTCCAGATTCTTCCGCCTTATCGATGAGAGCTCCCATGAGATTGGGTAATTCTCCCTACTTACAGCTGGAGGGGAAATATATTAGACCTGGCATCGTTGCTGTGGATACCCCTGTCTTTTTGCCTCTACCTCCTGTAATTTTTACTGCATGCTGTACTTCATTTTTGCTGTTTTATGTACTCTGGGCACTTTACCACCTCTGATCAGTGTTAAAGTGCAAGTGCATCCTGTGTAAATTGTGATTATGATTGTTTATCCATGATCGCTATATTTGATTTACTGGTAAGTCCCTAGTAAAGTGCACTGTGTGTGCCCAGGGCCGATAAATCAAATGCTACTAGTGGGCCTGCAGCACTGGTTGTGCCCCCCATGAGTAGCTCTGTAAGCTTATGTCTAACTTGCCATTGCAGTTTCTGTGAGTGCAGCTTTGAACTGCCATGCTGACCTGGCAAATGCACCCTCTTACCAGGACCAAACCTTCCCCTTCATTACATGTAAGGCACCCATAAGGTAGGCCCAAGGTAACCCCAGGGGCAGGATGCAGTCTTTGTGAAAGGTAGGACATGTATTTTGCGTTTTACTTGTCCTGATAGTGAAATACTGCCAAATTCATTTTTACTATTGTAAGGACTATCTCTCCAATATGATATCATTGATGCTGCTTCGTAACCTCTTACAAGTGTAACTTTCAATTCGGAAGACATAGCGATTTGGAGTTTGGTCTGCCTGAGCTCAGAATTAAAAAATAAATCTTTGAGTGATGGTGGTTGTTCAAAAATTGTGTGTTTGAAAATGCAATTTTTAGAAAGTGGGCATTTCCTTGCCCAACCATTGTGTCTCTGCCTGCCTGAGGAATCAACATCTGATTTAGACTGGCAGCTGGGTTGTTTGTGCATTCGCTCAAGACAGTCACACAAAGAGAGGTGTGCCCTGTATATCCTGATGGCCCATCACCAGGCAGATGGGCCTTCTTGAGCTAGAGTGGTAGGATTAGTTGTCACTGACACCTGAATAAGGTTGTGCCTTGCCTCTCACAATGTTGTCTCTACCCCCTGTAGTGTTTCTGGAGCCAATGCAGGATCTTATGGGCAATAAAGACTTTCCTTTGAAGTTTACCCAAAGGCCAAAGGGGTATAAGTAATTGAACTGTACCCCCACATTCTGGACTGATGACTCTACCAAGAAGAAGAGCTGAAGAGCGGCCAGGAGGAGTACTGCCCCTTTGCTGTGTGCTGCTTTGCTGGGTTGGCCTTCAGTTGCTGCTTCTGTCTGTGGGCAGTGAAATAACTGGACTTTTCTTTTCCGAGATTCTTCAAGGGCTTGTGTGTGCTTGCATCCTGTTAACCGCTTCGACGCTCATGACGAGCTGGGCTCGTCATGAGCTGGGCTCGTCATGAGGTAGCCTCCTCGCACGCTCATGACGAGCCCAGCTCGTCATGTAAAGTGCGAATCCGCAAAATCCAGCGTACGGGGGGAAATCATGCCGCACGCATGCGGTTAAAAGTCTCAGGGCCATGAAAGACTTTGACGCATTGCTTTTCCTTACAGTGCAAAACTGGGTCATCCCTGAGCGACTATAGTGGGCAGACTGTGAACTGTATTTATACTCTCATTGCACCTCACAGGATGGAATCCTTGGATTTACATGTGTTCCCACATAGTCCAGTTGGTCTGGAGATGGACCTTCTCCTGCAAACTAAAAAACCCTCACAGGAAAGCCATCAGTCTAGATCTGGAGTGACAAACTCGTATCCAACAGGAGAGTCCCGATCCTCCTTCAATTTAGCAAAGAGGGGATGACACACCTTTAAAGAACATGACATTTTACTTTCTGACACAATGTGTCACCGAAGTACCTGTATGTTCCAGTAAGTGTTGCAGGAACACAGCTGCTGTGATTTGAATATTTCTAGGGAGCTGTGTTTTCCTTTAAACGACCCCTGTAATGGAGTTAGTGGTGTGACTGTAGTGGATACTTTTTAAAATTACAAACAGATTCATTTGATTTGAACATTCCTTTGCTCATGCTTCATGCATCCTTAAAAAATTAAACTATTGCAAACTCTGCAGTGTATTGAAATTAAAAGTGTAAATTGCATGTTGGAGTTGCTTGGAATCATTAACAAGCCAATTTAAAGTTACATTTTAATCAAAAGCCTTAAGAAGTACGCTTTGGCAAATATTATTTTCTAATGGATATATGCTGGATATAGGTTGGCAGTGGCACTGTATTCTCAATTTACTGTGCAAACCGGAACAATACGGTAATGGAAAATGGTCTATAAATATTTAACTTAGTCACTGTAGCGTTCATATATTTTGAAATTAGGTGTGTGCTGTAAAAAAAAGAACATTCGTACTGGCCTTCTAGAATAAGATACATTGTTATCATTGGTTATTTAAGTAGGGAAGTCTGCTTGTAAACAATTATCGGTTACAGCAGTACTAAATACTATTGTATTATATTTTGATGGTTGGAATAACAGACTATGATTAATATGGGAAACACTGGAAGGGACTAATGTAGTAGGATGCACTCAATATTATACATTTTTGATACAGGGTTTGTTCCTTGGCATGATTCTTACCTACGTTTTTGCCTTTAGTCCTTCTGTTTTGCGGACTTCGTTTTTACTGGCTTTGGGACTCAGCACACCTTACCACTGCTACCAGTGCTAAAATGCATGTACGATGTTAGAATTGGCTTACACCCCATTTGCACATTCCTTTTAACTGTAAGTCCCTGGTAAAGTGGTACTGTAGGTACAGAGTGGCAGTAAATTAAATATTAATGGTGGGCTTTTAGCACTGATTGTACCACCCACTTATGTAGCTCTATGTATGGTTTTAAACTGACATTTTGACCTTGCAAAATAAACCTCATGCCAGGCCTAAATCGTTCTTAATAATACATATAAGTCACCCCTAGGGTAGGCCCTGGACAGGCTGTAGGGCAGGGTACAAGTGTACTTAAAGAGTATGACATGTGCCTTTAACTTTTACATGTCGTGGTAGTGAAAAACTCCGACATTCGTTTTTCACTATTTTCACTATTGCAAGGTCTACTTCACTCATATGATAATACTGGAGTTACCTTAGTTAATTTAATAGGCTTTGTTGGGCTTTGCCCTTTTTGAAAGGTCATCCCTGAAATTTTTGCCTTTCTCCTGGTATTTTTTCTGACATGGAGTTGGTGGTTTTAGGACTCTGGGCACTTTATCAATTCTGTCCAGTGTAAAGTGCATGTGCTCTCTATGGTAAAACATGATAAGATTGATCTACACCTGTTTGGCGTATTTTATTTACCTATCAGTCCCTTGTAAAGTGGTATCTCCGATACCCAGGAGCAGTAAATTAAATGCTACTGCTGGACTTGCAGCACTGCATGCGCCACCCACCAAGGTAGCCTTTCAAACCTGTCTAAGGCCTCTGCCATTGCAGGGCCTGCGCGCGCAGTTTCCTGCTGCTGTGATATGGCACATGAGGTGGTTGCCCTGTCTGTGATCCCCTTTTACTACATATCAGTTACCCCTAATGTAGGCCCTAGCTAGCCCTATGGGCAGGGTGAGCTGTAGGTAAAAGGTAGGACATGTGCCTTAACTGTGTGGCATGCCCTGGTAGTGACAAAACGCCATTTTGGTTTCTCACTACTGTGAGGCTGCCCTCTCATAGGAATGCTTTGGGGATTCCCTGATGTGTGCTTCAATGGTAATTCCTGACCTGCGATGAGTAGAGTAGTCAAGTTTGGTATGTTTGGAATAGTGGCAATAAATGCTGCGTAATTGTGTTCTCAGATTTATTATCACTATTTTAGAAATGCCACTTTTTGAAGTGGGCGTTTCTGTGTGCTATGTGTGTTTATGCCTGCCAGATGTGTATTGCATGTTTAGCTATGGAGTGACAGGGGCTGGGGAGGTGCAGTGGCTCCAGAGGGGCTGGGTGAGTCAGCACAAGGCTGTTTGGCCAATCTGCATTTGGAGTGGTGGGAGGGGGGAGCACCTGGGACTGAATGGGACTGTGCCTGCCTTCCATAATGCTGGCTCCGCCCCCCTGTGGTGTGTCTGGGCCAGAGCCTACACTTACAAAGTAGGTTGTTGTGCACTATCAATACGATATTAAGTGCCCCCCAGAGCTGGTTTGGACCAGGCACAGAACCCTGTGCCAAGAGGAGAACAAAGACATGAGTGGTATAAGTATGGGGGCTGTGACCCCATTTTTGCTGTTGGTTGCTTACTTGGATCTGAAGAACGCTCTGCCAGGAGGAACCGCGGTGGGACCCAACTGCTGGCTCCTGGGGGTCCCTATGTGCTGACCTGCCTGTGCCCAGCTCTGCCTATGGAACTAAGGACTTAGTGCCTTGTGAGCACTACATCTTTATTGCCCCCTTTGAGCCCGAGAAGGAAGGGGGGGCTCCAGCTTTCGAGTGCGTGGTGAGCGCTCTACCCCTGATGCCTGGGGGGGCATTGTGCCTAGAGCAGTGCGGGGCAAAAGCCTAAGGAGCGCTTTCTTTGTTCCTCTAACCTGTGGGTTTGAGCCCCTAACATGGGCTCCTGTGGTGGTACCGCAGTAACGAGAGAGCAGGACAGCTCTTACAAGAGCCCTGTGGTCATCAGTTGCGGTGCTCGTTGCCTGTCCAGCAAGGTGTTGTTTGCACCTGCTACCGACCAGTGAGGCGGGCTCTGCTGAGGTGGCCCACATTGCTGGGACCAGACCGAGGATTGTCAAACCGCCGGTGACCGCTGAAGATGTCGCTCCGGGGCTTTCAGCCGGAAGGCAGAGCCACCGGAAGCCAGGCAAGGGCTAAGCCTGGCTGTGGACGGGGCTCCCTGTGAGTAATAGGAAGTTGACGGGTGCAACCAATAGGAAGGAGGTCCGGCTGCAGAGAGTAAGCAGCTGGGGACGTGGAGGCATGCCAAGAGCCTTTCAGGCCACAAGAGGAGGCCGGAAGTCGGGCATCAGCTGCCTGGTTGTGGGCGGGGCTCTAAGGAGAAGAGGACAGCCCCGCGTGACTATAAGCGTGGCTGCAGTCCGGAGGAGACAAAGCAGATGGGGACTTTGCTATGGGTCCCGCCACCACTGTGCCATGCCAAAGGAGGCTGATTATGGGCGGGGACCCTGCTGGAAGTCTTGCTGCTGGAGGCATGGGGCAGACAACAGAACCTCCTGGGCTCACCCCCAGTGTGAGCGGGTGAGTGTCCGGGGGACCGAGTGCCCTTTCAAGGGTTTGGGCAGTACTGTTGTGACTTGGCACGGAGGGGCCATTGGAGGACTTCGCCCAGGTGCTTTCGGAGCACCGACACACTTCCCACATCTTTGTTTGAAGCTTGCTACAGCTGCGCAGCAAGGTTGCGTTCCTTTGGGGTACAGTACCTCGTTCCTAAGTGGACACCCGTGAGGGAGGTGCCCATCGCCTAGAGGTAGCTGTAGGGCGTAGGCCTTCTGGAGACAGGGGGCCAGCATGCTAGCCTTGGTGGAGGAAAGGCCCTCCACAGACTTGCCACGCAGTCCAGGTAGAGAGCGCTGGGGCTGCCATTTGGGGTCCAGTGGGTTCTCCGGGACATGGGACCTATTGTGTGTAATGATTCTGCTTAAGAGGGGCATGATGTGTGGCAATGTTTTCCTTCATTTCTGCTAAGTACATTTTTGCATCATATGCCAAGTACTGTTAGGAGGTCTAGGCATTATGTGTTTATGCTGTGGTGGAAGGTGTACACCTAATAAATGATTGCCCTTCCCTGCTCTGCTGATTAGGTACAGACCTAAGAGGGGCCTAATGCAATTATAATGTTTACCTAATATGCCGTACAAGGTGATGTTAGGTTGTTAGGTCTAAGGTGTTTATGCTAAGTGCAATGTTTGCCAGTAGTTACTGGTTGTCTTTACTTCCACTACTTGAGTGTTCTAATGGTGATGGCAGTGGCCCGTTTGGCCCTGTAATGTATATAATCCCTTGTAAAGTAATACCTAGTGCCAGGTATCACAGTGTACATGTGTGATTATGCTCTGATGTGTTTTATGAGGAATACAAAGGCTAATTTTTATATAACCTTGCGTGGAGTTTCTTTTGTGGTGTCACAGCTGTGTGAGTGTGTTGCGCAAATGCTTTACACATTGCCTCTGGGATAAGCCTGACAGCTCGTGCTAAGCCACCAAAGGGGTGAGCAGGGGTTATGTTTAGCGTGTAACTCCCTTGCCCTGACTAGACTGGTGGTTTCTGCCTGGCTTAGGCGTATGCTTGAGCCAACCAGAAATCCCATTCCTAACAAGCTGTAATTTCTAATTGGCAACAGGTTGACAAGTCAAGCTTGGTGTCTAAGGAACTGTAATTAAAAACCCTCTTTAATAATAAAGTGAGATTTTTAATCACAATTCTGAAAATGCCACTTTTGGAAGTTGTTTTTTGTGTAGTGCTCCCAGACAGTGAGATAAATGGAAGATATGTGTGGGCAGGATGGGCCACTCAGAGTGCAGAAGGGGGAGGAGCTGTCACCTACCACACTTGCACCTCACGAAGGCCCTGCCTGGGCACTCTCAGAAAGGGTTTAACACTATTCCAGTGTGACCCCAGACATGCTGGGGCTAGGACAGGGAGGAGGGCGATGACTGAAACCTGAGAGTGGTGGAAACCTCCAGAAGCTTCCTACACTTCAAAGTGGGCTCAACGCATAAATATTGGACCCTCAGACTGAACTCTTCAGTGCAATTCTGGACCAGCGGACACTGCCAGGAAGAAGGACTGCTGGGCTGCTAAAAGGACTAACACTCTGCTGGACTGCTGCTCTGAAGGAGTGCTGTCCAGCTGTGCTGACCTGCTGCCCTCTTGCCTGGGTGAGAAAGACTGGACCTTCATCAGTTGATCCTGGGAACCCAGAGTGACTCTAAGGGCTAGTTAGCTGGCCTTCTGACTAGAGCCTCACCGGCATAAGAGTCCAACAACCTTGAACCCAGCACCTAGATACTGCCATCTGTGAGTTCTACCTTGCCAAGTGGTGCCACCCCCATCCTGGACCCTTGGAAGTGGGCCAGAAAGGGATCTGCCAGCCCATCTGTGGATTCAGCAGAACGACACATCTCTTGCTACGCAGCACAACCCAGATCAGATCTAACAAGTCGCCTTTACTGTGTGGACTTTCCCATTGCAGGGACTCCGCGTTGCAGCCCGCTGCCCTATCTGCACTGCATGCCGTATTCCTAACGGAGGCGCTCTTATCGCAAACCTATCATCTACAGCAGCCTTGACAATGACACCGGACTCCACATCGAAGGCTCCATAGCTTCTTCTGGACCAGCCAGTGCGCGACACATCCTCCACGCAAGACTCCATATTGCAAGCTCTCTCGTCAATGGCCTCCTTGATGACGACACAGGACCTCACATCATTGCCAACAGCTCCTTGGAACCCACCCTGCCCAATGCATCTCTGACCAGGACCTCACATTTCCTTGGCTGTGCTACACATTCTCGACGTGGGATTCCGCAACTCTTTGCACCCAGGATTTAAGGTACTCTTTTTCAGATGGCCTAGCTGGATCCCTGTTGCAGGCCCACGCTCCATCGGACTGAACTTGTGACTTTGTCCTCGTCTAGAGTGACCAGATATATACAGTTGTCACTTTTTGCTTTTTGGAGCTGAATTCACTGAAATATTTAAAATAGCATATTTAGAGTTCTAGTGATTTTTTTTTCATTTTGGTCCTGATTTATTTATTACAATTTACCGTATTTTTCTCAATTGACATGGGATTTTTCTAAAGTGTTGTGTTTTCACTTTATTCCTGTTTGAAGTGCTGCATAAATACTTTACATATTGCCTCTAAGTTCAGCCTTACTACTCTGTGCCATGATTAATTTGGGGTTTGCTTGGGCCTGACCCTGACAAGGATTATGGTTCTGTTTGAGTCAGATTTCACCCCCCCCTCAACAAGTATCCTAATTTCCTAAATTTGCAGTCAGCAGTGAGGATTAGGACTTGTGTTTGTGCAGTAACATACAGTCACTTTGTTTTACACTGAAAATCCCATATAAATAATCTGAGACCAATTTGAGTTGTACATTTTTTCTTGATTGACCTTTTGGCTTTTTCCAATTTCTCTCTCATTTTACTTGACTGTAGTGCCTGAAACTACACCTTGAAGGATAGAGTTTGATCTGGCCAACATGAAGGCATACACTGTGGCCCAGCTCGAGGTGTTCTGCAAGCCAAGAGCAACACAAGGAAAGTGTAGCTTCATAAAGCGCTGTGGGCTTGGGCGGAAGTACACCGGTCACTGGTTACATCAACAGAAGAAGAGGTGTTCGACTTGCCCCTTTTTGCAGGGTTAGCCCCAAACTTTTTACTTCTTCCTCATATTTTTTCCTGACCTGTTTGTATTGGTTTTAGGACTCCGGGCACTTTGCCACTGCTAATCATTGCTAAAGTGCATATGCTCTCTGTGTAAATTGTGAACATGATTGGTTATCCATGATTGGCATATTTGACTTACTGGTCAGTACCTAGTAAAGTGCACTAACAGCCTGATTCATCAAGCTTAATTGCGCTCGCAAAGGGCCAGATTCTGAGAATCTGGCCCTTTGCGAATGCAATTTTTGCATTTGGGATTCATTATCCCAAATGCAAAATTCGCTATTAAAGAATTCGCATATTTGCGAGGAATTGCATTTAAGGAATCTCTACTTGAGATTCCTTAAATGCAATTCATGAACCATTTTAAAATACCGAAATCGTTATTTTGGGCCGCTATTTACCGCGAGGTCAAACCTCGTGGTAAATAGCGAAAAGTTAGAAAAATGCATTTAAATGCATTTTTCTAAGTTGCATGTTACACACACACATGTCCTTTGGACATGTGTGTGCGAAACACCAATGTAGATTACATTTCAGGGGTGCTACAGGGTGTCCTTTGGACACCCCTGGCACCCTTGAAATCGCTATCTTATTTGCGATTAGCAAATTGCTATTCGCAAAGAAGGAATAACTCCCCATTCATTCCTTTGAGCCTTTAGGCCCATAGGAATGAATGGGGAGTTATTCCTTATTTGCGATTAGCAATTTGCTAATCGCAAATAAGGAATGTGTAGGAATGGCATTTCTTTATGCAATTTCTACATGAATCCCGTTTTGCAAGTCCTTAATAGCGATTCCTTATGAATCGCTATTAGGGACTCGCAAAAAGGGAGAATGATGAATCAGGCTGTTAGTGTGCTAGGGCTGGTAAATCAAGTGCTACTAATGGGCCTGCGATACAAAAGGGCCTGCAGCACTGATTGTGCCACCCACATGAGTAGCCCTGGAAGGATGTCTCAGGCCTACCACTGCAGTGCCTGTGCGCAGTTGGCTAACTGTCATGTTGACTTGCCAGGCCCTTTTCTTACATATAGGACACCCCTATGTTAGGCCCAAGGTACCCCCCTGGGCAGGGTGCAGTGTATGTGTTAAGGAAGGACATGTACTGATGTGTGAAACATGTGCTGATAATGAAATACTGCCAATTTAGTTTTTCACTATTGAAAGACTACCTTGCCCCATAGGACAGAATGGGGAATGTTTTGTAACATTTTACAAGCATATCTTCCCATAGGGATCAGATGTAAAAATAAAGTTAGAATTTAATAACACATCTTTTACTAAAGATCGTTTTTAAATTGGGTGTTTGAAAGTGCCACTTTTAGAAAGTAGGCATTTTCTTGTTTAACCATTCTTTGTGCCTCTGCCTGTTTTTGTAATGACTGTCTAGTTTTGGAGTGACAGGGGCTGGGGTGGTGCATTCTCTCAGACAGCCACTGGGGGGGGGGGGGGGTTGATGTGTGTCCTGCCTTTCCTGAATGAGACAGGGCTGGGCTGAATAGACCTGGGCTGCATTCAGAGTAGGGGGAGGAGTTTTCACAAGCACCTGAAGAGGCCTGGTCTGCATTTAGAGTGGTGGGAGGAGATTTCTCTTGCACCTGAATAGGACCTGTCTGCCTTACACAATGCTGTCTCAACCTCCTGCCGGGCAGCTGCACCAGAGAGGATAGAACTGGTTTGGACTGGGCTCAGAGACCCTTGTAGAAAGAAAACAAATACATTTTTGGGGTATAAGTATTAGACCTAAAACCCCTGAACTTTAGACTACTTCTGGAATCAAGAGGAACCTTTGTTGGCTGGGAGTTCTGACCTGCCAGGAGTGCCTGTGACTGTCTGGGGCCTCTGGAGGTTGTTTCTGCTGCTGGGAGCTGGAAAGCAATGTGACAAGAAGAAAATCGACGCATCGCTCTTCTTGCGGGAGTTTTTCAGACGCAACACCGTGGTGCGAGAAGAATCTCCCCGCACCGCCATGCGACTGCTGAACCCGACGCAGCGCCTTTCGTCGTGGCAAGAATCAACACATTGAGGGTTCACAGCTGAAGAAACCGACACAGCACCACTCGACTACGCCACCTCATTCGCCGATGCACCCCGGAGTTCCACGCATCGTCCCTGTACAGGAAGTTTTCCCGGACGCATCACCCGTGGATCGGAGTAATCTCAGAATAGACGCATCACTTCCCCCTACAGACCTGACCCGATGCACCACGCCCGGTGTCCAGCGGAACAGTCGCATTGCATCCACATAGGTCTCAGGAATCGACACATCTTTGTTTTTCAACGCTTCCTATTGCTGTGGCTGTTTGGCTTGGTGAATTTTGTCACAACAACAGATACTTTGCAAGAAATCATGCAGCTATAGTTTTCTATGGACCCAGTTGCTAAAACCTTTTGAAAGTAATTTTTCTTAATACTGGTATGTTGGATTTTTGTTGTTTTGGTCTTGTTACTGGTGTGGTGTCCATGTTTGCTGTTATCACTGTATTACTGTGACTGTTGGTACAAATACTTTACACATTGCCTTTGGGATAAGCCTGTCTGCTCCTGCCAAGCTACCAAGGGGGTGAGCAGGGGTTATCTAGAGTGTGTATCCCCCTTACCCTGACTAGAAGCAAGGATCCCTATTTGAACAAAGGTACCTACCTCTGCCAACTAGAGACCCCCATTTCTAACTAGAGGATGATATGGAAAGGCGAGGAGAGGAACTGGATACGAGTCCTGAGAGGCAGCAGTCTGCTGAGTTGGGTGACTTACCCACTGAGATGGTGCTCCCTGCCTGAACAGAGGGCAGTGTTCCTTTCCAAGGCCTGTCCCCAGAGGAGCGGGTGAACAGGAAGGCAAATATGGGAGTTATGGCTGGAGATGGCCAGAGTCAGGGAAGGAAACTGGCCATGGAGGAGAAACAGGCATTAGAGCGACTGGTTCATGAAAGGAGCCTCAGAGAGCTGGAACTAAAAGGTGGGCAAGCAGAGTCCAGCAATGTTGGTGCCAAAAATATCCACATTTCTAAAGGTTTGTTGCCTGACTTTGTTGTGGGGGACAACATTAACAAATGGTTTGAAGCTTATAAGGTAACTTTGTAGATGCATAGAATCCCCTAGGAGGACTGGGGGGCTATTCTCTGGAAGCATACCCCTAGTGAGGGGAGGGATGCCCTACTGAACCTAGAGAAGGAGGGAGCACAGGATGAGGTATCCCTCCATGAAGGAAACCCTTCTTAGGAAGTATGGACTCACACCTGAAAAGTATAGGCAAAAGTTTAGGGATAGCCAGAAGCTTGCCCATCAGTCCTGGGTGGATTGTGTGGATTCTTTTTGCAAGGCACTTGGGTGAAGGGCAGTGAAGCAAAGGATTACCAGAAGCTGTACAATTTTACAATTTGATTGAAAGAGAGAACATGTTGAGGCTTTGTTTTGCAGATCTACGTCAACACATGAATGATACTAGACTCACTGACCCCAGGGAGCTTTCTAAGGAGGCGGACTGCTAGCTCAGCACCAAGGTCCACAAGAAGGTATCTGTGGGGCGTCACTAAAAGCATGTGCAGGGTCCCCAGCAGAAGAAGGAAGAGGGGGGACACAAACATGAAAACAAAGAGTCCTATAAAAGGTTCCCAAAATAGTTCCATGTGTCATGATTTCCAATCCCCACCTGAGTGACAGAAGAAATGGTTCCCTGACAATAAGTTCTCAGGGAAGACACCCCCAAGTTCTCTGAGTGCCAACAGGCTAGGCATGTCAAAGGGGATGTCAAGTATCCCATGTGGGAACAACACCCACTGGTGGGCAGACACTGTAGCTAGTGAGTATAGCACTTGGGTAGAATATTAACCCAGATTGTGTGGGGGGCACTTCAAAGGTTACCCTATAGTCCATGGGTGACGATGAGATGGTGCCATTGGCTCACTTGCCTAGTAATACTAGAAAGTATAGGCAGTGGGTCACCATTATTGGGCTGAGGATAGAAGTTCTGAGAGACACTGG
Source organism: Lissotriton helveticus (assembly GCF_964261635.1). Classification (NCBI taxonomy): domain Eukaryota; kingdom Metazoa; phylum Chordata; class Amphibia; order Caudata; family Salamandridae; genus Lissotriton; species Lissotriton helveticus. The sequence goes on from NC_136062.1 coordinate 1,911,235, forward strand.
AGTAGCATGACAACTGTCAGATGTCATCTTGTGACCTCAGAACAGGAAGTCCCTAATGCATTCCACCAAGTTATTGTAGCTGACAACCATTAGAGTCACTGTCTAGTGACCATGGCCCCCTTTGAGTGAGGGGGAACTCTGCTTCTTCAATGGTAGCTGTGATTGCATTCATACCTGTGGATTGTCTGCTTGACAATGACCTAGAGCAACCGTTTGGAAAGAGGTGGAGCTCACATCCCTCCTGGAGATGTTAGGGTTGCATGACTGGGTATGCCTGACCACAAGGTCAATAGCTGCAAGACAGGGTACTTAGGAGGAGCTGGAGCCTGGAAGAATGGCCCAGGTGCCTGCAAGAAAATGGAAGGGCAAGGGGTGTGTGAAACCTGCTCCTGAAGCTCTCACAGTCTGGGAGGAGGCTGAGCCTAAGGGTGAGGCCCGGGATCCTACAGGGTGGGGGGGACATCTGCCCTGGAAAACCTACCTGAACTGACCAACTGACAAAAGGAAGGGGGTCCCACGAGGGAGGAGTTCTGCAGTACACAGATGGAGTGCCTACTCTAGAGGGCTTATGGCTGGCAGGACGAGGCCCAGGCAGCTGGTGACACCTCTGGGGGCCACCTGTTCTATTGGGAGAATGGTCTTCTTTATAGCAAGCCTAAGGTTTGGTTGTGAGCCTGGTGCAAACAGTGTGTTGGTAGTTCTCCAGTGCTACAGGGCCTTAATACTGGAGCTAGCTCATGATGTTCCCCTGGCAAGTCCTCTAGGGTCAGAAAAGACCTTTGAAAGACTTATCACCCATTTCAATTGACCCCGGAATAGGATGGCCTCAGATGCATTCTGCAGGCCATGTACTACCTGCCAGGCCAGTGGCAAGTCAAGAGGGAAGCACAAGGTTCCACTGTAGCCATTTCCTGTCATTGGCACTCCCTTCTAAAGAGTGGTAATCTACATAGTTGGGCCTCTGAACCCCAAAAGAGCCCTGGGCGACAGGTTCATCCTGGTCTAGGTGGACCACACCCCGTGGTACCCAGAGGCTATTGCTCTAAGGACAGCGACTGCGCCTGCAGAGGCCAGGACACTGATGGGTATATTTACCTATGTGGGATTCCCCAAGAAGGTCGTTTCTGACCACAGTACGAAGTTCCTGTCTGCATACATGAAGTCAATGTAGAAGCAGTGTGGGGTAACCTATACTGTTTCCAGAACCTACCACCCCCAGACTAAATGGCTTGTTGAGAGTTTCAACATGACCCCAAAGGCATAATCACAGGCCAATCAGAGCCCTTGAGGCAGAAGTGGGACGAGCTCTTGCTATGCCTGTTTGCATACAGGGAGGTACCAGAGAAACTGGTTTGATTCAGCCCCTTTGATCTTTTGTATGGGCACTGTTAGAAAATGGGTTCTAGTTGCCAGAGCTATACACCCTGTCCAAGCAGGAACCACAATCCTAGCCTAAATTAGCCTGTGATCAACCTCTGGTAGCTTGGCACAAAGCAGACAGGCTTATCTTAAGAGGCAATGTATAAAGTACTTATGCAACAATTAAAACAGCAAAACTGTGAAAACACCCCAAAAAAAGATACCAAACCTAGTTAGAACACTAGGGGAAAAATAGAACTTAATATATTGACCGAAACAAGACCAAAACAACAAAAATCCAATAGGTTGAACAGGAGTTATGAGTTTTTAAAGAATGTCTTAAAATATAGTTCTTAAAAGCTTAAAGCACCAGCCGGGGCTATGTTGTCTCACTTGACCGGGTAGTAGCAGCCGGTATGGCTTGCGGGTGGTGGGGTGAGCACAGTGGGGGATCATGCAGGGGGCGCGAATGCAGGAGGGAGCACAATTTTAAAAAAATCACTTACCTTGCCAACGCCGGGTCCCACATCTCTGCTTCTGCTCTCCTGCCTCTGACATCAGGAACAGGAAGCACACAGCTAGGCTAAGCCTAAGCAACTCAGTGTTGAGATTGGTTTGACACCCTTGAGACGGCGCTCAGCCAGAGGCTAGAGGGGTGGGCATGTTCTCCATACAGGCTGTAATGCAGCCTGCATGGAGAAGTGGGATAGTGTGCATGACTGGTTCAGCTCGTCATGACCACAGCCGTTCCCGTGGAACGCTTAGTACAGCAGGGGAATTATCCCCGCGTGTGAGCGTTCCACGGCTCATGACGAGCTGAGCTCGTCATAAGCACCGGAGCACTGTGCCTCATGACAAGCTCAGCTCGTCATGAGTATGGAAGAGGTTAAAACAGAACACAGGCTGCAATGGCAGGCTCTTAGACATGTTTTAAAGGCTACTAAAGTGGGTAGCACCATAAGTGCTGCAGGCCCGCTTGTAGCATTCAATTTGCAGGCCCTGTGGGCATGTGGTACCACCTTACTAGGGACCTACAAATAAATTAAATGTGGCAATTGGGTGTAATCCAATTTTACAACGTTTAGAGGAGTGGGCACATATTTTAGCACTGGTTAGCATTAGTAAAGTATGCAGAGTCCTAAAGCCATAAAAACAGGAGGATTGAAGGAAAAAATTAGAGGAGAACCCAACAATTCCCAAACCAGAAAAGTGTCTTTAAAGCAGCACTGTCCATTAAAAGGACAGATACTGTTTTAAAAAAAAGCATAGCAGGAACTGAGGGGAGGGTATGTGGCCTAACGGCTACATCAGTCAACCTCGAACGGGGTTCGAATCGTGGCAGGGACACTCAACATCCTGTGATTCTCGGCAAATCACTTAATCTCCCAATGCCTAACAAAATCAATGTGTCTGTCTGTAACGCAACTGGTGCTCATGTAAAGCGCTCTGATACCATCGGGTCAAGCTTGTAAATTAAAATCCGTATTTGTAAAGCGCAAACTACTCACCCTTACTGGTCTCAAGGCGCTGGGGGCCGTCGTGGAAATTAAGTGAGCTATTGCCCAGAGTCACACGGTGCTGAGCTGAGCTGCCGCCGGGGATCGAGCCGTGAGCCCTGTGCTCCGAAGTCAGCTGCCCTGGCCGCTGCACCACACCTCTCAGGTGCTATAAAAAACTAAAAACTAAAAAAAAAGCATTTGTGACAGTAATTGCTGTCACAAACCACTTGTACATACCTTTGAAATGGGTTGCCAAAGCCGTCTTACCCGTTGTAAAGTCTATTGTAACCCGGAAACAGAGGTTTTGTATTTTGTACAAGCCCTTTTGGGATAATAAACCCTGTGACGTGAATCACTGCATTTGTGACCACAAAATGGTTTGGCTCATCAGGCCCCTAAAGAGTAATGTCTACACTGGAAAATGTTTTAGGAACTATGTCTAAGCATAATAGAGCAAGCAACTGTGCTTCACTGAAGTTATCTGAAGTGAAGTAAAAACTCTCTGTTTAAATGTGATTTGGTTCGCTGCGGAAAGGTGCTGTGTGCTTTTCCTCTTATTCACTGTTTCCTTTATTTGGTCAGTACCAGCATGTCCATGGTTACACATTGGGGCCCTGCAGGACGGTGCATGCAGAGGCACAAATACTCCTAATAGGTAAGAACGAACACTGACTCCACTAATAAACTCTACACCAATATTTAATCCACACGGACTCTCATGACTCACCCTAAACAAACAACCAAACACCAGGTTCCGCTGGTACAATGAGCAGCTCAGAATGCTTAGTAGGACTTGACCAGTTGCCAAGGACAACGTATGAACCACGCCCCCATGCTCACGCAGCCCATATAGTACAGCTATCCAGTATGATAGTACTGAAAGTCACACTGTTTCCTGGCTGATTCAAAAAGCATGCACCGAACCAGGAAGCTTGGACTCTCATTTCTGATGTTTATTCTGTTGGTATGCGGGTTTCAGAAGGGGAAATAGCACACCCTTCTGGGGAGCCACATTGTCTCTTGATGGACATAAAAATTCCGTTAAAAAAAGAAACCACGAGACAGGGGAGGATAGCAGAGATCTGCGCGCCCTCTATGCAGCTTCTCAAAGCATGTTTATATTGCACTATGCTGACCACCCCTTCCCCCACATTCCAGAAATCTCACATTACTCTCATATTGGCAACCCAGTTCTAATGCAGTTCCTATACCTGGTATGGGGCTAGGCGGCATGGGACTGAGCTAACTCCCATAGGCTGCATACATCACAGTCTCTAATGGAAACCTGTCTCCAAAAGTAGGATTTAAAAGTGGCGCATGTAACATTTGTGGAATACAAAAATTCGACCTATGTCTCAAAAATTGTTGTTTTACATTGTAGTTCAACCGGTTTAACATATGTTAGAGATCTAGAAGTAAAAAAAATGCGCTTTTGAGTTTGCAAGTGGTTTAAGACTATAGGTAGTTTCATGTGTGGGATCGCAAACACAACTCAAGGGATCGGCATAAATTTGGCCAATACATTATCCTGTCTTTCTGACGCGAAAGTTTATGTTTTAGGGACATGGGTTAATATTTAAGCAAGATATGGGCAAGTGAAAAAGTGCAGTCTTAATTGAAATGACACTTAAACCTTTCCTTTGGCAGGGCTCACTTTGTCATATGCACTTTTATGTATATGTGATCGCACTGATCCTGCTACTGAGGGAAAACTGTAACGTAACGTGCTTTGTGCACACCAACACGTATGTGGAAGGTCACAGGATACAAAGAGTTCACACACTGAAATGTAAATGTAAGGCTGCTTTTTTCTTGACTTGTCAACACATCCTCAAAGAAAAAGTGCACAAGCCATTAATCTTATTTGCACTGAACTTTCTCCCCATTTCACTGAGCTGTTGCAGCTGCTGATACTTGTCTGGAGGTGGATAACACACGTTTCATACCTGGTAAGTTGAAGGCAAGGATAGTCAATTTCTACTCAACATCCAGATTTTACCAACAATTACAGTGTGTTGATTTACTAACAAGCAGGACAAAATATACATATATACATAACCGCAGAGTACTGAATATAGGTATTTCGATGAAAGCCTTTATTAATTCCATATTGTTATCTCACAGGCTGGTAAATGTATGGGAAGTTGTGCAGTCCAGTTATCAAGTATATGCAAAGCCTGATTTCTATTAAAAAAATCAATCGTTATTGATGTGTTCATCGTTCTGTGGAATGAAATGTATGAGCATACAAACTCATTTTATATGGGCCAAGTCAGAACTAAATGGATCTCCTAGGGGCTCATTACGATGGCGGAGAGACCACCACTGCCGGGCCGGCTGTTTCTCCGCCATCTGGCTCCCATTTCCCCCCGCCACATTAGGATGGTGGGGGGAATCGTGCCACAAGCGTGGCGGGCGCAAAGAGCGCCCGCTACACTTCTGCCACAGGCAGAGCGGATCTGACTGGGGATATGGTGGCGGTGCCTAGCAAGCACCACCTTCGAACACAATCCTGCCGTCAGCCAGCCTTTACATGGCGGTTGAACCGCAGGGAAATGCACAACATGGCCTTTTAACATTGTGGCGGATGCTGCAGCCAGCAGCACCCACTGCAATGTTAAATTGCCAGATGCGACTGCCGTGGTGGCGGTCACATCATAATTAGGGATGCAGGACCCCACATGACAGGCGGGCGGTCCCGTTCTTGCTACGATGGCGGGCGGACTCAATACTATCCCTCCAGCATATTTCAGAACAAGGGTTCAAGCAACTTTTTCTTTCCACCAACTTTCTGACAATCCCAAATCAACAATGGCTTCTCTCATTGCTGTTCAACTGTCCATCTTGTTATCAATGCTAATAAATTAGATCATATCACACTGACTCTCTTTGTATTGCACTAGCTTCCCTCCAAAGCTCAAAGTCATTTGAAAGCAGCTTGTAACATACACACAATCCTACATGTAAGCCTTCTAGGCTACTTAACAAAGTAAACTACACCTGACTGGATGTGAAAGAGACACTGGAACTAAATCTCACCACATACTGGGAATGCAAAAAACGAAACCAATGTCCAAGACATTAACAAATGCTTTTTGTGGCAAGCACTAAGACTTTTAAATCATCTTGATAATATGAGACTTTAGAGCCCACTTGCTATCCCTTTCAGAAAGACTTAAAGACACTCTTTTTCAGAATGTACCATAATGCTAAATGTGTTCAGTTGTCCTCTGGATCATCTAAGCATTTTCACCAAGTGCTTACCCTCCGGAAGATTTAAGATATTCTTTTTCTGACTGAATGTTATTATAAAACCTGCTCCCTCTCCTTTCCTTACCTTTTTCAACCAACTCACGTGATACTGTTACAGTTGCATATGAATCACTCTGTTCCACTGAGAAAATGAATGCACTCTATAAATACCTTACATAAATGAATAGAGTGAGAATCTTCAATTCTAGTTATGAACAAATGTTGTATAGGACTATGTTAACTCTCTTTATTTACCACATACAGATGAAGTTGCCGGGCAAACATACTTTTCACACAATAATGTACAGAAGTCTCCAAACACTAATTTGTTTTTAAATTCTTTAAAATAGTATGTGCTAATGCAAAACATGATATGAGGTGATAACTTGGAACCAACATTAAGGAGGTCAATGTGAAGAATTATGTAATATATTATAAGATTTGCTCCAGATTTGGCATGACATGGGACTTCATGGTGTGGCTAAACTACATTTTTCCATTTAATTCATGTTTGCAAAATGATATTTAGCAGATGGGTTGGATCATGTGATCCTCTACTCAAAATTAAGATTATGTGATATGTAGGACTATTTCTAATATTCCAGTGCATTCTGAAGGGAAATACTTTTGTGCCTGAATGCCTAACAATGTGCTATTTTTTGTGTTGCTTGCAAATCTAACCTGACTTCATGTTCACCTTTACTTATCATGTATTTAACATTATAATTGTTGATGTGTGCGCGGCAGTTGTACATAGCTAAAGAATTCCTCTGCATTTTCGTTACGGAATATTTTATGAAACGTCGAGTTTTCTTAAGAAAATGTAGTACTGGAAGTATGTTTTTCATTTTCTTTTCTCGTTTTGAGGGTAATTGTATATTGTGTACTAAGATCTAAGTACTAGTGGAGTGCTTCACTTACTACATTGCTCACATGCCAGTTCGTACAGATGACAAAAGACACGGATGGACATCTTCCAAATATTGCTGAGAAACACAAGGAAACAATTAAAAGTACCATGGAGGTACACACACAGGACAGGGTGTTAATTAGGGAGGCAAATAGGGAAAGGAGAGGAATTAGGCGGTTAGGGTATGCAAAGGGATAAGTTATCATTGCTCAAAGACAGCAGTATGGCAGCCACTCTCAGAAAAATGAGATGTTGAAGGCATAGCAGGAGAAAGTGTATTTTTCATGTTGTTTCTTCGTCTTGGAGAGCTCCACTTTCAGCAGGTTTGTGCAGCATGCGGACAGAGAGGGAGAGTTTTACTGATAGGCAGTCTCCATTATCCTATGGACAGCCTTCTAGACAAGGCCACTGAATCACTGCAGCATTGGAAGAAGGGTTACCAACTGGTATGGGTGTAAATTCAGGACAGTGAGTGTAAAAATTCAGGACAAAGGGTCAAAATTAAGGACACAAATTCAGGGCAGAAGGTCAGAATTCAGGACACAAATTTGGGATAAAAGGTACATTTTACAGACACATTAGAGGAGGTCGTGCAATATTATAAGTAAATAGACAACCACCACAAGCACAAGTCAAAATAAACTTATATTAGGTTGAGAGAACCTTGCACTGCATCTGTTGTATGCCTGACTGAAACGAATGCAGCTGGTTAACATGCACCAGAATGAGCTTGGCCCCTGGTGAGGTGACAGGAGCCCATAAACAAAAACAGTGCCCCATGCCCTGGGCATTGCAGGAGGAGGCCCAGCAAATGCTATCACTGCGCAGAGAGGTCCATTATCATTCTGTATGTGATAATTAGCCCGACATACAGAACAATATTGGGCAGATAGCAGCCTGTGCCTGGTAGGGGAGGGGGTGCTGCTGGCCACTGATCACAGCAGGAGTGCAGCTGGCCTCTGCAGTGAAAGTTACAGAACTCTTAGGCTGCTTGCAAGGGGCAGCTCGCTCTAAAGTCCGAAATTACGGACAAAAGGCGTCTGTGAAAGAATTCTTCATGGACAAGAGGACCAAATTACGGACAGTCAGTGAAATTTACGGACGATTGTACACCCTAATTGGAAGGCTAAATTATACAGCAACCTTGACAAAATCTGCAGCAAGACAAGGCAAATTATGCTGTATATTGCAACACAATCTGTGAAGGTATCCTTTCATTTGTCATTTCACCACCTAATTAATAGTGGCTTGGGCAAAGCTCCATATTATTGCTACCAGTTTAACACCTGAATACACCAATCATCAACTAAAAAGTCATCAAACTTTTGAGAAGGGTCTTCTGTTGAGCGGAAGCACTTTTTTTTACGACACCTGCAAATTATGCAAGAGATGGTGGATTAAGTGAAAATGTGGCAAATCCATATTCATGGAAAAAATTCAAAACCCACAAAATAGCTTAAATCCAGTTGCCATGCTTACAGATGATGCAAAGTACTCTGAGTTTTACGCATTCTAAGTGGGAGAGGCACGTAAGATCTCAAAGGATTGTATTGATGTGATTACACTTGCATTAGCTAGTGATAAGTCAGAGGCTGAATGTGGGATAGCATTCAATCAATATTTAGGGGTCGATTACGATCTCGGTCGGAAAGCATTCCGAACTAATCGCTCTCCGAATGCTTTCCGATCAAATCGGATCCCGGGAGTCCGAGCGGCTGATTACGATGCATCCGTAATATTCTGGATGCAAATTGGTCCGAATCCCATTGAATTCAATGGGGGCCTGTGTTCTGAACTAATTCACAGGCTCCCATTGAAGAATGGGGTGGCTGGGTAAAATCATGCGCCCTCTGTGCATGGTTGGAGAGGGGGTCTCATGGTTACCCCCACAGGCCCGATTCGGAAGGCCATGGGTGAAGGGCGGCCTGCTACAAGTCTGATTCCGACAGCTGATCTGAGTCGGAACAACCGATTCGGAAGGGCTGGCTGAATCTGACATTGTAATTGCTCGTTCGGAAAGCGTCGTTTGGAAATTCAGCTCGTAGAAACATACATTTCCGCTCCGAGCGACTTTCCGAATGCCGTTCGGTGCGGATTCGGAAAGTCCGAACATCATAATTGCTAGTTCGGAATGGTTTCTAAGTCAGACGGAAACACGTCTTCCGAATCCGATTCGGAAACCCTGAATCCAATTCGGAGGCCTTCCGAACGGCTTCGTAACCGACCCCTTAGAGTGGGATTTAGGAGATCTGTTAGCAGGATGCACAAAAGGATGAGAGATTGCAAGGTAGAGTGGAAGGCATGGATTGTTGGAAGGAAAGGATGTCACCAAGTTATGTTAGCGTCTTTGCTGGAATGGGGATGAGTCAGTGATTAGTATGCATATAATACGTTGCAGTCGTCAATGTGATAAGGGAGTTGCAGTGGCAGTGCTTTTTTCTGATCTTTATGAAGAAGAGAATGGAGTGTTTTTTTTGTATTTAGCAATGATGCCAGGAGTCAGGTACGGTTTTTTGTAGTAATGAATTTGGACGGGCTTTAGGAAACTTGCCAAGGTGCAAGGAAGGTGTTGAAGAGGCCCATGGATAGAAAGCTCTCAGGAGGGGAGGTTTTGATTAGCATAAAGGGTTTGTGTCATGATGTTGCCTAGAGGGTTTTTAGGCGTCTGACTAGCAGTGCAGTTAGAAGGTGTGTTATGTTGAGAAGCAGTACATGGGGATGCTGGGGTCACTGTTGAGAAGGGTTCAGAGGTTAATGTTCTTATGCAGTGGACAGCTTGTTCCATAGAAAATGGTGGAGTTTTCGTAGGCATGTAGAATCAGCAGGAAGGAGGCGTTTGTATGGTTTGACTACTGTAAGTATAATATGCTTTCAATATCGGCGTTAGAGATGGCTTTAATGTAGTGGGCGAATTGAGATTTGGCATTCAGAGCATGCAATCTGTGATCCAAGAGATCAGGTGCCAGTGTATGGTGCACCATGTTTTAAGTTATCTTATCGTTTGATCTCATTTGTGACATGAGTATATAAAGGAGCATTGGGTTTTGGCTTGACCTGCTTTGTCGAAATAGGTGAGTGGGAGTTAAAAATGGTCCTGAGAGTAGAGTTATGGGTTAAAGTTGGCAATGGGTATGTTAACATTCTTTGTCAGGTTTTGGGGAGCAATCCATCCTGGTGTGTTAAATGGTGTGAATGAGGTGGTTTTGAAGAAACTCAAAATGATAATTGCTGGTTTTTGCAGTCCTTTTTGTAGGGATTTATGAGGCAAAATATTAATAGTAAGGCAAGTAGTTTGGACCGCTTTAGGGTGAGAGGTAGATCTCTGAGGTAGACAGGTGTGGGGGTATTTTATTGTTTGTGATTGAGCCAGGGTGACGATGTGGAGGTATGTGGGCAAGGAAGGCACATGTTGCTTTAGTTGTGTATAGCGTGCAGGAATTCCCTTTCCCGACTATGGCATGGAGTCATTCTTAGCTGTTTGCCCCCTTGCTGCCACGTTCAGACTGGAACATGGAACATGCACCTCTGAGGCAGGCATAGCAGGTATCAGGCTGGCACACACGACAGCAGGTGAGCAATCTGAGCTACCAGGAATTACTTGATGCTGGAGGACAACAGTGATGGTGTAGATGTCCTTGTGACTGATGAAGGTGGAGGCTTGCATGAAGTATTATCACATTGTGCGTGTGCACCTTCTATTTGGCAGCATGTGTCTTCAAATATGAGTACTCCTTCAATTACAACAGCACATAACTATGGCATCAAGTTCTCTAACTTGGGCAAAAATCATTAATGGAATGTACCATAGGTTCTATCTCCTTTTCCTGATTGGTTCTTTATTACTTCTAAATCCTCTGATTTTCACACCTATGATTTTGTAGAACGGAAAGATATAAGATTAGTACAGAATAAACTTGAAAAGTAGAAGTCATATTAGTGGGTGCATTTATTGCCCTCTAACTCCGCATGCCCAGACATCACGGGGACTATACTGTGAAGAATTTCCCGTAATGCCCTGTTGTTATGCCTAAAATAACTGCAAAGATGGAAATACATCCGTACAAGGAACACAAGAAGCAAGTGTTATTACCAACTTCTCATGCAATACAATTTAATTCTTTCTTTTCAGCACATTACGCGTTACTGGGGCTTGGAAAACCTAGAAAAACTGTTATGTTCCGAAGTAGATTTCTTCTTCCTTAAGCAAGCACAATTTTAAACAAATGTTATTCTTTGGAGACATCTGGTTGTTTGTCTGGATCACATCAAACTGCAAAGAATTTAAAGTACAATGAAATTACACAGAACACAGCGCAGCGCAAGGTTCCTGGTTCCCAAATGCCGAAAATGAGTCTAATCCATCAAGCTGAGCTGGGGAGTGTTGTGATCAGGGTGTGATGAGGGATAACTGGGCCCCGACCCAGCTAAATTCCCTGTGTTCTTTCACGGTTTTCTAATGTACTTCAGTGCATTTTTAACGTGATTAAAAACGTAAACTGTAGCTGCGAGTTAAACCTAAAATGATTAGAACCAGTTCGAGTGCAAAGAAATCACAGGCAGCCGCCTAGGGGGCGCCAGCAGTGGGGTTGCAGGTTCGTCCTGCAAGTAGCAAAGGTTACCCACGTTCCGAGTACGATGGGGGAAAAAAATCACACTTCATGTCGTTGCAAAAATCTTGGGACCGGTCCACATTATACCGCAGTTTTTAAAAGAACCACGGGGCATATTACCAAGGCGGGCGATATGTGATTATCGCCGCTTTAGCGGCCGTTTTCGGCCGCTAAGCGGCGATAATGTTATCGCACTATTTGCAAGCTGTCGCTAACAGCAGTTAGCGACAGCTTGTAGGCGATAGCCAGCGGTTTGGGGCCCGCTTTGCATGTCAGCGATATTTATCGCTAATGACATGCAAAGTGGGCGTACCCAACCTGTTAGCGACTGAAAGCAGTCGCTAACGTCGCTATCGCCTATTAGCAAGGCAGGCGTAGCGATGGAAATATTCACGCTAGGCGCAAATATCTCCAAAAACTAACGCCTGCTCAGACCAGCTCTTAGCCACTATATCCAATGAGAGGTGGATATAACGTCTAAGACCCTGTTAGCGATAATGCGTGAATATTATCGCTTTTGAGATAAAAGTTGCTAATAGCACGTTATCTCAGCGATACTATCCGGCGATGCGCGGCGATAAAAAAACTTGCCACTAAGCCAACTTAGTTATAATTATGACTAGTTGTTGGTAATATGCCCCAACTTTGTGCGTATATGTAAGCACGTTTTACCTACCAAGTAACTCTCCCAGCAAAAAATACTTTGCACCACTTCAGTGCCTACCCTTTTCAACCCCACACCGTCCACATTCTGTGATATACTTTAAAAATTATTTTTATTGAGAAAATATTTACTTATGGAGAAAAATATTAAAAGGGGTGCTATGTTTTAAAGTACTTCTCATACCAGACCTATCTAAAACGTAGTGGTTATACCGGAAAATCTAACATGATTTTTAAGGAGTCATCACATGCAGCCTGGGAACACTAACTGTCCCTTAACGTGATGAACTATTTTATAGGCGCATCCTTAGCAGTATTCATTGAAACCTCTGATGCCAATGATCTGAGCTAACGAACATCAGACGTGCCACAATAGATGTATTGTCGGGTCCAGAGACATTTACCTGCTTTATGTTCATCAACTCAAGGGCACATATAAAGATAGGGAAAGAATTCGACTAATACAGACCTGGTCAACAAAGATTCACTGTCCAGGTGTACTGGAACTGGAGGGAGTAGAAACCAATGGTAAGCATAGGTGACTAAGTGATGTTCACCAGCTGCCTAAAGGTGAAGACCTAATCAGGCCGAGTACATTTTCATATCTAATTCAACCATTGAGTCCAGTGTAAGTTTGGAATTCTACCCATAGCAGCGTACAAGGTCAAATATACAGTGTTTGAAATGGGGGTCTCTAGTTGGCAGTGGCTTGCACCCTGTCCCAGTAGGGACCCTTCGTAAAAGTCAGGGTAAAAGAGTTACACACACAAGATAACCCCTGTTCACCCCATTGGTAGCTTGGCACGACGAGTCAGGCCTTTCTCAGAGGCAATGTTTAAAGTAGTTGTACATAACCTACAAAGTAACACTGTGAAAACACCGCAAATGGATACTACACCTGTGTAGAAAAATAAATCATCTTCGTCTAAACCAAACAAGACCAAAACAACATAAATCCAACATACATAACTCAAAATATCACTTTTAAAAGGTTTAAGCAATTCTGTCCATAGAACTCTACGGATGTGTTGATTTTAGCACAAAGTACCGTTCATGCCTCAAAATCTAAGACGACAAACAGCCTCAAAAGGGGAAAGCGTCAGAAAACACAGCAATGCGTTGGTTCTTGAGTCTTAGGGTAATGGAGGCATCAGTTCTGCTGCACACAGGAGAAGTGTTGCATCGATTCCTTACTGCGAGGAGAAGCAATGCATCGATTTCCGGAGGCGACTCCTATTCGGTGGGGTGATACATTGGAAACTTGGCGCACAGGTGCAATCCTTGGAAATTTGGACTGCCTGGGATCGATGTGGTGCAGGCAAAACTGGCGCTGCGTTGAGTCTTTCAGCCACAGACCGGTGATGTGTCGATTCTTTCAGCTGCACAGCAGGGCCTCAATTGGAGTTGGAGCAGGGGCCTCGGACATCAGAGCTAGGATGCTCTGGACTGCGGTGGTTCTTTGGGCCCGAACAGGCGCTTGTCAATTTATCAGCCGCATCACGGCATGCATTGATTTTTTTACCTGCACAGGAAGCGTACGGAGAAAAAACGGCATTGGAAAGGCAAAGCGTGCACATTCAAGTCTTGAAGCAGCAGAAACACCTACAAGGGCTCTGAACTGGAATTGGCACCACTTGGCAGGGCAGAACTCCCAGCAGTAGAGTATAGGGAGGCTGCAGGTGAAGTCTTTGATGGCCCTGATACTTTTAGCAGGAGGCAAACTCACGCAAGCCCTTCGAGAACCTTGGAAAAGCAGGATACACGAAAGCAAGGTCCAGATCTTTTACTGCCCACAGACAGAAGCACCAAATCCATACCAACCCAGCAAAAAACACACACCTAAAAGGGGCAGTACTCATACTGACAGCTCTTCAGCTCTTCTTGGCAGAGTCCTCAATCCAGAAGCATTCTAAAAATAAAGGGTTATAAGTCCAAAACTTACACCCCTTTTCGCCTTTGAAGTAGGCATACTTCAAAGGATATTCGTTGTAGTAAACAGGTCTTGCTTTGCCCCGTCCTGGCTCCAGACACACTACAGGGGTTGGAGACAACATTGTGGGTGGACAGTCCCAGCCCTAGTCAGGTGTCAGTGACAACTCCTCCCACCACTCTAGCTCAGGTAGGCCCATCAGCCTGGTGATCGGCAATCAGGATATGCAGATCCCTGTGTGTGACTGTATAGAGTGAATGCACACATAACCCAGCAGTCAGTCTACCAGATGTTGATTTCACAGGCAGGCAGACGCACAGGATGGCAAACAAGAAAATGGCCACTTTCTAAAAGTGGCATTTCTAAACACACAATTTAAAAAACACCTTTACTAGATATTTCCAGCAGGGCATTCTAAGTAGAGGGTGTTTGCTTTTACCTCAAAAAGCGAACCAAAACTATGTCTTCTTCTATCTTTTACCCCTTCTTTCCTCAGAATGAAAGACTTTGTGTGGTTAAATGCTTGAAAGTGTACGAAAAAAGAACTGAAAGTTAGAGACTAAATGAGAATCAATTATTAATTTCTCACAGATGGCCTCATAAGGGAGTTTCCTCACTAACATTGGCAAGATAGGTGAAGGACGTTATGTATGAAAGTGGTGTAGATGTCTCTATTTTTGCAGCACACTCCCTTAGATGTGCATCGGCTTCCAAAGCCTTTATCTTTGGTGGGAGGGGCTGCAAGAAATCCTTAGGGTCCAGCAGACTGGTCGAATGAAACCATGTTCAAGAATTGTTATTGAGATTGATAACGTTCTTAATTAACTTTGAACTTGCATAATGTTAGCCTCCGTGTCATGTCATAAAATATAGAGTATTTTTACAGCCTGCTGGGCAGAAAATCTGGATTTTATTAAAGACACGGAGGCAAAGATTATCCCTCTGCATTTTAACGTAAACCACCCTAATGTTACTGATGTTATTAAAGATATGACGTGAATCTATTCTTTTCTTTCAGAATAATAATCATGTTGTCTCCGGACCATCAATTGGAAAGTTGTCTTCAATTGAAGTTTAATCTCTTCTCGTTGAATTATCTTGTTCGGAGTTACATAAAGAAGGAAGATGGCTGCTTGTAGGGGGACTTTATACCATATTGGAATGTTCATTGAAGTTTTATACTCTTCAGTTGTTGCTGCTGAGATGTGGCAATAAACGAGATTTGCATAATCTTAGCCACTGTGTCTACAATAAAATCCAGGTTAGTCTGCCCTGCAGGTTGTGAAAAATCTAAATTTTCCTTTCTGTAAATACACTTGCATAGTCATGTTTCCTATCTCCAATTGATTGCAAAAAGGTGAAATAGCAAATTAATTTCTGTACAATTTGGTCAAGTCGCTTCAGCTTAGCAAAATGATTACCCTAAAGAGAGCTTCTATGGTGGCCCTTTTCTAAATTCACAGATGTCCCAGCATTTTGATATGCCCACATTTTTAAACTCTTCTTTCGCAATAATCTTGCTATCCAGCTTTTTCATGTTGACCCTGTGACCCACAAAATCCCTTATTTTCTTAGTAAATCATTTAACATGAGGTCGCAGGAGCAGACTATGCCCTTTTGTTGACATCATGGAATTTGTTCTGTGTTCTTCATGATATGTACTCCATGTTCTTCATGCTTACTACCATATTCCAAGTTTGGAAGGGAAACACATCATAGTTCCTGCACCCAGAATTTCCAAACCTGTAGGAATCTTTAATTCCAGGAAATGTCAATACTATGCAATTGCGAGTTACTGGCACAATCAGGAATTATGGAACACTAGTACTTATGGCATAGCGTGCTGGCGTACCAGGGGTGAGAAGTATGCCATCCTCACGGATTTCATAAAGACATTGGGCTTTATTTGGCATGGAGTACACATACTGCCAAAATCGCATTTCAGCTGTTCTATATACATTCGGGGTAAAGCACCGTGTTCCTGATCGTGGAGCAAATGCTGGCTGCACCTGCTGTAGCATTTGACCAGTGGTTTGGTTGACATTCAGTCAGTCAATGGACGTCAGAACGCCTACCCTTTTGGCGGGTGAGGGAGGGGGGAGGATAGTCTGGGGAAAGACTGATGGTCCTGAATAGGAATAGCATAAATGACCACCAAGCGCTTCCTCAAATTTGATCAGCAAATCAGGGGTGGCATGACATTACTTTTTTTCAGCAACACACTTCCTATTAGGGAGTTTGTTTTTGAATAACAACAAACTTTCCAGTGAGGTTGCACTGACCTTGGATCCTGCACAACTAAGCCTCAGTGCCTTCAGTGGAGCAGTCTTCGTGGTGATTCTGCTGAAGGCACAGAGATCTCTGCATCCTTGGCGGAGATCACTAAATATGGCTGGGCCAAAGCACAGGCGGGTGGAGCACAACCCTCCGCTGGGCTGGCGGACGCAGTACAGATGCCGCCCTTTAAATAAGGCTCTTTGCTTGAAGTGGAGTGTGCTATGTAAGTATGAACAGGCAGCCAAACAAAGGGCCAGGGGTATCTTTCTTCGTAGGCCGATTCAGCATTTAAATATGATTTATACATTGCAATTATTTGTCTATCCCTTTCTTTGGATGTCATACAAGCAGAGAGCTGAGGAGTTGTTAAAATGCTTAGCAATGCAGTGAGAATCTTTGTTTTGTCACGCAATGACTTTCTCAGAAGACCTAAGGCTACATTTGAATTACACTTTTAAAGGTCTCTCATTCTAAAGCTATCGCCCTTTTACATCATTCATTATAGCCCACCATTATTTAATTAATCTGGCGAAAAATGAGTAAGTATGAGCTACATTTCTACTTCATAGAGAATGACTTCCACTTCCTCAGCAATTAACAGAAAAACAGGCATCTGATGAATCATTTCACTTCCAAACCCAGTAATAGCATCAGCTCTGAATTAACTTAAGCAATAAACAGGCACATGTGCCTCTGACATAAAGAATATCTGGAACGGGAACGGGAACTCGGGCGTGCCAAAATAAATACAATCAACAGCGTTCGCTCCAAGTAAAGGTTTCAGAGTGTGCCGCTTTGCTATAGCAAGTAAGTTGCTTAACTGTGATGTGCAGAAGGCTAGCGTGAAGGTGGATGTTTTAGATTGCCTAGATTGCCTAAGCAGTACGTGTGCTACAGAGCAGACGCCTAGAGACTCAATGCTTTATGCACTATCCTCAGTATACTTTGTTCAAATCACTATTTGTTGCACCAGTGTACTTACGAAATGAAGCAATCCCGAAAAAAGTCAAAATTGAAATTATTTGACACCAGGGGCCAGATCTGACACCAGGGGCCAGACTTACGCCTTGATTCAAGTGCATTGCAAGCCTTAACTTAGATTTACAATGGCACACAGTGCCACCTTGCATGGCTCTGCTTGTCATAGCAAATCTAGAGCAACACAAGGCAGTGCAAGTTGCTGGCTTGCAATACTCTGCCCTGTGAAGGAGTACCATGGGTGGAGTGTGGGTGTCCCCAATCATTCACGCATGGATTTTGGAGCATTTTCCAGATTTACTATCAGTAATAAGTGTGAAAATAGGAAAGGATAGAAAAAGAACGCAGGCACCGTTGCACCAGTGTCTGCATTGGTGCTAGGCTGCACTGTGTGCACCAGCACAGAGAGAGAGCAGGAATGCACCATATCTTAATTCAAATCGCATGTTTGTGCCCTCTCCATGTTATGCAGCACAGCAAGTTGTCTTGCTGCATTACGCTGCTTCATATCTTTTTTAAATCTGGTTCCAGGTTTATTTTCCAAAGAGTGTGACAGCACTAAGGGCTTGGGGCCATATTTACAAAGGAAGGAGATGAGACTAATCAGGTAACCCTAGGTTATGTAATGTCTGAATGTGCGTGTGAACAGTTTGAAATAAGTGTGTTTGTGTATCGGAAGCCATTGGGGTTCCCATAGGTCTAGTGTGATGAGAGTTCTGGATAACTTGTAGTCTTCTAGTCACTTGCTTGCTAATTACGGCATAGAGAGTGTTCCCATAGCCCAGCTTGCTTGTGACTAGGGTGTGACTGACAGTTCTTTTGCGTTGCTCCGGAACCATTTGAAGATCTTCCTCAGCATCCTCAGGAGGTGGAGGCAAGATGCAGTGATGGTATTGACATGTGCAGTCATGTCTAGTTTGCTGCTTTTTTACTAGTAGTTTTTTATTACAATGTCGAAGCGTTGTGGTACAGCAACTTCTCGATATGCGAAATCACAGTTACAGTACATTGATCGAAAAAAACACATACAATAAAGGTATGTTGCTTTGTGGTGATCTGTAGGCTCCCGGGTGCTGGACAGTGTGCCACAGAGGTATGCTGGTATATACAACACAGGGATGAGTCTGTGAGTACCAGGTGTAAGGAATCCATCATTAACATGTCAATAAACTGTTGAACGGGGGCTGAAACCCTGAGAACTTGATGTACGTGGAACCGCTCTAGTTTCCTATTAGGTGGGTGTGTCCTGCCATTTGTTTACTGAGTGCAGGTTGTGTCATAGTGCAGTGCTTACCAACTGTGCCTATTATGGGATGGCATGGTTAACCCCTTAAGTGCTGCCGTCGGCCAACGGTCGTCACGGGCACTACCTCCCCAGTGCTGCGTGCGACCGCTGGACGTCCAGTTCAGCACCGGATAATGGACAGCGCAGCACTGGGGAGGTTTGTTTACTAGCTCCCAAGTGGTTAAAATCAATCATGTGCGTCCGGGTGGGTAGAGGAGTTGTATAGGTACAAGCGATAGGCCAGTTGCGCTGTGCTCAGATAAGGACAGTGTGGTTTTTCATGGTGGCCTTTAGTCTATTTTCACCACCAGCTTCTCCAGGTACGTATTCTAGTCATCAATAGATGGGGGTTCCCCTGCACAACTAGATAGTGAGCCCCAGGCAGGGACCTCTGCAGTTGCCCATTTGAGCAAGTCTCTCAACCACGCGAGTCTGTAGAGGGCAATGGGTGACTTTCACGCCATCACAATGTGCCTTTTGATGAGCACAAAATCTAAGTGATAAATGTCACTGCATTTTGTTTTTGAATGTGCATAGGAGAACTCCTCGTATACACTGTAAGAGGACAGGGGGGGACTGTCCTCCCCATAACTTCTGGCACCAGCGAGAGTGCTGTTGACCAAAACTGTGATATAACGGGGCAGCCCATACCATATGGTAAAAGTCTGCAGTAGGGCATGAGCAGTGTGGACATTTGGGAGTAGTCCCGGGGAACATGTGGTGTATACGCACAGATGTAAGATATGTCTGGTGGAGTTAAACTGAGTATATTTGAGGGAAAACACCATGAACATAGCTCAGTGCCGTGGGCCATTGTTTGCCAGAAATGTTGTGGTTCACGATACTGGCCCATTTCTCTCTCAGGGTAAGAAAGTATGCAGTATTACAGTTTAAGAGGGCAGAACAGAGTGTTGTGACCACTTACCTATTATTCCCATGTGTTAACAGTGCCTGTTAAAAGGGAGTATCTCTAGTTCCATCTGAATCAATCCCCAAACCATGCATTTTACCTGTGTGCTGTAAGTCAAGAAATGACTCATCAATGCCACACTGTTCCATGAGTTCCTTTAATGTCAGTCGGGTCTTATGAGTGTACAGGTCTCCTAGGGTGGTTAGACCTACGTCGATCCATCAGCCCATGTTATGGTGGGCTGTTAGAGTATGGGGGGCAGAGAGCGCACACAGTGGGAGAGCAGGCCAGTATGATGTCCAACTACATTTAGGTTGGATGTATGTCTGCCAGCAGTATTTGGCCATTCTGGCCATGCAGCTGATGCCGGGGGCACCATTAAGAGGATTCAAGAACTAGTCCACGACTTGGCGACCTCCCAGATTCTGTAGCTCTACTGACTACTCCGGGTTGGAAGGTCCTGCAAATCATCATGTCGGCCACTTGAATTGCACTGCAGCATAGTAGAGATTAAAGTTAGGGGCAACTAGCCATACCTCGCTCAAGTGGAGTATATATTGTATGAAGTGCTACCGTATTCCCAAATATAGTTGGCGAGGGCAGAATTCAGGTTGCATAAGAAGCATTTAAGCAGCTGGACGGGAAGTGCTGATAAATTATACAGTAGCTTAGGCTGGACTAGTGGCTATCGCTATTCTACCAATGGGAGAGAGGGCCAATGATCCCCAAAACATCAGAATTGTGCATGCTGGTCAGCACTTTACTAGGTTTCCTTGTACTAGGTCGTCCTCGTTCAGGTCCAAGGGAGGCAGTGGCACATTATCTGGTTGTGTGAGGCAATGTAAGGGGAACAAACAAGGCTTAGCCCAGTTCAGTTTTAATCTAGAAAATCTTCATGTATGTCCATCAACTGTGGAAGGGTGCTGTGCGGGTCATGGTGATACACCAGTGCATCATCTACATACAATGAAACTGCCTCACAGGTGCCACCACTTGGAATCCCCTATTGTGGCCCCCTCGCCACACTAAGCTTATGAGAGCCACCATCACTATGGTGAATATGATTCGCGGCAATGGACATCACTGACTGGTCCCCCTATTGACACCGAACGCGTCAGATATTTTGCCACCTGTGCAGACACAGCCACTGGATTGGAATACAGTAAGCTTATCTACCATAAAATTCCAGTGCTAAAGCCCCTTTTTTTTAGCATTACAGTTAGGTAAGGCCATCCTAAGGTGTCAAAAGCCTTCTCTATATCAAGGGATAAGGCTATGGGAAACAGATCTGCATGTTTGTTTTCTTCCATAATTTGAAAGAGATGCAGTAGGTTGAGGAATGTGCTCCTATTTGGGTTGAAACCGTTTGTGAGCTGCTCTTATCCAGTTCCTGTTTCTTTGTGCTTCCAGCTCTGCTCTGCTTTGCAGAGGCCGTCGAAGGTTATCAGAGCCGTACGGGGGCCGTGCAGGTGCTTCGAGGTCACGCCCGCTGTAGTTCCCATGGCCATAGTTGGAAAAGCCCCTTGCCTCAGGCCCTCTACATCTATGTCCATCACCTGCTGCCAGGGTAGGAGTGGCGCAGGTGGCCAGGTGCTTTGCGGCCCTCGGCCGCCATGGGGGGATGCTTGCTCTGGCTTCAAGGTGACCAGTAGCGGGTGTAGCAGGCTTGTTAAGTGTGGTGAGGGCCCAACATGGGAAGGCCTCTCACCCACTGCAGGAAAAGTGGCAGTATTGGCAGCAGTCTGTGGCTTGTGACTTATGGAGGTTGGCCTCGGTCAGTGGCCTGGATTTGTGGCTGATAGATATTAGGGTCCCTTGTTGGCAGATGTAGGTATCTTTTAAATAGGGACCCTTGCTTCTAGTTAGGGAAATGGGCATACACACTTTAGATAACCCCTGCTCACCTCCTGGGTAGCTTGGCATGAGCAGACAGACTTATCCCAAAGACACTGTGTAAAGTATTTGTACTTCAAACACACTGTACTTGTAACAATTCGTTCCCTGTGTTCTCGTACCCACCACCACTGGGCCGCATAGTGGGACTTTCCAGTCTTCTAATAAGCTTCCAGACCCTCCCCTGCATGCATATCCTGACTTCCAGCCATTTCGACACTTATTGGGAATTGACATCCAATCCCAATCCATGCCGGTTTTTGTGAAAGCCAGCCTGCTTATACTTGAAGCCAGCCAACTCATGCCTGAAACTCAATTACCCAGAATTCCCTGCTCAATGCTTTGTCTCCACCCCTGCAGGCCAAGGATGGGTGGAGGAATTCAGCGCACCTGTGACTGGCTGCTGCTAGCCTGCTCACAGCTGATGCATATGATTACTGCGAGCTCTTTTAAGCCCCAGCTCCCTTCAGGCCAAGGTTGGTCATTGTAGCTGTTTACCGTGAGACCGATCCATGTTTCCAGTGCTCCCTGAGCTTTTGCTATTCTTGTTTCCAGTGTTTCCTGTGCTTTAGTTATGCCGTGTTCCTGACCTGGTGCTGTTTCCCTTGTTCCTGAATTAGCAGTGCTACCTTGACCCCTGAGCCTTAGTATTCCTTGTTCCTGAACTGCAGCAGTTTCCCTTCTCTTGAATTAGCACTGCTTGCAGTGCTACCTTGTTTCCCGAGCTGTAGCTAATTCCCTGTTCCTGAACTAGCGCTACCTGCAGTGCTAACCTTGACTCCTTAGCTATAGTAATTCCCTGTTCCTGAACCAGCACTGCCTGTAGAGCTACCTAGACTCCTGAGCTTTAGCTCAATTCTTGTTCTTGTCCTAACACTGCCTTCTATTCTACTTTGTTTTCTAGATTCCTTAACCTGCACTATTCTAATATACCCTTGTAGCCTCCCCTTCTGTATATCCCTTTCCAGCCCCTGCCTTTCTTCCCAATTCCTTGGTTCCAGTTCCTAGTTTGCTGCCTTTCTATTCTGTGTCTTGCTTCTGTTGCCTTGTATGTTTGTTACCTGCTTTCTGCCAAGTGTGCCCTGTGATTTCCTTCCTGTTAAGCACTCCTCCGTGCTAGCTCCTTGTCTATTGTGCTTGTGTTTAGTTCTACCCTCTTGCTGTTACTGTCTTGCGTGTTCCTGTTGGACTGTCTGGATCAGTGGGCACAGCTGACTACCTAGGTGGTGTTTCTTGTTCACTGTGAGTATTGTCTTTGAGTTACATTTATAACATCATCATAGGTATAAGCTCCACAGACCCTGCCTTTGCATGCATATCCTACATGTGAGTATTTGCAGTCAGTATCTGTAACAGCAATTTTGGGTAAGAAACTTACTGAGCTTCAGTCTTACCGTGTGGAGCTCCTGAGTGCTTTACCCCACACCCCCCTTTGTTAATGTTGTTTCATATATATGTCTTGCACATTTGTCCTGGGTGTAGTAGTTCTGAATGCTAAATTGCCTTGTGAGTGTCCTTCCTGTTTGAGTCTTACCCATCTTGGTCACTTGTACAGGCTTCCCCTTTGGATCCCTTTTTCTTCTCTAACTCCCTGTATGATCCTGGGCAGCACTGTACTCTTCTTCCTGTGTAAGGTTTCTTCCCAGTTCTCAGTCCTTGCCCAAGTCCCTGACTGTGTTCCCCACATAGTCCCAGACAGTCCCTGACAGTACAACAGTGATAATACCACAAATTGACACCACACCAGTTTAGAAAAATAAAGTATCTTAATCTAATCTCAACAAGACCAAAACAGAAATAGAATCCAACATAGATGTAATATGAATATGACTTATCAAAGGTTTCAAACAACTTGGTCCATAGGAAAATATGGATGTGTGATTTCTCACAATGCACCTTGGGATGCGTCAAAATTCACAAGGCCAAGCAACCGCAGAGATGGGAAGCGTCGAAAACAAAGAGATACGTCAGTTCCTGAGACCTTGGGGAGGCGATGCAGCAGTTCTACTGCACGCAGGAGAAGTGATGCGTCAAATCTGGTCTGGAGGGGGAAGTGGAGTTGACTTTAAGACAAATCTGGTCTACAGGTGATGCGTCAGGAAAACTTGCCACACCAGTGCAGTGCGTGGAAATCCGGTATGCGTCGGCGGCTAGCGGCACTGTATTGGTTTCTTCCTCCACAATCCCGCGATGTGTAAGTTCTTGCAGCCACGATGGGCGCTGCATCGGTTCTGCAGCGGCGATGCGTGGAGATTCTTCTCGCACATCGGTGCTGCGTCTGAAAAACAGCCGCAAGAAGAACCATGCGTTGATTTCCTCATTTATTTTTTTTCTTTCTGCTCCCAACAGCAGGAACAACCTCCAGAGGCCGAGAACCGGAAGAGGTACCTCTTTGAAGGTCAGAACTCTCAGCAGCAGAGTACAGGAGAGCTGGGGGTAAACTATTTGTGTCCTAGAGACTTCAGAAGAGGAGGCCAGCACACACAGGTCCTTGGAGGTATTCTTTAAGCAGGTTCACAGCAAAGTTCCAGACTTTGTCCTTCCCTTGACAGAAACAACAACTGCAAGCCAACCCCACACAGCACACAGCAAAGGGGTGGTGAAAGAAACTGGCTTTATATATACTGCACCAAAGTGAGGTACAGTGTGTATGGAGTTCAAGGGTCCTCAGAGGTTTGGCAGGGGTTACAGTTAGATAGAAGCTTGCTCTCTAAAGTGGGAGCTTGGTCGAGCAGTAAGGCAGTATCAGAGGACAGTGTTAAGCATTTGATGTACACTCTCAGTCAGCAAATGAATTCACATACTCAAGAACTGAACTCTAGGCCAATTGTTTTTGCATAAAAAATATACTTTTGTTTATTTCTAGAACCAAGCAAGCCTGGCACAGGTAAGCATAGATACAGTTTAAGTAAGCAGTTTGCAACACTTGGCAGGTATAGTACATTCAAATGAATGGGCTTTTTAAGTAAAATGCAATTAATTACTTTTCAGATTACTTTTGCTAACACAGTGCTGGATCCTAGATTCAGCACTGGGACATTTCCTGAAAACAGGTACGATTTTTAAAGAATAATATTGTATTTCAAAATTTGACCCTCTGAAAGTTTTTTACATAGAATCATCAATGTTATCCTATGGGAGGAAATTCACTTAGCAAGTAAGTTTCTTTAACAATACTTTTCTTACTTAGTGCTGGATAGTGGATACCTAGATTCAGCACTGGCACATCTCCTGAAAACAGTTGAGAAAATGCATTTTGGTTAATCGGGTGATTTTTAAGGAATATTCTCAGTTTTCAAAAGTTGACACGTAAAAACTTTTTGGGAGAAAAAGTGTCAATGTTATTCTATGAGGAAAAAGAGGTTATTAGTTTCCAGGTAGGTAATCGGTCCTTGGAGTTAGGGTCCTGGGGTTAGACTCAGGGGTCTCCCAGGGTCAGTGATGCACTGTTCTTGCACCCTTAGCGGCACTCGGGCAGCCGGGTGCAGAGTGTTGAGGCCCAATGTTATCCTATGGAAGATAGGCGAACTCCGGTTGGTGGCTGCTGGCAAGCAGGTCACAGGGTTGTGGGAACAAAGCTCCTAGGGTTAAGCTCAGGGCAACTTGGGGACCAAGTTAGCACAAAAGGGGCACCCTCAGCGGCACTAGGGCAGGCAGGTGCAGTTTGATGTTTTGATGTTGGGTGCCCTTTTGACTTCAATGGAGTTTCTCTGGGACAAAGAAACACTGCAGGCTCGGGGACGAGTATCTTCCAGGAGTGACCACTACTTCGAGGGGTAAGTAGGGATGTAGAGGGTTGGTCAGGCACTGCTGGGTGGGGCACACAAGGCAACGGGGCGTTGGGTGCTGGGGTGCCTGGGGACGTTGGATTTACTTACCCACTCTGGTCACAGTAGGGGGTTCCTCTGAATTGAGGCTGCAGGCGTAGTCTGGAGGCTTGAGGCAGGTCCAGGATCGCTGGATCTTAGGTCAGAATCGCCAGGGGGACCTCCTTTTGCTGTTTTTCCTCTCAAACTCGGTCCGGGCTCGGCGAGTGCAGAATGGGCTGGATTCGCGGTTTCTGTCTGGCACCAGAAGCTGCAGTTCATACACGTCCGGTGTTCACGGGAGAAACAGCTTGGAAAGTGAATGCAGGCTGGTCCTCCGGGGTTTTTGAGGCTGCTGGCTGCTGGCCGCTGGACACGCCAGTGTTTTGCAGGAGCAGGTTCGAGGGGAGACAAGCCTGTAGGGCTGGGGCCAAGTCAGTGGGCATCGTCCTCTTGTTAGCACGGCACAGCTTCTCGTCCTTCTTCTCTTCTTTTCTTGTGGTTGCTGGATCTGAGGAAGGAAGGCTCAGGGTGCCCCTAAATACTAAATCTAGGGGCGTTACAGGTAGGTAAAGGGCAGGGACCAATGGGACCCTTCCCTGGGTTGGGTACACCCCCTATTATGCCACTCTCCAGTGAGAGGGGGGCAGGAGCTTGTCCCTGGTTGGCTGGGTCCCCCCAATCCTCAAGATGGTGGGGACTCGAGGCTGTGCTTCACCTCGCCTCCCCCACCTTAGGGATGGAGTTGGCAGAGGTAGGCACACCTCTCTTCCTCACTTGTTTTTCCCGCCAGGTCTCCTGCCCAAAGTGGGGGGTAGAACCAGTTGCTGAGAGCAGCAAGTGGTCTGGAGAGGCTCACAAAGGCGGTATGCCTTTGAAGCTTCTCCTTCGTGAACCTTGCCCATCCTGGAGGAGGAGGCTTGGCACCTAGTCCCAGGGTGTACATTGTTTCAGGCCCCCGAGAGCGGCAAGCTCTCGACCCAGGGGTCCAGAAACATGTCTGGTGGTGGCAGCCACTCAGTCAGGTCACTGGAGGTTGGTCGAGTTTCAGGGGGCATCTTTAAGATGCCCTCTGTGGTGCATTTTACATTAAATCCCACACTGGCATCAGTGTGGGTTTAATATACTGAGAAGTTTGATACCAAACTTCCCAGTCTTCAGTGTGGGCATTATGGTGCTGTGGAGTTCATGATGATAAATTCCCAGCACCATATACTCATAATGGCATCACTGCTCTTACAGTGCCCCGGAATTGACCTGGGTACTGTTGGGGTACAGGGCTCCTGCACCTGTACCCTCACCACTGCCATAGGGCACCCAGCTAGAGGGGTGACTGATGTATGCCAGGGCAGTGGTTTGTGGGCATGGCACACAGGGATGTGTGCCAGGTCGACTCTTCCCTTTGTTCTGTACAAAGACACACAGCCTGCCAAGGCAGTGTGTGAGTGTCAGGGTACAGGGCCTCTAAGGGTGACACAATCAGTGCTGCAGCCCTTAGGGGCCTTCTCTGGTCACAGTGCCCTGGGTATCTGTGGTACCATTTACCAAGGACTGACATGTGGCCAGAGATGCCAATTGGGTTTAGGCTTCAATGCAGTTTTAGGGAAGGAACACAGGCCCTGGGTAACTGATTGGCAGGAGCCCAGGGAACACTCAGTCAAAGCACATCAGCAATTCAGCAAAAAGTGGGGGCATACCATGCAAGAAAGAGGGCACTTTCTCACAGTCGGTACTCCTCCAGACAGCTCTTCAGCTCTTCTCTTTGGCAAAAGTTCCTCTTGAGTCCAGAAGTAATCTAAAGTTCTGGGGTTTAAGGACTGCTACCTATACCCTATTGTGTCTTTGTTCTTTTGTGCAAGGGTCTCTGAGCCCAGTCCAAACCAGTTCTGTCCTCCCTGGTGCCGTATGAGCACGGGGGCGGAGACAGCATTGTGCAAGGGACACAGGCCCTATTCAGGAGCAAGTAAAACTCCAGTCTGCCATAGGGGTGCCTTACATGTAAGAAAAGGGAAGGTTAGGGGTTGGCAAGTGGGTGCACTTGCCAAGTCGACATGGCAGCTAACAAACTGTGCACAGACACTGCGTGGCAGGTCTGAGATACATTTTCAGGGCTACTCATGTGGGTGGCACAATCAGTGCTGCAGGCCCGATAGTTGCATTTGATTTACAAGCCCTGGCACACTGAGCACGCTTTTCTAGGGGATTACCAGTAAATCAAATATGCCAATCAGGGAGAACCTATTGTAATCACAATTTACACAGTGAGCACTTATACTTTGATATCGAAATCCAGAACAGCATAAAAAATACAGGGGGTAGAGGCAAAAACTCAGTGGAGACCACGCCAAAGATGCTAAGCCTAACCATGGCTGTTTCTTCGTTAGCTGCATCCTACCATCATGAAATCCTTGGTGAAAGAGTGCTATATAAATGTTATTAATAGAACATAAGAGTATTCCTATCAATTGGAGTACTAGTAAAGGTACTAGTAGCAGTATTAGGACTTCTACCAATAGTAGTTCAACTTGATATTACTAGTTGTATTAGCAATACAGCAGTGCCAGTGCAAACAACACTAATACTTGCACTAGTAGCGATATTGTGACATGATACTTTTCCCCCTTGTGGTTTCTCACAGTACAGTATGCTGCAGTTTGATTATTTTTTTTACTCAGTCCAGTAAGGTGCTTTGAAGGTCATGGGTTTGAATCCCAGCAAGGCAGATTTACCCTTCCATCCTTCTAAGGAGGTGCAACAAAGATTTATTCGGGGATTGAGGCAAAAAGGATTGCACTTTTCTAGCTGTGAGGTAACGTATCAAATGATTCATTAGGTCATTAGGACCTGAGACTCACAACCCCTAAGACTCCCGGGATAAACGAGATCCCTCAACAACATAAGAAACACAGTGGTCAAGCACACTTAGCTGTATCTCCATTCCCACTCTCCCAAGTGCTTTCATGCACAAACAGGAACACGGACGCTGTACATAGCTGATGCCAGATTATATTTATTATGCATTGAATGCAAAACGGTGCTGCCTCAGACGCGTTTCGGACACTGGGCGGTGTCCTTGATCACATAACAAATGGGGAACTGAAACGTAGATTTAAAGGCACAGACATGGAGCTAGTCAATGACGTCATTGGGCACTGCTAAACATAGACAAAATACTATGTATAAATGTCTCGTCCTCCTGGAACATCTCTATGTACTTACAGGTATTATGCAAAATAGAGCAAATCTGTCTATGAATGCATATGCAAATGCACATAAAAACAGGTATATTGAAATATATAAAATAATGCATTTTGTTTCTCCCGTTATAAACATCAAATTTGCATATACTGAGTGCACATGTGCCATACCCTATTGATTATAATACGTCCTCACA